>NW_026606063.1:4955000-5555000 GCF_029834395.1 Sorex fumeus
ACACCCGGCGATGCACAAGGGTCACTCCTGGCTCTGCACTCAGGAATCATTCCTGGCGGTGCTCAGGGGACTATATGGGATGCTGGGGATCGAACCCGGGTCGGCTGCATGCCAGGCAAACGCCCTACCCGCTGTGCTATCTCTCCAGCCCCAGTTTCAAACTTTTAAAAAAAGAGAAAACATAAAACTTAAAAAGTTAAGCAATTTGCTTAATTCCACATGGCTAAAAAAAAAAAATGTGGAAAAAAAAGTTTCGTGGGCTACAGAGATAGCTTAATGAACCGGAGCACAGGCTTTCCCTATCCACATGGTCCCCTAGCACTTGCAGGAGTGGCCCCCGAATACTGAACCAGGAGAATCTCCTGAGTACCACCAGGAATGCCCTCTCCCCCGCCCCCAAAATGAAGCAAATATGCTTTAGTTTAATCTTTATAAAGTTCCCAATAATTTATTACGTTAAATATACGAACAGTGATCCCACCACTATTACACCTTCCCACCATCATATTTTGAATGTTTCCACCCCGACCCCCAAAACAGGACCTAAATAATTTAATTTGTATTGCTTGTTATGAATTATATGCTAAAAAATTGTCCAGTTTCCTAGGAGGAAAGTGTGTGAAGATTGTATTTCACCCTGGAGCCATTAAGCCCTTATCTTGGTGCATCCTTGGTGTAGAGTATCAGATGCTGTGCAGCTGTAATGTGGCCGCATGCTCCAGGAATTCTAAAATTTTAAATAAGGTGATACAGCTGAGGTTAATTTTAAATTTTTTTTAACTGGATGGTAACTTTGAGGTCTGGAGGCATCTCTGCACCATGTTACTCTCATGATGCTCTCTTCTGAGAGATTTATTTTTAAGTCTCTGGATCATGCCTGTTAATGAGCTTAGATGGCTCCAGAGGTGGTTCCTGAGTATGACTGCCAGGCTACTGGAAGTGTGGGGAGATGGGGGGAGGTCGCCCATTCCCCACTCCGTGCGAGCCTGGAGATTTTGGTCACAAGTCCCACATACCTGAGTTTTTCAACAGATTCACTCATGGATGAGGCTCCTCTGAGCCTATGGAAATCGGCCATGAACCTGGCTGCGATTGAATTCTGGAGGTTTTTGGCTGCCATGGCATGCTGGGGTGAGTGTGTGTCGGGGGGCGACTCAACTGTCCCCACTCCCATTGTTCATCGATTTGCTCGAGCGGGCCCAGTAACGTCTCCATTGGAGACTTTGTTGTTACTGTGTCTGGCATATCGAATACTCTCGGTAGCTTGCCGGGCTCTCCGAGAGGGGCGGAGGAATCGAACTCGGGTCGGCCATGTTGGCTGCGTGCAAGGCGAACGCCCTACTGCTGTGCTATCGCTCTAGTCCACACATATTGTATTCTTTCTAAATAGGTGGTGCTTGTCTAATAAGATTTTATTTATTTTTGGCCCAGCAGTACTCAAGGCTTACTCCTGGCTCTGTAGTGGGGCTTGGGGGTCCATTTGTGGTGAGGATCAAGCCCAGGTGGGCTGCGTGCAAGATTGGCGCCCTAACAGTTGTACTATTGCTCCAGCTTGAGTTATCTTATATTTACTTATTTTTTGCTTTTTGGGTCACACCGGGTCACACACTTTTTGGGTCATACTCCTGGCTCTAATGGCAAGTAGAGTCAGCCTGGCATATCGAATACTCTCGGTAGCTTGCCGGGCTCTCCGAGAGGGGCAGAGGAATCGAACTCGGGTCGGCCATGTTGGCCGCTTGTAAGGCGAACGCCCTACCTGCTGTGCTATCGCTCCAGCATTGCTGGTTAGGGCGTTCGCCTTACAAGCGGCCAACATGGCCGACCCGAGTTTGATTCCTCCGCCCCTCTCGGAGAGCCCGGCAAGCTACCGAGGGTATTCGATATGCCAGACACAGTAACAACAAAGTCTCCAATGGAGACGTTACTGGGCCCGCTCGAGCAAATCGATGATCAACGGGAGGGCCTTACTCCTGGCTCTGCACTCAGGAATTACTCCTGGTGGTGCTCAGGGGACCCTATGGGATGCTGGGAATCGAACCCAGGTCGGCTGCGTGCAAGGCAAACGCCCTACTCGCTGTACTATCGCTCCAGCCCCTGAGTTATTTCATAAATGGAATCTACACTATCTCTTTATAAAAAGGAACCAAGCACAAGTTTTTTTTTATTCTAGATTCCCTGATTCTAGTTCTAGAATCTATAGGTATCACTAGCTATAGTAAAAAGTAAAAAGTAGAAGTAAAAAGTAAAAAGTAAAAATCACTAGCTATAAGCCTCCAAAAGTCATAGTACAGTAGTTTGGTATGAGTCTGATTTCCATGTAAATTCACTTATTTTGAACGAAGTTACTGAATATAAGGGGGAAAAAATGAATACCCAATATTTGTTTTGGAAGAACTCTCAAACATCTCAATAGTGTTGAGTATCTTTTGTTTGGGGGCCACACCCAGCTCTGCTCTGCTCTTAGACTCTTGGCTTTGTGCTCAGGAATCACTCTTGGTTAGGTTCAGGGCACCGTATGGGGTGCCAGCGATGGAACCTGGGGCCCTTGGGTAAGACAATCAAACATCTAATAGTGTTTGATGGTAAAAAGATGAGGCGGAATGATGTAAGCGTCTCAGTGAAGCTCAGAGTAGAAGTGGAGAGTTGAGGGACAGGCAGACAGGGCACTTGGCTTGCTCGAGTTTGACCTGGGCTCAATCCCTGCCCCCCCCCCCCCCACACACACACCAGGACCGCTTGAGGAGTGATCCGTGAGCATGGGGCTAGCAGGAAGCCTTGAGCACTGCTGGGTGTGACCCCCCCTTTTTTTAAAGAAGAAGGAAAAAAAGAAGTGGAGAACTGAGAGGAATCCTTAATAGTTTGGTACTCTGGCCCTACCAAAGTTCATTCTTTGGATTGATCCTTTACTAGACAGTATAAAGTATCGAAAAGCTCGATCATAATCATGATCCTTAATTTCTTTTCTTTTTCTGTTTTGTTTGGGGGCTTGATGGTTCTCAGGGCTTATTTCTGGCTTCATGCTCAGGGATCACTCCCAGCGTTGTTGGAGCTCACGTGTTGTGCTGGGGGATCGGCCAGGGCAAGCAACTTAGCCCCTGTGCTACCTGTCCAGCCCCAGAATCTTTCATTTCATTTCAAAACAGCATTCTGCATCAGCTTGGATCTTTTCCTAATTCATTTTGTACTTCCTGTTTGGGGGGAGACACACCCTGCAGTGCTCAAGGGACTATGTGGTACTATGGACTGAACTCGAAGCTCCCACTTTTTTTTTTCTTTTTGGGTCACATCTGGCGATGCTTAGGGGTTACTTCTGGCTCTGCACTCAGGAATTAGTCCTGGCAGTGCCCGGGGGACCATATGGGATGCTGGGAATCAAACCCTGGTCGGCTGTGTGCAAGGTAAACGCTCTCCCCGCTGTGCTATCGCTCCAGTCCCCCACTTTTTTGCCTATTCTTTTACATAATCTCTGTCATCCTTTCATTCCGTCTCTCAATCTCCGTAGCTGTGATTTACTCGTTGACTTGTCCACCGTTGTTGATTTTTAAAATATTCGTTTTGATTTTGAGTGCCCTCTGTTGGTGCTCAGGGATCACGGCTGCCCTCAGAGGACTATACAGGGTGCAAGGATGAAGGCAAATGCCTTCACCCCAGTACCGTTTCTTTGCCCCAATCTTTCAATTTTTGGGGGGAGGGCGCTTTTTGGGTCACACCCAGCAATGCTCAGGCTCTGTACTCAGGAATTACTCCTGGCGGTGCTCAGGGGACTACATGGGATGCTGCGAATCGAACCTGGGTCGGCCCCATGCAAGGCAAACGCCTTACCTGCTGTACTATGACCCCAGCCCCTCCATTTTTTTTTTTAATTTTTACTAGTGAAACACCATGAGGTACAGTTGTAGACTTACAATTTTTTGTGCTTGGGTTTCAGTTATACAATGATCGAGTACCCATCTCTCCACCAGTGCCCATCCTCCACCACCACTGACTGATCCCAGTATCCCTTTCCATCCCCCCATCCCCCCATCCCACCCTACCTCTGTTTTGTTCTCTCTCTCCTTTTGGGTGTCCAGCCCCTCAATGTTTTTTTTTTTTTTTTTTAATCAAAACAAACTGACTTTTATTGATTGATTTTCAGATAATTCTATTTACCATTCTTTTTTTTTTTTTTTTTTTTTTTTTTTTATTTATTGAATCACTGTGGGAAAGGTTACAAAGCTTTCAGGTTTATGTCTCAGTCATGCAAATATCAAACACATTTCCCTTTACCAATACTTATTTTTTACCATGAAGAACCCCAATAAAACCCCACCCCCCACCCCTCCCCGTCCCTGTGAGGCAGATGAATTCTAGTTAACACTCTATCTGCTTTGATTAGATTCATTGTTTCAATAAAAGATTCACCACTATTATTTAGAGTTTACCCCCCCCCCCAATCAGACATGCTGAAAAAGCATTGTGAAGTGATTTGCTTTCTACGGCTGGGTTCAAGAATTAAATGTTGGTTTTGGATTTCTGCTCTTTTACCTATTGACCCTGGAAGTATTTCTACTGAAAGTCAGATAGTTAAGAAATTGGTTTCTGTGTTCTGGAGTCCTGGCCGTGCTGGAGAGCCGCTCGCGGGGGGCAACCGGTGGCCTCGGTAGGGCGTGAAGGGCGGACCGAAACGCCCCCCTTCCCATGAGGTTTTAGTCGCCCCCACACTCCCGGCTCATACCTGCTGTCCACAAGGCTCCCATGTGGCCGCCATCTTTCTTTCCAAAGAGGAGAGGGCGAATGGGGCAACACCCTTTCCCCTCCGGCAGACTTGATGGCCTGGATCAATGCAGAGTCCGTTCACTTTTCTGCTCCAAGCTGCTGGGTTCTGCATTAAGTCCTTGTGCTTCTGGGGCCGTGGCCGTGCTGGAGAGCCGCTCGCGGGGGGCAACTGGTGACCTCGGTAGGGCGTGAAGGACGGACCAGAACGCCCCCCTTCCCATGAGGTTTTAGTCGCCCCCACAGCCCCGGCTCATACCTGCTGTCCACAAGGCTCCCATGTGGCCGCCATCTTTCTTTCCAGAGGGAGGAGGGCGGAAGGGAGCAACACCCTTTCCCCTCTGGGCAGAAATGATTGCCTGGATCAACGCATAGTCCTTTCACTTTTCTGCTCCAAGCTGCTGGGTTCTGCATTAGGTCATTGTGCTTCTGGGGCTGTGGCCGTGCTGGAGAGCCGCTCGTGGGGGCAACTGGTGGCCTCGGTAGGGCGTGAAGGGCGGACCGAAACGCCCCCCTTCCCATGAGGTTTTAGTCGCCCCCACACTCCCGGCTCATACCTGCTGTCCACAAGGCTCCCATGTGGCCGCCATCTTTCTTTCCAGAGAGGAGAGGGCGAATGGGGCAACACCCTTTCCCCTCTGGGCAGAAATGATTGCCTGGATTAACGCATAGTCCTTTCACTTTTCTGCTCCAAGCTGCTGGGTTCTGCATTAAGCCCTTGTGCTTCTGGGGCTGTGGCCGTGCTGGAGAGCCGTTCGTGGGGGGCAACTGGTGACCTCGGTAGGGCGTGAAGGACGGACCGGAACGCCCCCCTTCCCATGAGGTTTTAGTCGCCCCCACACTCCCAGCTCATACCTGCTGTCCACAAGGCACCCATGTGGCCGCCATCTTTCTTTCCAGAGAGGAGAGGGCGAATGGGGCAACACCCTTTCCCCTCCAGCAGACTTGATGGGCTGGATCAACGCATAGTCCGTTCACTTTTCTGCTCCAAGCTGCTGGGTTCTGCATTAAGTCCTTGTGCTTCTGGGGCCGTGGCCGTGCTGGAGAGCCGCTCGTGAGGGGTGACTGGTGACCTCGGTAGGGCGTGAAGGACGGACTGGAACGCCCCCCTTCCCATGAGGTTTTAGTCGCCCCCACACCCCCGGCTCATACCTGCTGTCCACAAGGCTCCCATGCGGCCGCCATCCTTCTTTCCAGAGAAGAGAGGGCGAATGGGGCAACACCCTTTCCCCTCCGGCAGACTTGATGGCCTGGATTAACGCATAGTCCTTTCACTTTTCTGCTCCAAGCTGCTGGGTTCTGCATTAAGTCCTTGTGCTTCTGGGACTGTGGCCGTGCTGGGGAGCCGCTCGTGGGGGGCAACTGGTGACCTCGGTAGGGTGTGAAGGACGGACCAGAACGCCCCTCTTCCCATGAGGTTTTAGTCGCCCCCACACCCCCGGCTCATACCTGCTGTCCACAAGGCTCCCATGTGGCCGCCATCTTTCTTTCCAGAGGGAGGAGGGCGGAAGGGAGCAACACTCTTTCCCCTCTGGGCAGAAATGATTGCCTGGATTAACGCATAGTCCTTTCACTTTTCTGCTCCAAGCTGCTGGGTTCTGCATTAAGCCCTTGTGCTTCTGGGGCTGTGGCCGTGCTGGAGAGCCGCTCGTGGGGGGCAACTGGTGACCTCGGTAGGGCGTGAAGGACGGACCGGAACGCCCCCCTTCCCATGAGGTTTTAGTCGCCCCCACACCCCCGGCTCATACCTGCTGTCCACAAGGCTCCCATGCGGCTGCCATCCTTCTTTCCAGAGAAGAGAGGGCGAATGGGGCAACACCCTTTTCCCCTCTGGGCAGAAATGATGGCCTGGGTTAACGCTTCGTCCGTTCACTTTTCTGCTCTAAGATGCTGGTTTCTGCATTAAGTCCTTGTGTTTCTGGGGCTGTGGCCATGCTCCAAACTTAACTCTGATTTTCAGGGAGAAAGATTGGGTGGTTTACTTCTCATTGATCACTTTGTATATAGAGAGATGTCGCGCGGCCGCGTAAGCGGCCGCGCGGTTTTGAGAAAAAGTCCTCGTTCCCGCATACTCGAGCTGTGTTTGTAGAGGCTTCTGGTCACCAGGGTTCCATCTGGGGGAGGCGGGATGCGGCGCCTACTCCATCTGGAACTTCCCGGTGCTCTCGGCTCTTTTTGGAACCTGTTTTTTCTTTTTTCTTTTCCTCCGGGATCCCGCACCCTCCATGTGTTCCTTCTCTTATCCCCTCAATGTTTTAAATGTAAAAAATTCAGTGGGGGCTGGAGCAATAGCACAGCGGGGAGGGCATTCGCCTTGCATGCAGCGGACCTAGGTTCGATTCCCAGCAACCCATATGCTCCCCCATATGCCAGGAGTAATTCCTGAGTGCATGAACCAGGAGTAACTCCTGTGCATTGCTGGGTGTGAGCAAAAAGCAAAAAAAAAAAAAAAAATTCAGTGAAACATTTTTGGTGATAATACTAACAATTCTTCTCTTTTTCTTTGTATTTTTTTTTCCCTGCGCACAGGGCCTGGAGTAACCCTTGAGCATGGCTTGAGTGCCCTAAATTCCCTCCCCCACAAAGTATTGTGATAATACATATTTTTGTATTTCTATTTTATTCTTTTTTGGTATTTCTAGAGTCATGGCTGTCTTCTTATTGTTCGTTTGGGACCACACCCAGCTATGCCTTGCTCTGGGTTCAGTTTTCTCCCAATATTGTTCAGGGGATCATGCAGTGCTTGGAATCAAATCAGAGCCTCCTTCATGCAAAGCATAAGTCACTCATCTATCTAGCCAGAGTCACGGCTTAAAAAAATTTTTTTTAAATAATTAATTTTGGGCCACACCTGGCTGTGCTCAAGATTTACTGCACTCAGGGATCTGGCTCTGCACTCAGGGTTGACTTCTATGGAGTGCTGCTGGGGGAGACCATTTGGGATACCAAGGGTGAAATCTAGGTGGGCTGCATGCCAGGCAAGCGCCCTACCTGCTGTATTATTGCTCTGACCCCTAACTGATAATTTGTGCTTGTGAGTGGTGCTCAGTCATTCTGGCGGGGCTCAGGGAACCGTATGTGATGCCAGGACGGTAAAGCGCGTTTCCAGCTGTACTACCAGTTCCCTAGAGTCAGGATTGGTAACAATGGCTTCCCTCTCATTGAAAGCTCTAATTTAATCTTCAACTTGGAAAGAAGTTCTCAGATTTCCATACTACAAAGGCAGGAAATTGAATCAGATTTACAGGTAAATGAATCTATTGCACTTAAGGCCATCAGAATTTGCATGTCTGAGCCACAGCTACTGTGCAGAAGGTGTGGTATCTGGTTTAGGGCTGGGGCCCTAAAGCAGTCTCCGTTTTGTTATTGACAAATTGTGTGAAGGGGGAAACCTAGCGCAACATATATGCACAGATATATTATAATAGTGTGTGTGAGGGGGAGTAGAAGCACATCCAGCGGTGCTCAGGGATCACTCTTGGCTCAGGCATCACTCCTGGGGATGACTCCTGGCTCAGGGATCACCCGTGGAGGCGAGGACAGGATGCTTAGGGATCACTCCAGGCTCAGGAATCACCCCTGGGGGGAGGAGCAGGGTGCTCAGGCACCACTCCCGCGGGCCCAGGGGACCCGTGGTGCGGATCTGACCCGGGCCACGTGCCTCCCCCACGATCCAGCCAGACTCTTCCCTTTCCGTTGCTGTCGTTTGGGGACCACCCTCGCCGGCACTCAGGGCTCGCTGCCGGCTCTGCACGCAGAGGACTCAGCCGTGTCGGTGCTCGGCGGGGCGGCGGAGCCCAGGGGACGCCGGGCCGGGCGGGGCGGGGCGGGGCGAGGCGGGGCGGGGCGGTGCGGTGCGCGCTCGTGTGCGCGCTGCGGGGGCCGGGACCTGTGCCTGGCGCAGGCCCCGCAGCCGATCGCCGAGCGCGGCGGGCCGGGATCCTCAGCCGATCGCCGAGCGCCCGGGGTCCTCAGTCGATCGCCGAGCGCGGGGGGCCGGGCTCCGCAGCGGGTCGCAGCGCGCAGGCGCGGCACGGACGGCGGCGGCGGCGGCGGCGGATCGTGCCGGGACTCGGCGGCGCGGCGCGGCGCGGCTGGCAGGCAGCGCGGGCTGGGCGCGGGTCAGCAGCTCCCCTGGCCGGGCCCCGGGTGGCGGGTGGGTGGGGGGGGGAGGCCTCCGCGCAACGGGCCGGGCGGGGCGCGGGGCGGGGCGGCGGCGCCCGGTAACGCCTCTCCCCGCGCAGGCCGGCGTCCGGGGCCTGGAGCGCAGCGCGCGCGATGGAGCCCGAGCAGATGCTGGAGGGGCAGACGCAGGTAGGTCCCCGCGGGCCCGGGGCCGGGGTCGGCGCGCCGCGACCCCGCCGGCCCCGCTGACCCCGCGCGCCGCGCTGTTGTCCCGCAGGTCGCCGAGAACCCGCACTCCGAGTACGGCCTCACCGACAGCGTCGAGGTAACTCGGCGCCTGCGTCCCCGCGCGCCGCGCGCACCTGCGCCCGGGCCACCTGGGCGCGCGGGCTGGGGGTGGGGGGGGCGGGGAGGATGCTGCGCCGGCCGAGGGGACGGCGTGGCGTGGCGTGGCGTGGCGTCGCGTCGCGGGGATCCTGTTCCGTTCGTGCGCAGAGAGAGAAAGGGGCTCTGAGTCCGGAAGGCCGAGTGGCCCCCCCAAACTATGTGAAAAGTGCACGCTTGACCCGGGGGTCCTCGCTGCATGGTCTTTTGGTTGATCAGTGTGCCTGTTGGGGGGATGGCTGGGGTATGATTGCCCCTTATATCGAAGAAATTCTTTTTTTTTTCCTTTTTTTGGCTTTTTGGAGTCCCACCCGGCGATGCACAGGGCTCACTCCTGGCTCATGCGCTCAGGAATTACTCCTGGCGGCGCTTGGGGGACCCTATGGGATGCTGGGAATTGAACCCGGGTCGGACGCGTGCAAGGCAAGTGCCCTACCCGTTATGCTACTTGCATTTGCGTGCAAGGCAAACGCCCTACCCGTTGTACTATCTCGCCAGCCCCTGAAATTTATTTTCTTGATGGTAGAACTAAAATGCCGGTGGAGCTCACTTTTTTTTTTCCTGGTATGGTTGAATCAGTAAGTGCCATTGGAAAGTATTACATAGCAGATACTTTAAAGGAAAAAAAAATTTTTTTTTTTTTTAATCACAACCAAAGATGTTCAGGGATCACTCACTGGTGGTCCTCGGAACATATATGGTGCAGAAATCCAATCTGGGTTCACTGCATGCAAAGGAAAATGCCCCTCCCCACCTAAATTTTTTTTTTGCTTTTTGCTTTTTGGGTCACACCTGGCGAAGCACAGGGTTACTCCTGGCTCTGCACTCAGGAGTTACTCCTGGCAGTGCCCAGGGGACCATATGGGATGCTGGGAATCGAACCTGGGTCCGTCAAGTGCAAGGCAAATGCCCTACCCGCTGTGCTATCTCTCCAGCCCCGCCCACCTAAATATTTTTAAATTAATACTACTTTTTACCTGCTCCCTCTTATAATTTTAAAATATGAATGCACTTCCTGGACTGGAGAGATAGTGTACTAGGTAGGGCCTTTGCCCTGTACTTGGCCGACCTGGTTTCGATCCCTAGCACCTCTTTTGGTCACCGCCAGGAGTGATCCCTGGGCAATGCCCAGTGTGGCTCAAAACACAAAAATATGTTAAATTTATTTATTTTTATATTTTACTTTTCTGGGTAGGTACATTCGGAGTTTATGAGGGTTACTCCGCATTCTACCTCATCTGGTGGACTTGGGGGGCCATAGAGAGTACTGGGATTCAACTTCACTGGGCTGTGGGCAGGGCAAGCATCCTACCCACTCTCCCGCCCCAGAGAGAAAACAAAACTGAAGTTGTTCTCTTAAAACTTGAGTGTCGGGAACTGGAGCGATAGCACAGCGGGTAGGGTGTTTGCCTTGCACGCGGCCGACCCAGGTTCGATTACCAGCATCCCATATGGTCCCCTGAGCACTGCCAGGAGTAATTCCTGAGTAGAGAGCTAGGAGTTACCTCTGTGCATCGCTGGGTGTGACCCAAAAAAAGCAAAAAAAAAAAAAAACCAAAACTTGGGTGTCATTGACTTGATGTAATTGACATGGAACGGTTATAGGTGTACAGTGTAATGATTATGGGGCCTGGGCAATAGTTCAGCGGGTAGGACATTTGCCTTGCATGCGGCTGACCCGGGTTCGATCCTTCGCATCCCATATGGTCCCCCAAGCACCTCCAGGAGTAACCCCTAAACATTGATGGGGTGTGAACCATAAGCAAAAAAAAAAAAAACAATGTAATGATTAATGTGTTTAATGTGATTCAGACGGGTTACAATTAACCTAGATAATATTTAACATCTTATATAGATGTTACATAGAATTCTTTTTTTAGTTGTTTTTTGGGGTCACGCCCAGTGGTGCAGGTCTTATTCCTAGCTCTGGACTTGGGGATCACTCCTTGCAGGGCTTGGGGACCATGTATGATGCGGACATCTCGTGTACCCCGAAACTCCAACCATTCTCAGGGCTAACTCCTGCCTTCCTGCTTACGGGTGACCCCTGTGCTCAGGTCTCTTTGGCCCTGCATCCTTGTTTTTTTAATTTGTATTTATTTTTTGGTTTTTGGGTCACACCCGGCGTTGCACAGGGGTTCCTCCTGGTTCTGTACTCAGGAATTACTCCTGGCAGGGCTTGGGGGACGGTAGGGGATGCTGGGAATCGAACCCAAGTTGGCCATGTGCAAGGCAAAGGCCCTACCCGCTGTGCTATCGCTCCATCCCCTGCATCCTTACTTTAAATGATCGAATAGCATTCTACTGAGTGATTCATTTTTTTTTCTTTTTTTTCTCTCCTTGGGTTCTTTTGAGTCATATTGTGGTGCCTGGAGCCTTGAACTCTTGGTTCGTCTGCTCCAGGGTCACTTCTGGCAGCACTTGGGAGATCTTATGCCAAGCTAGGAGCCGCCTGGGGCGGAACGTGCAAGGCAAGCCCCTTAACCCACTCTGGCCCCGTGCGCTGCTGCTTTTTTTCCATCAGCGGACAGTTTGCATATTTTTGGCGAGCGGGATGCTCTGAGGAACCCCACGCTAAGCCTGCTGGGCTGGGTCCCTAGTAGCTACACCTGTTTCCATCCCCGGCAGCAGTGGACCCTGTTCCCTTTCTATTTCTGTTTCTGTCGTCCCATTCTAGCCGACACTTACTGCCTATCTTTTTTGGGGAGATCGCCCCTGGTGGTGCTCAGCGACCACATGGGGTACCAGGGATCGAACTCAGGTTGGCCGTGTGCAAAGCAAATGCCCTACCTGCTGTACTGTCACTCCGGCCCCTATTTCTTGTCTTTTTGAGAGTAATTATTCCAGCAGGTCAGAGATGTCTCATGGTTTTGATTAGAATTTCCCTCGTGATTCCTGGTGCTCTCTCTTGGCTTCCCGTGTCTTTTGTGTTTGTGGTGGTTTACACCCGTCAATGAATAGGGCCAGACAGACAGCACGATGGGCTGGAGTAATGCTTTGCATACTGGGGGACAGAGTTTTAGCCCTGGTACCTCATGGTCCCCAGAGCACTGGTTGGAATGACCCCCAAACACCCGAGAGAGCGGGTTAAAAATAGGACAAAAGCAAAGACATTTATGTTTGACCAAGTGATGGGTTGGAACATTTCCGAGAAGGGTAATGGTAAGGGCAGTATTATTGGGGGACACAGACAGGGGTGTTCAGGGAAGGCCTCTTAGTGGGGCTCGGGAGGGAATCTTTCCCGGCAGTGCCTGTGGGAGTGGGGTCCGGAGACTGAGCTCGGGTCTCCTGCGCGCAGGGCATATGCAGACCCCAGCGCCAGCATTCGTCCTCTCTGGTGGCTTTGTTTGCTTCGGCTGGGGCGGGTCCTGGCTGTGCTCAGGGTTCACTCCTGCAACGCATCTCCTTACCCCCCCCCACCCCCCGGGCTGTCACTCCAGCCCAGTAAGGTGTTTGGCGTGTGTTTTTTGAGGGGGCCATACCTGCAGTGGCCGAAGGTTGTCTCTAGCTGGAGGTTACCAAACTAACCTCCCTTCCTGCCCCCTTCTTTCCCATGGGGGACCCCATGCAGCACCCCCCCCCCCCGCCCCCGCCATCCTCGCTCTCAGTTCCCAAACCCGGAATCCGTGTTTCTCAACCTTCCTCTGCCCGGGGCCCTGTTCACTGTTTCCTTCCTGCCTGGGCAGATGGGCCCCGTAGTCTCCCTCCTCTGTTGCCTCAGTTGACATGATTTCCACCTGTGATCTCCTTGGGGGGTCTTTGGGGTCTCGGGAGGGGGGGGTCCACGCCCCAGATTGAGAATCTCTGAGGAGTAAGCAGAGCGTTCCCCCAGCTGCAGCCAGGGCTCTGCCTGCCCTTTCTGGGTCTTTCCTGTGTACCGCTGGGCCCATGTGACGGCCCAGGTCTCCTGCTTCTCTCTTCCTAGCTATTGTGATGGCTGAAAGTTCCGGAAGCCCTGCCAGCCGGCCGCTGTGGGCTTGGGATTCCATTCCATTGTAATTTTGTGTTTGGGGCCACACCTGGCGGGGCTCAGGGACCCCTATGGGATACTGGGAGTCCACCTCGGTCGGCAGGCGCCCTTCATGCTGTCCATTGCTAGGGCCCCCTCCGTTGGAATCTGCTTATTGTCTCACTGTGTTTTCCTAGCTGGTTGCTAAAAGCTCTGTGATTTGCCAATTTACTGAGTTGGCTTTCTAGTGGCGGTTGACAGCCTTACAGTCCTTCCATTTCCTCTTTCCTGCAGTCTGTACCTAGTGTGGTTCTGTAGGTTGGAAACACGGAAGCTTATTATAATTGTTTTGAAATGTCGATTATCCCAGTTCCTTGAGCCCCTCCAGGAATGACCCCTGAGCACCTTCGGGTATGGCTCAAAAGCACCTCAAGTTCATTTCCTTTAGGTTCAAATAAGGGATCGCCCACCTTTCTCCTCTTACCCCTTTTTGTGAGCTCTTTATTTGCGTGTGTGCTGGTGCAGATTTCCTTGGGTACCCACATCTTGCTGTCTCAAGGGCCGGCTTACAGCTCCCTGTCCTGCCGGGGTGGGGAAAGGAATGTGGCAGCTTCTCAGTGGGCCTGGCCTGTGGCACCACGGGAGACCCTGGCCTTGCCCTGCCAGGCCCCGGAGCTCCTGAGGGTCTTCGAAGGTCCTTCCTTTGGCCTTGTTCTGGAGAGGCACCTGCAGGTGTCGATCCCCTTCTTGTGGTTGGTGTAGGTGACCGCATTACCATTCCTGTTTTTGCTTCTTTATAAGTCATCGCTTTTCTTGATGATTTTGAGATTTCATTTTAAGGTTAATTAATTTTGTTTTGAAGCTGTTCCTGGCAGTGCCCAGTGCTTCTGCCTGGTTCTGCACCCAGAAAAGACTCCTGGCAATGCTTGGGAGACTCTGGGATGCCTGGGATTGAATCCATGTTGGCTGTGTGCAAGGCACGTGCCCGACCCACTGCTCTGGCCTCGTACTGCAGAATTGTTTTTAAATAGTTCGATTATGATGTGTCTTAATGGTGGTGTTGCTTTTTTGGCCACGTCCAGTGGTGCTCAGGGATCACTACCTGTGAGCTCTGGAGCCACGTGGATTTCCTCGGGTGGAACCTGGATCAGCCTTGTGCAAGGCAAGCGCCTATCCACTATGCCGTCTCTCCTGGCGGTGCTCAGGGTTCACTCCTGGTAGGGCTCGCGGAACCATATGGGTGCCAGGACTTGAACCCAGGTCAGCTGTGCAAGGCCGATGCCCAGTCACTCGTGCCCGGAGGTTGGTTTTAAGCTTTGCGGCGACCCGCAGAGCTTATTAGTCGAAGTGTGATTCCCTTCTTTGCTGTATCTCACCCCTTGCTCCTTGCTGATGCAGCGGTGGAGTCTTTCCTTTTCTGGTCAGAGGATCAGGAACTGCCCTTGGTAGTGAGTGAGGGCGCCAGGCTCCAGCCTCCTGCTCCTTCTGCAGGCCACAGTCTTTCCCGCCGACCTGGCCTAGTTGTCTCAGCCCCTTGTTTGTATCCTGGGAACAGCTCCTGCAGCTGCAGAGGGGGTCTCCATGACTTTTTTTTCCCCCTTTGTTTTTTGGCCACACCAGGCAGTGCTCAGCACTCAGGGCTAACTCCTGGCATGCTCCGGGCACCATCGGGGCAGCCTTACCTGCGGTACGACCGCTTCGATTCCTTATTCGTCAATTTCCAAAATGGTAAATTCTCCAAAAGAAGGCAAAGTTTTCCAGTCAAATAGCTTGATGTCGCCTCCAGTTGTGAGATGAATCCAGGTGGCTAAATTGGGGGTTGATTTTGCCAGTGACTTATAATTAAATCCCAGTTATAATCCCTTTCTAGTCCCTGAGATTTGCCTTCTTATTGGTCGTCATTTTTTGTGGTAATTTTTTGTTGCGCACTATCACCAGTGTAGGTGTTTATAATGTTTGTGCATGTTTTTTTAATTCACTAGAGGATAGTAGAAAATGAGAAGGTTAATGCAGAAAAGTCATCCAAACAGAAGGTGGATCTCCAGTCGTTGCCTACCCGTGCCTACCTGGATCAGACTGTTGTACCTATCTTATTACAGGGCCTTGCTGTGCTCGCAAAGGAGAGGTAAGGGCCTGTTTTGTTTTGTTTAGTCTTTTGGCCGTACCTGACTATGCTCAGGGATTATGCCTGGCAGTGCTTGGAGGACACGTGGGATGCCGGGGATTGAACCCAGGTCAGTGTCATGCAAGGCGCACGCCCTGTTTGCTGTACAGTCGCGCCAGCCCCGTGAAAGGTAAGAGCCTTGCAAATGGAGTCGCCAGAACCAGCATCAACAGAGGTTGAAATGATGTTCCTTATGTAGGGGTGTTTGTGTGTATGTGTGTTGTCTTTATTTATTTTACTTTTTTACTTTTTGGGTCGGTCACACCCAGCGATGCTCAGGGGTTACTCCTGGCTCTGCACTCAGGAATCACTCCTGGCGGTGCTGGGGGACCATATGGGATGCCGAGGATCTAACCTGGGTTGGACGTGTGCAAGGCAAATGCCCTATCCACTGTGGTATTGCTCTGGCCCCCTAGGGTTTTTTTTTTTATCTATATATTTTTTGCTTTTTGGATCATACCTGGCGATGCACAGGAGTTACTCCTGGCTCTGCACTCAGGAATTACCCCTGGCGGTGCTCAGGGCACCATATGGGATGCTGGGAATCGAACCTGGGTCGGCTGTGTGCAAGGCAAACGCCCTACCCGCTGTACTATCACTCCAGCCTCTAGGGTTTTTTTTTTTTTTTTACGTATATAAAAATTTATGGCAATTAAGTGTTCTTTCTGAAGAAGTTAACCATAGCTGTGGACACTACATTTTTTTCCCTTCTAGTCATAGATCACATTGCATGTTTGTAAAGATTTCTTATTTGATGGTGTAATTTTGCATTTCTGTCATACTTAATACTATGACTTGAAATACTTTATAGACCATAATAAATGATAATGCTACAGTTTAACTGTTGTCTTACTGTTGGAATATTTCAGTTCCACTTACCAGTTTGAATTTTCATGCTTTTTTGACTTTTTAAAAACTATTTTCGCACAGCGGGTAGGGCATTCGCCTTGCACGCGGCCGACCCGGGTTCGATTCCCAGCATCCCATATGGTCCCCCAGGCACGGCCAGGAGTAATTCCTGAGTGCATGAACCAGGAGTAACCCCTGTGCATCACTGGCTGTGACCCAAAAAAGCAAAAAATAAATAAAAATAAAAACTATTTTCTTCACATAAATTTGGTGGAGTTTTTCTAAACGAAGGACATGACTATTCATGGTATGGAACTCAAACCAGGATGCTCAAAAGGTTCCCATCACATTCTCTAATGTCGTCATTGCCTCAACATCATAAGTGTTTTTTTTTTTTTTCTTTTTGGGTCACACCCAGCGATGGTCAGGGGTTACTCCTGGCTCTGCACTCAGGAATTACACCTGGCAGTGCTCAGGGGACCATATGGGATGCTGGGAATTGAACCTGGGTCAGCTGCATGCAAGGCAAACGCCCTACCCGCTGTGCTATCTCTCCAGCCCAACATCATAAGTGTTTCCTTTTGTCCAGTTTGTTTGAATTTACTAGCAAGGTTCTAGTTATTTCTTTTTACTGTTTTTCCCCAGTTCTACCCTTTTTGTGTGTTTGTAAGCCAGTTCAAGAAGAGAATTATTCTTTTTTAACTATACTAGTCAGCAGCCATAAAACCATATTTGTTTTATTCAAATAATAGTAATGCATGATGAAAATACATCTCATTTTACACTGAATCATTGAGAACAGGTAGATTTAATCGCTTATAAAAATTGTGTGTGTGACTATTAACTTGTTTTTATTATATTGATAAAATGTGGCTACAAGAAATGTCTTGGCTCTGCTACGGACAGTTAAAACATGGGCATTTTGATGCTTTTTTTTTTTTTTTTTTTTTTTTTTTTGCTTTTTTGCTTTTTTGCTTTTTGGGTCACATCCAGTGATGCCGAGGGTCGACTCCTGGCTCTGCACTCAGGAATTACCCCTGGTGGTGCTCAGGGGACCATATGGGATGCTGGGAATTGAACCCGGGTCGGCCACATGCAAGGCAAATGCCCTACCCGCTGTGCTATTGCTCTAGCCCCTTGATACTTTTTCTAATGGTGTTTAGCATATTAGAATCTGTAATTTTATTTAAACACTAGGAAAAAATTGAAGATTTTTAGTAAAACGCTATTTTGTGGGGTGGGGTGCCCGTATCGCAGTGCTCCGGGGTTATTTCTGGCTCTGCTCGGGGATCACTTCTGCCAGCAATCAACCCAGTTCGGCTGCATGCAAGACAAGTGCCCTGGCTGCTGTACTCTCACTCCGGGCCTAGTAAAATATTACAAATACTGTAGCACTGTCCTCCCCTTGTTCATCGATTTGCTGGAGCGGGCACCAGTAACGTCCCCATTGTGAAACTTGCTGTTGCTGTTTTTGGCATATTGAATGCTTGCCAGGTTCTGCTGTGTGGACGGCATACTCACACACCTGCACAGGCTTGAGCTCCTCATCCCTGGGAGGAGCCTCTGGGCCTTTACACCCCCTTAGCCCCCCAATTATTACCTGTGTTTGCCTGATCCTGAAGGATACTTCAGTGTTAAAGGAATTTTTTTTTTTTTAATTTTCTTTCTGAGTCACACCCAGCAATGCTCAGGGCTCACTCCTGGCTCTGCACTCAGGAATCATTCCTGGCAGTACTTGGGGGACATGTGGGATGCTGCGGATCGAAAGGGGATTGAACCTGGATCAGCTGTGTGGAAGGCAAAGACCCTCCCTGCTTCAGCCCCCTGGGGGGGTGCTTTTGAAAATGGTACAAGTCAGGGTTTTTTTTTTTCTGATGATGCTATTTTAATTGCATTCATCTACCGTAGCCTTCTCAGTTCAATTTCAGATTTTCTCTTTTTTTTTTTTTTAATTTTTATTAGTGAAACACCATGAGGTACAGTTGTAGACTTACAGATTTTTGTGCTTGGGTTTCAGTTATACAGTGATCGAGTATACAAGTCAGGTTGTTTGGGTTTTTTTTTTTTTTTTGGGTCACACCCAGCGATGCTCAGGTGTTACTCCTGGCTCATGCACTCAGGAATTGCTCCTGACGGTGCTCAGGGGACCATATGGGGTGCTGGGAATCGAACCTGTGTTGGCCATGTTGGCTGCGTGCAAGGCAAACGCCCTACCCGCTGTGCTATCGCTCCAGCCCCACAAGTCAGGTTTTGATAGACATTTTCATGGATAGATTTAATAGGCATTCCCCAGCCTTTCTTCTTTGGACTTGTTTTTACAGTAAGAATAATTTTGTATTTGGTAAATCAAGATCTGGCATTTCTTAAATTCTTAAATTCTTATTATTATTATTTAATTATTATTAAATTATGTTTCTTAAAAAACATTTCTTAAATGTTTTTTGCTTTTGGCGCCCACACCTGGCAGCAGTGGTCAGGGCTTACTTCCGGCTCTGTGCTCTTCACTTCTGGTGGAGTTCAGGGGACCACACGGGACGCTGGGAATCAAACCTGGGTCAGCTGCGTGCAGGGCAAGTGCCTTACCCACTGTCCAATCTCTCTGGCCCCACATTTCTTAATTTTAATTTATTGTTATTTATTTTTTGACTTTTTGGGTCATACCCAGCGATGCTCGGGGGTTACTCTTGGCTTTGTACTCAGGAATCACTCCTGGATACTGAGGATCGAACCCGGGTTGGCTGTGTGCAAAGCAAATGTCCTCCCCGCTATGCTACTGTTCCAGCCCTTATTTTTAAAATGTGTTTAATTGGTGAGGTATAATATGTGTGGCAGCATCAGAACTGTTAAAATGCTCAGTGAAAAATAGCAGTGACTTTAAACGTAATCAAATGTGAGCAAATGTGTTACTGCTTTTCCTGACGTCCCTTGGGGAGTTCTTCTTCCTGCTGTGGGGATCCTGTCGCCGCCTTTCTCTTCTGCTCATCTTACTGAGGAATAGACTTAAACAGGGAATCACAACTCATAGGTGTGCAGTTTGATGCAGTTTTTCAGAAACCAGGCGTGACCGTGTCACCTGGAAGAAACTGAACACTGCCGAATTCTACCCTCTCCTGCCGTCAGTGTCAGTGTCATCACCATCCTATTGCAGTTTTTAAAAATTTGGTTGTCAGGGCTGGAGCGATAGGTAGCACAGTGGGTAGGGCGTTTGCCTTGCATGCGGCCAACCTGGGTTCGATTCCCAGCATCCCATATGGTCCCCTGAGCACCGCCAGGAGTGATTCCTGAGTGCAGAGCCAGGAGTAATCCCTATACATCGCTGGGTGTGACCCAAAAAGCAAAAAAAAAAAAAAAGAAAGAAAAGAAAAGTTTGGTTGTAGAACTAAGCTGATAACCAGATTTATTTACGAGGGTTTTGGACCACGCCCAGTCATGTATAGGGGCGGTTTCTGGCTCTGCTCAGGAGAGACTGATACTCACCATGACGGGCTGTGGGCAGTCAAGGGCTTTCTGCACACTCTGGCCTAGCTAGATTTAAACTATAGAGAAATTGTGTCTCTCTTAAACTCTTGTCAGCTAACTTGCTTGCCTCTCCTTCTTAACTTACTGCATATGGCCTTTGATTGCATTTTGGAAATTATGTTGTGAAAGGTGTGTTTACATTATGGGACAAACACATCTAGAATGTACATTTCTAAAATTTGGATTTCTTTTCCTTTTCAGGCCACCAAATCCCATTGAATTTCTAGCATCA
This sequence comes from Sorex fumeus, assembly GCF_029834395.1. Lineage (NCBI taxonomy): Eukaryota > Metazoa > Chordata > Mammalia > Eulipotyphla > Soricidae > Sorex > Sorex fumeus. The sequence goes on from NW_026606063.1 coordinate 4,974,975, forward strand.
TACCTTTTAAAAAACAAGGCACAGTTTGAAGATCGAAATTGACTTACTGGGAAGAGCAGAAATACTTGGTTTCTACTGTAGATTTACATGATTAAGAGGCAGCTTTAATTGCCGTGATTCCCTGTCGTGATTCCCTCACACGCCCCTTTTGGAAGTGTCAGAGCCTTCAGGACAACGGAACCTGCATCTGGAGTTGCAGAAGAAAACCTGTCTCCCTCATTTTGATTTGTTTGTCATACTTATTTAATGAGTGTATTCTGTGCAATTTTCTCTGATTGCCTTTAACCTTGTTTCTAAAATGACCTTCAAAATAAACCATTAAAACATCCTTTTAAAGTAGTCTTTGTTATAGATGACAGATATTTTATCCGGTTCAGTAATTTTCTTGACTTGTCCTTTCCTGTGTCCTCGAATGCTGGTTTGACAGCATTAGTGTGAGAGACACCAGATTCAAGTACAGTATTTCAAAGTCTCAGCCAGGTTTTCTCAAGGTTGCCTCTAGATGACCAGGAGGGTGGGAGCTAGGTATCTTTTGAGGGTGCAGGATAGTACACCCAGCATCGCTCAGGGCTGACTCCTGGCTCTGTGCTCAGAGACCCCTCCGGATGGAGCTCGGGAGACCCTATGTCATTCTCACAACCGAACCTGGGCCAGCCGTGTGCGCACAGATGTCCTACCTGCTGTACTGTCTCCGGCACGCCTGCCCGAGCTTTTGACAAGCAGCGGCGGTGAGGGGAATGCAGAACATAGTTGGAGAACTAATGTGAGCATCGTGGAGGGCTGATCGCGTGCTCTCGTGCTTCTGTGCCTTAGGAAAAGTAGCTCTTTGGGCCGGAGCGATAGTACGCAGGGAGGGCATTTGCCTTGCACGCGGCTGGCCCAAGTTCAATCCCTGGTATTCCATATGGTCCCCCAAGCACCGCCAGGAGTAATTCCCGAGTGCAGAGCCAGGAGTATCCCCTGAGCGTCATAAAACGGGACGCAAAAAAAAAGCAAAAAAAGACAGTTCTCGTTGAAAAAAGCAAAAAAAGACAGTTCTCGTTGAAAGCCATTCTGTGAGCAGCACCCCCCTTTTTTCTTGAATTACCTCTGTTCCAGCAACTCTGCCCAGTAGATATTGTTCCCATTTTTCAGATAAGGAAACAGGTTGGGGGAGGTTAAGTGGCTTGTGACCACCCCGCTGGTACTGCTCAAATGGGCATTGTAAGGCACTAACGCCAGTGTGTTCAGGTACTCGGAGAAGTACTTGCTTGAGTTTAGTTCATATCATCTCATTTTTTGCACCAAGTACCACCAGGCAGTCTTTTGGGTCTGCTCACCCCCTCAGAGATGAAAAATCGAGAAAACAAATGAGCTCCGGGAGAACTGTTGAGATGTTCAGAGGTTAAAGCCCTCGCATGAGGTTACCCGGGCTCAATCCCCAGCACTGCATGGTCCACTGAGCACTGGGAGTAAGCTCCAAGCTCTACAAGAAAAAAATTAGCTGAAGACAATCCAGGTGGCAAAAGGTTCAGTGGAACAGTGGTTCCAAGGGCAGCGACTTTGCCCCTTTGTTCCCGAAGGATGTTTGGTTCTGGCTTTCTGACGGTCACCGCAGAGGTGCCTTCTGTGTGGAGCTTAATGATGAGATTCTGGTGACTCAAAAGCTCAGCCCTACCCTGCTCCAAGCAGTCCTGTTCGAAGTGTGGGTTGAGTGCGGGTTGAGAAACTGCTTTGGAAGAACATCAGAGATTTGCATGTTAGAAACCGGAACTGGGCTGGAGCGATAGTACAGTGGGGAGGGTGTTTGCCTGGTAAGCGGCAGACCCGGGTTCAATCCCCAGCATCCCATATGGTCCCCAAGCATGGCCAGGAGTAATCCGTGAGTGCAGAGCCAGGAGTAACCCCTGAGCATCATCGCTGGGGGTGACCCAAAAAGCAAAAAAAAAAAAAAATGGAGAAAAAACTTGGAGCATTAAAAAGGTTTATTTTTTTCGGGGCTGGAGAGATAGCACAGCGAGGAGGGCGTTTGCCTTGCACGCGGCCAACCCGGGTTCGATTCCCAGCATCCCATATGAGCACCGCCAGGAGCAACTCCTGAGTGCAGAGCCAGGGGTAACCCCTGAGCATCGCTGGGTGTAGCCCAAAAAGCATAAATGCCCTCCCGTTGATCGTCGATTTGCTCGAGCGGGCCCAGTAACGTCTCCATTGGAGACTTTGTTGTTACTGTGTCTGGCATATCGAATACTCTCGGTAGCTTGCCGGGCTCTCCGAGAGGGGCGGAGGAATCGAACTCGGGTCGGCCATGTTGGCTGCGTGCAAGGCAGACGCCCTACCCGCTGTGCTATCGCTCCAACCCATAAAAAAAAGTTTATTTTTTCGGTCTATACTCTGTGCTCAGGGCGTACTCCCTACTCTGTGCTCAGGAACGGCTCCTGGAGGGGCTTGGGGGATCTATGTGGTTCTGGGCATTGGACCCAGGTTGATTGTGCAAAAAGCAAGAATCTTACCTTTGTGCTATCTCTCCGGCCCTCATTGATTTTTTTTTCCTTTTTGGGTCACACCCGGCGATGCACAGAGGTTACTCCTGGCTCTGCTCTCAGGAATTACTCCTGGCAGTGCCCAGGGTACCATATGGGATGCTGGGAATCGAACCTGGGTCAGCCGCGTGCAAGGCAAATGCCCTACCCGCTGTGCTATTGCTCCAGCCCCTGATTGTTTATTTTTTTAAGATGGAAATTAGGGAGTTTTGGGGGGTTGCTTTTGGAATACCCAGCTGGTAGTACTCAGGGTTTACTCCTGACTGCTCAGGGATCACTCAGGGACCATATGAGATGCTGGGGGTTGAATCAGGGTTGGCCTTGTGCAAGGCAAACACATTAACCTCCTAGAAAGTTCTCCTTGGGGGATGGAGGGAGTATAAGCTAGGGCACTGGCCCTGCAGGCAGCTGAATGGGTTTGATCCCCGCACCCTGGTATTAGGCTCCCAGATGTTTCTTACTCAACCTAATACTATGCTCTTGGTTCAGTGCTCAGGGGTCACTCCTGGGAATTAAACCCAGGTTGGTTGTTTGCAAGGCCAATGCCTTAGCCTGTTGTACTGTCTGGCCTCTTCAATGGTATTTTGCTTTTGGTTTGGGGCCTCACCCAGCAGTGTTCAGGGTTTCCTCCTGACTCTGCTCAGGGATCACTGAGCCAGGGGTGCTGGGGTCAAACTTCCTGGCTTGCAAGGCCAGAGTCCCACCCACTGTGTTCAGTGCTGTTTTAGTACTGAGTGAGCTCTCAAAACTCGGGCTGGGGAGAAAGCGCAAAGGTTCATGTCATGCTCTGCATGCTATGGACACCCAGGGTCCATCCTTGGCACCTCGAGGTCCTCTGAGCACCCCTGGGAGCCAAGAGTGACCTAGATGCGGGGGGTGGGGGGGTGGAGGGGTGGGGAGAGGGGGTTGAAAAACAGAACAGAAAGAATAACAAATCTTTTGACTGATTTTATTTCTGGGAAATTTTTTTTTTTTTTTTGCCTTTTGGGTCACACCTGGCAATGCACAGGGGTTCCTCCTGGCTCTGCACTCAGGAATTACTCCTGGCAGTGCTCGGGGGACCATGTGGGATGCTGGGAATCGAACTCGGGTCGGCCGTGTGCAAGGCAAACGCCTTACCCGCTGTGCTATCACTCCAGTCCCTATTTCTGGGAATTTTAATAAATTCAGAAGTGGCTGGAGTGATAGCACAGTGGTAAGAGCCTTTGCCTTGCTCGCGGCCCGACCCGGGTTCGCTTCCCAGCATCCCATATCGTCCCCCGAGCGTGGCCAGGAGTAATTCGTGAGTGCATGAATCAGGAGTAACCCCTGTGCATCGCTAGGTGTGACCCAAAAAGCAGAAAAATAAATAAATTCAGAAAAGTTTTATGTATAAAATTTTATTGCAGAAATATACAGGCTTGCTCCTACAAGCCCGATTGTTCTTCCTTGAATACTTATCTCATTTGTTTCTATGTTTCTTTGCCTATTTCTACTCTGGAGAAACCCATGTTTTTTTTTTTTAAATATTTATTTATTTTTAGGCTTTTTGGGTCACACCTAGCATGTTCAGGAGTTACTCCTGGTTCTGTCCTTGGAAATTACTCCTGGCGATGCTTGGGGGACCATAGGGGATGCCGGGGATCGAACCTGGGTTGGCCACATGCACATTCCCACCCCAAGAAACCCGTGTTCTTGACACATTCCTCCGCTTTCTTTTTCTCTCGTCTCACATCTTTCTAAGCAAGTTTCCTTCAATAAAAACCACATCACTTCACTAAAAATAAAGCTCCAAAAATAAAAGACAACTGTTTCTTTTGGATTTGGGGGACACACCCCACTGTACTCAGGGCTTACTCCTGGCTCTGCACTCAGGAATCACTTCTGGTACACTCAGACCACTATGAGGGGCAGGGGATCGGACCCTGGTCAGCCACATGGAAGACAAAATCTTTTTTTTTTCTTTTTTATTGGGGGGTCACACTTAGCAATGCACAGGGGTTACTTCTGGCTCTGTACTCAGGAGTTACTCCTGGTGGTGCTCAGGGTACCATATGGGATGCTGGGAATCGAACCCGGGTCAGCCACGTGCAAGGCAAACGCCCTACCCACTGTGCTATCTCTCCAGCCCCGGAAGACAAACTCTTTACCCTCTGTCCTGTCAAGCTGCAATAAGTACATGATTTTATCTTGTAGAAACCACGAAATGGTTTAGTCCAGTGTCAGGTACATGGAAAAACCCAGTTCTGCATTGCAGACGTACTCTAGTGCTTTTGAGTGATCTCCCTGGTTCCATATGATGGAAACTGGCAATAATTATACAGTATTTTAGTTTTTTTTTCCGCTTTTTGGGTCACACTCGGTGTTGCACAGGGGTTACTCCTGGCTCTGTACTCAGGAGTTACTCCTGGTGGTGCTCAGGGGACCCTATGGGATGCTGGGAATCGAACCCGGGTCGGACGCATGCAAGGCAAACACCCTACCTGCTGAGCTATCACTCCAGCCCCTGTATGGTATTTTCAAACTGCTTTTGGGGATCCCAGATGATTTATATTAATATGGATCTTGCTTAATTGAGGGGCTGGAGCGATAGCACAGTGGGTAGGGCGTTTGCCTTGCACGCAGCCAGCCCTGCTGAGCCGGGTTCGATTCCTCCGCCCCTCTCAGAGAGCCTGGCAAGCTCCCGAGAGTATCTTGCCCGCACAGCAAAGCCTGGCAAGCTACCCTTGACGTATTCAATATGCCAAACACAGTAACAACAAGTCTCACAATGGAGACGTTACTGGGCCGGGCTGGAGCAAATCTAGGAACAATGCGAGGACAGTGCTACAATGTTACAGTGCTACAGTGCTTAATTGAGGGTAAATGGGTCAATGAACAGTTTCAACTGAATACTGAAGAGTCTGCCCTTCAGTAAGGCATCCAGAGGAAGATCAATAGCAGTAATGCTGGAATATGTTGAGAATGTTCTAGAGAAAATAAGACTCTATGCTCTCACTTCGCTTGGCTTTGTGTTCTTTGCTGAATTTGACCACTGAGATAGGTTCTTTGGGGAGAATTTGGAGACTCTCCCAGCGGGAAGAAGCTGACTTTTAAATGAGATTACTAGTTTGGAGTAAGCATCGAGTTTTGCTGGAAGCAGAGGATAAGAACCAAGATCAAGGGCCCAGGGATAGCAGAGTGGGTTGGGCTTGGGCGTTTGCCTCGGGCTTGACCACACTGCTGGGTGTGGTTCCTCCACCCAAAAAACCGAAAACCGAAAAGAAAAACCAAACCAAGAACAAAGATCAAGGGTTTCAGATACTGCTGCTGTTTGCTTTTTTTTTTTTTTTTGTGGGGGCGGGGGGGGGGGGGTTGGAGTGCGGCTCACTACTGTTCTTCCACCCCAAGCATGGCTTGAGGGACCACGTGGGATGTCGGGGATCAAACCTAGTTCGGCCACCTTGTAAGACGCGGACCCTTACCAACTGTGCTCTCCTGGGCCCTGCTGTCTGCATTTGACAGACGAGAAAAGGAAGATTTCAGGTGAACCTACCAGATGCCCAAGATCACAGACCAATATTCTAGTTTCGGGGTCCTAAAATAAGAAGGTTTCTAGTTCACTGCATTCAATGTCTTTATAATTTTTAAGTCTTAGAAGTAGAACCAGCAGTAAGCGCTGTCACAATAGCAATACCATATCAGTGAGAACAATTCTTTCCTCCTCTTGAAATTTCCAACGAGAGGATTTTGGTGTCATCCATTTTCAGTGCCTTTTGGTACTCTAGGGAACCCACCCCGCCAATCAGACCCTTTCCTTTGGTTTTGGGGCCACACCAGGGGGTTCTGGGGAACCATGTAGGCAAAACACTGCTTTTTTGTTTTGTTTTTGCTTTTGTTTTTTTTGGGGGGGGGGGTTTTGGGTCACACCGGCAATGCACAGTGGTCACTCCTGGCTCATGCACTCAGGAAGTACTCTTGGCGGTGCTCAGGAGACCATATGGGATACTGGAATCGAACCCAGGTCAGCCGTGTGCAAGGCAAATGCCCTACAAGCTGTGCTATCGCTCCAGCCCCCAAAACACCCTTTTTTTCTGTTCATTCATTCATTCATCATCCTGTTATTCGTCAATTGCCTCGAGCAGGCCCCAGTAACGTATCTTTCATCCTAGCCCTGAGATTATATTCAAAGCTCTTTCTGTTATCTCTTAATTAACTACTTGTCATGTATGTTGGCTTTTCTCCTTCCTTTTGATTTTGGTTGCATAATATGTGTGCATGTGTAAATATTTAGCAAATGAAGGGTGGGAAAGAAAATGGTCCATACTCAAGAGAAAAGGGCTTCTTCAGCTTGGAAGAGGCAAAGTACACCCTTGAGTAGGGAAGTGAGGCCTATTCCTTAGGATGGGGCCAGGCCGCATGGTCGCAGCCAGAGAGGCCCAGAAAGGCCAGAGGCTAAGGAATCTCTGGGGAGGTGTGGGCAGACGCTGCTACACAGTATCCTAATGTTTGGGCAAGTTACCGTGAAGTGAGGTTAAAAGTTGAGTAAAGGGGCTGGAGCAATAGGACAGCGGGGAGGGCGTTTGCCTTGCACAAGGCCGACCTGGTTCGATTCCCGGCATCCCACATGGTCCCCTGAGCACCGCCAGGGGTAATTCCTGAGTGCATGAGCAACGCCGGGTGGAACCAAAAAAAAAAAAAAGTTGAGTAAAGAAGCAGATTTAGGGGGCCTGGAGCGACAGTATGGTGGGTAGGGCGTTTGCCTTGGACGCGGCTGACCCAGGTTCGATTCCCAGCGTCCCATATGGTCTCTTGAGCACCTCCAGGAGTAATTTCTGGGCATCGCTGGATGTGACCCAAAAAGCCGGGGGGGAAAAAAAAAGCCAGCAGATTTAGGGTGTCAGAGTTATTGTACAGTGGGTAGGGAGGGCACTTGCCTTGCACGCTGCTAACCCGGATTTCCATTCCCAGCCTACCTGCAGAGCCAGGTAGGGCCAAACAGACAGATTTAGTTTGCAGAGAGCACAGGGTTTAAGGTGCTTGCCTGGCCTGTGGTGGCTGTGGCTGTCTCTGTACCATGCATGCCCAGGACAGAGCCAGATGCATTGCCCTGAACTCTCACCAGCAGTGCCAGTTTGGGCCTCAACCCCCACCCCCCCATTCCCTACCCTGTCGTAAAAGGAAAGAAAATGCCACTCTTGGGAGACTGAGGTGAATGACCTTAGAAAGATGCGTGAGAGTCAGGAATCTCCATAATCCACTTTAGGATTGAGGTCACTTAATCCTTGGACCTTAAATTGAAAAATGGAGGAGTGGAAACAGCATAATATCCTTTATTTATATTCTTGGGTTTTAATCCACTGTACTATCTATCTCTCTGGTCCCATCAGTATAACATCCAGAAGAAATGAGTTGTAAGTTTTTTTTTTTTTTTTTTGCTTTTTGGGTCACACCCGGCAATGCACAGGGGTTATTCCTGGCTCTGCACTCAAGAATCACTCCTGGTGGCGCTCAGGGAACCATATGGGATGCTGGGAATTGAACTCAGGTCGGCCGCGTGCAAGGCAAACGCCCTACCCGCTGTGCTATTGCTCCAGCCCCATGAGTTGAAAGTTTTTTAAGGGCTGATTGGTAGTAACAGAGGTAGAGCTCTTGTCTTGAAATCAGACACTGCGGGTCAAGCCTGGGTCCATCCTGATCCTGGGGGTAGCACATGGTCGGCCAAGCACTGTTTGAGCTCAGAGCCAGGACTAGCACCAGCGTATCCTGGGTGCAGTTCAATCCTCCACCATGTTTTTTGGGGAGTGGGTGGGTAGCACCCTGAGGACTTGTGGAGGCCTGAGCTCTGGGGTTGTTCCCTGGGAGCTGGGTGGGGGACCATCTCTATGTGGTGCAGGGAATTTAACCTGGGTCAACCCTGTGCACTGCAGCTGTAGCAGTGTACCTGTTGTAGGATGGCTCCAGCCCCGCCCCCAATTAAAAAATTTGGGGGGGGGGAGCTGGGTCACCCTGAGAATTTGCTGAGGGTGAGGATGGGGACAGTAGGTTCCCTACTGAGGGCAGCTGGGGTGCTAAGGAAACCACGTAAGCTACCCCAAATTATAGTTTACTTTTTTTTGGGGGGGGTGGCGATTTGGGCCACATCCCACGGTACTCAGGTCTTACTCCTGGTTCTGCAGTGACAGGTCATTTCTGGGGGGGCCGGGGACCCAACCTGGTTCCGCTGCGTGCAAGGCAAGCGCCCTACTCAGCTGTACTATTGCTCCGGCCCTATCACTACTATTCAAAAAATTTTTTGGGTCATCTCAGGTTGCTCCCGGGCCACTCCAGGTTTGGTGCTTGGTTGTCACTCCCTGCAGGGCTGGGGCTGGAACCCGGCTTCCGGTGTGTCTGGCAGCTCTTTTGAGCTCGCTCCTGCCCTTCAAATATGATCGGGACACCGGGGAAACTTGAATATGTGGGTGTCCAGTTACTTCTTTGGACTCTACCGGGGATCTGTCAGTGCCAAACTCAGATGTTGAGCAACTTTTTTTTTTTTTGAACTCCCTGTTGAGGGGTGGTCTACTTCAAGAGACTTCCTGGGGAGGGGGGCTCAAGATACTCTGATTAGCGGATTCTTGGGTACTTCTAGAGGAATTCTTGGCTCCTGACACTTGCTGAGTCCCGGGATGGGTCCAATAAAAGTGTCCTGCGACCCTCCCTCCGGCTGGCTCTGTAACCCCCTCGCCAGTAGCCTCCGGCCCCCTCCGGAACGCCCTGTCCCCACTTTAGGGATGGGAATAACCGAGGCCGAGCTCCCCGGAGAGGGCGGCCAGCCCCCGCAGCAGTCCCTCACCGGACCGGCGACACGTCTACGGAGTCAGGCCGGGATGCGAGGGGCAGAGGGGGGTGTGGGGGGGGGGTGGCCCCGGGGGACACAAAGTAGCATTCGCCGGAGCCCGGGCCCGACCCGAGCGCCCGCGGCCGGGGGCATCCCGGAGCGCGGCCCGGGGTTGCGGCTCCCCCCCCCGCCCGCGGCGGGACCCCCGGGCGGGGGAGGGGGAGGGGGCTGCCCTGCGGCTGCGTCCCGCTCGCCGCGCCCTCCCCCTGCCGCCCGAGCGTGCACGCCGGCTGCTCGGCGGGCCCGGCGGCGGCTGCTGGGCATGCTCAGTGGGCAGCACCGGGTGCAGCGGCGAGTAAGGGCGCGTCGGCCCGGCCGGGGGAGGAGGGGGGAGGCCCGGCCCGGCCCGGCCCGACCCGGCCCGCCCGGCCCAGCTGCCGCGGCCGCCTTCCGCCGTTGGGCTCGACGCGCGGCGCGGGCGGGCGGGGCGGCGCCGGGCGCGGGGGTGGGTGCGGGGCGCCCCGCGGGGGGCGGGGGCGGCGGCGGGGGGTGCGGGGCGGCGCGGGCTGGGGGCGCGGCGGGGAGGCCGGGGGCCGGCGCTTTCCGGGCTCGGGCGCGGCCGCCGCGGGCCCCGTCTTCCGGAGGCCGCCCCCCTTCGCGGGGACTGTCGCTGTCGCCGCCGCCTCCTCCTCCTGCTCCTCCTCCTCTTCCTTCTCTTCCTCCTCCTCCTCCTCCTCTTCCTCCTCTTCTCCTCCTCCTCCCCTCCTCCCCTCCCCCCTCCACCTCCTCCTCCTGTACCACCTCCTCCTCTTCCTCCTCCCTCCTCCTCCCTCCTCCTCCTCCTCCTCCCTCCTCATCCTCTACCACCACCTCTTCCTCCTCCTCCCTCCTCCTCCTCCGCCTCCCGGGCCTCCTCCTCCTCCTCCTCCTCCTCCTCCTCCGGGGCCGGCCCGGTCCCCTCCCCGCCGCCGCCTCCTCCTGGGCTGGGCCGCGCGCGGCGCCTCGGCCCCCCCGCCCCCGCCCCCCACCCCTCCCGGCGGAGCCGCTCGCGCCGCCGCCGCCTCCTCATTCATCCTCGTGCACCATAGGCGGCACCGGCGCCAAGATGTCCAGCCGAGTGGTGTGCCGGGAGGCCAGCCACGCCGGGAGCTGGTACACCGCCTCAGGTAGGGCCCAGGCCCGCTCCGGCCCGGCCCGGCCCCGGCCCCGCGCGGCGGCTCGAGGGCGCGGACGGGCGCGCGGGGGCCGCGGGCCGCGGCGGGGTGGGGGGACGGGGCGCGCGCGCGCGTGCGCGTGTGTGTGCGCGCGCGCGTGTGTGTGTGTGTGTGTGCGCGTGCATGTGCGTGTGCGTGTGCGTGTCTGTGTGTGTGCGCGTCTCGGGGGTCCCCGCCCCGGGCACGGCGCCCCGCGACCCCCGCACGCGGCCGGGTGCCCGCAGGTGAACGGCGCGGCCCGGCCGGCTCGGGGCTGGCCGGGCCCGGGTGGGGGTGGGGGTGGGGGTGGGGGCGGCCACGCCGCGGCCCGGTGGCCTCCCGCGGGCCCTTTGCTGGCCCCTTGGCATTGTCCCGGGCACGTCCCGAGGGGGCCTCCGCGCCGTCCCGAGCGGCCGCCCCCGTCCCCCTCGCTCCCCTCGGAGCGGCTGCCGGGGCGTTGTCGGGTCCCCGCGGGGCGCGGGCCGCCGCGGCCCCGGCCGGGGAACCTTTGGGCGCCCTTTATGTAAGAAAGTGCCGGGACTTCCCCTTTAATAGGGCGCTTGCGAGAGCCCCGGCTTTGCCTGCGATTGTTTTGGCAGGAGTCACATTTCTGGTAAGTTAACAAAGAAAGTTCCACGGGGATTCTTCAGAGTTTGCAGGTTTTTTTTTTCCCCTTTTCCCCTTGGGGTGTGTGTTTTTGGGGAGGGGGGTGCTTTGCTTTCTCGGAGCCGGCCTCCTCTTGCCCCTCTGGGTCTCAGATCCCGGTCCCGGCCAGCCCCCCACCCCCCACCTGCAGATGGTTGCATTGCAGGGTGGTTTGCTGGGTGAGAAGGAGATGGGCGAAGAGAGGAAGCGTTTCTCGGCTGGCTAAACTGGGAAATGCTCGCCCTGGACTGACTCACGAGGATTTACAGTGCTGGGGAGACACAAAAGAATCCCGCTGGCGGCCCCGGAGCTAAGCGAAGGGCACTGAGCGCGTCCGGTGGGCCGGTGGGGTGGCCGCCTCCGTCCCCACGTCCCCACCAGCAGCTCAGGTTCTCCATAAACACTGCACCGGTTTGCAGTGTCAGGTGAGGTGTCCTGGGCCTTGTGTGGGGCTGGGCCCCCCCGACTCCTGGAAGCCGGTGGCAGAACAGAATTGAGAAACGGGACTTCCTCTTGGGTCCCTGCTCGGACCATCGCCCTGTGCACGCCCTGTTTAGTTTATGCAGTGACAGGCCTTTCAGGGTTGTCAGTCACCAAGGTTTTCTCCTTGAGTGTTTGGAAAAATCCCCCTTCCCCCTCCAGCCCGGAGTGCTCAAGAGACCACTCCTTGGCTGGCTTGGGGGCCCCTAGGTGGGGCTTGGGGGTCCAGCCCTGCCTGCTGCCCAGTCTCTAACCTGCCTTCTGTCTGGTTTGAAGAGTTTGGAGGCCTCAGTGTGCACTTTCCTGGCCATCTTCTGGTTTACTTCTTTTGCCTCTTGTTTTCATGTTGTTTCCAGGCCACACCCGGCTACGCTCAGGGCTGGCTTCTGACTCGGTGCTCAGGGAGCCTTCCTGGCGCTGCTCTGGGGACCCCCACCTGGTGCTAGCTGCTAACTTTGAGACTTACCTGCTGTGCAGTAGCTCAGGGCCCTGCTTTTGTTTTTCTTCTTTTTTTTTCCTCGTTTTTTTCAATAGGTGAATGTTCTTAGGACTCTTTTTTTTCTTTTGTAGTGGGCAGATCTTTTTCTTGGGGGGTTAGGGGACTGAATCACACCAGGCAGTGCTCTGAGGCTACTCCCAGTGGTGCTTGGGGCACCAACCGAGGCCTGGAACAAGCAGGCTCAGCCTTAATTCCTGCTAAGGGATTATTCCTGGGGACCGTTTGTGGTGCAGGGAATGGCCCTGGGTGGGCTGCGTGCAAGTCAGGTGCGTCAGACCCACTGCACCGTCTCTCTAGTCCCAGTTCCTGTGCTGTCTGACTCTCTTATGGGCGTTTTGAGCAGTTTTTGGGTGGTAAGATAAGCCAGACTCCAGACATTGGACTTGACAAGACTTCTTCATTGCCTCAGTCGAAGCCGCCTCCAACATTGTGTGCCTGGAGAAACTCTTCATCAGTCACAGGGAAAAGTCGCTACAGTGGGCTCCCCAAGTTGCTGGTTTCCTTAAATTCTGAATGAGATCAATAATGCCATTTTGGTAATGTGAATTGTCATTGCCCTTAAAAAAAAAAAGACTCAGGACCCAGGAGGTGCCTCAGAGCTGGCTGGATGGAGTCCAGGCTCTGGGGTGGGAACCTTGAGGTTGGTCAGTTTCCCTGACTCTCCCTTCAAGCACGTTGGGGTGTGGCCACACCAATTTACATCTATATGTGTGAATGAGACTCAATTTTTTTTTTTTGCTTTTTGGGTCACACCCGGCGATGCACAGGAGTGACTTGGTTCATGCACTCAGGAATTACTCCTGGCGGTGCTCGGGGGACCATATGGGATGCCGGGAATCGAACCTGGGTCGACTGCGTGCAAGGCAAACACCCTACCTGCTGTGCTATTGCTCCAGCCCCGAGACTCAATTTTTATATTTATTTATTTATTTATTTTTGCTTTTTGGGTCACACCTGGCGATGCACAGGGGTTCCTCCTGGCTCTGCACTCAGGAATACCCCTGGCGGTGCTCAGAGGACCATATGGGATGCTGGGAGTCGAACCCGGGTCGGCGGCCTGCAAGGCAAATGCCCTACCCGCTGTGCCACTGCTGCAGCCCCCGAGACTCCATTTTTAAAATTTAATTTATGATTTGCTATGTATGTGTCTGAGGGGGCAACGCATTGGGCAGTGCCCAGGGCCTCCTGATGGCTCTGCTCAGAGATCACTCCTGGTGGGGCTGGGGACCATATGGGGCGCCAGGAAGTGAACCAGGGCTGGCCTTGTGCAAGACAAGCGTCTTACCTGCTGTCCGCTAGCTCTGCCCCTGATTGTGACTTTAAACTTGGATCATAATTAAGGGTGAATTTGAATCAACCGAGTAGACAAAAGCTTACTTTGTATTGTAAAAATAAGTGAAGTAAACATGGGCTTGATTTAATCATTTTCTGTGTTTGATATTTCATTGTGCCTGTATTCGTTTCATTGACCATTGGAAAAATTCTCCTTGTATTATTGTTTCCAAAGAAGACTAATCCCTAGCAGTGCGAGTAATAAATGTGCTTGTAGATGGTCATTCTGTGACTCCTGTAGCAGATTGTGTCCCCCATATAAAAAAATTTAATTACCGGAATAAATGAAGTCACATTTACTTCAATTATGTAGCTGGTTTGGTGGGGAAAATATATACTATGTACATGTATATGTTACGTGTACCCATATGCCTTTTTTTTTTCTTTTTGGGTCACACCCGGCGATGTAAAGGGTTTTCTCCTGGCTCTGCACTCAGGAATTACTCCTGGGTAGTTCTTGGGGACATGGGATGGTGGGGATCGAACTTGGGTTGGTCGCGTGCAAGGCAGACGCCCTGTGCTATTGCTCCAGCCCCTGTCTTCTGTTTTTTGAGGAGGGTGGTCTGGGCACATACCTTGCAGAGCTCAGGACTTCCTCCTGCTGCTGTGCTCTGGGGACTGTAATCAAGCCAGGAGTCCAACCAGGATCTTGTAAGGCAAGCACCTCTGCCCCTGTGCAATCTCTCTAGCCCTTATTGTTAGTCTCTACTTGTCCATTGTCGTACCATAGATTTGTTGACAGAGGCATATCCTGCCATAAAGGAATTAACTTAAAAAAATTTTTTTTTTCTTTTTGGGTCACACCCGGCAATGCACCAGGGTTCCTCCCGGCTCTGCACTCAGGAATTATTCCTGGTGGTGCTTGGGGGACCGTATGGGATGCTGGGAATTGAACCCGGGTTGGCCGTGTGCAAGGCAAATACCCTACCCACTGTGCTGTCACTCCAGCCCCAACAAGTTCACTTTTTAAAATTTTTTGAGTTACACCTGCTGGTGCTGAGGGCCTGCACCTGGCTAGGTACTTGCAGGACCTTCGGGTGTTGGGGACTCGGGGAGTGGGAGTTGGGCTGCCTGGAGGCTCAGCGTCTTCTCTGGCCAATTTAGCCGTCTCCCCTCCCTGGCCTTAGGAGTTTACAGAAGAAGTTTGCTTTTTGGGCCATACCTGGCCGACTTAGAGCTTATTTCTGACTCTGTGCTCAGGATTCACTCCTGGTGGTGTTCACGGTTCCATATGGGGCACCAGGGATCAAATCTAACTTCACTACAATCTCTCTGCCCCAAATTTACCTTTTAGACTTGTTTTGGCAAGTATCTGGTGGTGCTCAGGGCCTACTCCTGAGTCTACATGTAGGGATCACTCCTGGCGGGGCTCAGGCAACCATACGGGGCAATGGGATTGAACCCTGTGCAAGGCAAGTGCCTTACTTGCTGTATTCTCCTCGTCAGCCCCCACTTTAGAAGTTTTATTTTATTTTTATTTTTATTTTTTTGCTTTTTGGCCCACACTGAGCGATTCTCAGTGGTTCCTCCTGGTTCTGCACTCAGGGATCACTCCTGGCGGTGCTTGGGGGACCCAATGGGATGCTGGGGATCGAACCCGATTTGGCCGTGTGCACAGCAAATGCTCTATCCGCTGTACTATCTCTCTGGCTCCACTTTACAGGTTTTAAAAGGGAGTAATAAGATAAGAAACAAATATAAGATAAATATAAGAGAAACAGAGAATGCTTTTAGGGATTCTGAGGGGGGGTGAAATCCCTTTAAGACGGAACTTGAATTGTGCTCTGAAGGAAAGATATTTTTGATAGATGCAGAAGAGGAGGAGAGGATATTGGGAAATGCCACAGAGATACAGAGAAGTAGGTCAGTTGAGTAAGAATGGAAGAATTGGGGCCGGGGAGAGAGCACAGTGGGTAGGGCGCTGGCCTGGCATGGGGCTGAGCTGGGCTTGGTTCCCGGCCCCGCTGACGGTCCCCTGAGCCCTGCCAGGAGTGAGCCCCGAGCACTGCCAGGTATGCCCTCCAACCCAACCCCCCCCCACCCCCAAGAGGGTGGAGAATTAGAATCCCGGCTCTCCCTCTCGCTGCCCGAGTTCGTGGACTCGATTGGCGATCAGTTGCCTTTTGTTCCATTCTCCCCTCGCACCTGTTCCAGTCTCACTCCCACCCCCAATTCTGGTCTCACGCTGCCCCTCATTCCCGTCTCCTGTCTTTCCCGCTCGTCTCTCCGTGCTCCCTCTCGCAGCCGTGTCTCTCGTCTCTCCACGCTCCTGCTCCTGCTTTCTTCCCCTCCGTTCTTCTTCTGTCCCCCTTGCTAGTCTCCCCGTGCTCCATCTTGCCGCCCTGGTCTCTAGGCTCTCGCCAACTCCCCAGCGCTGGGGGTAGACACCACACCCCATCCAGTAGCAAAATCAGCATATCAAAAGTCCTCCTTCCTCTCAAGGGCGAAATACCACTTTGGGGATTTTCTCCTCTCCTTAGTCCAGTAACTTACTTAATGTCTTAATTGACATCTTAATTCTGCTTCTTAATATTATTTTGTACGGACACAGTAAGAGACACATTGAGCTTGTAGGGCGGCGGCTCTCCTGGGAACATCTCGCTAAAGATCTCAGACTACAGTGCTCAGGCTGGATTAATCATTTTTAACCCTAGCAGGGTCCGAATCTAGTTGTTACTTTTTGGATCATGACAGAATTTGTCCATGACCGTGCTCTTAGCTTACAGTTAAGCATTATGGCACTTTGGCCAGGCCTATTTCGGTAGCTCATTGCTTGCCCTGGGTCCATCCAGGCCCTTGTCGGGACCCTGCTTTTGGGGTGCTTTGAAGTACGGGCAACTGAGGCTTAAGTCAAGAGAACAGATGTCCAGAAGGTAACATTATTCAGAGTCAATTAACTCCCAGGTTACAAATGCATAGCATTAACTGTCTTCCTGTGTCCATACAGAAAGGACTTTGCTCTGAATTAACTCTGCAAAGGACTTAAGGAGAAGAGAAAAGCAATATTTGCAAGTGAACCGCACAGAGAAAGAGGTTACAAATAAACCCAGAGGAATGGGAGCACTGTGATGGGATTAAGCCAGTAAACCTAAGCTTCCTGTGGCAAGGCAGAAAGGACCAACCACTGTGACAGAGATCTGGTTGTGGAAACTGGTCTTGGGGGTAGACTTGACCCATTCCCTGTCACCAGTGGAGACCTTTGTGAGTAGGGGACGATTACGTAATTATGCGAGCAGCATTTTAGGAAAATTAATCTCTTAGGAAGGTTAATCCTCCCGTCTCTAGGTAATACAACAGGGATCTGCAGACAAACTCTGGGCCACAGCCTGGATCCACCCTCTGGACTTTTGGGGGGAAAATTTACAAGCTAATGGCTTGTAAATTTTAATGGCTTAAGCCATTTTTCAAAGGGCTTAAGAAGACCAAAGCTAAGAAATGTTGTAGGGACTCTATGTGGCCCACAAGACTAAAATATTTTTTTAATCTATTGGGTCCCTAAGGAAAAAAAAAACAAACAAACTGTCACTAATCCCTCATATAAATTAAGTGTTTCACAAAGCGGGAATCTTAGATCGGTGGCATAATGTATCCGCATTCTATATTTTATCCAGATTTGTTGCAACTCTCATTTTGCTATTTCATGCTCTTAGCTTCTCTCCGGACAGTTGCAACCCTCCCGCAGCTAACTGGCCTTTCTGTCAGTCTTATCCCGACAGCTCCCGGGATTCTCTCTCTGATCACTTTTTTTTTTTTTTGGCTTAAACCTTGCTCTCCCATCCTGTCTGGTGGATAAGGTCTAAGTTTCATGTCTTGGCAGCTTCTGGGTTTTGGCTACTTCCCCTTCCCATCCCAGTTCTTGCTTGTAACTACCCTTAGGCAGGATCTCGCTCGCAGCTGTCGTTGTTTCTTTAAATATACTAGAGCTGTTTCTTATCACTGTGCGTTTATTCAGGCTGTTCCCTCTGCTGGCTGATTCTCTTAAAAGATTCAGGTGTTAATCTCTCCAAGAAGCCTGCCCGGGTGCGGAGGCCCACCTCCCCAGGCCATTTTCCATGATTCATTTTCCTCCTGTCATGTCCTTTTCATATTTCTGTGCTTAGAACTTGTTCGGGCGGAGCAGTAATACTGTGGGTCGGGCACTTGCCTCGCAGGTGGCCCACCCTGGTTTGATCCATGAGTGCTGAGCCAGGAGTGATCCCCAAGCACTGCCGGGTGTGGAACCAACCCCTCCCCTCACTCCGCCAAAGAACTTGTGATCTCTCTGTGACCTTTTGTAACATTAAGAGTTTGAAGATGGAAACTATGTGTTTTGTTTTTGTTGGTTTTTTTTTTTTCTACTCTTCTCTTGCTCAGGGCTTGCTCGGGAAGGTGCAAGAGGGACCTTGTGGTCTAGCATCGAACCCTGGGCCTCCTGCATGCAGCCTCTTAGCTATCTTCTTGGCCCAGTTTTTGGGGACAGGGGTATGGGCTACACCCAGTGGTGCTCAGGGGGTGATATGGGGTGCCGGGGATCAGACTGGGTCAGCGGTGTGCAAGGCATATGCCTTACCCCGTGGAGTATCTCTTGGGTCCTAGAACGCTTTTATATTTTGGGCCCTACCTGCTGATGTTCAGGGGTTATTCCTGACTCTGTACTCAGGAATCAGTCCTGGGGGCTGGGGGGACCATATGGGATGTCATGGATCAAACCCACCTTGTCTGTGTGCAAAACAATCACCCTCTGTGCTGTTTTATCACTCTGCTCCCTAGAAGATTTTAAAAATATTTATTATTATTATTTTTTGCTCTTTGGGTCACACCCGGCAATGCACAGGGAGTTACTCCTGACTCTGTACTCAGGAATTACTCCTGGCGGTGGTCAGGGTACCATATGGGATGCTGGGAATTGAACCTGGGTCAGCCACGTGCAAGGCAAACGCCCTACCTGCTGTGCTATCACTCCAGCCCCCTAAAAATATTTTAAGTATATTTTTATATTATATATTTATATATTTTATATAAAATATTTACAAATATTTTTATATTTAAAGATAATATTTTAAATATTTTTAAGGGGGACACCTTAATTTTTAGTGATTTCAAAGAAAAAAAATTTTGTGTGTCATACGCCGGGGTGCTTTTGGTTTATTCCTGGTTCTCTGCTCAGGAGTGACTCTTGGTGGACCTTGGAGGACCCTACGTAGGCAAGCATCCTACCTCTAATACTATGGCTCCAGCTCCCCAACTGGTATATTTTATATCTCGGTGTGTATTTCATGGGGGAGGTTACGCCCCTCCCCCACCCAAGTGTGTTTACGTTGATCAAACTCCCTTATAATTGCTGGCAGATGGAATTGAGGAAATCTGTTAACTCGAATGATTTTGAGTTAAACCTAAACCTGAACTCTCCTGGGGAGGGGTTAGGGCCCGTGGCCAGCAGTGTCTTATTCCTGGCTCTGCTCAGGAGTGACCCTTGGCCATGCTCAGGTGACCCATCTGTGGTGCTGGGGTTAGGAGGCTGGAGGGTCACATGCTGCCTCCAGCCCTCCAGTGTGGACTCTCTGGCCTTAAAGCTAATGATTTTGGGGCTGGAGCGATAGCACAGCGGGTAGGGCGTTTGCCTTGCACGCGGCCGACCCGGGTTCGATTCCCAGCATCCCATATGGTCCCCTGAGCACCGCCAGAGGTAATTCCTGAGCGCAGAGCCAGGAGTGACCCCTGTGCATTGCCGGGTGTGACCCCAAAAAAGCAAAAAAAAAAAAAAAGCTAATGGTTTTATAGAGCACGAGTATCTCGCCCGCATGGCAAAGCCTGGCAAGTTCCCCATGAAATATGCCAAATACAGTAACAACAAGTTTCACAATGGAGACGTTAGTGGAGATGAACAACCGGAGGCAGCGCAGTTGTGGTTTTATGTGTATCCTAGTAGCACTGTTACATTGTATGTCTGTATTCTTATTTTACTTTTTTTCTTTTTGGGTATACACAGCTGGTGATACACAGGGGTTCCTCCTGGCACTGCACTCAGGAGTTACTCCTGGCGGTGCTCAGGGGACCATATGGGATGCTGGGAATCGAACCCGGGTTGGCCGTGTGCAAGGCAAACACCCTACCCGCTGTGCTCCAGCCCCCACCTGTATTATTTTCTTAATCTTAGAGCTAAACAAGAAGGAAAGAAAAGCTAATGTAACAGGCAAAAGGTTGAGATCAGGGGGCTGGAGCAATAGCACAGCGGGTAGGGTGTTTGCCTTGCACGTGGCCAACCCGGGTTCGATTCCCAGCATCCCATATGGTCCCCTGAGCACCGTCAGGGGTAATTCCTGAGCACAGAGCCAGGAGTAACCTGTGTGCATTGCCGGGTGTGACCCAAAAAGCAAAAAAAAAAAACAAAACAAAAACAAAACATTTGAACAAATGGTTTAAAAAATAAATTAGGTTTAAAAAATAAATAAATTTAACAAATAAATTAATCAGGTGGTTTTTGCAAGCGTATCTTTTCAGCACATTGCCTATCTGGGAACATCCATCCTGCTCATTGGAAGAAAGCTGCATCCAGGCTTGGTATTATGATGTGGGGTTGTGGAAACCGTGATTCAGGGGTTGAGTGGCTGGTTTCGGAGACATTCAGTAAGTAGAAGAGCCGGTCTGACTCCAGAGCTGGGCTTCAGTGTGAGGAAACGCAAGGAAGTAGGTGACATAATCGTCCCCAGACTACTGAACTTTTCTCCTACATCTTTTGTTGTTATTATTTTTTTTTTTCCTATTACACTCTGGTCTCTTCCCTCATGTTTACATGTCACTGTGGTTTGAATGGTGGTTTCTCGTAGACCCTGTCATGAGGTGTGGGCCGGTTTGGGCCTTTGTTGTTGGCAGACGGGATCACCCAAGTCACACGCTGGTGAGTGGTGGTGGAGCTGGATTCGAACGCAGGACTTGTGACTGCAGCTGCCTGTTCTTTGCATGGGTGGGAATGCCACTGTGAGAAAGAATTCACGTCGTTTGGAATCAGAGAGCATCGCTGTAATTGTTAGGGAAATTGATTATGAAATAAAACCATAACTAAAAGCTTATGATTATGGAGTATTATTCATATAATAAAAGTACTGCCAAGGGAATCAGTACATTTTAATTAGGCGAATCCTAAAAATTTGAATTGGGCCTAACAAAACGTGGCTGTTTTTGGAGAGGTTTTGTCTACCATCCAAGGGATGCTGTATTTAGATAACTGTGTTTCACCAGAAAGGAGCCCCGTGTAGTAGGAATCGAAGCCGACTTTCCATTCTAGCTGGGGGAGATGATCAGATCAATAAAGAAGCAAGACATGTGCTTTGTGGATGGAGGAAGTGCTGTGGGGTAAAGGAGAGCAAAATAAGCCGAGCCGGTGGGAGAGAAATCTGCAGTTCTTTTTTTTGCTTTTTGGGTCACACGCGGCGATGCACAGGGGTTACTCCTGGCTCTGCACTCAGGAATCACTCCTGGCGGTGCTCGGGGGACCCTATGGGATACTGGGAATCGAACCCGGGTTGGCCGTGTGCAAGGCAAACGCCCTACCCGCTGTGCTATCACTCCAGCCCCCGAAATCTGCAGTTCTAGCAAGAACGGCCAGGGCAGGCTCACCTGAGATGACAGTTGGGTGAGGACTTGAAGCGTTTGACAGGACAATTCCGTGGGCCCGGGAGGTGGCTCAGAGGCGAGAGTCCGCGCGCTCTGTCCGGCGTCTGAACCCCGAGCACTGCTGACGTGTGCCTCCCCCCTTTGCACTCTGGATACTTTTTGGTTGAGGTCCTAAGGCGGGTTTTGTTTGAGGAACCGCCTGGAGATGATTGCAGCTGGAACGGAAGGGATGAGCTGATAGGCAGTCCAAGAGCAGGGTGGGCAGAGGAGGTCTGGAGGGACGACAGGGAGGGTTGGGCTTAGTTTCTCCCGAGGTCGTTGCGAAGAGTGTGTCCCAGACCCGACGAGCAGAATAGAGCAGGGTCCGAGAGGACAGTAGGAGACGGGCAGGAGACAGAGAAGCTTTCAGCAAAAAGCGCTGTGGGAAAACCTTCAGGTAAGCCGGCGGCAAAGAAATGCCACCGTGGGCTGCCAGGCTGCTGGCTGCTGGGGACCGATTCCTAGTATGTGTGTGTTGGGGAGCGAGGGAGTTCGCACCGCACACCTGTTACCCAAACTCTGTGCTCTCCTCAACTTAAACGCTGGAACCGGAGGCAAGAAACTCCGGGCCTTAAGGGAGAGTTGTCACTGGCAGGGGTCAACCCAGTGGCTTCTTGCAACCTTGCTGATGGCCGCGGGTGGTGTGGTACTGCATCTCAGACTCCCCAGGAACAAGCCCGGAGTGCTGGCGTGTGTGGCAGGAGCCATTCCTAGCAGGTAGCTCGCAGGCGGCGGAGAGGCAGTCGTGAAGAGAGCTCTCTTGCTGACCGGCAGACTGGCCACCACCCCTGCAGATGGACAGCACCTTGCAGACTCCCCTCGAGCACAGCTCGGAAGCCCGGGAGGGGCCCTCTGCCCGCTTCGGGGGTCTCCGGCCAGCCAGACTGAACCCCTGCCGTCCCCAGGGGTGCATTCTAATCAGCCGACACTGAGCACCCCGTGTCTTCTGAAATCGAAGCTTTCCTCACCACCGTCATGTCTGCAGGCTGTCCACAGTCTGTGGCAGTTGGCCCCAGCGACCTTGAACCCCTGGCCACTGCCCAGGCCTGTGTGGACATAATGGGGAGAGGAAGGAGGTCGCCCGTACCAGTGATCAATCCGGAGGCTGGGAAGAGCTGCCGGAGCGCACAGAGCAGCGCGCTGATCACTGACCCGAGACCTTTGCCAGGGAATTTGCAGGGCAGCAGGAGGGAGGGAAAACTGGAGAAGAGTCCCCACAGAGCTAAGGAGGACTCATAGCTGGACTGAGAAAACGGAGTCACCGCACAACGGAGGAGCCAAGCCCGAGTTGGTGAGCTTGACGTGTGAGAGGGATGAAACCCGTCCGGATGACCTGCACAGAGAATCAAAGATGATGACATGCAGGATAGATGGGAATAGAATCAGGAATAACGATGTTGACCTTCAACATAGGGGTTCCAGAAGGAGAGTGGGGAGGAAGGGAGCAGGATTCTGCTTGCTTTATTATTATTATTTTATTTTCATTTATTTATTTTTGCTTTTTGGGTCACACCGGCGCTGCACAGGGGTTACTCCTGGCTCTGCACTCAGGAATCACTCCTGGCGGTGCTCAGTGGACCATATGGGATGCTGGGAGTCGAACCCGTGTTGACCGCATGCAAGCCCTACCTGCTGTGCTATCGCTCCAGCACCTAAACATAAATTAATATTAAAAAAATCCTTAATTGTATTTGTTTTTTATGTTTTGGCTTATTGGGTCACACTGGGCAATGCTCAGAAGTTACTCCTGGCTCTGCACTCAGAAATTACTCCTGGTGTTACTCAGGGGATGCCGGGGATTGAACCTGGGTTGGCTGCATGCAAGGCAAATGCCCTAACTGCTGTATTGTCGCTCTGGACCCCAAATTCTGCTTTCTTAAAAAAAACTTTTTTGGGGGAGTATGTCTCTCAAACAGTGGGACCTGGGGCAGCAGGAGGGTCTACGTACAGATGGTTCCGTGCTGAGGGTGCAGCTCTGCTCATAGCCAGTGGTTCTGGGGGCTACCATCACCATGCCTTGGGGGTCCTCTAGGCCTGTACTGGGATACTATACCCAGGAAGCCTAAGGGGTTCGGAGCTCAGGTCATTGTCGCCAGCATAGCACCTGCCCTGAGGACCTGTGAAGTGGCCAAAAACCTGCACTTGGGAAATAGAAACTTACTTTTTTTTAAGTTGAATCACTGAGAGATACACAGTTACAAAGTTGCTCACCATGGGGTTTCAGTCATCCAATGTTTCAACATCTATCCCTTCACCAGTGCACATTTCCCACCATGGATGTGTCCTCAGTTTCCCTCCTCCGCCCTCCCTGCAGGCACTTAGAAACTTTTCAATCCCTTCCCTACCCCCTGCAGGATCACTGGAAGGTTCTGTGGCCCCACGGCCCACGTGCTGGTCTGCTCCATGCCCGTCTTCAAGGGGCTGGAGTCCACGGTGGTTAGAAGACGCCCACAAGGCCAGGGCTTTGGAAAGGTCATTTCCTCAGGTGGGCGGGAGAAATGTGTCAACGTTTGTGACACCGATGTGGGACAAAAGCATTAAATGTTGGGCGAGCGCACTGGGAGAAGCTCATGGCCCAGCCGTCCACGTAGCCTGTGGCCTTGTCAAGGTCATCACCACCAGGCAAAAGCTGGACAAAGATTGGAAAAAATTCTTGAACTCAAAGCCTAATCTTTTTTTTTTTTCCTTTTTGGTGGGGGTTGAGCGGCATATGTAGTCGTGCTCAGGGATGACTCCTGACAGTCAGGGGACCATATGGGGTGCTGGGTATTGAACCCGGGTCGGTCACATGTAGGGCGAGTATCCTACCCACTATATTGCAGCTGTACAGTAGCTCCGGCCCATGTTCAGCATTTCTGAACTTGGCCTCCAGCGGACTCACAGGATATTCCATGGGGGCCACAGGAGAAAATTGAGTAAATGGTGGGGGGTGGGGGGCACAGCGTGAGACTTGGGGTTCAGCTGGTAGGACAAGAGACAGTAGGAAGGAACCCAGTTGGCAGGGTGAACTGCCTTTGGGTATGTGTGGATACATCCGTATAGGAATGAGAGTGGCCAGAAAGAGTTGTTGGCAAACTTACCCCCCAGGGGTTTGGGAGTTGTGTGTGCTGCTGGGGTCAGTCCAGGCCTCTCACATGCTTGGCCACGGAGCCTGGTCCACAGTGGACTTGCTTTATGGTTGATTACATCGTGTGTCTTCCTGTATTCTCTGTTCATTTGGTAAAAGTGTTTTGTTTCTTGTAGGTGTGGGACAGATGCATTAAATGTTGATTAAGCTCACTGTCACTGTCACTGTCCTCCCGCGGTTCATCAGTTTGCTCGAGCGGGCCCACTAACGTCTCCATCGTGAGACTTGTTGTTACTGTGTTTGGCATATCGAATACGTCACGGGGAGCTTGCCAGGCTCTCCGTGCTGGCGAGATACTCTCGGTAGCTATTTGACTTATTATATTTACATCATCTATATTCCTATTAATTTTTTTTGGGTCAGTTTTATGTTTCACGTATGTTAGTTTTATTTGACCTCCATGTTTGGCATTGTGTTTTTCTTGACGAAGCAACACCTCACTGCATATGTCTTTCATGTCCCGTAATTGAAAATTTTTTTAAATTCTCACTCTGATTTACGAAGTTGTTCATAAGACAGTTGTTTCAGGCAATAAATATTCCAGCACCAGTTCCGCCACCAGTGTGCCCGCTTTCTTTTTTTTTTTTTTTTCTTTTGGGGTCACATAACCCTGGTGATGCATAGGGGTTCCTCCTGGCTCTGCATTCAGGAATTACTCCTGACTGTGCTTGGGGGACCATGTGGGATGCTGGGAATCGAACCCAGGTCTGCCGCGTGCAAGGCAAACGCTCTCCCCGCTGTGCTATCCCTCCAGCCCCAGTGTGCCCGCCCTGCCCCCTTGCCGGCACAAATAAATTTACTTCATGATGTTTGTTACAACACCACGGCAAATGTCATTCTCAAAACTCGGATCCATAAAAGTCAATTTGCCATAACTGTTCTGTCTCTCAGTGCCATTACTTGAGCATCACCCGCAGTGTGTCTGTTGTGCTGGTTCGTGCTGGTCGCCCCTTCCGTGTTATTTAGGCTCACTGGGCTTGGTGGTCGCGATGCAACTTTCCCCTCAGATTTGCTGTGATCCTACTGGGATGACTGCTGTAAAATTAGATCTGGAACAATTCGGTGGCTTGGCAGTCCTCTGAGAGTCTGTTGTGGAGCTGGGCCCTTTTTCTGTCAGTGGGTGTTGGCTGTGGCTGTGGGCTGCTGTGCCCTCGGGCAGAAAGAGGAGCCCAAGCACCCCCATTCTGAGAAGCCCCCAGAGTTCTCAGCCCGCACGAGCGACCCCCCCGTCTTTTTTTTTTTCTTTTTGGGTTACACCCAGCAATGCACAGGGGTTCCTCCTGGCTCTGCATTCAGGAACGACTCCTGGTGGTAGCTCAGGGGACCCTATGGGATGCTGGGAATCGAACCTGGGTCAGCCGCGTGCAAGGCAAACACCCTGCCCGCTGTGCTATCGCTCTATCCTCTGTGTGTCATTTTTTAAAAGTGTTATTTAATATTAGCACAATTAACTCAGCCTCTTCACGGTTAGTACTTCCACGTCGTACACTTCTTCATCTTTGACAAGGGTCCCGAGGACCGCCTTTAGATGACGTGATATCTTGGGACTCAAAAGCTTAGTTGATGATCCTTCCAGAGAAAGGGCATATTAAAATTAAGAAGAGAAAGGTTGCAAAGGGTGGAGGCCGCGAGAGGCCAGTGCCCAGCTGTCCTCTGTGGAGCAGCTCGGACAGGTCTCTGGTGTCAGTGATCTGTGGCCTCTGGATTCAGGTCTCCACCCGTCCTGGTGGTTTCGAGGTGGCTCGGACCCAGCCCTTTCCCTCGGGGCGAGTCACATGGATACAATGTGGCCCGGCCCGCAGGAACAGAAACACACATTGTGTTTGGACTAATCACATTGTTAAAACCTACTCCTCGCCTAGGCCCGGGCTCACAAAGACCTTTTTATTTCGTAATTGTGGCAGAATAAAAAATAGACTCTTTTTCATTCTTGAGGCCACACTCTCCCAGTGTCCAGCGCATTCATAATATTTGAGACTCTCTCCAGTCTTCATCTCCGGAAAGTTCGGTGCTTCCCCATGGAAAGTCTGGGCCGGTTCAGCAGGACTCTGGCTCACCCACCCACTCAGCCTCCACCCACCCAACAGCCTCACTTCCTTGATGACTCTGGGTCGCGCCTCACCCCTCCCCACCCCTCTGCAGGGGCAGCTGTTGTGGAGTATATCAGATTTTCATTAATTTGTTTTTTTTTGTGGCTTTTTGGGTCCCACCCGGTGATGCACAGAGGTTACTCCTGGCTTTGCACTCAGGAATTACTCCTGGTGGTGCTTGGGGGACCATATGGGATTCTGGGAGTCGAACCCGGGGACCATATGGGATTCTGGGAGTCGAACCCGGTTCGGCTGCATGCAAGGCAAATGCCCTACCTGCTGTACTATTGCTCCAGCCCAATTTTTGTTAATTTTTGGGGTAGAAAAATGCCCATTGCGCGTGTAGACAATATTTTGCTTAATCAGCTGATGGAGATCTGGGATGTTTTGGTTTTTCTTCTTTTTTTTTTTTTTCTTTTTGGGTGTCACCTGGAGATGCACAGGGGTTTCTCCTGGCTTATGCACTCAGGAATTACTCCTGGTGGTGCTCGGGAGACTATATGGGATGCCGGGTATCGAACCCGGGTTGGCCGTGTGCAAGGCAAACGCCCTACCTGCTGTGCTATCACTTCAGCCCCTACTCTCCTCACATTCTTGTTTTCACTCATCTTTTCTTATGTTTGATAATAGGTACTTATGGAGTACTGAGCATTATGGATTTGATAATAGCCATCTTAGTCTGAATATCGAGCACTGTATTAAAATGATGTTAAACAACTTTTCATGTGCTTACTGGCCATTTGTGTATTGCCATTGGAGAAACATCTATTCAGGGAATAATCATTGTATAACTGAAACCCAAGCACAAAAATTTGTAAGTCTATAACTGTACCTCATGGTGTTTCACTAATAAAAAAATAAAATATATTTAAAAAAACAAAAAAAACCTTTTATTATTACAGTTTAGGTTATCATGGCCACAATCTTGTTAGTGTTTATGTTTTTTTTTTTTTCTTTTTGGGTCACACCCGGCAATGCACAGGGGTTATTCCTGGCTCTGCACTCAGGAATTTATGGTTTTGAGGAAAAAAAAATTATTCTACCTTTTGCCCCTTTTTGAACTGAGTTGATTTCAGCGTTGTATTATTTTATTTTTTTAATTTTTATTTATTTTTTTTTTTTGCGGCACACCCAGCAATGCACAGGGGTTACTCCTGGCTCATGCACTCAGGAATTGCTCCTGGCGGTGCTCGGGGGACCATATGGGGTGCTGGGAATCGAACCCAGGTCGGCCATGTTGGCTGCGTGCAAGGCAAACGCCCTACCGGCTGTGCTATCGCTCCAGCCCCGTGTTGCTGTTGCGTTTTTTTATATTCTGGAAACTAACCCTTGTCAGATATGCAGGAATTCCCCGCATTCCACCCACAGGTTGTCTTTGAGTATCTTGATAATATGCTTTTATGTATGGAGAGTTTGGTAGAATTCGGTTTTACCTTTTTGTTTTGATTTTGTTTTTGGCCCCCAGGCTTACTCCAGGCTCTGCCTTGTGGGATTACTCCCGGGTGCTGGGGATTGAGTTTGGGCCACCGTCTGCAGGGCAAATGCCTGCCCTCTGTTCTCTCTCTGGCCTCGCCACCTCCCTACTTTTCCTTTTTTTTAAAAATTTTCTTTTCATTTTGGGCTTCAGCCATAGCACAGAGCGTAGGGCGTCTGCCTTGCATGCAGCTGACCCGGCCGACCTGGCCAACCTGAGTTCGATTCCTTTGCCCCTCTTGGAGAGCCCAGGAAGCTACCGAGAGTATTTCGCCTGCACGGCAAAGCTGACGTATTTGATTTGCCAAACACAGTAACAAGTCTCACAATGTTATTGGGCCCGCTCGAGCGAAATCGATGAACAATGGGAGGACAGCGCTACAGTGATACAGTACTACATTTTGGGCCTCACCTGGCAGTGCTCAGGGCTTATTCCTGGCTCTGCCCTCACTCAGGAATTACTCCTGGTAGAACATGGGGTACCACTTAGGGGGCTGGGGATTGAACCTGGGTCGGCCAGTGCAAGGCAAATGCTTTTCTCGGGGTACTCCTCCACCTCCCTTCTTTTAATGTAGGGACCCTCCCAGGGGCTGCTCACCTGGAAGTGTGGACTGTGGTTCATTGTTGGCTGACGGCTGGGCTCAGAGATGTTTGGGGGTCGCCAGGGCCCTGCCTGGTGGTGCTTGGTGGGGCGTGAGGTGCCAGGCGTCGAACTCAGCCTCACACATGCAAGGTCTGTCCTGGCCATATGTGCAGTGTCCCTGGACAGCAGCTTCTGTCCCGAAGCCACCGTGACACTCAGCGGTTTTCACGTTAGAGCTGCTCTTAATGATCCAGATTTCTGTGCCCTTCTGTTTTATTATTATTATTTTAAAAAATATTCTTTATAAATTTTATTTCAGCAACGTGATTTAATAGCAGTGTTGGGCCTTATGTGTTTCAACACCAAACCTACCGCCAGTTGTCAGCGTGCCTCTGCCAATTGCTATTGTTTTGAGAATCTTTTCACTTAGGAATAATTTTAGATTTTCTGCAAATAACATATTCACTTAATCACTTAACTTCCCGTTAGCCATCGATTTGCTCGAGCGGGCGCCAGTAACGTCTCCATTTGTCCCTGTCGCGTGCTAGTGAAGCCCAATGGCATCTGTTCGCTCTGGGAACATGAAGAGCCTCAAACCGATCGTTCATGATCTTCACGAAGAAGTCTGACCATCTGGTAGGTGGGCGGCCACATGGTCTTTTGACATCCCGTGGGATCCAGTCGGTAACAGCTCTAGTCCAGCGGTCGTCTTTAAATCTCATTACGTGACCAGCCCATTTGATACATATAGCATATTATAATATTCATTATAGAGTTAGGGATTCTGCAATATAAAATACTCAACTAAATACTTTGTAATGACCGTTTTAATTTTAGACTACTAACTTTCTGCTTGTTAAATAAAATACTTGAATTAAACTGAGACATTTTTAGTAACATAATGTAAAAAAAATGCTTGGATAGAAGAGTTTCTGTATGTTGCACCCAATTTTCTCTCATTAATATCTTCTATTACCATGATAGATTTGTTAAAGTGGACAGTCCTATTAACTGAACCCCAGAGTTTATTTGAAGCCCCCCTGGTATTTACAGAGCTCTTCTTTTGGTTAAAGTTCAGCCTTAGATGCTGTTAGCCCCTTCTTCTCTGTGACAGGTATTTAGTCTTTGCTTTGATATTTTTGAGGAATAGTATCAGAGTTTTATAGAATACTCCACAGTTTCCGCTTGTCTTTTTCCTTTTTCTGCATTGCAGAAGGGGTTGCGGCGGGATAGTTGCTGTTGAGGTGAAGGGAGCTCCTTTTGGGGTGGGCGCCTTGCAGACCTGTGTGGGGCCAGGAATCCAACAAGTGTTGGCTGCTTGCAAGACCGTTTCTCTGGCCCTCAGATGAGCTTTTTAAATATCACCGCATAAAGGAAAACTAATATATATTGACTTGAGCGGTGCTCCCTTGATCACTTGGGGAAGGTGTTTCGCATGATTCTCCAGTCTTTTTTTTTTTTGGTCATACCCAGCGATGCTCAGAGCTTACTGCTGGCTCTGCACCCAGGAATCACTCCTGGCGGTGCTCGGGGGACCATATGGGATGCTGGGAATCGAACCCTGGTCGGCTCCGTGCAAGGCAAACGCCCTCCCCGCTGTGCTCTTGCTCCAGCCCTGATTTCTCCAGTCTTTAGATCCCTCTCTTGTGGCGCTGCAGGGCTGACTCCTGCCCTTAGGTTGGGAGTCATTCTGGTGCTCAGAGGATCCTATGAGCTCAGCCACTGGCAGGCAAGCATCCTCACCCCTGTACTCTCTCTCCAGTGCTTCCTTTGTTTCTTCATTTCAGGGGAGAGTGAGAGTGAGAGTGAATGGGAGAGAGAGGGAGGGAGGGAGGGTGGGAGCGCTTGAGAGCATCTAGTGTTTGTCTCATTCTGGCTTATTTCACTCGTCTTAACACCCTCTGACTCCATTTTAGGGCTTTTCAAAGGCAGGGTGTCATTTTCTTACAGCAGAGTAGTACTCACATTTAAGTCTTGAATCTGTTTTGAATTAATGTTAGTTTGCTGTCTGAGATAGTGATCTAGTTTCTGCCTTTTTGCAAATGGTTAGCTAGTTTATCCCAGCACCATTTGTTGAAGAGACTTTTTCTTTTTCCATTACTTGAGCTTTCGTCATGAGTTTAAGTGCCTGTGTATGTGTGGGTTTACCTCTGGGCTCTCGCTAATTTGATGTCATTGATCTGTGTGTATGTTGCTTACAATACCAGATTGTTTTGATCACTATTGCTTTGTAGTATAGTTTGACATTGGGGAGTATGAAGCTTGCCGTCTTTTTCGCAGTTATGTTTTGGCTAGTCAGGGTCTTTAGTAGTTCTAGATACACTTTTAGTTGGTAGTGTTCTATTTCCTTCAAGAATTTGATGGTGGTTTTAAAAATGATGACACCGAGTTTGTAAATTGCTTTGGGTAGTATGGTCATTTGAATGCTTTTTGTTCTTTTAATCTGTGTAGAATATTTTTTCAGAGCTGGAGCAGGTAGAGAGGGCATTTGCCTTGCATGTGGCTGACTTGGGTTCGATGTGTTCCTCTGAGCTCCTCCAGGGAGTAATTCCTGAGTGCAGAGCCAGGAGCAAACCCTGATCATAGCTGGGTGTGCCCTAAAAAAAAAAAAGATCATCCCTCCTTTCACTTTTGGGTCACATGCAGGGCAAATGCCCTCCCCACTGTGCTATCCTTCAGATACCCCCTTTTCTGATGTGTTTTTAACAGCTTCATTATTTTCACTGTGTAGATCTTTCTCCGCTCTCCTCATTTTGTTAACTTTATTTCTGCAAACATATTTCATGCTGGGCAAGGAGAGTTCAGCTGGATGAGCACCGATTGAGTGCGAGAGGCCTGGGTTTGAGCCCCAGAACTGCAGGATCCCCCAGGATTTCTTGAGAGTGGTCTCATAGGATCTGGTATCCGCCCCCCAACCAAAAATGCAACAAGTGCTGAGAAGTTGGGGGCGAGGAGGGGGTGAGAGGTGAGAGTGCGCAGACGCAGGAGTGAGATTGGAGTGTAGAAGTTGGCACCTCGCAGGGAATCTGTAGGGCTCATGCATAGTCTCTCTGTCTCTGTCTCTGTTTTTTTTTTTTTGGGGGGGGTGTCAAACCTGCTCCTGGCTCTGCACTCAGGAATTACTCCTGGCGGGGCTCAGGGGACCATATGGGATGCCGGGGATCGAACCCCGGTTGGCCGTATCGTATGCAGGGCAAGCGCCTCCCCACTGTACTCTCCCTTCAGCCCCTAGTTTCTGGTTTTTAATTATGAGAAGCTTTGTGAAATGGTAGAGAAAACTCAAAGCTGAAACGCCTGACCAGACACTAAAGTATTTACAATAAAACAAACATTGAAGGGGCTGGAGCGATAGCACAGCGGGTAGGGCATTTGCCTTGCACGCGGCCAACCTGGGTTCGATTCCCAGCATCCCATAGGGTCCCCTGAGCACCGCCAGGGGTAATTCCTGCCTACAGTGCCAGGAGGAACCCCTGTGCATCGCCAGGTGTGACCCAAAAAGCCAAAGTAAAAAAAAGGAAGAGCAGTAATTTATAAACCAAAAGTATTCTTATAATTTTTTTTTGGAGAGGACACTGGGGTCACCCCTGGTGGTGCTCAGGGGACTGTCTGGTGCTGGGATCGAACCCACTTCAGCATGCGAAGTAATAGGCTCCAGCTCTCTCTGGCTCTTAAAATATTTCAGATTCTCAGGGGCCGGAGATGGTACAGCAGGTAGAATGCTGACTTTGCATGTGGCTGACCCGGGTTTAGTTCCTCAGCCCCCCATTATAGTCCCTTGAGCCATGTGAAGAATGATCCCTGAGTGCAGAGCCAGGAGGAAGCCCTGAGCACCATCAGGTGCGGCCCAAAAAACAAAAGAAAAAAAATAAGATTTTCAGTGATCACATGAAATTTTTTACATTGATATAACGTTTCCAATTTTTAATTAAAAAAAAATAGAATGTTTTAGTTTTGGGGGACTCTCCAGTTGTGGTCAGGGCACTGGGGTCCGCTCAGGATGATTCTTAGACTAGCTGGGCCGCTGGTTCAGTGGGAGAGCCCTGGGGGTGGGGTGGGGGGGGGGAGATGACCATGTGATGCCCAGGATGGAACCAGGTCCTGTTTCAAATAACTGACTCAGGACATTTTGTGTTTTTCACTTGAAATCAATGTTGGGCAGTTTGCCCCTCATCTGGCATAATAAATGGTTTTCTTCATATCCTTGGAGCTGAAAGTATTTACTAAATACACCTGGCAGAGTTCCCCCTAGAATTCGGGAGAGAGCTCTGAGCGGGCGACCCTGCGGAGTGAGGGGTGTCCTTGCCTGCGATTAGAGCCCGGGACGCCCGGCGTTTGCACTGGAGTTTCTCTTTAAATACAGCAACCACAGGGGAAAAAAAAAGGAGCCTTGGGTTGTTCAAGGTCATGGAGCCTGTGCCTGTGCCGAGCTCCAACCAGCTGGCTCCCAGTCGGAGTTCTTTTTTGGTTTTGGTTCTTGGCTGCACCCGGCAGCGTGCTGCGCCAGGGGGGTGCTCCCCGGGGGTGCGGGGGCCGAGGCGGGCGCCCCCGGCCCACCCAGCGGGCTCCAGCCCCGCAGCAGCACTCCGGATCGCGTCGCGCGCAAGACTTTTCAATAAACTAATGTCCCAGATGATTAAATTCATGTTTACTTGAAAATAAAGCGCTTTGAAAATATTTGACTTGTAAAATTTTTATTCGGTCGTGTTCAACGGTGCAGGATCATGAGAGCGAGATAATGTTCCCGGGACAGAGAGTCTCTAAGCGCCTGGAAACCACCCGGGCCTGGGCCGCCTCCTGCTCCCAGCTGCGCCTCTGCTGTGCAAGCGTTTGTGTGTGTGTGTGTGTGTGTATGTGTGTGTGTGTGTGCATGTGTGCATGCTTGCCCGTGTATGCATGTGTCTGCGTGTGTATCTGCGTGTCTGAATGTGTGTGTGCCCATGTGTGTGTGTGTGCACGCATATGCATGTGTCTGTGTGTGTGTGGCATGTATCTGCGTGTGTATATGTGCGCGTGTGCACACGCGTGTGTGTGTGTGTGTGTGTGTGTGTGTGTGTGTGCATGTGGGGGGGGGGCTAAACTCAGGGCCTTGCCCATGCAGGAGTGTACGACACCGCTTGGCCTTATTTTGGGCCCAACATCAGGAAATCTTTTAATTAAAAAAAATTTATTTTTTTAGCCATGTCTCTTGGTCCTGGGTCCAGAGTCCTACCCAGGCTCTGCTCAGGGGCCCTGCAGAGCCGGGGGGGGGGGGGGGGGGAAGCAGGGCGGGGGGGCAGCGGGACGACGACGCAGGTCTGCGCCTTGGGCTTGCAGCCTGTGAGACCCCTTTGTGCTCTCCCAGCCCCTCAGGAACATTTTCAATGAATGTTTTAATTTTGTTGATTCTCATAAGTTAGAATTTTATAGCCTGAAAATTTGTATACTTGTGGTGGACTTTGATATATATTTTTGCTTTTATTTTTTTTTGGGGGGTCACACCCGGCGATGCACAGGGGTTACTCCTGGCTTTGCACTCAGGAACCACCCTTGGCGGTGCTCAGGGGACCACATGGGATGCTGGGAACCGAACCCAGGTCGGCTGCGTGCAAGGCAAACGCCCTACCCACTGTGCTACCGTTCCAGCCCTATGATGTTTATTATTATTATTATTTTAGGCATAATAGGTTGAAACTTAAAGGGAAAAGATGTCGTGTCGATCTGTATGCAAAAGCCAGCAGCTTTCGAGAGTATTCTTTCTCGCATGGATATTCTCTTGACATTTGTGTGGTTATTATTATTAGTTTGCCCTGCGGGTCATGCCCAGCAGTGCTGAGGGCTTACTCCTGCCTCTGCATCCAGCCATTACTCCTGGCAGGGCCCAGGAACCGTATGGGATGCCGGGGATTGGACCGAGGTCAGCTGCATGCAAGGCAAGCACTCTACTTGCTGTGGTCCTGATAATTGTTTTGGTTTTTTTTTGCTTTTTGGGTCATACCCGGCGATGCACAGAGGTTACTCCTGGCTCTTCACTCAGGAATTACTCCTGGCGGTGCTCAGGGGATCATATGGGATGCGGGGAATCGAACCCGGGTCGGCCGCATGCAAGGCAAACGCCCTACCCTCTGTGCTACGGCTCCAGCCCCGATAATTGTATTTTAATTTTTTCCTTTTTTTTTTTTTTGGGTCACACCTGGCGATGCAAGGGGTTAGTCCTGGCGGAGTAAGGCAGGGGGTTACCCCTGGCGATGTAACCCCTGGTGATGCAAGGGGTTACTCCTGGTGGTGCTCAGGGGACCATATGGGATGCTGGGAATTGAACCCAGGTCGGCCGCGTGCAAGGCAAACGCCCTACCCGCTGTGCTATCTCTCCAGCCCCGATAATTGTATTTTTAATTACTATGCTTCCAAGCCTTTTTCTCAGAAGCATTATATTGGTTTTGGGGAAAAAAAGAAATTGTTGTTTCAGTTTTTGAGCCACACCTGGCAATGCTCAGGGATAACTACTTGGCTCTGCCCTCAGAAATCAACACTCCAGGTGGTGCTGAGGGCAGGGGTGTGGTGGGGGGGAGGTGATTGTGGGAAAACAGGGATTGAACCCAGGTCAGCCCCTTGCACGGCAAGTGCCCTGCCTGCCGTGCTGTTGCTATGGCCCCGGTTGTATTTGAAAATTTGGTTTTAATGAATAAATGAAAGACACGAATAAATACATTCAGCTTGGTTTTTTGTTTGTTTTCCAACACTTCCAACAATGCTCAGGGGTTGCTCTTGGTTCTGAACTCAGGAACTCTCTGTGGCAGTGCTTGGGGGACAAGGTAGGATGCCGGGGATCGAACTGGGTTGGTCGTGTGCATGGCAAGTGCCCTTCCGGCTGTCCTGGCTCCGGAACCTAGTCCCGCTTGTTTGTGCTGTTCGTTAAGTGTTTCTGTGCTTTCAAGTCTATTTAAAACTTTTAAATGGAGAATTTACTTGTGAAAATTTGCTTCTTCACTTTTCACTTTAAGTCTCTCCCATCTGTGTTTTGTTAGAGCTAATTTTAGAAGACACGTTAATTAAAAATGATGGAAATTAGCCATATTGGTTAGAACTTAAACATCGTTCGTAATTTATGGGTCACTTGAAGAGAAAGTAGTTCATCTGTGTGGTTTAACTCGTGTCCACACTTTGGACATTTTTGTTTATTTAGTTTTGGTTTTGGGCCACACCTGGTGTTTCTCAGGGCTTACTCATGCCTCTGAGCACAGAAATCACTCTTGGTGGGGCTTAGGGGATCATGTGGGGTGTCGGGATCAAACTCAGGTCAGCCGTGTGCAAGGCCAACGCCCTACCTGCTGTACTATGGCTCCAGTGCCTGTTTCTTTTCTTCTTTCTTTTTTTCTTTTCCACAGTCTCTTTGTATTTTAATATATAAATATATTTAAATTTTTTTTTTTTTTAGAAAAGCAACTTGTTAGTGACTGAACGTTTATAAATATATGTGTATATTTACGTGGATTTTTTTTTTTTTTTGCTTTTTGGGTCTTACCCGGCGATGCACAGGGGTTCCTCCTGGCTTTGCACTCAGGAATTACCCCTGGTGGTGCTCAGGGGACCATGTGGGATGCTGGGACTCGAACCCGGGTCGGCCGTGTGCAAGGCAAATGCCCTACCCGCTGTGCTGTTGCTCCCCTATGTGTGTGTTTTATCCCTGGCTCGCCCCAAATAACAACAACAAGAAGACCCAACCACAAAACCTAAGTCGTCTAGTTAAGGGACAGAGAGGTAGTGTAGCAGTTCAAGTGCTTGTCTTGCATGCAGATGATGCAGATTTGATCCCCGGCACTTCATATGATCCTCCAAGCCAGCCAGAAATGATCCTGGCATTCCTGGGTGTGACCTGGCCCAAAACAATGCCCCTCTTTTTTTTTTTTTTTTTTTTTTGCTTTTTGGGTCACACCCGATGATTCTTGGGGGTTAATCCTGGCTCTGCACTCAGGAATTACTGCTGGCGGTGCTCGGGGGACCATAAGGGATGCCGGGGATCGGACCCAGGTGGGCTGCGTGCGAGACAAACGCCCTATCTGCTGTCTTACCGCCCCAGCCTTGAAATGCCCCTCTTAAATAATCCCAAACCAACAACTTCATCCAGTTAATATGTTGCTGGGTTTTGTTAATAACTTGAGTCTCTTAATTCATAAATAAGAATTTACGGTTTTCCTGTGACGTCTGCTTCTAGCCCACCGATGTCTCTGGATCTCCTCTTGCCTCTGCGCCCAGGCATCAGTCGCGGCGTGGGTCTGATCCTGCCAGCTGCAGGCAGGCCAGGCTGGGCCCGTCGTGCTTGGTCACTAGCCCCTCTTGTTTTTGCCTGGCTTGGTTCCAGCGCACTGCTGACCTTGAGGAGTTAGGACTGCCCGTTCATCAGACTTGTGCAGAATTTGGAGGGAATTGGCAGTAACTTTTTTTGAAATATTTGGTAGAATTCACCAGTGAAGCCATCTGGCCCTGGGCTTTTCTTTGTTTGGGAAGTTTAATTTGCTGAGTCAGTCTCTTTACGGGGATACATATGCTCAGATTTTCTATTCTTGAGTCATTTCAAATAATTTGCGTGTTTCTAGGAATTCATATATTCGTTTAGGTTGTCTAATTTGTTGGTGTGGAGCATTTAGTCATAGTGGTAGTCTCTTAGGATCCTTTTATATTTTTAAACCCAAAAGAAGTGGATCCCCTGAAGTGTTTTTCTAGGAACTGATCTGGGGGACAAGGACAGACCCTGTAGTGCCTGACCAGTTGGTGTGGCTCAGCTTCTTCTTGGGCTTGGGGATAAAGTGCTGCTCAAACAGGTGTCATTGGGGGGGCCCCGGGCACACCGTGCATGGGGGAGGGGTCACATGGTGGTGGGGCTAGAACTCGTCCTCATGCATTCTTGACATGTGCTCTACCAGGTCAGTTATCTCCCTGACCCTTAAATTGTTTATTTATTTATTTTTGAATAGATTTAAAAATATTTGTGATAGCACAGCGGGTAGGGCGTCTGCCTTACACGCGGCCAACATGGCTGACCCGAGTTCGATTCCTCCGCCCCTCTCGGAGAGCCCGGCAAGCTACTGAGAGTATTGGATATGCCAGACACAGTAACAACAAAGTCTCCAATGGAGACGTTACTGGGCCCGCTCGAGCAAATCGACGATCAACGGGAGGGCCTTTACCTTTACCTTTACCTTTCCCTCTTAGGTTATTATTTAATTAATTTATTTTTGCTTTTTGGGTCACACCCGGCTGTGCTCATGGGTTACTCCTGGCTCTGCACTCAGGAATTACTTCTGGCGGTGCTCAGGGGACCATATGGGATGCTGGGAATCGAACCCGGGTTGGCCGCGTGCAAGGCAAACACCCTACCCGCTGTACTATAGGTCCAGCCCCTGTTAGGTTATGATCAACGTCATCATCATTATTTTTGGGCGATACCTGGCAGTGCTCAGGGTCTGCATTCAGGAATTACCCCAGGTGGTACTCAGGGGACGATACGGGGTGCCAGGGATTCAACCCCGGTCAGCTGTGTGCAAGGCAAATGCTGTACCGTACCCAGTACTGTCACTCCACTTCAATTATTTCTTGATCTGCTATCAGAGCCCTGTTGGGTTCACATGCTTTTTAAAAAAGAAAAAGGTAGTGAAATTAAAAGAAATGAGAGTTACAGATTCTGAAAGTTGCTGTATACTGGTGTTTCATCGGTTTTAATAGATTGTACACTCTCCTAGTTCACATCCCAGTTTACATCATTTACAGGAACGTTTGGGTGAAAAAGAAATACCACACATCTAATTTTGGGGGTGTGTGTGCACACCTGGCAGTTCTCAGGGTGTGTAGCTCTGGGCTTGGGGTTCACTCCTGTTGGGGCTTCCAGGATTGTATGGATTTCTGGGGATTGAACCCAGGTAGGCCACATGCAGTAAACATTATGACTAGGTATCCATGAAGAGTTTATGTACAGAAGATTAGGTCAGATTGGTAACTAAAATATTTTGTAGC
The DNA here is from genome assembly GCF_029834395.1 of Sorex fumeus. NCBI lineage: Eukaryota > Metazoa > Chordata > Mammalia > Eulipotyphla > Soricidae > Sorex > Sorex fumeus. Next base: position 5,013,313 of record NW_026606063.1, read on the forward strand.
TTCTTACTCAATAATTTTCCAACTTTATTTAAAATTTTATCATTTAAAATGATTGTAAATTGAAGTACAACTCTGGTATTCTCTAGATTGAGAAAAGATTAAAAACTTAGAAGCTTCCTGTTTAGAGAGTGAACATTCTTTTTTTTTTTTTAATTTTATTGAATCACCGTGAGATAGTTACAAGCTTTCATGTTTGGTTTACAATCACACAATGATCAAACACACATCCCTCCATCAGTGCACATTCCTCACCACCAATATCCCCGGTATATTCCCCACCCCCCGGCCCACCCTCCCCCTGCCTCCATGGCAGACAATATTCCCCATACTCTCTCTCTACTTTTGGGCATGATGGTTTGCAATACAGACACTGAGAGGTTATCATGTTCAATCCTTTATCTACTTTCTGCACGCATCTCCCATCCCGACCTGTTCCCTCCAGCCATCATTTTCTTAGTGGTCCCTCCTCTATTCCAACTGCCTTCTCCCTTCTGCTCATGAAGCAGGCTTCCAGCTATGGAGCAATCTCTCTGTCCCGTGTATCTACTGTCCTTAGGTGTCAGCCTCATGTTGTGTTGTTTTATACTCCACAAATGAGTGCAGTCCTTCTATGTCCCTCTCTTTCTGACTCATTTCACTTAGCATCATAGAGAGTGAACATTCTTACCAAGATGGAGAGCATTGCCGATGAAATTTGCATAAAGAAGTAATAAATATGGTGTATAGCTCCTTGTGAAACAGAAGCTTGTGTATGAGGAGTTTGGGGCGATGCATGGAGTTTGGATGCTGAGGCTACGGACCAGAAGGTAGTTGTAGAAGATACAGGACGAAAGGGAAGGTGGCCTCCTCTGTAATTAATCCCAGGCTTGCTTTCTCTGAGGATGTGTCACTGGAGTTTGGCCACTCAGAACAGAGGCTAACCATTAGAAGGAAGGCTGGCCGCTCAGAGACGTGGTCTGCTGGTCCTCTTAGGAGGAGTTTACCAGTCACTGCACGCTTTGGTGACGCTCCTGGGCAGAGCTGGTGGCCATCAGACGCTCTTCAGCAGAGCCTTGGGCCCCTGGGAGGCCACTGCTGCCTGAGGATCTTGGTCTGCAGACGCTTTCATTGCCAGTGAGGCAGGAGCAGATGCTAGCTGTCCGGTGAGCTACCCAGAACTGTCTAAAGGATTTTTCCAGTGATGCCCAGTGGCTGGCAGAAGAGTTTGCCGACAGGAAGGAAATAGGACAGTCTCCCATGCAGGGCTTCGTGTGCTTTGCTTTCCAGTTGCTGCGTAGGGCCTGAACTTTCATTAAACACACCAGCCAATCTTCTTTGAGTGGTGAGATACACATGCTTCGACTCTCAGTGGGCACGTGTCAGTTCCGGTTCTTGGGATCTAAACATCCTAAGATAACATTTGAGAATAGATTAAGAATAGATTCCTAATATCTGCCTCCGGTGTTTAACTAAAATAGGCAGCAACTCAAAGTCCTGTTTATTTTGCGGGGCTCACTTGGGACCTCCCCCAGCAGTGATCAGGGACTCCCCAGACTGTGCTCAGAAGTTTCCCCCAGTGGGCTCAGAACCCTGAGTGGTGCCAGGGGTTTTGGAGGGGCTGGATACTGTAAGGTGTGCCTTAGTTCTCCTGATCTTTGCCTGCTACTCGATGAAACCACTGACTACCTCCTGAGCCGTAAAACAAGCCATAGCGGCTGGGAGCTCGATCCGCAGGACGGGTTGGATAAGCTTTACCCTCCTCCTTCCCCGGCACTGTTGACTGTGGTCCTGATGGTCCCCAAGCCTGTCCCGGGCTGAGCGCGGGACCGTTAGGCCCACGCCACTGGCAGAGCATCTGCTGGGCGAATGTAGCGCCGTGCTGGGTGTGTTGGAGACTTGTTAAGGGTCAGGGAGGTAACGCAGAGATCTAGAGCACGTGGTTTATTTGGGGGAGCCCCACTTGGTCCCTTGCATACTAACCGGTCCCAAGCAGTTAGCTGGGAGTAGCCCCTGAACTCTGCCAGGGGGGCCCAGGAGCTTACTGAGATTGGCATTCCTGGGCCAGAGAGTTCATGGCTAAGGCGCTGGCCTTGAATTGTGGCCCGTCCAAGTTCCGTTCCTGAGCCCTGTCAGGAGTCATTCCTGAGCACAGAGCCGGGAGTAAACCCTGAACTAAGGGGCTGGAGCAATAGCACAGCGGGTAGGGCGTTTGCCTTGCCTGTGGCCGACCCGGGTTCGATTCCCAGCATCCCATATGGTCCCCTGAGCGCCGCCAGGAGTAATTCCTGAGTGTAGAGCCAGGAGTAACCCCTGTTCATTGCCGGGTGTGACCTAAAACAACCCTGAACTAAGCTGGGTGTGGCCACCTCTCCGCCCCCTGACCCCCACAAGAAAAGTATTTTGGGGGGGGTGGGATTTTGGGCCACACCTGGTAATGCTCAGGGGCTACTCCTGTGTCTGCACTTGGAATTACTCTTGGCGGTGCTCAGGGGACCCATATGGGATGCGGGAGATCAAATTCCGGTCCTCTGCGTGCAAGGCAAATGCGTTACCCATTGTCCTTTCGCTCCGGTCCCCCAATAAAGTATTCCTTTAGAACGAGTTGCTGGAACCTGAGAGTTCAGACTGTGGGTAGGGCACTTGCCTTGCACACCGTTGCTGACGGGAGTTTGATTCTCCCTGTATTCCCTGTATTCCCCCGAGCCAACCAGGACTGATTCCTGAACACAGACCCAGGAACACGCCCTGAGCACAGCTAGATGTGGTGAAAAAACAAACTGAAAAAAAAAAATTGCAATTATGTACTTTTATTAGTATTAAAGTAGTTGCTGTGGGGGGAGAGATGCTGTGGGCTCTGTGCATGCTTTGTGTGCAGGAGGCCTGGGTTCGAGCCCTGGCCCTGCATGATCCCCCAGACTTTGCCAGCAAATTGCTTTGGGGAGTATGAATGGTAAAAACTTGACAGAAATAATCTTCAGTCCCAGGAACATGGCAATGTCTTTCCATGTGTTTATTTATTTACTGGGATTTTCGAGCCACACCCAGTGATGCTCAGGCCTTACTCCTGGCTCTGTGCTCAGGAAATTAAAAGAGATAGCGTCACAAATTCTAAAAGTGGCTGTATACTGGTGTTTCATCGTTTTTTTAATAGATTGTACACTCTCCTAGTCCACACCCCAGTTTACATCAGTTATAAGAACTTTTTTTTAAATATTGGTACTTTCATTTTATTTATATACTTATTTATTTTTTAAAGTAATTTGTATTAGTGAAACACCATGAGGTACAGTTGTAGAGTTACAAATTTTTGTGCTTGGGTTTCAGTTATACAGTGATCGAATACCCATCCCTCCACCAGTGTCCATTCTCCACCACCAGTGATTCCAGTATCCCTCCCACCCCCCTATAAGAACGTTTGAGTGAAAAATACCACACATCTAATTTCTTGGGTGTGTGTGTGTGTGCACGTCCGGCAGTTCTCAGGGTGTGTAGATCCGGGCTCGGGGTTCACTCCTGTCAGGGCTCCCAGGACTATTTGGGTTTCTGGGGATTGAACCCCAGGTGGGCCACATGCAAAGCAAATGTCTTTCCAGCTGTGTTATTTCTCCACCTCCCTGAAATAAACATTATCACTAGGTATCCATGAAGAGGTTATGTACAGAAGATTAACTCAAATTGATAACTAAATATTTTATCAATTACTTCTTACTCAATAATTTTTCAACTTTATTTAAAATTTTATCATTGAAGAAGATTGTAATTTGAAGCACAACTCTAGTATTCTCTAGATTGAGAAAAGATTGAAAACTTAGAAGTTTCCTGTTTAGAGAGTGAACATTCTTTTTTATCGTAAATTTTTATATGTGTTCCATGAAACACGGGAGGCAGAAGCCTTAACCTCAGTGCTGCTTATCTGGCCCTCTTTCCTATATTTTTACCTTAATTTCTTTTCTTTTTTCTTTCTGCTTTTTGGGCCAGAACCAGTGCTCAGGTTTCTTCCTGTCTCTGTGCTCAGTGATCACTCCTGGTGGTGCACAGGGGACCATATGCTGTGCTGGGGTCCAATTAGGGGTGACTGTTTGCTAGGCAAACTCACCCCTCTACTATCTTTCCAACCCCATTTGGTGTGGGGGCAGTGCTCAGGTCTACTACTTACTGGCTCTGTGTTCAGGGGTCACTTCCGGTGGTGCTTGGGGGATCCTTGCAGTGCTGGGGATCGAACCCAGGTTGGCCGTGTGCAAGGCAAGTGTGCTGGACCATTTCTCTGGCTCCTCCAGCTCCATTTTAAAAATAAATTTATTTACTTATTTATTTATTTATTTTGGGCCACACGCAGCAATGCACAGGGGTTACTCCTGGCTAATGTACTCTGGAATTACTCCTGGCGGTGCTCGGGGGACCATAGGGGATGCTGGGAATCGAACCCGGGTCAGCCACGTGCACGGCAAATGCCCTACCCGCTGTGCTATGGCTCCAGCCCAATAATTTTTTTTTTTTTTAATGGAATCACCATGAGATAGTTACAGAGTTTTCATGACTGATTTCAGTCATACAATGGTCGAGCACCCATAACATTTTATTAGTTACAAATTATGGCCCCAAACTTCTCTTTTGGAGAAGGGAACATGCCACGTCCGTTTCTGCCTGGCCTGGTGCTCAGGGGCTGCCCCGGTGGACCCGGGATGCCGTGCTGTCTGGACTCTCACTCAGACCTCCTGCATGTATGGTTGGCGCTTCAGCACCGAGAGCGTGTCCCCTGCCCTGGGCTAGGACCCTAACCTAGTATTTCTTCGGCTGAGTTTCCCTCCTTTTTCTTTCTCCTTCTGTGGCCTTGGTGCTGTGGAGGTGTCTGTGTTGTTTCCTTACGCCTCACATTTTTGTTCTTTTTGCCCTGCTGTGACTAGCTGAGTTCCACGGCTCTCTGTCTGTCCAGGTTTCTTTCTTTCTTTTTTTTTTTTTTCCTTTTTGGATCACACCCAGCGATGCACAGGGGTAACTCCTGGCGGTGCTTGGGGGACCGTATGGGATGCTGGGAATCGAACCCCGGTCAGCCGCATGCGAGGGAAACGCCCTCCCTGCTGTTGCTAGGGCTCCAGCCCTGTCAGGCCAGGTTTCTGATCTTTAGGTCTCACCCGGGGGCTATGCCCTTCCCTACAGCCCTCTTCTGTATTTTTCAGGTCAGTTGCTGTATTTCGCAACTCTGTGGCTGTTTGTTTCTCTCTGATGATAACTGTTACAGTTACTTTGATATCTTAATTAGGTGAAACACTTACCCGCTCATTACCCACGTTTATGCCTTTTATCTTGTTGGAACAGAGCTCTCTGCCCTGTTTCTTCTTGACTTGGCATGAGGCGAGACCCGCCTCTTTCGTCCTGGGGGAAGCCTCTTTCGTCCTGGGGTCTTGTATTCTGCCTCTGTGTCTGTGTCCTGGTGGCCGAGTGAAGCCCGGTCCTCATGCACCGTCTGACGCCAACAGATGCTTAGGGGAAGGCCCTGGTGTCTTCACGTTGGGACTTTCTGAGTTCGGGGCCTTGGCAGAAACGCCAGGGTCCAAGGAGAGTGCCCCTGGTATGCCGGGGGGCAGAGGGCATCCTGGCCTGCCCCATTCTCTGGCGTGTGCCTCAGCCGACCCCAGGAGTGGCCAAACAGAGGTGCCCCGCAGCCTGGATGGGGTTGGGGGGGGTGCCGCTGTTTCAGGTGTCGTCTGCAGGCCCGTAGGGATGATGTGCTTATGACTGCAGTCCCTAGTGGCTGTCACAGGCGGTCGGAGCTCCTCCTGGAGCATCCGGGTTCCCTCTGGGAGACCCGCCAGCCTGGTCCCCAGGGAGTGGCCGGCACCAGGAGCTCTGAGCTCCCGGTGTCCGCGTGTGATGTCCTGGGATGACGGCCTCAGTGACGGGCCCAGAGGAATGTGCCGGGACAGGCCAGGGTGAGCAGAGGGCGATGGGAGAGGGGGGTGCCCTCCAGCCTTCATCCTCTGGGTCTCGGGGGCTCCCTTGTGGGGCCCCGGGACATCTGGCAGGAAGATGACGGCTTCTTGCTGCCGTCCCCGGGCGAGGGAGTCCTCGCAGCACTGGCCCTGCACCGGAACACCTTACCTGCCCACAGGCCACTGGCCAAGGTGTGTCCTGGGTGGCCAGCGGCTTCAGATCTCTGTCTGCGTGGGTCAGTTTGGGGTGCAGATCCCTCTCTGGGAGCTGCCGGGCGCAGGACTGAGAGTGCGGGGCCCCCTGGCCGGGTCCCCAGGCGAGTCCCCGTGCCTCTGATGTGTGACTCCACGTGTGGCTCCCTCATGTGGCTCTCTCCGATAGCTTTCCCAGCTGGCTCCCTCGGGTGGCCCTCTCGTGGGTCCCCTCGTGGGTTCCCCTCGGCTGCAGGGCTCAGTGCTCGGGCCGGGGTGTGTGTTGTGGCTTCTGGGGCGTAGCCCAGGCTGAGTCTGCAGCGGCCCCGTTGCCAAGCCCGCGGAGCTCCTGGTGCGGTTGTGTCTCACCCTCTCCCACTCACTCCCCTTTGTGTCTCCCTTTTTCTGGTGTTGTTGTCACTCACGGGGAGAAAAAGTCCCGGGTCCCCGCTCAAAGGCTGCGAGCGAGTGAGATGCCCCCCCCCTCCTCGTCAGCCTTCGATTCTGTCTTCAGCTGCCTCCAGAGCAGACTGACCGACCTCAGGGACCTCAGGGCCCCGTGTGTGGCCCCCGAAGCCCCTTCACAGACACGAGTCTTTGAGCAGCTGTCCGAACCCCATGGCCTCATCAAGGTGACCTTTGAGGTGACCCCGTCCTTGGCACCGCATGGCAGACAGCCTGGTGCCAGCCTGAGTGTAGACCCGTTGGGCCTCGTTACCCGGGACTGGCGACCCACCTCCCCCTCTGGAAGGAGGTTCTGGAAGCATGTGCTGGAAAGGGGTCCAGGCTCCTCTGGCGTTCATGTCTCGTCTTGATTCGCGCAGAATCAAAGCTTCAAAGTCTTCTAAACAGTGTTGGCAGTTAGTCAGTGTCAGTGTCCAGATGACTTTTGGGTCCGTCCCTGGCAGGGGTGCTCCTGATCTGCCTGGCTTGTTTGTACCTTTTTTTTTTTTTGCATTTTGGGTCACATCCAGCGATGCACAGGGGTTCCTCCTGGTTCTGCACCCAGGAGTCACTCCTGGCGGTACTCCGGGGACCATAGGGATGCTGGGGATCGAACCCAGGTCAGTCGCTTACAAGGCAAACAACCCTCCCCGCTGTGCTAGATCACTCTGGCCCTTCCTTGTTTGTACTTTTGAGCTTCTGTTCTACCCGATGAGTCGCTGTTTGGGGTCCACCCCCAGAGGAGGCAGTGCTCAGGGCTTATTCCCAGCTCTGTGTTCAGGACTCCCTCCTGGTAGTGCTCTGGGACCAAACGCGATGCCAGGGATCCAAGCCAGATCGACACATGCAAGGCGCGGGCCCTACCCATGGTTCTCTCTCTCTCTCTCTCTCTCTCTCCCCCCCCCCCCCCCCCCCCCCGCACCCGCCTGTTGATAAAAGCACCATTTTGATGCCGGACATACGTTGAGATTTACAATTTCCGAAACTTTTAAGATGTTTTCTTTGTCTTCAGATTTTTCCAGGAGGAAAAATGTAATTCTCCAGGCACTGCCCAGTGCGGCCTGAGACACCCCCCCCACCCCCCCACCCCCCCAGAGAGGTATAAGTTCTTAAGCCTCATTAAGTTGTTTTATGTAGCATGTAATTATCGCATCTCGCTTGTGGGAGTTTCTTGGTGTCTGCGTGCCTTTCATGTTTCTCTCTTCTGTTTTTGTTTTTGGGCCGCACCTAGCAGTGCTCAGGGGCCCCTCCTGGCTCTGTGCTCAGGAACCACCCCTGGTGGTGCCCAGGGGACCGTCTGGGATGCCGGGGGTTGAACCTGGGTCAACTGTGCGGACAGCAAGCGGCCTCCCGCTGTGCTACCACTCTGGCCCCTGTGTTTCTCTCTCTTAGAACCTCAGGGAAGCAGAGTACAAAAGCTGGTTTCATAGAGGCACATGGATGCAAGTTGATTGGTTTTACCCAGTGCATTCTCTCTTCAGGTCTTCGCCATAGCAGTGTCACACTTTTCACCTTTTGGACAGTGGAGTGAAGCCCAGATTTGAGTGACAGACCTGACCTTGGTCTGGGTGTGGGCTCTGTGCCGGGAGCCCCCCCTACCCCCCCCGTACCCCGCTCTTTTTGGAGCCCGGCCTGTAACAGCTCAGACTTGGCATTACCCTTCCTCGCTGCTTGAACTTGAGGGCACTTTGCTTTATTTTTAAGGGTTTTCAGTGCCTCGTAGAAGTGGAATCTTATGTCAAGCAACCAAGCCAAACACTGGGGTGGTCACAGAACTTTAAAGGAGTCTCAAGAATCTTTGGTAGTAACTGGAGGACACTCCAGTCGTTGGCTTTAATTATAAACCAGAGATCTGAATGCCTAACTGTGCCCCGCTGTCTGATGCTGGTATCGCTAATTCCAGAATGTTTTCAGGGACCCGAGTGTGTGCTGGTCACGTTGGCAGTATGACAAGCGTTCTGGTTTTTTTTTTTTTTATTCCCTCCAATTTTCGTGTTTCTTTCTTTTGCAGTTCCTTCTTTTGTCAATTTTTTTTCAGCCACCCATGATGGAATTCGGGCGCCCTTGATGCTTCGGGGATGGACTCAGGGCACAATTCAAAGGGCCGCAGTCTTTTTTTTTTTTGGTTTTTGGTTTTTGATTTTTGGGTCACACCCGGCTATGCACAGGGGTTACTCCTGGCTCTGCACTCAAGAATTACTCCTGGCGGTGCTCAGGGGACCACATGGGATGCTGGGAATCGAACCCGGGTTGGTCGCGTGCAGGGCAAACACCCTACCCACCGTGCTATCGCTCCAGCCCCCAAGGGCCGCAGTCTTAGAGCCATTGGCCATTTTCTTTTCTTTTTGTTTTTGGGTTATGCCCAGTGGTTCTCAGGGCTTACTCCTGGCTTTGTGCTCGAGGATCACTCCTGGCAGTACTTGGTGACCATACCTGATTTTGGGGGTCCAACAGGTGTTTGCTGCGTGCAAAGCAAACACCTCATGACCCCCCTCTTTTTTTTTTATAATGTAGGAGTACTGCTGTTTATTCAGCCATTGATTAAGCTGATCAAATTGATGCCCCCCTCTCCCCCCATATTTTGGGCTACACCTGGCTATGCTCAGGGCCACTTCTGACTCTGTGCTCAGAAATCACTTCTGGTGGTGTTTGGGGGGACCCTATGTGTGGGGCGTGAACCAGCCTTACCTGCTGGAATATCTCTTCCTATTGCTTTGTTTTCAATTGTACATCAAGTATATTCAAGTATATTTAAAGTAGCAGCTGGAACCTTTATTTCTGAAACACATTTTTCAGCGTTGGAGTGAAAAATGTGGTATGTTGTTTTTCTCTGAATTTTCCTAGGATAGAGTTTTTATTGAGCAGATTTTTGTTTTTATTTACTTTTATTTACGTCGATATGTTTTTGGGAGCCAGACCTGGCAGTGCTCAGAGTTCACTTGTGGCTCTATGCTCAGGATTCCTGACCTTTCACGGGGTCACGGTCACGGTCCTCCCGTTGTTTATCGATTTGCTCGAGCGGTCCCAGTAATGTCTTCATCATGAGACTTGCTGTTACTGTGTTTGGCATATCGAATACGTCACAGGGAGCTTGCCAGGCTCTGCTGTGCGGGCGAGATACTCTCGGTAGCTGGTCGGGCTCTCCGAGAGGGACGGAGGAATTGAACTCAGCTCGGCTGACTGGCTGTGCGCAAGGCAAACGCCCTACCGCTGTGCTATCGCTCCAGCCCCTTGCACGGGGGACATTATAAATTCTGGGGATCAAACTGGAGTCATCCATGCCCATGACAAGTGCCTTACCCTTGTCCCGTGTCTCTGGGCTCCAGATTTTACCATTTTTTTTTCTGTAGTAATTTATCCAAAACAACTTTTCATTATATTCTCATTTATTCAAATTCTTATTAGTCACAGATGTTTGAAGTTGTTTTATGTGTTTTCTGGGTTGTATGTAATCATGCTCATGGTGTATTTGTGAGAAGGGGTGTAATTAGTAGGTGCGTAAAGGTTACTTTCATGTCCTTAGATGTTGCTAATTCCCAGTGCGAGTGTTGTTAATGATCAGTCTTCGTTGTAACATGAAATATTGGCTTGAGTTCTGTAGGCCTAGCTGGTAGGTCGTTAATTTGTAATGCCATTTAATTTATTTTATGTCATTTTATTATTCTTTTTCTGGGGGAGGTTCCTCCTGTTGTGCTCAGGGGCTGGACCATGTGGATCTGGGGGGAGGACTCGGTACCCCCACGTGCAAAGCGAGTGCTTAGTCTCTTGACCTGACATGTTCGTTTGTTTATTTGGGTGTTGGGGTCACAGCGGGCTGTGCTCAGGCTTACTCCTGGCTCTGTGCTCCGGGATCACTCCTAACTGGGCTCTGGGGGCCACCTGGGGTGTTGGAGATTGGATCCGGGTCCGCTGCATGCAAGGCAGGTGACCTCAAGCCGTGACCTCAAGCCGGCCCCAAGCTGCACACATACAGTGGGAGGGTGTGGAGAAAATTTTAGAAACTGTTCACGTTCCCCAGAATGCACTGACCTAGCTTATTTACGGTTTGAAATTCCAGAACCGTACCTGCATGAAAGTCGGGTGGTGGGCTTGAGGGTGGCAGTTCCGTGGCTCCACATGTGAGGTCTGCGCCCTGTCCCTGGCACTGCATGGCCCTTTGAGTTGTGGGGCTGGAGTGGTTTGGCGGCTTGGCAGCTTCATGCGATTCCGTTGTGGAGCTGGGCTGTTTCTCTGCCAGTGGGGCTGGGGTGGCTGGGGCCAGAGAAGGGGGTCTGCCCTGGGGTTCTCGGTCTGGACCAGCCCGCCCAGGACGGGTCAGCGGCATCGTGTTCTTCCGGAGATCAACAGGTCAGCCTGTTCCCCACTGATGTCTGGGCACCTTATCATCTCCTAGAGTATGTGTACCAGCCTTAGTTTCATCCTGCCACCGGCATGGCCGTGCACCTGATTCTCTTGTTCTCCTCTTCAATTTATTTAGGCCCAAAGTTTTCTTTCTTGTCTTTTCTTTTTTTTTCCTTTTCTTTTCTTTTTTCCCTTTTTGGATCATACCAGTGATGGGCGATGCTCAGAGGTTAGTCCTGGCTCTGCACTCAGGAATCACTCCTAGTGGTGCTCGGGGGACCCTATGGGATGCTGGGAATTGAACCCAGGTCGGCCGCGTGCAAGGCGAAAACGCCCTACTTGCTGGGCTATCGCTCCAGCTCCTGTTCTCATTTTAATGAAAACAGCCCAGGAAACTGTGGCTTTGAGACTATAGGCCGGTAGAGTCTCTCTTCCACCCATCCCTCAAACTGGCCTGAGGTAGGAAACTTTGATAGGTTTCTATTTCCTCTAATATGATAATTCATAGTGGCTGTGGGCTGAGAGAGGGAGCCAGTGATGCAGCTCTCTAGATCGGGAACTCTGTGTTGTTGTTGTTGTTGTTTGTGTTTGGGCCACATGCAACTGTGCTTGCTCGGGGCTCGCTCCCGGCTCAGTGCTCAGGGCTCAGTTTTGGGGCTTGGGGACCAGGACGCTAGCAGGGCAGCCCCTCCCCGCTGTCTTCTCTCCGCAGCCCCCGGAGCCTGAGATACTCTCTCAAGGCTCCCAAAGTGGTTAGTGCCTGAGTAAACCCAAGGCTCTCCAAGCATTTCTGGTATGTTCTGGAAATGGGAGAGGTTCCTCTCTGGCGAACCAAGTGTTTTCGACTCTGGGCAGCTTTTGCAGTCAGACTTTCTCAGTACCAGGAGGATCACTGGTAAAGGGCCCAAGGAATGTTGAGAGTTTGTCGGGATGCGCGCGCGCGCGCGCGCACACACACACACACACACACACACACACACACACACACACGCGCGCGCGCGCGCAGCTCCACTTCCAAGTTTAATTACTTCACAGTTAGCCTCCAATTTTACTTTTACTCCAACTGATCCACCTAAGACCTCGTTGGGAAGTCTACTTGTGATGATCTGTATGTTTGACAAGCCTTTTCTGTTTCTGCTGTCGGTTCCTGACAAGAAGCCAGCTTGTCATCTTGGCTGTTTATCAGGAAAGAGTCCTTTTTTTCTTTTAAGAAAAAAATTAAGATTGCATTTTGTTATTTGCTTCAAGTTCTGTCCCTCTCCCTGCCCCTTCCCTCACTGCTGCTCCCCGGAGGAGCCCTTCATTTGCATCTTGGGGCTGCAGTGTTAGAAACAGTTTTGTTCTGTTCCGTTGTTCTTTTTTTCTTTTCTTCTTTTTTTGTTGTGGGTGGGGGGCACACCTGGCGATGCTCAGGGGTTACTCCCGTCTCTGCTGCACTTTGGAATTACTCCTGAAGTTGCTCATGGGACCATATGGGATGTCAGGAAATCAAACCTAGGTTAGCGCTGTGCAAGGCAACCGCCCTACCCATTGTATTCTCTCTCCAGCCTCCCTCTTTTCTTTATTTAGGGTTTGGTTTTAGTTTTTGGCCTCACACAGCTGTGCTCAGGCCTTCCTGCTAGCTTTGTGTTCAGGGATCACACCTCATAGTCCTTGGGGGACCATATGTGATGCCGGGGGTTGAACTTGGGTCGGCTGCCTCAAGGTGAGCGCCCTAAGCTGCTGCACCAGCTTTCCAGCCCACAGAAACAGTTCCTGAGATGGGTGAGCTGGCCTATCCTGCTCACCCGCCCAGGGAAAGGAAGAGGCCAGCCTGGCCTTGGAGGATGCTGGGTGTAGCCCCCAGACAGCAGAAACAGAGTCCAGGCCTGAGACATGCGCAGTGGAAGTGGAGAGAGCAGCCAGTTAATTATTCCAGAAAGCAATGGGACTTCTTCAGATTCTCTAATGAATGCCGGCACCCCAGATGGTCCCCCAAGCCTGCCAGGAGTGACCCCTGAGTGCAGAGCCAGGAGTAAGCCTGAGCACAGTCAGGTGTGGACAGAACCCACAAAACAACCCCATGCCTCCCCATTTCCCCCTCCAAGAGAACTTACGTGAATTTTTACAAACAAGGGAGGCGACTGATGATGGTTTCCAAGTAATTTGGAGGCGAAATCTGATGCACACGGGTGACGCTCATGTACAAATGTGATTTGCTGTAATGAGACCCTCCATTGGAAGCCCCGCCGGACTCTGTCATGTCAGCCCCTTGGTCCATGTGCAGGGGCTTCATCCTGGGCCCTTGGGAGGCCCATGGAAAGTGGGCCTCATGCTGCCCACGGGAACACTCGCCTCACCTGGAGAGCTCATTAGCAGCTGGTGCAGGTGCCTGGGGCCCTCCCCGGGGACTGTGGTGACCCAGCCCCAGGGGGAGTCCTAGAGACCGCTGCCACAAACACCCCGATGACTGTGGGCTCTGGGAACACGGTGACTCACAACAACAAAGTCTCCCATGGAGACATTACTGGGCCCGCTCGAGCAAATCGACGATCAATGGGAGGGCCTTTACTTACTTACTTATTCTGAACTAGAGCCCGGAACTTGAAGATTTAATGTCGCGGCGTACAGAGAGCTTGGGGATTGGTAGTCGTTTACAGCAGTGGCTTAAGGGCCAGGGAGGAGCTACGGGGGTCCTTTGCTCGATGCTGGCACCCCTTGCACAGCTTGTCCTCTCTCCCCAAGCCCTGCTCAGTGCTCACCGAGCACTAGGAGTACACTTTGGGTCTCCCAAGTTTGTAGCGCTTGTAAGCTGTGAAATGGATCAGACTTTCAATACGTATGAAAGATTGGAGAGACCCTATATGAGGGGTCACAGAAGTTGGTCAGTGGTTCATGGCTGGTCAGATCTAAGCTATTTGATACGCAAGAAGGTTTGCTCATTCGGATGCTTACATTGCCCCAAAGTGGCTGGATTCAGGAGTTTAGTGAAAAAAATCGCCACTCCTTGAAATAAAGTAGGTAAAGGCCCTCCCGTTGATCATCGATTTGCTCGAGTGGGCCCAGTAACGTCTCCATTGGAGACTTTGTTGTTACTGTGTCTGGCATATCGAATACGTCACGGGGAGCTTGCCAGGCTCTGCCATGCGGGCGAGATACTCTCGGTAGCTTGCTGGGCTCTCCAAGAGGGGCAGAGGAATCAAACTTCAGTCAGCCAGGCTGGCTGTGTGCAAAGCAAACGCCCTACCGCTGTGCTATCGCTCCAGCCCTTGAAATGTTTAAGATAAATAGATAGGTAGGATCCAAGACCTGGCCTCAACTTTGAGGTTTGGGCTGCGGGTTGTGGGGGTGGACGCCGTGTCTTTCAGGGCTTGTTCCTGGCTCTGTGCTCAGGAGTGACCCCTGCTGGTGCTCAGGGGACGACACGTGGTGTTGGGGATTGAAACTCGATTCCCACGCAGCTGTGCAGTGACACTGTCACCTTCATTGCCGAAGAAAGGTTTGTGTTGCTGTTTGTTTGTGCGTTTTGCTTTAGATAGGTGGTGTTGATGGATTTTGGGTCAGATTTAGTGTGACACGTTTCAGCATTCTTGTGCTTCTAAACACATAGTGTTTTCTGCATGAAGAACCTGTCATAGAAACACCCCAAAATAGCCTCTCTTGGGAGAATATAAAAAAACAATATGCTGATTTTTATAAATGACAGAGCAGTGCCTGGAAGCCTGAGGTGATAGGGCACCAATAGCGAGAGAAGGATTTGGGGGAAATTGTGGAGCTCGTTTATTTTAAATGTTGTTTTGTTTAAAATGGGAGACTGAAACATCCCCAAGACGACTTCCTGGAAGGCTTCTCCGAAACACTCTTCCTCAGGGGTCCCACACGCTGGTCTTTGAGGACGTTTTCCCTGTCGTTAAAAAGTGAAATTAGGGGGCTGGAGCAATAGCACAAGGGGTAGGGCGTTTGCCTTGCATGCGGCCAACCAGGGTTCGAATCCCAGCATCCCATATGGTTCCCTGAGCACCACCAGGAGTAATTCCTGAGTGCAGAGCCAAGAGTAACCCCTGAGCATTCCAGAGTGTGAGGAATGTAGTTCTCCCAGGGGGAAGGTATTTGATCAGTGTTTTAGAGGTAGTTCTTGCATTTTGATGGTTCTGACACTGAATGAGACTGGCAGGTCACCTGCCCGCCCCCACGCAGGTGAACTCCGGGTGATTCAGTCTGATTCAGCAGCCAGGCCAGTTGGCGGCAGCCCCTTTGGCTGGTCTGTCGGCACATGTGGGGAGTTCTTTGGCACATGTGGGGAGTTCTGCATAGAGAGTGCTGTGGAGAGATGCGATGCCCGGGCAGCAGACGAGAGAAGGGCACTTAAACGCCACGCTGGGGCTGGAGCAATAGCACAGCGGGTTGGGCGTTTGCCTTGCACGTAGCCGACCCAGGTTCGATTCCCAGCATCCCATAGGGTCCCCCGAGCACTGCCAGGAGTAATTCCTGAGCGCATGAACCAGGAGTAACTCCTGAGCATCGCCGGGTGTGACCCAAAAAGCAAAAAAAAAAAAAAGGGAATGGTCCTGTGGAAAACAAGGATTGCTGGTTCCGAGTCAGCAGTTTAGTTATTAAGGTTTGTTTTGAAAAGGAGTATTTAAAATTTATATTGCTTTTAAACACCTAAATTTATATTGTTATTTACTTATTTGTTTTTCTTTTTGGGTCACACCCGGCTCAGGGGACCATATGGGATGCTGGGAATCAAACCCAGGTCGGCCACGTGCAAGGCAAACGCCCTATGTGCTGAGCTATTGCTCCAGCCCCTATATTGTGGTTTTTTTTTTTTTTTCTTTTTGGGTCACACCCGGCGATCCACAGGGGTTACTTCTGGCTCATGCACTCAGGAATTGCTCCTGGCGGTGCTCGGGGGAACATATGGGATGCTGGGAATCGAACCCGGGTTGGCTGTGTGCAAGGCAAACGCCCTACCCGCTGTGCTATCGCTCCAGCCCCTATATTGCTTTTTAAAGGCTAATTACTCTCATGTGTAAATCACTTAGCAAAGAAGTGATGTAGCTTAAGTGAAGTCTAGTAATTCAATTTTTTAAAAATTTTACTTTTTTATAAAGTTGTTCACAAAAATTTTTGCATTTAATATTCCAACACCAATCCCACCACCATTACACCTTCCCACTACCATATTTTGAATGTTTTCACCCCAGCCCCCAAAGCCTGCCCCCAAAGCAGGACCTAAATAATTCATTTTGTATTGCCTATTACGAATAATCCACTAAAAATGATCCAAAAAAATTTCTTAGAGGAGTGTGAAGATTGTTGTATTTTACCCTGAAGGCATTAAGTCATTGTATAAGAGATTAATAACATGTTGTTACAGGTTGAGCCTTGTGTACTATTTAATATATATGTATATATACACACACATATATTATTATTATTTTTTTAAATTTTTTTCCTTTTTTTTGCTTTTTGGGTCACACCCGGCGATGCTCAGGGGTTACTCCTGGCTCTGCACTCAGGAATCACTCCTGGCGGTGCTCGGGGGACCATATGGGATGCTGGGAATCGAACCCGGGTCAGCCATATTGGCTGCGTACAAGGCAAACGCCCTCCCCGCTGTGCTACCGCTCCAGCCCCACACACATATATATTATATATGTTTCTCCCCTCCCCGAGATTGGTTACTTTCTACTTCACACTCCATAAATTGTGGTGTGCTACTACTCTTGGTATGTCAGTGTTGTAGAGAATGAGATTTCACTGCATCACTGCTATAATGCGGCCACATGTTCCAGGAATTCTAAAATTTTAAATATGATTATACAAGGTTAATTTAATTTTTTTTTTGTTTGTTTCAACTGGATGATGACTTTGGAGTCTGGAGGCATCTCTGCGGTGTGTTGCTTTCTTTCGAGAGATTTATTTGTGAGTCTCTAGTTATTAATTTTTAAAGGGCTAAAAATACATATTTTTTGGGGCCAGGATTTTTGTTGTTTGTCTGTTGGGCTGGGGCTCAGCTGGGCACCCCGGGGGAACCTACCTGCTTGCAAAGTGGGCCTGTAGCCACCCGCACAGGACGTTGGTCAGTCTACTGAAAGGTGTCTGTTTGGAATGGGGAATTGGAACAACAGGACAAAAGAAAGTAGGAAAGTTTCAAAACCAGTTTTCTTTATTATTTTATCGTAGAATCATCCCGTTAATTATTGTGCCACAATTCCTAAAAAAGAGGGGCGTGCGCGCGTGCGCGTGTGTGTATGTGTGTGTGTGTGTGTGTGTGTGTGTGTGTGTGTGTGTGTGTTTACGATGTCCATAAGCTTTTGAAATGTTGATTCATATGGGATTCAGTGCTTTCACTTATCCGGGCAGTGTTGTTGAATTGTGTACAGTGTGGTGTTTAGTGTCTCTTTGTTTTGTGTTTGGGGCCACATCTGTTTATTCCCGGCTCTGTGCTCAGGGATCACTCCTGGTGGGATTTGGGGGTCCATTAGGGGTGCCGGGTTGGAGCCCCGGTCAGCCGTATGCCAGACTCGTGCCCTGCCGCTGTGCTCTCTCTCCAGCCCCTTGTTCTAATTTAGTCAGTAAGGAATTGATTAGACAGGTTAAACTCCTCTCATTTTCTTTGAAAGTAGGAGCTAATTTTCCTTGAGTTAATGAGATGACTTTAAGTTTTTGGCCCTTGCTCTCAAATAGAGCGTTTGATTCTGTGTTCGAGTCAATTTTTTTTTTTTTTTTGCTTTTTTCTTTTTTGGGTCACATCCGGCAATGCTTAGGGGTTACTCCTGGCTCATGCACTCAGGAATCACTCCTGGCGGTACTCGGGGGACCATATGGGATGCTGGGAATCGAACCTGTGTTGACCGTGTTGGCTGCGTGCAAGGCAAACGCCCTCCCCGCTGTGCTATTGCTCCAGCCCCTCAAGTCAATTTTAAGAAACTTTCATTTGCCCTCCTGCCTGCTCCTGTGCTCTCACACTGGGATGCGGTTCATTAAGTGACCCGCACATATGTGCTCTCCTGCACACCGAGTAACGGGCGTGCTGCGGTATGGGTGTGCTGCGGGATTGCTCACACACGGGCTCACCAGGGGCTGGACCGCTTGGCCCGGGTGCTCCCTGCGGGTCATCCTCCCCCCCCACCCCAGCCCGGTGATGCTGATGTATGCCCTCCTGCCGCGCAGGTGCAGTGGGGCACTGGGAATTCTTGGGAATGCAGTGGCCAGGTCAGCATCTTGGCAGCAGGCTTGCTAATCCCCGGCACGGTTCCTCTGGAGCCCAGGTGCAAAATTCAAAATAAATGGCATTGTTTTTCTGAAACAGACTTTTTAAAAAAGATATTTTAATTTATCATTGTTCAGATACAGTTACAGACTTACAAACTTTTGTGCTTAAATTTTATTAGAGTAAAATTTCTGAAGGTGTGCTTCACTGGGCACACACTGGCCTTCTAGAATATAACTGTTTCTTCTGGGTTTCCACTGTTCCTGCCACAGCAGCCACACAGGCAGGGCTAACGGCCATGAGGCGAGGGACTGGAGAGAGCACAGCGAGGAGGGCACCTTCCTTGCATGCGGCCAACCTGAGACCGAACCCCGGCACCCCACAAGGTCCACCAAGCACCTCCAGGAATTAATTCCTGAATGCAAAGCCAGGAGTAACACCTGAGCATCACTGGGCGATACCCAAAAACCAAAGGATTCTTTTTTTTAAATTTTCAAATCAAATGAAGGCCACAAGAATGACACTCGCTGGGGCTGGAGCAATAGCACAGCGGGTAGGGCATTTACCTTGCAGGTAGGGCATTTACCTGAGCATCACAGGGACTATTTCCTGAGTGTAAAGAGCGTAGAGCTAGGAGGACCCCTTGAGCACTGCCCTGTGTGATCCAAAGTGTAAAAAAGAAAGAAAAAAAAAGAAAATTTTAATTACAGTTTTTTTTTTTAAAGAAAAGTATCTTTCTTGAACCATGTGGATAGATGGTTTTTTAGGCATCTAAAAAGTTCACCATTAATTATCATTCAAATGCAAATAAAAATGACAATGCTGTCTTACGCCAGTGACAGGGTCCTGTTATAAAAATGGCTGGGAACGGCTGGTGTAGCAAGGATGTGGAGAAAATGGGGGACCAGAAAGGCAAACTTGTGCAACCCCTGTGGAAAGTGATACAGACTTCTCAAAAATAGAACTCGTGTTTGACCCAGCAATTTCAGTCTTTGGCATCTATCCAAAGAACACAAAGCCTTAAGTGGAAAAGCTGTATCCACACACCTATTTCACAGGCAGAGTGGAAATAGCCCCAAGTGGCCCACGGCAGATGAGTGGCTAAGAGAGTTGTGGTGTATATATACATGCAGTGGAATACTACTCAGGAATGAAAACAAAAGATATCTTACTTTTTGTATTCAGTGCGGATGTAGACAGAGTCATGTTAAGAAAAATTAACACTCGGCATTACACGCGAGCTTGCTGGAGACACTGAACTTGGGTCAGCACGAACGCCCAAACTTCGAGTCCTGCTAAATAGACTTGGCGAAGGTTTTGTGTTGTGTGCTGTGTGCGTCTGTCTATAGTACAATGATCGCAGACTTCAGTCTCTCTCTTTCTCTCTCTCTCTGTAGGACCGCAGCTGAATGCACAGCTAGAAGGTTGGCTTTCTCAAGTACAGTCCACGAAAAGACCTGCTAGAGCCATTATTGCACCGTAAGTTTTCAGGTCTTTGTTCAGAAACTTCCATATGGTAACAAAGAAAGAATCATCTGCAGGTTGAACCCAGGGTTGGAAACGAAAACCCGTGTTGAACCGAAGCCTTTTCTTGACTCTCACTGCAACGTAAGGGGAAGGGACGTGGTGCTTTTATCTTCTTAGATGCAGTAATTCTGAAATTATTTTTTGAACGGGGGGTTGCTTATATTACACAACTTAAACAGGGGGTTGCTTATACTACACACATTGGGCGATTTTAATAACACAGCGGTAGGGTGTTTGCCTTGCACGCGGCCGACCTGACCAACCCGGGTTCAATTCCTCCGCCCCTCTCGGAGAGCCCCGCAAGCTACCGAGAGTATCCTGCCCACACGGCAAAGCCTGGCAAGCTCCCCGTGACGTATTCGATATGCCAAACACAGTAACAAGTCTCACAATGGAGTCGTTACTGGGCATACTCAAGCAAATCGATGAACAATGGGAGGACAGTGACAGTGACATAAATCAATTTATTTTTTGGTGACGGGCAGGTTTGGGTCACACCTGGCAGTGCTGGGGCTTACTCCTGACTCTGCTCTCAGGGGTCACTCCTCGCGGGTCCCAGGGGACCGTTAGGGTATTAGGGATCAAACCCAGATTGGCTGCATGCAGGGCAAGCGCCCTGTGTGCTGTACCACTGCTCTGGCCATCAGCTCTATTTTATTTTTGTTTTTTGGGCCACACCTGGCAGGGCTCAGAGCTTCCTCTTAGCTCTGCACTCGGGGATCCCTCCTTGCTGGCTCTGGGGACCCTATGGGGTGCTGGGGTCAAAACTGGGGATGACAGTGTGAAAGGCAAGAGCCCTCCCTGCTGTGCTCGCTCTCTGGTCCCATAAGTTCTATTTATTTATTAATTTATTTTTTGCTTTTTGGGTCACACCCGGCGATGCTCAGGGGTCACTCCTGGCTCATGCACTCAGGAATGACCCCTGGCGGTGCTCGGGGGGCCATATGGGATGCTGGGAATCGAACCTGGCTCGGCTGCGAGCAAGGCAAACGCCCTCCCCGCTGTGCTATCACTCTAGCCCCAGTTCTATTTATTTTTAATTTAATTTTTAAATTTTTAAAATTTATATTGAATCGTCACGAGAGACACAGTTACAAAGTTATTCGCGATTGGGTTTCAGTCAAACAATGTTCCAACACTAGTGCCGTCACTATTGTATCAGTTATTTATTTTTGCTTTTTGGGTCACACCCGGCGATGCACAGGGGTTCCTCCTGGCTCTGCACTCAGGAATGACCCCTGGCGGTGCTCAGGGGACCATATGGGATGCTGGGAATCGAACCCGGGTCAGCTGTGTGCAAGGCAAAAGGCAAGTGCCCTACCTGCTGTGCTGTTGCTCAAGCCCAATCATTGTATAAGTTTTTTTTAATTAATTTAATTTTATTTTTTTACCAATTCTTTTTTTTTTAATTGAATCACCGTGAGATACAGTTACAAACTTTCATGTTTGAGTTTTTTAAAGTTATTATTTATTTATTTATTTGCTTTTTGGGTCACACCCGGCGATGCTCAGGGGTTACTCCTGGCTCATGCACTCAGGAATTGCTCCTGGCGGTGCTCAGGGGACCATATGGGATGCTGGGAATCGAACCTGTGTCAGCCATGTTGGCTGCGTGCAAGGCAAACGCCCTCCCCGCTGTGCTATCGCTCCAGCCCCAGTATAAGTTATTTTTAAACATCATAAAATTCTGCTTTAATTCAGGTAGCTTCTGACTTGTCGCGCAGTATGGAGTAGTATCCAGATTTTGGAAGCGGGGTAGATTGTGAAGATTTTGTTTTTATGGTTTTGGGGCCACACCGGTGGTAAGTGGGGCTGGCTGCTTTGCTCTGCCCTCAGGGATCACTCCTGCCAGTGCTCAGGGGACTCTACGGGATGTTTTTCCCACCTCCCTAACTGCTCCGGAAGTGGAGAGCCTCCTCCAGCCAGTTCCTGCCCACCAGTGCAGTGGTCTGGTACAGGATCTCGGTGCTGGGTCCCCCCGCCGTTTGAGCATCGTGCAGGGGGCACGGGGTTGCATGGCTGCACCTTGCTCTGTGATGATTTGGCAAGACATGTTCCTTAACCCTTCTCTGACTCTCTGGTCTCTGGAATTTTTTTTTTTTGTTGTTGTGCTTTTTGGGTCACACCAGGCAATGCACAGGGGATACTCCTGGCTCTGCGCTCAGGAATCACTCCTGGCAGTGCTCGGGGGACCATATGGGATGCTGGGAATCGAACCCGGGTTGGCTGCGTGCCAGGCAAATGCCCTACCCGCCGTGCTATCGCTCCAGCCTCTGGCCTCGGAAATATTTTTTTGTTTTTGTTTTTGGCCGTACCCGGAGTTGCTCAGAGCCTCCTCCTGGCTCTGCATTCAGGAATTCCTCCTGACTATGCTCAGGGGACCATGTCGGATGCCTGGGATGGGACCCCAGTTAGCCACATGCGAGGCAAACACCCTCCCCACTCGACTGTTTTTTGAACCGCTGGATTTTTTTTTTTTTTCTTTTTGGGTCATACCCAGCGATGCACAAGGTTTACTGCTGACTCTGCACTCAGGAATCACTCCTGGAGGTGCTCAGGGGACCATATGGGATGCTGGGAATCGAACCCGGGTTGGCCACGGGCAAGGCAAATGCCCTACCCACTGTGCTATCACTCCAGCCCCCCCCCTTTTTTTTTTCAGTGAAGAAACTGTGTCTGTTTTGTCTTTGAGTGAGAGAGGACTTTTTGTTTTGCTCTTGGGCCGCACTTGGCTGTGCTCCTGGCGCCGCGCTCCGGGATTACTCCTGGCGGGTCTCAGGGGAGCATATGGACGCAGCACGGAAGGCAGACACCCCACCTGCTGTACCATCGGCCCCCCCCAACCCCCCCGGTTTTTGTTTTTGTGTTTCGGTGGTGGTTTTGGGTTAGACTTCCAGCTCTCCGCTCGGGGGCCCAGTGTGGGTTGGCCAAGTGCGAGGCACGCACCTTAATTAACCGGGCTACTGTTTTATGAGCTTCAGGCTTGCACGTACACCCGTTGCTGAGGGTCTGGGCACGAGGCCCGTGTGAGGGGAGCCTTGGGTGGATGGCCCTGATTGGTTCTGCGTGGTGGGCGGGCAGTGGGGTGACCATAAGCGCCTGCCAAATAGGGCAGCCAGGGTTGACCCTTCTGCTTTGGCCTGATAGCAGGACAGAAGGGGGTGCTTGCTCTCCGGGGCCAAACAGGTGGAGGTGGGCAGCGTGTTTGAAGCGTTGGCGTAGCTTCTAGGACTTGTTCTAGGCAGTGTTGATGTTGCCGTGTCCACCAGTTAGCCAAGTGGAGATTTCCGAGCGCAGTTAAATATTTGGATCTGGAAT
This sequence comes from Sorex fumeus, assembly GCF_029834395.1. Lineage (NCBI taxonomy): Eukaryota > Metazoa > Chordata > Mammalia > Eulipotyphla > Soricidae > Sorex > Sorex fumeus. Next base: position 5,036,242 of record NW_026606063.1, read on the forward strand.
TTGGGACGCAGGGGCCGGATCAAGAAAGAAGCAGGGACCGTGTTGCCGACAGATCATTTTCAGAACATGATAAGAACAATTTCTGTGGAGTGAGGGGGATGGGAATATGGTTGGAGAATGCCGTGAAGATGATGATGTAGATTTTTCGTTAGTTTTGAGGAATTTTGCTGTAAACCGGGGACTTAGTGCAATGGGAATGGGTCTCAGGAGATTCTTGAAAGGTGGGAGATATTAAAGTTGTAATGTTAATGAAACTACTTCTAGAGAAAGAAGAACAGATGCAGGGTTAAGAGAGGGAAGTTTACATAGGTTCGATCTCTGAGCAGGTGAGAAACAGCAGGTTAATCATCATCCTTTCGAGTAACTCATGTGGTAGTTCCCATTACTTTGTTGGCGTTCCAGGGCTCTGGGTGCTGCCTTCGTTGTTCAGACTTGTTCCGAATGTGGGAGTTCTGCAGCATCAACATATAATCACGTCTAGTTACTCATTAGAAAGGACCTGGATGAGTTGCTTTCTTGCCGTTCCACATTGTGATCGTTGGCCTGTAGCTGAGAAAATGAAATGTTTGAGCACGTGTTACAAATACATTGATCTGGAAACGCTATCCCAGTGGCCTCGAGTTTCAAAATGAATTTGAGAGTCGTCCTGACTTTGGCAGTTTAAGATGAGGATGAAGGTAGTTTGGCTCTGCTCCTGGGGACTGTTATATTTAGGTATAGATGGGCACGCTCTGTTTGGTTAACATGAAAAATCTATGTAGTTAAGCTTTCTCTTAGTACGTTGTGGTTTTGAAATAGTTACTGAGTCCTTTGCTTTTTTTTTTGAGCTAGAAAAGTCACTCCAAATATTTCACTATTTGTGCAGAAAGGGTCTTTTTTTTTCTTTTTTTTGCTTTTTGGGTCACACCTGGTGATGCTCAGGGGTTACTCCTGGCTCTGCACTCAGGAATTACTCCTGGCGGTGCTCAGGGGACCATATGGGATGCTGGAAATCGAACCTGGGTCGGCCGCGTGCAAGGCAAACACCCTACCCGCTGTGCTATCTCTCCAGCCCCCAAAAGGGTCTTTATAAGAACAAGCCTCCATGGTGAGTAAAACACTTGAAAATACATTTTGGGGGCACATGTAAGGCAGTGCTTTTAGGACTGATGGATCCACACAGATCCACGGCCCAGCAAAGTGCTGCTCAGGCCCAGTGGTCATGGGCCACCTGCGGGGGCTGGGCGGGGAGTTGTGGGCATGGTGCCAGGGATCAAACTTGGGGCCTATTTGCACTATTTCATGAGCCCTGAAAACTGAAAATGTGTGTGTGTGTTTTTTTTAATTTTATTGAATCATCGTGAGATAGTGACAAGTTTTCATGTTTGGGTTACAATCACACAACAATCAAACACCCGTCTCTCCACCAGTGCACATTCCCCACCACCAATATCCCCCATATGCCCCCCTTTCCCACCCTCCCCCTGCCTCCATGGCAGACATGATTCCCCATAATCTCTCTCTACTTTTGGGCATTGTGGTTTGCAATGCAGATACTGAGAGGTCATCATGTTTGGTCCATTATGTACTTTCAGGACACATCTTCCTCCCATCTCAACCGATTCCTCCAGCCATCTTTTTCTTAGTGGTCCCTTCTCTATTCCAGCTGCCTTCTCCCCTTTGCTCACGAGGCAGGCTTCTAGCTATGGAGCAATCTATCTGTCCCGTGTATCTACTGTCCTTAGGTGTCAGCCTCATGTTATGTTGTTTTATACTCCACAAATGAGTGCAGTCCTTCTATGTCTGTCCCTCTCTCTCTGACTCATTTCACTTAGCATGATACTCTCCATGTCTATCCATGTATAAGCCAAGTTCATGACTTCATCTCTCCTGACAGCTGCATAGTATTCCATCGTGTAGATGTACCAAAGTTTCTTTAACCAGTTATCTGTTCTAGGGCACTTGGGTTGTTTACAGATTTTGGCTATTGTGAACAGTGCTGCAATGAACATACAGGTACAGATGTCATTTCTACTGTGCTTTTTTTACATCCTCGGGATATATTCCCAGAAGTGGTATTGTGGGGTCATATGGAAGCTCAATTTCTAGTTTTTGAAGGATGAAAACGTTTTTTAAGAGTTGTATTCCATACAACTTCCTTCCATACAGGAACTCCTTAGAACTTTCAGAAATGGTGCAGGGTTGTGGCCGGAGTGTGTGAGACCCTGGGTTTGATCCCTTGCACCAGATGGCTCTGTCGTCTCCTAGTGTGTCATACTTTTTTTTTTTTTTTTTGCTTTTTGTGTCACACCCAGCAATGCACAGCAATGCACTGGCTCTGCACTTAGGAATTACTCCTGGTGGTACTGGGAATCAAACCCTGGTCGGCTGCCTGCAAGGTAAATGCCCTACCAGCTGTGCTATTGCTCCAGCCCCAGTGAGTGTCATTCTTGTGGCCTTCATTTGATTTGAAAATTTAAAAAAAGAATCCTTTGGTTTTTGGGTATCTCCCAGTGATGCTCAGGTGTTACTCCTGGCTTTGCATTCAGGAATTAATTCCTGGAGGTGCTTGGTGGACCTTGTGGGGTGCCGGGGTTCGGTCTCAGGTTGGCCGCATGCAAGGAAGGTGCCCTCCTCGCTGTGCTCTCTCCAGTCCCTCGCCTCATGGCCGTTAGCCCTGCCTGTGTGGCTGCTGTGGCAGGAACAGTGGAAACCCAGAAGAAACAGTTATATTCTAGAAGGCCAGTGTGTGCCCAGTGAAGCACACCTTCAGAAATTTTACTCTAATAAAATTCAGCTCTAATATTTTTACTTAATATTTATGAAATTCCAAATAAAAATATTCTGAATAAATACTACCTAACCTGGGCATTTTGGAGACATACTCATGAAACTGATTTTTTTTTTTTAATTGAAGCAGAACTCTCGAGGGCCATTCCACAGTACCTGTGAGTGGAAAGAGTGAGACTAGCAGCATCCAAACACACATGACAGAACAGTCTGGAAGATCCCGCTTCTGAAAGCAGAGCCGGGCCACCTGCATGTCAGGGGGTTCCCTGTTCACATCGTCATTCATTCATTCATTCATTCATTCTATTTCAGAGCACTGTGATTTGGATTATTGTTCATAATAGAGTTTCATGAATGGACCATCCCAACACCATCCTCCTCCCTGGCCAGCTGCCCTCTGCCCTTCACAAGTGTTTTGTTTTATTTTTTTCCCCTGGAGCGATAGCACAGTGGGAGGGCATTTGCCTTGCACGCAGCCAAGCCGATGGTTCGATTCCTCCGCCACTCTCCGAGAGCCCCGCCAAGCTACTGAGAGTATCTCTCCCACCCAGCAAAGCCTGGCAAGCTCCCCGTGATTTATTTGATATGCCAAACACAGTAACAACAAGTCTCACAATGGAGACATTACTGGGCCCGCTCGAGGAAATCGATGAACAACGGGAGGACAGTGTTTGTTTTGACAGTGTTCCCTTTTTATTGATTCACCGTGAGATACAGTTACAAAGCTTTCATGTTTGAGCTTTGATCAGACACCCATCCCTTCTCCAGTGCACATTTTCCACCACCAAAATCCCCAGTGTCCCCCTTCCCCTGCCTGTGTGCAGACAATTTCCACAGTATTCTCTCTCTACTCTGGTTACATTTGATCTTTTGACACCAGCCCCATCACCACTCAAACCTGCTCAAAAAGGCAATGCTAGACAGTCTGTTTTGTACTGCTTGTTATGGATAAAATATAATGTCACACGGCCGCTCTTGAGGCCGCATGCTCTAGGAATTCTAAAATTTTAATAATCAGCGTCTGGAGAGATCTCTGCAGGTAGCTGCTCAGTCCTGAGATTCGTGTGTGTGTGTGTGTCTGTATTATGGCCATATGGGAGCTTAAGTAGCTGATGGCCATTTGTGGGCATCATCTTAGAGTCCCATCAGGGCGAGGGGAAGGAAAAGGGCCAGCTCCTCCCCTGTCCCGTGAGGCCTGGCGTTTTCTGCTACTATCACCACGCACCTCACAGCTGTCTTTTTTTTTTTTTTTGCTTTTTTTGGGGCACACCTGGCAATGCACAGGGGTTACCCCTGCTCTGTGCTCAGGAATTACCCCTGACGGTGCTCAGGGGACCATATGGGATGCTGGGCATCGAACCCAGGTCAGCCGTATGCAAGGCAAATGCCCTACCCGCTGTGCTATTGCTCCACCCCCCCCACCCCCCTGAAGGTGTTTTAAAGGTTAATTTCCATCTTCTGTCATCCCTTAGCTTAAATGGGTCTGTCTTCGTTTCCACATTTTGTCTCCACATGTGAGCTCAGGCCTCACTCCTGGCCCGGTGCTGCCAGTGCTGGGGCCACCCTCTATGGCAGGGGTGTTGCAGCTGTCGCCTGGCCCGCACCTGATGGCTGTACGGTCTCTGCAGCCCAGCTTGAGTGGATCTTGAATGCTCTGGGGTCCTCTTCACCGAGCCCGGCTCTTTTATTTCTCATGATTACAGCTGTTGAACTCTGACTCCCACATCTTGGCTGTAAGAACCTGCCTGTCTTTGTTGAATGAAATAAATGTCCTTTTACTGGTTCCTCACCGCCTCTTGGCTGAAAAACATCTCGCGGAACGTCAGCGTTGCGGCGGGCTTTGTCTTTCCCAGTTTGTCCTTCTCATCCTGGAAGGTGTCAGTGGACCAGGGCATGGGGTGTCGGGATTGGTAATTTTTCCCGACACGGGCGTTTAAGTTCTATCTACACTGCAGGGTTGCTCTCGGGGGAGCTAGTGCGGGCCGTGGACACAAGGAGTGGGAAACTGTCATTTCCCCAGTGACTATGGACACGGGGCAGCAGCTCTGTGCTGAAGAAGGACATGGTCTTTGGAGGCTTAGGAGCTGGCCGTGCTGATGGAGTGGAAGCCGTATAGGAGGGCTGGAAGGATTTCCCGCCTCCAGGAGGGTTGGTTTTTAGACGCGGGACTGTCTGCAAATGATTACTCGTATCACAAAGGGTAGTTTTTGTGTTTGCCGTCCTGAAGCATCACTTTGGGAACCCGAGTGACCTGGAGAAGCTGGCAGGGAGGAAAAACTTGACTTGGATGCTTCTGAAGCACCTTTGGGGTTCATTCTGTTTTTTTTTTTTCTTTTTCTTTCTTTTTTTTTTGGGTCACACCCAGCGATGCACAGGAGTTACTCCTGGTTCATGCACTCAGGAATCACTCCTGGCGGTGCTCGGGGGACCATATGGGATGCTGGGAATTGAACCTGGGTCAGTCGTGAGCAAGATAAATGCCCTACCTGCTGTGCTATCACTCCAGCCCCTGGGGCTCACTCTGGAGTGCTCACACTTTCTTTGCTCTGCCCACTTTCATATGCCGCAGGATCAGCCTTAGGTGTTTCCTTAGTGAAAGGGCTTCTTTAGTATTTATTTGCGGGTTGGAGAAGGGAACTTGGGCCATACCCAGGGGGGCTCTGTGCGCAGGGATCCCACTTGGCTGTACTGGGGAGAGCATTTGCGGTGCTCAGGATTGAACCAGGATTGGCTGCATGCAATGCAAGCAAATTCCATTTTTTGGGGTGGGGGAGCGCTTGGGGGGGGGTCACACCTGGTGATGCTCAGGGGTTCCTCCTGGCTCTGCACTCAGGAATTTACTCCTGATGGTGCTTTGGGGGCCATATGGGATGCCGGAGATCGATCCCAGTTGGCCTCATGCAAGGCAAATGTCACTCTGGCCCCAAGCAAGCCCTGTAACCCCTGTGCCTTTATTATGGGTGACCCCTTCATGAAATCTGGTTTCTATGTCCCTGGAGAATTGTGGAGTTGATTAGTAAGAGAAAGGTGGAGGGAGGAACTCAGGCTCAGTGGGAAGATGCGATGAATTCTTATCATGGCTTTCTTTGTTATCATGTATCTCAACTAGGGAAAGTTTTGGAAATTGTATTTTGGGCAGAACAATAGTACATCGTGCAGGGCACTCGGGTTCTATTCCCAGCACCACAGATGGTCCCTTGAACTCTGCCAGGAGTGGTCCCTGAGGGAAGAGCCAGGAATCAGCCCAGAGACCCCCCCAGTCTGGCCTGTGTTTTTTTTTTTTTTTTTTGGCGGGGGTGGGCTGGGGGTGTCAGCACAGGCAGCTCTTCTTGGGCTGCCTCCGGGCTCTGTGTGCAGGCGTTGCTCCTGGCAGTGCCTGGGCACCGCTGTGGTGCCCGGATCTCAGACTGGGCTTGGCCCCTGCGAGGCCTTATGTAATACATGACCCCGAGCAATTTGTTTTTAATTAACATTTTTTTGGTTTGTTTGTTTTTTGGACCCCACACAGAGATGCTCAGGGGTTCCTCCTGGCTTTGCACACAGGAATCACTCCTGGTCATGCTTAGGGGACCAGATGGCATGCAGGGAATTGAACCCCGTGCAAGGCAAACATTTTCCCTGCTGTACTATATCTCACCAGCAGTGTAAAGACTTGGGTTTGGTGGGCCGGAGCGATAGCACAACAGGTAGGGCGTTTGCCTTTTACACGGTCGACCCAGGTTCAATTCCCAGCATCCCATATGGTTCCCCGAGCACTGCTAGGAGTAATTCCTGAGTGCATGAGCCAGGAGTAACCCCTGTGTAGCACCGGGTGTGACCCAAAAAGCCAAAAAAAAAAAAAAAGGACTTGGGTTTGGTGGGTCTTTAAATTCAGGAATGGCAGATAACAATTTAAGTCTGAGCAAGCAGGTTTTCACCTTGAAAACACTAGTTGATGGCAAAAGGATTTGGAAGAAGAGAATGGGGTACGAGTAATGTTAAAATCTGGGCTGCCGTTCAGGTTCGAGGCAGACCAGGACGGAGGCACAGGGGGGTTTCAGGTCCACCTGAGCAGAGCATGTCATTGCACTAACATATGCAATTCGATTTTTTTTTTTTTGGAGCCAGGGATGACTCCTGGCAGGTCCTGGGGCACTGTGTGTACGTCCTGGGGAGTCAAACCTGACTCGAGCAAGTGCCTTCCCCTCTGTACTCATGCTCCGATCCGAAGCTCCTGGACATTAAGGAACAGATATTTGGGATTTGGAGCAGTTGGTACGGAGATCTCAGGCAGCGGGAGATGGGGGCTTCACCAGGTAGCCCAGGGCCCACCAAATCATTTCTCTCACTGTGGCTTGGTTTTACTTCTAGAAAGTTCTTTAAATGAAATGACACAATATGCACTGTTTTCATCTCTTGGCGTATTTGTTACTGATTTTTACCTTTTCAGAAACGCCCAATGATTCTGAATGTCAGTAGTTTCTTTTCTATCTTTTGCTCAAGAGCATTCCGTTGTGTGGCTACACTTCAGGTTGTTTATCCACTTCCTTTTACAGGGAGATGAGTTTGTTTCCTTTTTTTTTTTGCTTTTTGGGTCACACCCAGAGATGCACAGGGGTTGCTCCTGGCTCTGTGCTCAGGAATTGCTCCTGGCGGAGCTCAGGAGAACAATATGGGATGCTGGGAATCGAACTGGACAAATGTTTCGTGTGAATATTTTTCTTAAGCGTGGACTAGCTAGGGTGCCGGAGCGAGTACAGGGTTTAAAGTGTTCTTCTTGCGTCCTACCGACCCCAATTTGTGCGGTATATGGTTCCCCAGCACCACCATGGGTCACTTTAAAAAATGCATTTATTTTTATTTTTGTGCTATAGCCAGCAGTGCTCTCAAAACCAGGAATAGTCCATGGTGTTACCCAAAACCCCATCTTCCCCCAGAAAAGAGTGGAGTAACTAGGTTATTGATAATAAGGAATATATTCATATTATTGAATTAGAAATGGCCAAATTTGGAATATAAAGTAACAGAATAGGAGACTAGCACCCAAGAATAGTCAAGATAAGTACCAGGAGGTTCTCTCCATGGCTTGGAGGCCAGCCACAAATGCTAGGGGAAAAGGGAGCTCAGATAGAGAAGGGAGCACCAAATAAAGGGTGTTGGGAGGGTCCTCCCAGGATGGGAGATGCATGCTGAAAGTAGACTATAGACCGAACATGATTGCCACTCAATGCCTCTTTTGCAAACCACAGCACCCAAAAGGAGAGAGAGAACTAAAGGGAATGCCCTGCCACAGAGGTGGGGTGGGATGGGGGGGGGAAGGGGTGGGAGGGATACTGGGATCATTGGTGGTGGAGGATGGGCACTGGTGGAGGGATGGGTACTTGATCATTGTATAACTGAAACCCAAGCACAAAAACTTGTAAGTCCACAACCTCATGGTGTTTCACTAATAAAAATTTAAAAAAAAATTGCCAATTTTTTTTTGCAGTATTTGCAAAAATTTTCACATTTTGTGTTCTGTATTATCACTCTTTGTATTGTTTTGGCTATTCTAGTGATATTCTAGTGAGTATTCTGTTCATTGTTGTTTTACATTGAGCATTTTTTTGTGTGTCTGTTTGCTATTCCAGTGTAATAGCCTTTGATAAAGTGTATATATCTTTTCCTAGTATAAAAAATTCATTGTGGTAAATATTACCTTGCAAAATTTATCATCTTACATATTTACCTAGGCTGGAGCGATAGCACAGCGGATAGGGCGTTTGCCATGCACTCCTCCGACCGGGCTGACCAGAGTTCGCTTCCTCCGCCCCTCTCGGATAGCCCCGGCAAGCTACCCGGAGTATCTCTCCTGTCCGGCAAAGCCTGGCAAGCTCTCTGTGGCGTATTCGATATGCCAAACACAGTAACAACAAGTCTCACAATGTTACTGGGCCCGCTCGAGCAAATCGATGAACAACGGGAGGACAGTGACAGATGTATTTACCTGTTTTGTTTTTGGGGTCACACCCAGCGGTTGTCAGGGCATACTCCTGGCTCTATGCTCAGGGGTTACTTCTGGCAGTTATCGGGACCAGATGTGGTGCTGGGGATCAAACTGGGTTTGGCTGCTTACCTGGCAAGCACCGTAACTCCAGTTGTGTATTTCCTGCTGGCTGTTCGTACAGTTTAGTAGTGATAAGCATATTCACACTGCTGCCAAATAAGGTAATTCGGGCTGGAGCAATAGCACAGCGGGTAGGGCATTTGCCTTGCATGCGGCTGGCCCAGGTTCGATTCCCAGCATCCCATATGGTCCCCCGAGCACCACCAGGAGTGATTCCTGAGTGCATGAACCAGGAGTAATTCCTGTGCATAGCAGGCGTGAACCAAAAAAGCCAAAAATAAATAAATAAGTTAATTCATCTTGAACAATTTTTTTTTGGAGTTACTGAATTTGTTTTAAAAAATTGTTTTTGTTTTGTTTTTGGGCCACACCTGTCGACACTCAGGGTTACTTCTAGCTTCACACTCGGGAATCACTCCTGCTCAGAGTGTGGGGTGCTAGGGATCGAACCCAGGTTGACCGCGTGCAAGACAAAAGATAGTACCCACTGTATTATTATGTGTAATAATAATTGTACTATCTCAGGCCCTGAAATTTCTTTATATAAAATCCTTTGTCAGATAAATGTTTTATAATTTTTTTTTCTTTTTGGGTCACACCTGGCAATGCATAGGGATTACTCCTGGCTTCGCACTCAGGAATTGTTTCTGGTGGTGCTCGGGGGGACCATATGGGATGCTGGGAATCGAACCCAGCTTGGCCATGTGCAAGTCAAATGCCCTACCCGCTGTACTATCGCTCCAGCCCCAGATGAATGCTTTATAACTATTTTCTCTCACCTCATGTTTTGTCGACTTACTGTGTATCTTAAAGTCAGCCGTTGTGAGGATGATGTTTTTCCACATTAGTCGGTGAATTGTTTCTCACTTATTGATTATGCTTAAGTAATGGAAAAAATGTTAATAATGCTGATTAAACATACTTATGCCTGTTGTATTTACATCATGAATGGGACAGAAGGAAAGAAAATATCCTCGTATTTGTACTTAATCACTTAATCACTTAAATCACTTGTATTTGTACACTATGATTTAATTAGCCTACGAGTTATTGTTTAGTCAGTGAAGTTCAAACATTGTCTTGGTATTCCATTCTTACCAGTTGCAACCGTTACTTGCTTCTGAATGTGAGTTCCGGAACTAGTGACTATCAGCCCTGTTGCTTCTGCAATAATGATTCATCTATAGTGTTTCATTTTTTTGCGGTTTGTTGGCACCTATTTTTTTTGCTCCGGTGAAGCTTAAGAGTTTTAGCTTTTTTTTTTCCTCCTGTAAAGGGAGTCATTAACTGTTTATCTACCAGTCACTACACAACACAACTCAGGCTAATAAATAAGCCCAAAGGGAAGTGCTTGTACACTCAGAACTTTTGAATCAGAAAATGAAAAATGAGGTCAGGAGACAAAGTCATTTTGTAGGGGGCAAGAGAGAGGTTGAAAGGGAAGAGCAGCAGGGGAGGAAAAGGCCAGCTCTAGTCTCTTACCTCCAAGACCCAGATGGAGCTGCCTCCTTCCTTGAGCCTGATTCAGTGACTTCGTGGTGTCATTGTTATGCAGTGTCATCTGTGAGCACTATTGAAGGAGCATTAAAAAACTCTATCTATTGGCAACTACGTGAAAAACCTGGATGTCTCCAAATTTAATTGTTCTTTAGCTTAAAAAAAATGCAGGATGCTTTTTAAAGTTAAAAATTTGAGCACAATTTGTAACATTGCTAGCTACGTGGCTTTTAAACCTTGCACTTAATTCTGTGATGTTCACCATAGGTATTTGATTTTTTTTTTCAGACGTTTTCTATTTCTTAGAGTGTCTTGATTTTCAACGAGATGATTAAGTCTGCGACATGTTTTGTTTTGTAGCCACGCAGGATACACGTACTGTGGGTCTTGTGCTGCTCATGCTTACAAACAAGTGGATCCAGCTATTACGTGAGTAACGCGGCCAACGGCAGCCTGTGCAGGAGGCGGGGATGGGAGTCGCGTGGCCACATGAGTTATTTGTTCTCCAGACTCTTAACTGTTTACTTGATTTCATTTTCCTTTTAATGCATTCGATTTATGCCATCTATTGGTTACGAAAAGCTTTCATTTAACTTTTTCATTGCCTGGGTTTTTTTTTTTTTTTTGGCTTTGATTTGCACACACCTGGCTGTCCACGGGGCTTGCTCCTGGCTCTGTGCTCAGGGATCACTCCTGGCAGGGCTCAGGTGGTCATACATGGTACCAGGTTGGCCATATGCAATGCCTGTGTCTTCGCCACTGTACTATCTGGTCCTTGAATGTTGAGTTTTACTGTTTCATTTAGTTGGAAAAAGTTTTGTTCTGGAATGGCAGAAGGTTAAATATGTTATTTAAAAAAAATTCGTTTGAAAGCTAAGCATTCTGGAGAAAAAACGCATTATTCTTGATTTTGTTTCATTTGCTTTTTAATTTAATTTTTTTGGGGGGGCGGGGAATCACACACCTGATGGATCTCAGGGCCTATTCGTGGCTCTGTTTTTAGGACTCTCCCTGGCAGTTCTTGGGGGATCACATTTGGTGCTGGGTTTCGAACTGTGGTCTGCTGCATGCGAGATAGCAACTCATCTCCTTCCTATCTCTTTGGCCCTGAAATTCTTTTTCTTGGGGGAGGGGCACTGGGGCAGAGCACACCTGGTGATGCTCAGGGGTTACTCTTTGGGCTCTGCATTCAGGGTTCACTCCTGGTGGTGGTTGGGGGACCCTTCGGGGATCGAGACCCGGTCAGCAAGTCAAGCACCCCACATACTGTACTGTCTCTATGGCCCAGCCCGGTCAACTGTGGTTAACGGAGAAGAGTGATTTCTTCTGGACACGATGAGTCCCTGCATTGTTTTAGATTCTCGCAGAGACTGTTTTGTCTCCCAGTGGTTCTCTGGGCTGCTCATGGTGTGCTCTCTGCCAGGTGACTCTTGGCAGTGCTCAGCGGGTGATGGAGTGGCGGGAGCCCACGCTGTCCCCTGGCACTGTCTCCCCAGCTCTGACATGGACTTTCTCATGATTTCCGTGACAGTTCCGAAATGAACTTTTCAAAAATCACGCTTGGCGGCTGAAGCTGAGTCTAACATGAGCCTCTTGGGAGCTTTCTAAGGCTCAGTATCTGATTCTCAGCCGCCGACCATGTGACGTGTCATTTAGACCGTTCGTTCTCAGCTGAGAGCCGCCGTCAGGCTCTGTTCTGTGTCACCAGCCGAACACACTCTGAATGGGTGACGTTTTCACTTTTGTCATGTCCTGACAGAATTGTCACGTGTTGGCCTATCCTCGTAGAAATGAAGCATAATCATTCAAAGGAGACGGTCGTAATAGTAGAAGTTTACCATGTTGGCACTGAGTGGGCATTCACTGGTGACTCCCTCTTGGATATGGTTTAATTAACATGGGTTTGCTGCCGTTGTCAATGTGTTAAAAACACAGACAGAAGCAGAAGCCCTCTCTTAGCTCCTGCTGTGTGCCTCTGAGTAGTTTGGTCAAGGTTTTGTTTGATTTTATCTATTTGGGCCGCATCTGGCAGTGCTCAGGGGTTACTCTCAGCTCTGCACTCAGGAATTACTCCTGGTGGGCTCGGAGACCACGTGGGATACCGGGGATCAAACCCAGATTGGCCGCAAGGTTGGTGTGAGGCAGACACCTTACCGGATATAGTATCTTTCTGGTCCTGGTCAAAGTTTTAAAACAAAAAGCTACACATTGTATTTGACCTTTGTTGAAGATAATTGTAGTTTGTTGTTGTTGTTTTCCGGTGCTTTGGAGCAATCCTGGCTCTGTTCACAATTACTCTTTGCATTGCTTGTGGGGCTGTGTGGTACCAGGGTTCAAACCCAGCTCTTCCACCCACAAAGCCTGTGCTGCAATCTTTTGCACTGTCTTTCCAAACTTAGTTGGTGGTTTTTTTTTTTTTTTTTTGGCTTTTTGGGTCACACCCAGCAATGCTCAGGGGTTACTCCTGGCTCTGCACTCAGGAATTACTCCTGGCAGTGCTGGGGGACCATATGAAATGCTGGGGATCAAACCTGGGTCATCCACGTGCAAGGCAAACGCCCTACCCGCTGTGCTATTGCTCCGGCCCCTTGGGCAGAATTTTTATTGAGAAGTTAGCTCCTGGAATGCACTTCACTGGGGATTCTTAGAGCCTCCACTGGAAGAAATGGGAAGATCCGAAGGAAGAGGCAGAGTGGTGGGGAGGAGCCCAGGCCCAGGGCTGGCACAGGTGTCAGGGAGCAGCTGACGCCTGAGATGGTTCTGTACTGAGTCTGTAACAACTGAATTTTGAGTAACAATTAGCTGATTTTTTTGGTATCAATTTTGTAGTCTCTGGTTCCGCCGAGTTCCCTGCTTTCTCCTCGTTCCGTACCACAAGGTTCCAGGATGCTAAACACCCACCCATTTCTTCTTGCTTCTTCAATAATGGCATCAAGTGGTGTGTAGGAATTTTCCTTTTGTGTTTTTGCAGTATTTTTTTTTTAATATAACACCTCTCCTGGAGCAATAGCACATTGGTAGGTTGGTAGGGCGTTTGCCTTGCAAGACGCCGGCCTGGCCGAGCCAGGTTCGATTCCTTCACCCCTCTTGGAGAGCCTGGCAAGCTACCGAGAGTATTTTGCCGCACGGTAAAGCTTGGCAAGCTACCCGTGACGTATTCGATATGCCAGACACAGTAACAACGAATCTCACAATGGAGACGTTACTGGGCCCGCTCGAGCAAATCGATGAACAGCGGGAGGACAGTGCTACAGTGCTATAACACCTGTCCTTTAATTTTTTTTTCTTTGCTTTTCGGCCACACCTGGTGATGTTCAGGAATTACTCGAGGCTCTGCACTCAGGGATGACTCCTGGCAGTGCTTGGGGACCATATATGGTGTCCCGGGGATCGAACCTGGGTTGGCCCTATGCAAGGCAAGCACCCTACCCTGCTCCGCTGTGGCTCTGGTCCCTTGCCTTTCATTCCTGATAAGAGTTTTTTAGTTTTTAATTTTCTCTTTGTGAGTGTAGGTAAAAGTTTGTCACTCTTGGTTATTTTTTTGTAAAACCAGCTCTCTCGATCAGGCCAGGAAGTAGGATGGTTAGTAGGATGCCTCACTGGGTGCAGCCGGGGAGCGCCCTCCCGCCTCCCCCTCAGTCTTCTGGGGTGGGTGGTCCCAGGAGCTGCATCCTTTTTTCTTTTCTTGTCTTGTTTTGGCTTTTGGGCTACACCTTGTGGTGTGGAAGGCTTATTCCTGGCTCTGAGCTCAGGGATCTTTCCTAGTAGTACCTGGGGGACCATATGGTGTGCTGGGGATTGAACCCTAGTTTGCTGCAAGACAAAGACCGCCCCCATTGCATCTTTGGGCTCTATAATTCAGTATTGCAGCCTGGCTGGCTGGGAATGCCTGGATTTGGCCCCTGATTCCCAGAACACTGCGTGGGAGACATCCTCTCAAATAAAGCACCAGCTTAATTTTGGTTTCTGTGTGTTTTTATATATTAAATTTTTTTTTTATACATTAGCAGATTTTTCTATATTGTTAATCCTCCCTCTCCCCCATTTTTATTATTTCCCTCCTCTTCCTTATTTTGGGCTTCATTTCTTGTTCCTTTCTACTTAGTATTTGTCTATGAATTGCCCAGTGAGCAGTACCTAATTTTTTCATACTTTGGAGTTTGGGGCTCTTAAATTTTTGTGGTACAGTGTGTGATGGGGAAAGTTTCATTCATTCATATGAATCTGGACAAACAGAGAAAATGGGTAGTTTCTGAATTTAGATTGTACGGATATATGAGATAAAATAAAAGGAAGTTAATTTTACTCTTGAGATGTCAAGATAAAGCGATTATAAACATTTGAGCTGCAGCTTAGCCCAGCCTTTCTTTAGTCTACAGTGCAAATAACACACAATCAAGCTTCTTTGTTTTTGAGGATGGTTTCTACTTGAGTGGGAACAGAGAAAGCTCATTACTCAGAATTCTTTGCCCCTAAATGTCTTTTCTCTCTTCTATGGAAAAAAATGTGAAAATAAGTATTATTGGAAGGCTTTTCGGCTATACATGTGTTTATATATAGATATCTCTTAATAACTCTCAATTTTGGGGAGGGTCTGCCACACGTAGGGTTGCTCAAGGGTAACTCCTGGCTCTGTACTCAGGAGTCACTCCTGGTGGTGCTCGAGGGACCCTATGGGATGCTGGGGATCGAACTTGGGTTGGCTGAGTACAAGACAAGCATCCGACCTGCTGTGCTATCGCTCCAGCCCCTCTCTTCATTTTTTTTTTTAATGCTGGGGCTCATCAAGGTAGATAGTGGTGCTCGGGAGGCTGTAAGATGCCAGAACTGACCCTGGACCTGAGTCTTGGGCCCTCCCTTGCAGCTCTCTCCCGGCAGTGTCAGCGTGTGTGTGTGTCGGGTGACAGTTACACTCAGGGCCTCCTGCCTGCATGCGCTCCTGCACTGAACCACACTTCTAGCCCCGTTGTGATATTTCGTATGAATATTCAGAATAATATCATTGTGTGTTTATGTTAGAGTTGCGGTAATCTTAGAAAGCAGGTTTAAAGTGTGTTAGAATTTTGAGATTTTCAGCCTAATCAGTGGCTGAATAAATAGCAATACATTAAAAAAAAAGAATTTTGAGATTTTATTTAAAAGCGGAAATGTTTAAAATTCAAGTATAGCTATTGAAAAACCTGTATCCTAGCCATTATGAATAAGTAGAGATGGTTCTTTTTATTCATTTATTTATGGCTATGCTCAGCAGCCCTCAGGGGTTATTATTGGCTCTGCACTCAGGATTACTCCTCATGGTGCTTGGGGGTCCAGATGGGGATGCCGGGATCGAACTTGGGTCGGTCATTTGCCTGCAAGGCAAATGAATACCCTACCTGCTGTACTATTGCTCTGACTCCCAAATAGAGTTGTTTTTTTTTCAGAGTAAATAATTACATAATATTTTCAGGTGTTGCATATGGTTGTTTTAAAGGCCTTCTACAGAAAGGAATTCAGATAATTGAGCTTAATCAAGGAACAGGGGCAATAGTTTGCCAGTACTTCTGTAAATAGACACACAGACACACAGACCCACCTCTGTGCCCAGGAATTACTCCTGGAGGTACACACACACACACACACACACACACACACCCTACCTCTGTGCCCAGGAGTTTACTCTTCGCAGTGTATATGTGTATACACACACACACACACACACACACATACCCTACCTCTGTGCCCAGGAGTTTACTCTTCGCAGTGTATATATGTATACACACACACACACATACACACACACACACACACACACCCTACCTCTGTGCCCAGGAGTTTACTCTTCGCAGTGTATATGTGTATACACACACACACACACACACACACACATACCCTACCTCTGTGCCCAGGAGTTTACTCTTCGCAGTGTATATGTGTATACACACACACACACATACACACACACACACACACATACCCTACCTCTGTGCCCAGGAGTTTACTCTTCGCAGTGTATATGTGCATACACACACACACACACACACACACACACACACACACACACACACACCCTACCTCTGTGCCCAGGAATTACTCCTGGTGGTGTACACACACGTGCGTGCACACACACACACATACACACGCGCACACACACACACACCCTACCTCTGTGCTCAGCAATTACTCCTGGTGGTGTACACACACACACACACACACACACACCCTCTGTGGTGCCAGGGAATTACTCTTGGCGGTATGGGTATGTACACACACACACGCGCGCGCGCGCACACACACACACACACACACACACACACACACACACACCCTACGTTTGTGCCCAGGAATTACTCCTGGCAGTGTAGGGCAAGTGCCCTGCCTGCTGTACCATCTCTTTCTCCGGCCCCATGTAGTAACGCATCTTGAACTACTGATGGTGCCCGGAAAGAAGTGCTCCTTCTCAGATGGTGCTGCACTCTGGTGAGCCCTCTCCCTGTAGCTTGCGTGTGGCTCTCCTCTCTCGCTCGTACATGCTGCGCCCTGGCCTTGCCTTTCTTAGAAGGATGCCTGTCATAGTGGGTTCAAACCGCATCCTTTCAGCCTAATCATCTCTTGAAAGACCTCTCCAAACGAGGTTTCACGCCGAGGTCCACGGGTGGGTCGGGACGGGTGGCACTTAATTTTAGAGGAACGCAGCTCAGCCCCTAATAGTGGGTTGTGCAGTCACTCAAAGAAGTACCATCTGAAATTCAAGTGGGGAAAAAAAAAACCCACAAATTTTGGTAGCCTGCGCAATGCCACAGCAGGTATTGCATTTGCCTAGCACACGGCCAACCTGGGTTCAACCCCCAGCACCCTGGAGGGTCCCCTGAACCCACCAGGAGTAGTTCTCAGGAGTAATTCCTGAGTGCAGAGCCATGGGGCAAGCCCTGAACACTGCTGGATATGCCCCCAAACAAAAACAAAACAAACAAAAAAACCTGGGGAAAACAAAACAAAACAAAACAAAGCCAAACAACCAACCCCAGAGAAATGCCCTTTATTTCGTGAGATTCATGTAAACGTGCAGGTGCTGTGTCTGTTGTTGTCTCCTAGCCGGAGAATCTTCATCCTCGGGCCTTCCCACCATGTGCCCCTCTCTCGCTGTGCACTTTCCAGTGTGGACATCTATAGGACCCCCCTGTACGACCTTCGCATAGACCAAAAGAGTGAGTATACAGGCGCCCGAGGCCATTACGTGGGCTTTCCAGGTAGGAGAACTATCATGTAATTAAAAAGAAAGCTTATGAATGTTGTGACTTGCCAATTTAAGATGCAAAGTTTGTTCTTAGACATGCCCCATTTGTGAAGGAGTGTTACTCGCCTTACCACTGGGGTAGCTGATCTTGGTGTGTTATTGTTGGGACATTCAGGAAAGTTTGGTTTTGGTTAGCCTGTCATAGAAGGAATGGGGGAGTGTTTTTTGCCCCCCCGTTGTGGTGGGGGGTGTTGCATACATCTGGCAGTGCTCAGGGTCCACACCTGGTGCTGGGATTGAAACTATTGACAAGGCTACAGCCACATACAAGGCGAGTGCTTTGTATGTGCTATCTCTGTGGTCCCCAGAAACGGAGACTATTTAATCAGATATAAATTAAAATCGTTAGACCACCGTTTATTTACTACTGTTAATCTATTTAATAATGTAGTTGTATGGGGCCAGAGGCATAGTATGGGGGGTTGGGTGAGGAGGTTGTTTGCCTTTCACGCTGTTTCTGGTTTGGTCCCTGGCACTGCATATGGTCCCTTGAGCACTGCCAAGGATGGCCCCCAAACCAGAAAAAAAATGAAGCCATAAAAATTTGGTCCTATGATAAAACAAATCTTATTGTACGTTTTAACATACACTAAATTTTAATAATTTTCTTTCAATACAGTATTCGGTATTCAACTAGTGAATGACTTAAGACTGAATTGCTAGAATATTTTCAGATCGTATGGTATTGTGAATTTTTGTGTTGGGTCTCTTCTACGTGCCTACCTTTTCATTTTGTGGGAAAAAAAACATTGTCAGGAACCTGAAGTGGAAAACAAAATTCCATGCATTAATATTTTTAGAAAATCAACAAAATTCAAAAGTGGTAATACTTGACCTCATGTATAAGATCAGTGGGTTCTCCATATTCAGTAGGAATCCTAATCAGTTAGCTTCTTTCTGGTTAGCATTTCCTTCTTGCTTTTATTTATTTATTTATTTATTTTTTATTAGTGAAACACCTGTACAAATTTTTGTGCTTGGATTTCAGTTATACAATGATCAAGTACCCATCCCTCCACCAGTGCCCATTCTCCCCCCTCACCAATCCCAGTATTGCTCCCATCTCCCTTCCCCCCTCCCATCCCCCCATCCCACCCTGCCTCTGTGGCAGGGCACCCCTTTTGTTCTCTCTTTCCTTTTGGGTGCTGTGGTTTGCAAAAGAGGCATTGGGTGGCAATCATGTTTGGTCTAGAGTCTACTTTCAGCATGCATCTCCCATCCTGGGCGGATCTTCCCAGCACCCTTTATTTGGTGCTCCCTTCTCTATCTGAGCAACCTTTACCCCTAGAGTGTGCGGCTGGCCTCCAAGCCATGGAGTAAACCTCCTGGTATTTATCACAGCTGTTCTTGGGTGTTAGTCTCCTACTTTGTTACTGTATGTTCCCCAGATGAATGCAATCTTTCTATGTCTGTTCCTCTCTTTCTGGCTCATTTCGCTTAGCATGATATTTTCCATGTAGTACCACTTGTATGTAAATTTCATGACTTCATTTTTTCTAACAGCTATGTAGTACTCCACTGTGTAGATGTACCAAAGTTTCTTTAACCAGTCTTCTGTTCTTGGGCACTCAGGTTTTTTCCATGTTCTAGCAATTGTAAACAGTGCTGCAATGAACAGACAATTGCAGATGTCACTTCAACTATACTTTTTTGCCTCTCCGGGGTCCTTCTTGCTTTTAAAGTTAAGAAAAGCCTAGAACTGATAAGATTTTATATGTGATGAAAGGAACATATACAAAATTTAAATATTACTTTTGATGTTCCCATATACAAGAAAATGCTTTAAGTAATTCATTACTTGCCATATCATCTCTTCTGATGATGTGGAAAGTTTATTTCATCTTCTTTCTAAAATATAACGGTAAATGGAAATTATATGTCGTCCTTCTGTCTCCTGCCAAAGCAAGTAGTTTTGTGTTATTGGAATCTCCCAGGATAAGGATAAACATTAATGCTTTGTTTTATCATATCATTGAAATCTTTTTAGTTTATGGAGAACTCTGGAAGACAGGAATGTTTGAACGCATGTCTCTGCAGACGGACGAAGATGAACACAGTATTGAAATGCATTTGCCTTATACAGCTAAAGCCATGGAAAGGTACATGGAATAGCATAAATCCCAGAGAAATTGTAGATATCAACTTTTCTTTATTAATCTTTAAGGGAGTGAGATTTTGAAACAGTTCTGTCCCTTGGCTGTGGGTATAACTGAATGGTACTGCATGCACATTGCTTGGGCGAGATCTTGGGTTTGATCCAGAAAACACAGAACAAAATTCTGTTGTGTCAAGTGAAAGAAAACATTTGAGGTGGGGTTTTCTTAAGTGGGTTGAAGTTGATGAGGTTGATTTTGAAGACTTGACCTATGAAGTTTTAAGTTTAGGAACTGATAGCTGTTTTTATGAACATACATACTTCTTTCAAGGACGGATGTTTTCATTTGTTAAGTTGTCGGTTAGACATTTATCTCAGGATAACAAATTCATTTTCTCATGTCACAGTTCTGTAAGCAATTACAAAATTCTAGACTTGAACTTACTTTAGTGATGATGTAAGTCTCAGACTTAAAGTACCCGAATCTCTTTTTAACCTTCAATGTTTATGGCTTATCTATGGCTGATTTGCTTGTTTGTGTATGTTCGTTGTTGTTGCTTTTGATCCTTTTTTTCTTTAATCACTCATAATTCTGAAAATCATAAAGGTATTTTTTTTCAGTTTTATTTGTCCCCTCTGTTTGCAATGACTGAGGAATTTCTTAAACCTGAAGAAGTGACACAACTGGGCTAGAGACAGCACAACAGTTACGCCGCTTGCCTTGTACGCGTCTGACCGGGTGCAGTTCCCCGCATCCTTGATCAAGGCCAGGAGTAATTCCTGAGTGCAGTCCAGGAGGAAACCTCATTGCCGGGTGTGGCACAAAAACTTCAAAAAAGAGGGGGGGGGCGGGGCTGAAACGATAGTCCAGTGGGGAGGACATTTGCCTTGCATGCGGCCAACCCAGGTTCAATCCCCAGCATCCCATATGGTCCCCTGAGCACGGCCAGGAGTAATTTCTAGATGCAGAGCTAGGAGGAACCCCTGGGTATTGCCAATGTGACTGACCCAAAAAGCCAAAAAATTAAAAAATAAAGTAAGATAATCAAACCAGTGTTCCAGAGGCCAGGGAGATAGTTGCACAGGTAAATCGCTGCCTGCCCTGTGAGAGCTTTGAGTTTGGTCCCTGGAGGTGCAGTGTCTCCCTTCCGGTCCCCGAGACACTGCCAGGTGTGTCAGCCTTGTATCTCCGGGCCAGCTTCATGGCACACCATTCACCCCCTTTTCTGCAGGTGGCCCCTATTTTATTGTATTTTTTTTTTTTTTTTTTGCTTTTTTGGGGGGGGTCACACCCGGCGATGCTCAGGAGTTACTCCTGGTTCATGCACTCAGGAATCTCTCCTGGCGGTGCTCGGGGGACCATATGGGATGTTGGGAATCGAACCTGGGTCGGCCCTGTGCAAGACAAACGCCCTACCCACTGTGCTATTGCTCCAGCTCCAGGTGGCCCCGATTTTAAATAAGGAACAGGTAGGGGGCTGGAGCATTAGCACAGTGGGTAGGGCGTTTGCCTTGCACACGGCCGACCCGCGTTCGATTCCCAGCATCCTATCTGGTTCCCTGAGCACCACCAGGGGTAATTCCTGAGTGCAGAGTCAGGAGTAACCCCTGTGCATTGGCGGGTGTGACCCAAAAAGCAAAAAATAAATAAATAAATGAATGAATAACAAAGGAATAGGTAGCACTCTCATGTTCAATTATAGGCGGTATAATTTTAGATTGTGTTTGAAGCATTCTCACCCTGTGTGAACTGTTAATTTAATAAGAACTATTTCCTGGAAATAGCACATAATCAGAACATCTCATTAAATATATAGGATAATAGAAGACTTTAAAAATATTTGCATATTTTTTTCACTGGAAAATACATTTTAGACCCAATATATTTAGTACTACTAGAGCGGCCCTCCTATCAACAGTACCCTTAAGTATTATTTTCCTGCTGTTTCAGAAATAAACCATGGAATGTTAAAAATCAGGAAAATGTAAAATTAAAGCCAATGAACAAAACTCTTATTTGTAATTTCCCCTCTGTTAATTAGCACTAAATTATCACTGTTAACTCCTTATCTATCAAATTAGATTTGGAGCCGTAATACTGATCCTTAGAAAATCCTCAGTGCTGTTTCCCTTGTGGTCTGCATTGCACCCAATGCCCTTATTGGTAATCACTGTTAATTTTTCTTATTCTTTTTATTTTTGGTTTGCTTTTTGGGTCACAGCCAGTGATGCACAGGAGTTATTCCTGGCGTTGCACTCAGGAATTACTCCTGGCGGTGCTCAGGGGACCATATGGGATGCTGGGAATCGAACCCGGGTTGGCTGTGTGCAAGGCAAATGCCCTCCCCGCTGTGCTATCGCTCCAGCCCCATGGTTATCTCCGTTATTGGATAAAAAATTATCCCAAAACATTCTGACTTGAAGTCACTGTCTGGAGCTGGAGAAATCCCACTGCAGGTAAGAAGTTTACCTGCCCACAGCTGACCTGGTTTCATTTTCACCACCTTCGAGCCTACAGGAGTGATCACTGAGGGCACAGTGCGGAGCAAGCCCCCAAGCAGAGCACTGCTGGGTGTGGCACAAAATCCAAATAAACAGTCTTTTGTCGCTCACAAGGTCGACACTGCGGGTTTGGATAGGGAACCCAATGGCAGAAGTTTACCCTTGAGGGCGGCGTCTTGTGTGGGACCCTCGGGGCCAAGGTGGCATCATGCTGACTTTACCAGACACCTCATTTGTTCTCATTCATCAAACTGAGACTTTTTTTCTGACTTCCTAGTGAAAGTTTTTTGCTTTCCCGCAACCAGAGATGATCGGCCATCCAAGTGGTCATGCACATTTTAACATAGATGTCTGCATAACTCAATTTGTATAAAGAGGAGATTTACACAACATTTATTTGTATAAATTAAAACATAAATAATTATGTCTTAAATACTTTAATCTTTTTTCCATATACTTTTACCTTTATTATTAAAATTCTTAATAGTCTTTACTCTTGAGTATAATTGCATTTGAGAGGGCTAACGTAGGGTACGTATAAAACCTGCATTTGGTGCTGGGAATCTAATCCAGAACGTCCTGCATGGAATGCATTTACTCTTGGTCTTATTCCAAAAACCATTGATCTTGAGGGGGGAAAACCAGCTTAACCCTTGAAGTTAGCAGATTGAATCCCAACTCTTTATTTTTTTATGTTTACTTTGTTTAATTACTTCCCACCTTCTGTTCTCTGTATTGTCTCATTCTATTTATTTATATTTCAAAATTTTAAATGACTTTTGGTTATATATAGTGAAATGCGTTTGTAAAGGGCAGAGAATTTTGAATATTGACAGAAGCAAATTTTTTCACTACTTATTTGGAAAAAGATTGCCATAGCTTTGAAAATGTTCAGTAGGGAAATCTGGCACCATCTAAGTGTTCATGTTGACTGTAAAAATATCATTTTCTCTTTAGCCTTGTAATGCATTTTGGTCAATATTTTTGAATGTAGAAACTTGAAAGTGCAGTACAATTTATTTAAATCTTCCCTCTTCTGCCTTAGTTTCTTGCCAGACTTACCAAATCAGCAAGGGTGCAGCTGGTAAGGGCTTACTTTTTTTATTGTTATTAAATTTTTTATTATTTTTAAAATTTTGTTATTTTTAAAATTTATTTATTGAATCACTGTGAGAACAGTTACAAAGCTTTCATATTTGAGTCTCGGTCATACAGTGATCAAACACCCATCCCTTCACCAGTGCACATTTTCCACCACCAAAAATTCCAGTGTACCCCCCATCCTACCTCTACCCCTGTCTGTGTGGCAGATAATTTCCACATTACTCTCTTTCTACTTTGGTTACATTCAATATTTCAACACCAGTCCCACCATTATTATTTGGAATTTCCCCCCAACACTCAGACCTGTCAAAAGGGCAACGTTAGACAATTTGTTTTGTATTGCTTGTTATGAATAGTATAATGAAGTCACGTGGCCGCAAGAGCTGCCACACAGTCTTGGAATTCTAAAATTTTAATAATTAGGGTCTGGAGAGATTTCTACCAAGAGCTCGGTTCCAAGATTCGTTTGTGTATCTCTGGGATCATGGTCGTTAAGGAGCTTAATAAGTAGCCGGGGGCCATTTGTGGGCATCATCTCAGGGTCCCTTTGGGGCGGGGGAGGAGAAGGACCGACTCCTCTCTTATCCCATGAGGCCTGGCATGTGCCCTCACTGCTGGCCTGTACCTGGGTTTTCCAGTGGGTTCTGGAAGATGGTGGCCGCCGGGATTCCCAGGGAATAGACAGAGGAACGGTACCTGCTCTCATCTAGAATGGCCCACAGAAGGTGGCCTAATGCCAAGCCCAGAGGCATTTCTGCCAAGCGTGGTAGGGCTTGTATTTGCCTTATATGCAGCTCACCTGGGGTCATTCCACAGCATGCCATATTGTTCCCTAAGTCTACCACCAGGAGTGACCCCTGACCCCTGAGCCCAGCTGGGTATACCCCCCAAATCAGATCAGGCCAAAAGAAAACAAGTCTAGGCCTCAATTCCTGAAGTACTGAAAATGCAATTGAAAAAACTTGATTATCTGCACAGTTTACCAGGGAGTTAAGTCTCTTGTTGGTTGTGTTTACCCAAATTGGTTTTAGTTTTGATTTCCTGGAGCGAGAACACTGCTCTCAGATGCTTTTTCTTTTTGGGGGGCCACACCCAACAGTGCTCCTGGGTTACTGCTGGCTCTGCACTCAGAAATTGCTCCTGGTGGTGCTTGAGGGACCATATGGGATGCCAGGGGTTGAACCCAGGCCAGCTAAGTCCAAGGTAAATTCCCGACCTGCTATGCTATCGTTCTGGCCCCGTGGGGACAGATACAATTATTGATGTATAATTATTGAAACAGCTTTTTCAGTTCACTTTTGTGGTAGGATATGTTATTGTACTTAATGAGCTAATATCGATGCCCTGTTATTAATGCCCATGGTTTAATTTGGATTAATTCTGTGTTACATAGTTTGAGTTTTCCCAAATGTCTGAGCTCAAGTATACCGTTGAAACTACCTCAGAGTCTTTTCTCTACTTGTTCACTTCCCTCAGCACATGGCCCAATCCCTGGTTACTACTCTCTGAGCACTCTTCCTACCGTCCCATGCTTCCGGAGTATCGCCTGGAATCATCTGTACTAACCTTTTCCCTTCTTCAGTTGGCTTCCTTCAGAGTGACAAAACCTTCAAGACTCATGTCTCTCACTGGGTAGCCTTATGACCTTTATTGCCCAATAACGCAAAATTTCATGGTTTAGATACATGAAATTTTATTCATTCACTGCAAAGAATTACTGAGAAAGATGAGTCAGTGTGGACCATTTTTGTTGCTGTTGATTTCTGTTAATTGATCTTTTTCTTTCTTTCTTTTTTTCCCCCTTTGCTTTTTGGGTCACACCTAGCGATGCTCCTGACTCTACACTCAGGAATTAATCCTGGCGGTGTTTGGGGGATGATATAGGGATGCCGGGGATTGAACTCGGGTCAGCTGCGTGCAAGGCAGACACTTTCCCTGTTCTGCTATCGCTCCAGGAGCCCTCATTGCTCTTTTTCTTTTTTTTCTCCTTCCTTCTCTGATTTTACTTGATCATATGATTTGATATTCCCTCTTTTCCCTAACATCTAGATGATACATTTGAAAACAGAAGTCTTTTTTTTTTGTTGTTGTTGTTCTCAGTGATTGCCTTAAGGTCTGCAGCAGACCTTACACCGAATCCAAGTATACTTTATTTCTCTTTTGGCCGGGGAGTGTCTGCGTCTGGGGCCGGTACCCAAAGGTGCTTGGGCTATTCCCGGCTCTGTGCTCAGGGCACCATAAGCAGTGTGGGTTGTTGAAAAGGGGTCAGAGGGATAGGCAAGCTTTTCTTCCTGTATTACTTCTCTGGCCCCATTTTTGTTGACTGTCGCTTGTGACACTGCTGTAATTTATGAGCGATAATCACAGAGTGTTGCTGTTACTATTTTAACAAATTCTTATGTTAGACCAGTTAAGAATAAGAAAATTAAATAAACTAAAAGATACTTTGCTCATATCTCTCTAATGTCCTTTCTCCGTGTGTATCTGGGTTTCTTTGCCTTACTTAACACTTTTTTTTCTTTTTGAAGTTTTTTTTTTTGTTTTGTTTTTGTTTTTGTCTTTTGACCTACTCTAGTGTAGGTTACAGGTTAGATATTACCTCCAGGTTACTCCTGGCTCTGTACTCAGGAATTACTCCTGGTGGGTTTGGAGGACCATATGGGATGCTGGGGATAGAACCTGGGTGGGCCGCATGCAAGGCAAGAGCCCTACCTGCCCTACTATCTCTCCTGCACCAAGAGTGTGTGTGTGTGTGTGTGTGTGTGTGTGTGTGTGTGTGTATAGCTTTGATTTGGCTCTTTATTTAAGGAGGCATTTGTGTTGTACCAGCAGTGCTCAGGATTTACTCCTGGCTCTGTTCAGGGATCTTCCTGGTTGTGCTCAGGGGAACACATATGGTGTTCGGAGCGGGGTCTTCCCAGACTGGAACAGCGCTTGACCCACGATACTACTTCTCAGGCTCTCCGATTTGATTATGTGAAACATGCTTCTTTGGGGTTTTTGTATCAGCCCTTTTATAATACACAAGAGAGCCCCTTTTTTGCTATTTGTTTTATTTTTTGGGACTCTGTGCTAGGCTGTTTTCACTCGGGGCGCCCCAGAGGGGGCGGGTGAGAGCCCTCCCTGCCCCAAGGGACCCAGACCCGGCAGCTGACCTTCACTACCCAACCACTGCTACGCTCCAGGACACTTTCTGGATACATCATAAGACACTTCCTACCCATTTTTCATAATTACCACATCATGTTTGATGGAGTTCACACAGTAGGCAACAAATCATAGAAATATATATATGTATGTATATATATGTATATATATGTATGTATGTATATATATGCTACTCTTGGTAGCTTGCCGGGCTCTCGAGAGGCATACATATGCCGGCAAGTTACCAAGAGTATCCCACCCGCACGGGCAGAGCCTGGCAAGCTCCCTGTGGCGTATTCAATATGCCAGAACCAGCAAGTATAACAGGTCTCATTCCCCTGATCCTGAAAGAGACTCCAGTCATTGGAAAAGACAAGTTAAGGAGAGGCTGCTAAAATCTCAGGGCTGGGATGAATGGAGATGTTACTGGGGCCCGCTCGAGTAAATTGACGAACAACAGAATGACAGCGATACAATGCCAGTTCTATTTTTATTTAAAAATTTGAATTTATTGGGGCTGGAGCGATAGCACAGCGGGTAGGGCGTTTGCCTTGCACAAGGCTGACCCGAATTCAATCTCCAGTATCCCATGTGGTCCCCTGAGCACTGCCAGGAGTGATTCCTGAGTGCAGAGCCAGGAGGAACCCATGAGAATCACTGGGTGTGACCCAAGAAGCAAAAAAAAAAAAAATTTTTTTTTTAAAAAATTTATTATTTTTGTCTTTTTTGGGGGAGACCTCTGCTGTAGTCCTTGAAGACCGTGGGGCACCTGGTGGTACTCGAATCGGCTGTGAAGGCCTGGTGCTTTGGAGTTTGGGTTCAGAAAGACTGGGGTTGGGAGCACCAATGCCATACCCAGCTGTACTTGGGCGCCTGTGGGAGGCCAGAGACTCTGTGTGTCTGCAGGGAATGATGTCTCTGACCATTCGAGCTGTTTCCCAGACCCTGGTTTTACTATTTTCAGTTTTTATTTGTTTTGGGGCCACACCCAGCAGGGCTCAGGACTTACTCTTGTTCTGAGCTCAGGGATCTTTCCTGGCAGGACTCTGGAGACTAGGAGCTGCTGGGGTGAGCACCCTGCTCGCTGGACTATCTCCTGGGCACTAGGGTTTTCTTTTTTTTTAACTGCATCTGACAGTGCTCAGGGACTGCGCCTGGCTCTGTGCTCACTCCTGGTGATGCTATAGGGACCATATGTGATGTCAGGGACTAAAGTTGCGTTGACCACATGTAAGGCAAGTGCCTCAATCTTTGGCAGGGGCCTCCCAATTTTAATCTTTTTTAGGGGCCACCTAGAGGTACCCAGGGGCCATGCAGGCGGTTGTGTTCTGGGGGCCACACGGTGGTGCCACGGAGCCAGCCCAGACTATTTGCCTCAGAAAGGTCTGTGCTCTTCCAGTTGAAACTATTTCCCTGACGGGAACTTCTCTTAACCTCCAGTTAAGGATGGTGTATTCTTTTGTGGTTCTGTTTTGTTTTTTTGGGCCACATTCCACCGTGCTCAGTGCTTATTCCTGCCTCTGCGCCCAGGGGTCGCTCCTGGTGGACTTGGGGGACACAAACCTTGGTTGACTGTGTGCAAGGCAGACACCCAACCCACTGTAATCTCTGCACCTGAGAATTGTGTGTTCTCTGTGTGGTCTAGTGAAGGGAAGTCATGCGGTTCCAAATAGGTCCCCTTCTCCCAAGTATTTGTGTTTTATCACATACTGTTTAAGAACTGGTAAAAAATTATTAGAGTCTAAGAATACTCCTCTGTTGTGTGATGGGTGACAAGGGTGAATTAAGCCTAGAAGAGGTTGATAGAAAATAGTTGAGAGAAAATCATTTGGGGGGGATGAAGGGGGGGGGGGAGAGGGGTACACTGGGTCACTGGGTGTTGGAACATTATATGACTGAAATTCAATCATGAACAACTTTGTCAATGTGTATGTCACTGTGATTCAATTAAAAAATAAATGCAGAAATTAAAATAAAAAAATCATCTGAACTAAGCTTATGGTGAATTGGGTAACAGATTCAGCAGATTCTGAGAGATAGTTGAAGGGTAGGGTGAGCGGAACTCAGGGTGTGTGTGTGTGCGTGTGTGTGTGTGTGTGGCCAGCCACATAGGCGCATAAGACCTATTGACATTCCAGACTTGTGTGTGTGTGTGTGTGTGTGTGTGTGTGTGTGTCTGGGTGTCTGGCCGGCCACATAGGCGCACAAGACCTATTGACATTCCAAACTCCACACAGACTGCTTACCACAATCGCATCATTTACAGATCATCTCCTTGGGCCTGGGGCAGTGTCCCCTGTGGGTCTAATAGTCGGGAAATGCTCCTGGGCTCTGGCCAGGTCCCTGGGGGTCAAGTCCAGTGCCTGGAGCTCGTGGTAGGATCCAGGGCGGCCCTCGGGGCCAGTGCTGCTCATGGGTGTGTGGCTTCCTCGGGCCATCTCACCCTCACGCAGGGCCCTTGATGGAGGCCAACGACTTTTCTAGCTCCAAAAAAGAAGCTTGAGATTTTTCCCTTCC
This sequence comes from Sorex fumeus, assembly GCF_029834395.1. Taxonomy (NCBI): domain Eukaryota; kingdom Metazoa; phylum Chordata; class Mammalia; order Eulipotyphla; family Soricidae; genus Sorex; species Sorex fumeus. The sequence continues at coordinate 5,065,234 of NW_026606063.1, forward strand.
TTCAACGTGTGTGTTGGTCGTGGGAGCAGGGACTTTTCTTGTTCTGTGCCATTCATACTCACGTGCATTTGACTTGTGTATTTCTCTATTGATCTTGCAACTAAATCATTTTTGCTGTCATTTATGGAGATTTTAATGGAGCAAGCGTGGTTTCTTGAGTCCCTTTTTCCTGTGTGTTCTTTTCGAACATTATCTGTATGTCAAGAAGAGAGCAGTTTTTAGCGTTGCTAAATTTTGAGAAGCACTGGAATAATAGGTAAAACTTCTTTGTTGGTCATAATGGAAGAATTTCTGTTCCTATGACTGTGACAAGGATGAATAAGAAGTAGTGAAAGATGCTGGAGAAGATTGGAATAGAGTTTTATTTTTATCGGCGCTCAGTGTTTTTGATATTTGTCTGTTTTATCACCCCTCCCACCCAAGAATACTCTCTTCTAGTGCTAGTATTACTGCAAGAGCCTCAGTGCCTTCATCATAAGGATAATTTTCTTCTTGAACGGCTTAGTTGCCATTTGCTTCTCGCCTTGAAAAGTTCTGGACTACTTTTTATCTTTTGTTTTTATTTATTTTTAAGAAGTTTTATTGGATCACCGTGAGATACAGTTACAAACTTGCATGATGCGTATCAGTCACACAGTGCTCGAGTACCCATCCCTCCACCAGTGGACATTTTTACCACCATTGTTCCCTGTGTCCCACCTGCCACCCCCACTTCCCCCCTGCCTCTCTGCAGGTACCATCCTTCTTACTATCCTTCTTAGTCTGTCTCTAATTTTGGGCATTATGGTTTGCAATACAGACCCTCAGAGGCCTTTGTGTTTGTGGACTGCTTTTTTTTTTTTTTTGCTTTTTGGGTCACACCTGGCGATGCACAGGGGTTACTCTTGGCTCTGCACTCAGGAATTACTCCTGGCGGTGCTTAGGGGACCCTATGGGATGCTGGGAATCAAACCCGGGTCGGCCGCGTGCAAGGCAAACGCCCTACTCCCTGTGCTATCGCTCCAGCCCTTGTGGACTGCTTTTTAAAATCTTTGATAGGGGCTGGAGCGATAGTACAGCAAGTAGCACATTTGCCATGCGTGCTGCAGACCTGGGTTTGTTCCCTGGCACCCTATTTGGTCTCCTGAGCACTGACAGGAGCAATCAATCCCTGAGCACAGAGCAGAAGTAAGGCCTCAGCGCCACCGGGTGTTGTCTGCAAACAAACATAAATCTTTGGGAAAATGGAAAAATTTCCATAGAAAAGGAAATTCGACTGTTACTTGGGAAGAACTCTCCAAATTGCTTCCTGCATTTTACTCCATGGCTTGGAGGCCAACCACAATACTAGGGGAAAAGGGAGCTCAGATAGAGAAGGGAGCACCAAATAAAGGTGTTGGGAGGATCCTCCCAGGATGGGAGAAGCATGCAGAAAGTAGACTATAGACTAAACATGATTGTTACCCATTGCCTCTTTTGCCAACCACAACACCCAATAAGAGAGAGAGAACAAAAGGGAATGCCCTGCCACAGAGGCAGGGTGGGATGGGGGATGGGGGTGGGAGGGATACTGGAATTCGTGGTGGTGGGAAATTGAGCACTGGTGGAGGGATGGGTGTTTGATCATTGTATAATTGAAACCCAAGCACAAAAATGTGTAAGTCTGCAACTGTACCTCATGATGTCTCACTATTAAAAATTTTTTTAATTACAAAAAAATCCCCAAACAAATTGCTTCCTGTTTAGGACTATGTAAATAACCTTTTTTTAGTAGTATTTCTTCTCATTTCCAGTGTGTTCAATCCTGGGATTGGGGCAGTAACTCCAGGCTGGAGCATGTTTTGCCTGGGTCCGAGTAGTGGGCACTGCTGGGAGAAGCCCATCCCCCCGCTTCTTAGGACGTGCTGTTCCCTGCCTCTCTGCCCAAATGTTGGTGCTTTAATAGTTCCCTTATTTTGCATATTATTTTTTTTGCGGGGGGGGGCACATCTGCCCACGCTCAGAGCTCGCAGGTGGGGTACCCAGGTGGTGATGGGGGTTGAGCCTGGTTTGGCCGGTGCATGGCACACACCCTGCTCACTTTCCCAGCACTCTGGCCCTGTTTACATACCATTAAGTAAAAACTGGGCTGGAGCGATAGCACAGCGGGTAGGGCGTTTGCCTTGCACGCCTCCGACCTGGCCGACTCAAGTTCGTTTCCTCCGCCCCTCTCGGAGAGCCCAGCAAGCTGCCGAGAGTATCTCGCCCGTCCGGCAAAGCCTGGCAAGCTACCCGTTTGGCATATTCGATATGCCAAACACAGTTACAAGTTTCACAATGTTACTGGGCCCGCTCAAGCAGATCGATAAACAATGGGAGGACAGTGACAGTGAAGTAAAAACTGGCAGTGATTTTTTTTTTTTTTTTTTTTTTTTTGCATCTTTGAGTACTTCTACACACTCACATTTTTGTTTTTGTTTTTGGGCCACACCTGGCGGTGCTCATGAATCACTCTTCGAGGTGCTCAGGGGACCAGATGGGATGCCTGGTTGGCTGTGTGCCAGGCAAGCGCCCTCCCGCTGTGTACTCTTGCTCCGGCCCTACGCATTCACATTTTTTATGTTACAATTTTTTTGGTCAGACTCTAAACTGTACTTAGGGGCTGGGGAGATAACCCAGTGGGCTGACTGCCTGCTTTTCATGCCCAGGTTTGATCCCTGCATTCATGGTCTCCTGAGTGCCTCTGGGAGTGAACCCCAAACAAACTTAACTTTTTGTGCTCTCTCATAGACACAGTGATGTTCCTTTTTTTCCTTTTTCCTGGTTTTGGGGGCCACCCTGGTGCCGCTTGTGCCCTTCTGTGTGAGGTGTTCAGAAGCCACTCCTGGGTTTGCTGTGGTAAAGATGGGTTGCAGAGATGTGCAGGAGAAGCCTGCCCCAGCCCCGGGACCTGACCCTGGCTCACTAGTATTGATTTTAATTTTCTCTTTTTGAATTCTTAAAATATTTTTGGCTTTTTGGGTCACACCCAGTGATACCCAGGGGAAACATATGGGATGTCCGGGATTGAACCCAGGTTGGCCATGTGCAAGGCAAACACCCTTCCCACTGTACTATCACTCCAACCCCACTAGTGCTGGTTTTAAAGAAAGTGTCATTAGCATCGGTTCTGGGATTTCAGTTCTTTTCATCTTGGATATTAATTTCCTAGGATATTAATTTACTATAGAAAACTAAGGAATAAAGCTTTCCCCCTCATTTACTAAAGTGCTCACAAGAGTCTTATTAATGGTTTTCACACTGACAGGACTGAGGCTTAAGCAGTACTGCAAGTTGCAAAGATGGATTTTCTTCCTTTTTTTTATAGCTGTTTTATTCAAGTATGATAAGTATGATTTATATGCTCTAAAGTTCACCTCCAGCTCAGTTTTTTCCCCCCTACCTCCCCAAACTCGGTGATGTTTAGAAATTATAGAGAGGCGTGCAGTCACTGTGTTCATTTGAAGGTACCACTCAGTCAATTCTCAAACCCAGACAATTTTGTTGTTGTTGTTTGTTTGTTTCAGGCCACAACTGATGGTGCTCAGGGCTTACTCCTTCTGGCTCTGTGCTCAGGGATCACCTGATGGGACTTGGGAGACCATATAGGGTGCTGAGGGCTGAACCCATGTTGCCTGTGTGTAAAGCAAATGCCCTGCCCTCGGGCTGGAGCGATAGCACAGCGGGGAGGGCGTTTGCCTTGCACGCAGCCAACATGGCCAACACAGGTTCGATTCCTGGCATCCCATATGGTCCCCTGAGCATCGCCAGGAGCAATTCCTGAGTGCATGAGCCAGGAGTAACCCCTGAGCATGGCCGGGTGTGACCCAAAAAGGAAAAAAAAAAGCCCTGCCCTGCTTACTGTATCTCTCCAACCCCTTAAGAACAGGCAGTTCTCCATCTGCCTTCCTCTCCACCCCCAACACACACACACACACACACACACACACACACTAAAACACTGTGCTTTACAAAATCGTTCAGGATGATTTGTTCCAGGCGTTCAGCATTCCAGCACTAATCCCACCACCACTGACACCTTCCTTCTACCATCTCCGCTTTCTCAACCACCCCTCAAGCCTGCCCGGTAGCAGGGCGATAGGAATTTATTTTGTATTGCTTATTGCCATTAAATGGCTAAGAGAATGATCACAAAGTTATTCCCATAGAAGAAAATTTGTGACAGTGGAGACCACGGGGACAGTAAGTCCTTGTCTGAGGTTTCCCTGAGCTGTTGTTGGCAAGGTAAGCTTCAGTGTTAGTGTTTCTGTTAGCCAAGACTGGCTGGCTTCTATGTTATAGCCCATCCAGTCTGGTCTGCTCCTGTCGGGACGTCAGTGTTTAGAGAGTTTAGAGCTGCTGTCCCAGAAAATACAGAATATTTAACTGGGCAGTTAGATATTTAACTGGCCATGTCTGCGGGGTCTTCCGTAAGCACAGGGAGGTGGTAGGAAGTTGCCCGCCCCTGACTCCAAGAAAGCTTGGAGTTTTTAGCCACAAACCCCGTGTACCTGGAGTTTTCGGCAGATTAGATTCTCTCTATGCTCAGTGCCGAGACGGGGAGTTCCCACCGGAGCTGTCCCATCCCCTTCTGCTGTTGTCCCGGAGGTCTCAGCTGGGACTGTGTATTTGAGAACTTTTTGGGGGTTACTTGATCTCTTTCAAGATTGATTTCTGAGTCTCTGGAACAGGGTCAGTAGGTGGTCTTATATGGCATAGTGGTGGGTCATGGGTAACCCAGGAAATTCTTTGTTTTTTTTTTTTTTTTTTGTCTCTGCAGTTTCATTTCTGGAAGTTTCTTTTATAAATGGGACTGGAAAAATGTAGCCTATTGTGTTCTTTCACTCAGCAGACTCTTTTTCTGAGGACCATTAGTAGCATATAACTACTAGGGTATGACTATGCCATAGTTTGTTTGTTCACTTACTAGTTGATGAGCATTCGGATTATTTCTATATTTGCTTCCTAGAAATAAAACCATGAACATTCTTTTTTTTTTTTTCTTTTTGGGTCACATCTGGCGATACACAGGGGTTACTCCTGGCTCTGCACTCAAGAATTGCTCCTGGCAATGCTCAGGGGACCATATGGGATGCTGGGAATCGAACCCAGTTCGGCTGTGTGCAAGGCAAACGCCCTCCTGCTGTGCTGTTGCTCCAGCCCCCCAAACCATGAACATTTTGTACAAGTGTTTATGTGAACCAGTTTTCACTTCTCTTTTTAGATGCTTGGAAATGGAATTACTGGGTCGTAGTATAAGTCTACATTTTAATTATTCCAGATGCTTGCTGAACTGTGTTTTTAAAGTGATGGTGTACCGTTTTATAGTCCAGCTGGAATGCGTTGCGTGTTCCAGTTTCTCCACATTCTGGCTTGTGTCTGTCATTCTCCATCTTTTTAATTTCAGCTATCCTGAGTAAGGTCGTACAACTTTATTGTGGTCGATAATTTTTTTCCTCTACTGACTCAATGATGTTGAGCAACTTTTCATATGGTTATTAGTCATTTGGGTATGTATTTTGAGTATGTCTTTTGAAATATCTGTTCATGTAGTTGACCCCAGTTTAAATTTGATCATTTTTTAAAAGTGAGTTGTAAGAGATTGTCTCTATTCTGACTACCTCATTTTTTTTTAAAGTATATGACCTGCAGAGATTTTCTCCCCTTGTTGGACTTAACTTTTTTTTTTTTTTTTTGCTTTTTGGGTCACACCCAGCGATGCACAGGGGTTACTCCTGGCTCTGCACTCAGAAATCACCCCTGGCAGTGCTCAGGGGATCATATGGGATGCTGGGAATTGAACCCGGGTCGGCCGCGTGCAAGGCAGACGCCCTGCCCGCTGTGCTATTGCTCCAGCCCCTGGACTTAAGTTTTAAAAGTGTTTATTGAAGAGGAAAAGAAGTTCTTTTTATCATTTTCACCTTCTGTGGATGAAACCATTGATGCATTGTTGAATTGATCTCTGCTATTACTTCCTGGGCTCTTCTTCACCAACAGACCACGTCTGCCTGAAGTTTTTTTTTTTTACTGTAGATGAAATGTTGGCCCCATTAGTTTATATATTGCCTCTGACTGGTTTTTCATTGCAGGACAACTGAGGAGTCGCTCCCTGAGACTGTATAGTCCGGAAAACCTAGAATATTGACCTCTTGGCTCCCAACAAAACGTAGTATTGATCTCTGTTTTAGAAATGTTACAACTTAGAGCCTGGAGTGACAGCACAGCGGGAAGGGCGTTTGCCTTGCACACGGCCGATCTGGGTTCGATTCCCAGCATCCCATATGGTCCCCTGAGCATCGCCAGGGGTAATTCCTGAGTGCAGAGCCAGGAGTAACCCCTGTGCATCGCCGGGTGTGACCCAAAAAGCAAAAAAAAAAAAAAAAAGAAAAGAAATGTTACTACTTAAACTCTTAGAGTTATGTCAGTGGTTGTGTTTGAGTCGATTTTTGTGTAAAATGAGGTACATTTTTGGGTATGCAGTTATTCTAATATCATCTGTTAAAAAGATTATCCTGTAAGTCATGTTAACTTTCTTTTCTTTGCTTTCAAGATTCTTGTTTCCTTTCCTTTCATCATATTCATTATAGAATATCTTGGTAGGGTCTTTTTGTGACTATTCTTCTTGGGGTTGTTGAGTTTCTTGGAACTAAAGACTAATACTTTTCAGGAAATATGAAAAGCTTTTGGCTCTTATTTTCTGCTCTCATCTCCTTTTTGAGTCTCCCACTAAATGCATTCTGGCCTTCATTGCCAACAGTTGTTCTGTTGGTTTTTGACCTTCAGTTCTTCAGATTGGAGAAGAATGTTATTTGATCTTTTATTCTCTTGATTTTTAAAAAATGTGATAGAAAATCTGCTTTGTAAGGCCACCCGGTGACTTTTTTTGGTTTTAATTATATAGTTCTCAATTCTAAAATATTTTCTTTTTTTTTTCTTTTTTCGTTTTCAATTTGATTCCTTTCAGTAGTTTTTATTGTTTTGTCGGTGTTTGTTATTTGTTTAGTAATCGTGTTTTCTTTGAACATACTTGCGGTAACAGTTTTGAAGTCTTTGCTACACCCAGTATCCGGTCCTATGTGAATACAATTTTTTTTCTTTAAACTGTTGTTCTGAGAATAGACCAGTTCCCTGTTTTTTCTGGCTTACAATTTTTTCTTGAAAGTGGGTTTCTAATAGTGTGTTATCCAACTCTGTTCTGACTGTAATTGTTCTTTAATTAGTAGTGGTGAATTATTACTTTTCTCAAATGAACTTCCACGGTCTCTCTCTGCAGAATCTTGTCTCTCTCATGGGTTGCTCCTGAGTACCTCCTCATTGCTCTTGTCTACCTTGATTTTTTTTCCCCTTCACCTCTGCCCCAGTGTGTGTGGCCGAATGCTCCATCCATGCTCGGCTGAGCACATGTTTGAGAGCACCTTTGAGGCTGGGACTGTCTGCCGGGGGAGTGTGTGATGTTTCAGGCTGTGCTTCCGGTCACGTCTTTGTTCAGCCCTGAGTGTGGCAGAGTTCTGGTTCAAGTGTGCGCCCGGCCTTGACTTTTCCTGCCTGTTCTCTCCCTCCTAATTAGCTGGGATTTTTGTGGTGCCTTTGGGGCTGCATGGGTCTCCGTTGCAGGTGTGTGCTGCCTCCTGGCCAGGGTTTTGTGGAAGGCATCCATTCTCTCCCGGGAGCCTGAGTCGATCCAGTTCCTCTTGGTGCTTTCTTTCTGCGGTCTCCTTGGACCACACTCCTAGGTAGTCTTCACACCGTTGCCGGCCTCCGGCTGCTGTCCTGCTCTGTTCCTCCCACACTCCAACAGCTGTGTGTCCGCTTTTCCATTTGCTGTGGGGTGTGAGTATTTCCCAGGAAAATGACATCGTTGCAAAGCCAAAGCCAAATGCTCTTTTTCTCCAGTTCACTCATGGTAACTTTTAAAAAAGACAAACGACAAGATGGCTAGATGAATCAACCGAGAGTTTAGATTTTCTAAATAGTCCGGGACGTTTGCCTTTACAGGGGTAGGTTAGAACGCTTCAGCCAAGGCTCTTTTACATGAATAGTTTGGTGATTCCCGTGTTTTTCCTTTGACTCGTGTGAAACCTTTGCCAGCACGGTACTTTTGCTTTGTAGACTTTCTTGATGAAAGTCTATGAAACAGGTACTGGAATCATGATCATTTGGTAGGTAAGGAAATACAATTCTAAGTCAGTAGCGTCTCCATGCTCTCAACGTTTTATGTGATGCACTTTTGACTTCTTGGTTTTCAGACTGTGTTAATTGCTCCTCCACCATTTCATAATTAGTTGCAGATTCTGTGATGCTCTTGGTATGTTTCCTCATGTAGCTCGTTAGTACCTGAGGTTAGGAGAGTTCCTAACAGTTTTCTTGAATTTGCACTGAAACTCATATATCTTTTTTTTCACATAGTCACTCGAATGGAAGCGCCCCTAGTTCATTCATGCAGTTTGAGCACAGTGATTAAGATTTGGAGAAAGACACCCCTTGGCAGCTTTCTCTGCCAGCTTCCTCTTTTTTTCTTATCCATAGATGCAGATTCTGCCCAAGAAGCCCCTGCATTGCAGAGGGACTGGAGATCTGTATGATCTGTTTATTTCGCAATTGACAAAAGGGTAAGGGGGGCCTTTAGGGGGGAGGCGCTTGGGTGCCCTGAATTTAGCATTTTGAAGCTGGGCTAACGTTTATTTGGGGATTACTTAAACCTAGTACTTAAAAAAGTCCTGTTGTGAATTTTGTTTGTCCTGCATTGCTTAAGTGTCAGGTTATCATATGAAAAAAAAGCATTTATTACGGTTGTGATTTTAAAAAAGATACGGATTAGAAGAAGCCAGGCTTTTCACACTTGTAAAATGACAAATCTGGGTTTGTTTAGAATATTAGGAATGTTCAATATATGTATATAAAATTTTACTACCATAAAAATTTTAAAAGATTTTGAAGCATCTTTCTCTATAGCCCATCATAGTTACTTTTTATTAATCTGCTCTGTTCCTTTTCCATAAATCTGTTGTCCTGTAGAGTGAAAAGGGGACTTGTGGATATGCCGTAAACATTCTGGGTTGGGTGTGGTGTCTTATTCTTGTGAGTAGTAGAAATTAATATCCACTTTCTTGAATTCAGTGTATACCAGACACAGTGAAGTTTGAATTGTACCTTCATTGTCCTGAATTTGTTTTTTAAGTGTAAGTGTAGTTGGTGAATCTTAAGGGAACCAAGATGAAGTTTTTAGGTTTTATTTGGCAGGTTTTTAGACTAAGTGTCAGAAATGGTGAAGATGAAGAGGATTAGAATGTGTGAGGAAGAGTTTAATGCTCTTTCGAAGTTGCAGAAAGATTGGGCAGACGATTGTAGCTTTGATGGGTAGTCGAGAGTCTTGATTTGGTGATGGTCCAATGGACTTTTTGTTTTGATAAATTATAACTGGTAGTAAAATAGTTTTACTTATGTAAAGAAGCCTTGTATATTTTGTCATTTTAAAAGATGATTTTAGCATTCTGTACCTGTTGCATTTTTTAACGGTCCTCTTTAATTCATTAAATTTATGAAGTTAATAATGTGTATTATACTTAACACTATTATTAAATTCCACTTTCGGAAGTGCCAACATGCAGCACATTGGAAAGCTATTTTTGTTCTTAAACTTCTTAAATGACTTTTTTCCTTTTTTTTTTTCTGTTTTCTTTAAGCCATAAGGATGAGTTTACCATTATTCCTGTACTGGTTGGAGCTCTGAGTGAGTCAAAAGAACAGGAATTCGGAAAACTCTTCAGTAAATATCTAGCGGATCCTAGTAATCTCTTTGTGGTTTCTTCCGATTTCTGCCATTGGGGTAAGTTCTAGATTTTAACGTATAGTAGACATTATTATATTCTATGGTTAAAGATATCTTTTCATTCCAGGCTCTGGTTTTTTAGTTCTTTATCATTTTTCTTGGAAAGTTTTACTTTAAGCATCAGTGTTTAAAAGTAAATAATTTTTTTTTTTGGTACGCTTTAAAAGAATCAGTTCAGTAGTGGATTTTATGGATACATTTTTTCCAAAGGCGACTGGTATTATTGGATTCACACTGTGAGGGCATTCTTTCTTAGCTATCTTAGTGGGGATAAAATCTTTAATCCCATTTCCTGGTAGAGAGGAGTGGTAGGTTCTCTGAAGTTAGTTTTTTTGTGAATAAAACAAATACTCTTTAGAATGTAGCTAAGCACTGCGGTGTTGAGACCTTTCCCACACTTCCTGTGTTGTAATTAGTCTTGTTTTCTTTCTTTTTTTCCCTCCTGGAGTGCTTAAGTTTTTATCATCAGTTGCTCTCAGCTGAGAGCTCCCCTCCAAATGTTGACTCTTAGCACTGTGATGATGGTTTAGCTTCATGATAACGGTTTGAGGACTCTGAAGTGAACTTTGTCATCGGGAGATTCACGGTGAATCTGTCAGAAAGGAGCGTGAGAGAGCCTTTTGGGTCCCTCTGATAGTAAACTTTGTTTTTTTAAAGAATCTTTTGGATACAGTTTGCTCTCCTTTATCCATTTTGAATTCTGTTCCTTTTATGATGTCTCTTTTACTCATTTATTTATTGGCGTAAGGATGCCAATCTCATTCTTTACTTATTTCTTTGATCATAGTGGAAAGTAGGGCACAGGAATATACATACATTTGAAGGTGAAGTTCAAGAAATGCCAGAAAAAAAAAACAAACATCCTCCCTGAGATTTCTGGGGCCCCGACCTTTACGTGTCTTTGCATCGATCGCCCCAGCAGATTTAACGTGTGTCTGGCCCTGTGAGGCCGCTGTCTTCTTCTCTTGAGATTTCCATTCATGAGACCAACCCTCCCTTATGGTAGAAATCAGTGCGTTTGTTTCAGGCGCTGTTTCCACAGCTGGAGCGACCTTCCTCCCTGGGGCTTTGGCGATGCCTGCAGACGTTTTCAGTGATCACAGACAGGGTGCGGGTGACAGGAGGGAATGCGTCCCCTTTGGGGAAGCTGCTCAGCAAACATTTTGCAGTGTCCCCACAGCAAACATTTTGCAGTGTCCCCACACCAAAGAATCCCTCCTCACTGAAACCCCAGTAGCACCAAGACGAGAAAGCCCAGGTTCGAGGTATGCCTGTCGCTTTGCTGCCATAGCCCGCTCTATCGGGTTCTTGAATATCGGATTATATTGGCTGGCTGGTGTTGCTATTTCAAAGGTTCTGATGGTGTTGTTGGGCCACACCTGGTTGTGTTCAAGTAATCAGGGCTTACTCCTGGTTCGGTCACTCCTAGTGGAACTTGGGGGACATCAGGTGAGAATGGGATTGAACCGGGGTCTGGTGCATTGCAGAGCAAGTGCCCTACCAACACTGGATTATCTCTCCGGCCCCACAAGCTACTTTTTCTGCAGATCGGCATATTATGTAGATCTGGGGGCTAGATAGATGCTTAAAAGCTCTTAGAAATTCTGAGGTTTGAGACTGTTCTTAAAAACGAAGGCGTCTTATTACTGAAAAGCAGGTGCTATTTTCTTTGATATTGTAAGTTTGCGTTAGCAATAAAGGAAGTTCAGTTATTTCAGAGTTAAAAAAAGTGTCGTAGTTGGGGCTGGAGAGAGTCCAGTGGGCAGGGTTCACGCAGCCAACCTGGGTTCGATCCCCAGCATCCCATACGGTTCCCCCGAGCCTTCCAGGAGTGATTCCCGAGTGCAGAGCCAAGAGGAACCCCTGAGCATCACTGAATGTGTCCCCAGAACAAAATTCTTGAAGCATATACCTTCTCTCTGTTATTTTCAAGACGCTTATTGAATAACATTTTATTACATTAGGATCTAAACCGTGTCCCTAGATGATTCTGAGTATCAGCTCTCCGTCTGGACTGCCACCACCTGCAAACACAACAGATTCACTCTAGATGCCAATAAGTTTCATTATACTGATCTTTTCTATGGAACCATCCTTTCTTATTTTTTTTTTTTTTTAGTGGATTATACAGCAAGTAAAACACAGCCTACTACTCTGTTTAAGTATATGTTGGGAGAAAATGAATTTTGTTCTATATTCTGCCTAATCTCAGTTTATTTAGTTCTTTTGAGCTCCCTGTTTCTTGAAAATTTTGGCAATTAAATTGTAGGATAGGATTTCTTGTGAATAATAAACTCAGAATTTCCAAAGTTACTAAATGTTAGCTATGGAAATTATCCAGAGACTTCCTTTAGAATTCTGGCTGGTGGTCTTGTAACAAAACTTGGCTGATACTCATTTTAAAAATGATCATTTTCATTAACAATACTCGTTGCCTATTTCATACTTAGGAGAGCACCTTTATTTTGGTTTAAAAATGTTATTTTCAGTTAGAGCCACACCTGGTAGTACTGAGTGACACTCCTTGCTCTGTGCATAGGCTCTCTCTCAGTGACCCAGGGACTGGATGGTGTCGGGGATTGTACCAGGGCTGGCCACGTACAAGGCAAGTCCCTCAGTTCCCCGTACTTAATGGCTCAGCACTTTGCTTTTCTCACTGAGAAATTTGGCGGAGGGTTCAGGGACAAGAAAAAGATAAATTGCATGTATGTTATTCCTAAATTGGAGGTTCTTATAAAATTCATGTTCTCTTTTATATGCTTACTGAAGTAACATGAATCATTGGCTGGTTATGGGTTTAATTTTCTTAGAAATTAAGTTTCATTTTTCACAAATCCATATTCTTGTGTCACCGGACATCTTTCCTGCTTAACAATCTTGGGAGCTTTGGGGAGAGATTTTGTAATCCGAAGGATTTTGCCTCATTCATTTTTTGTTAGCCATTGTTCATTAGAAGAAGGACTTTAAAAAATGAAGCATCATCTGTTTTAAAGATGTCCATCTTTTGCATTGCATTTAATTTTTATTTAGACTTGAAGGAGAGAGTTGACAGTTAAAAAATAGTAGAAAGTCGAAAAACACTCTCAAGCATAATTTTTTGAATAAGATAAACCAGTGGAGAGTTGACAGTCTTCTGTCTCCTCATTTAAATCCTTCTCCTGTTTAAATTTCACTTTCTGTATTTTATTTTGTTATTAGTCTTATCCATTTGAAAAGGCACTAGTTAGCCCTGGAAGCTGAGGTTTCCTAGGTAACACAGTGATTCCATCTCATTGCCCCTTGCCACAAGAGCTAAGTAAGAGGGCATTTGCTACGCTAATATTTGATTTTTATCATGGTTAAATTTATTTACCTGGTTTAGTATTTTGTAGTCTGGACCTATTTAGGTATTCTAGTAAGTAGACATGTCTTCCTGAGTTTTATATTTTTCTTCAGATTAATAGTGACCATTAATGTTGTTTTCTTGACTGTCCTGGTTTATATTTCCAGGTTTATCAAGAGCTTTCATTCATAGAAAATTATTATCTCATTCCTACTTTGGACAAACTTGCAGGCTATCGAATGTAGCCTGCCCACAGGGCAGAGTCTGGCAAACTCCCCGTGGCGTACCAAGTATGCCAAATACCAGTAACAATGATGGGTCTCATTCTCCTAAAGAGCCGTGAATATAATCTCAGGGCTAGGATGAAAGAGACGTTACTGGGGCCTGCTCAAGGCAATCGACGATTAACAGGATGATGAAATGAAAAAAAAAATGAAATTCATTCATAGAAATTGCAATTTCTAAGAATTTTCTAAACGAAACTGAATTTTTAGAAATTGAGGGGCTGGAGCAATAGCACAGCGGGTAGGGCGTTTGCCTTGCATGCAGCCGACCCGGGTTCGATTCCCAGCATTCCACATGGTCACCCGAGCACCGCTAGGAGTAATTCCTGAGTGCAGAGCCAGGAGTAACCCCTGAGCATCGCCGGGTGTGACCCAAAAAGCAAAAAAAAAGAAATTGATTCTTTTTTTAAATTCTTTATAAGCAGATTAGTGCTTCTATTTAATTTTCCTGTTTATGAGAATATAAGTACAAATCTATTAGTAATTTTATTTGATAAATGTTATTAAGTTACAAGTTCACTACACTTTTGGAATTTAACTTGTGAACTTAACATTTGTATAGGTTCATTTTTTTTTCACAAATATGTGCCAATGATTAAAACTGGCATTCTTAATTTTTATAAAATTTATTTATATCTCAGTATTCAGATCTTTTAGTATTTTTCAATGTATTCTTTCACTTTCTGTTCTTGGTGTCTTGGATATGAAATACTTTTTAAATAGTTAAGTTATTTAGAGTGTAAGTTGCACGGTAGCACGGTCCTCCCATTGTTCATCGATTTGCTCGAGTGGGCCCAGTAATGTCTCCATCGTGAGACTGGTTGTTACTGTGTTTGGCATATCGAATACGTCACGGGGAGCTTGCCAGGCTCTGCCGTGCGGGCGAGATACTCTGGGGAGCTTGCCAGGTTCTCCGAGAGGGGCGGAGGAATCGAACACGGGTCGGCCGGGCCGGCTGCGTGCAAGGCAAATGCCCTACCGCTGTGCTAAAATATATCTTATCCAAGCCTTCATCTTTATTTTCTCAAACTTTTGTACATATTGATTTCATGTCAATTAGTTTTTTTAATCTTTTGCAAGTTTGAGAGAAAGCAAATACTTTCACAGTATAACTGAGATTTCTAATGGACTGTTGCATTTTGTGTATAAAAATGTTTCCCTTATTTGATGTGACGTAGATAATATTTCCTCTAGGAATATGCTTTTTCTTGGTGGTGATTTCAGTTATGAATACCCTTAGTTTAGGTCCTCAGTGTAATGAATCTCACAGTTTCTCGTGAGGCTGAAGTCAAGTCTCTGAAAACATTGGAACACGAACATAAACTCTTAGAGTGACTAACAATATAGTTTTCACTGGACTTATGCCAGAATATCTGTCCTACTGACTCATCTCCGGGAACTTCATAGATCAGCTTTCCAAACCCATTGTTTATTCCTTCAGCTTAGTGGACAGCGAATCGGTTGAGGTATTGACATATTTTTTGTTTCGAGGTCCTTCAACAAGTAGCATTGGTTCTTGTACCATCCATCGTTACCGTCTGTCCTCATGAGTTGGTTGTTGTGTGTTAAACAGACATCCCCGGAGCTTGCTTATTCTCCACACGCTGTGAATCCACTCATTAATCACCAGTCACCTTTGGAGATGGGAAAATTACTTACCTGTATTTCTTTTTCTCAGAAAGCGTGCTCTGGAATGGATTCACAAATGAGCTACCCTCCTTCCCTCAAAGAGTAAGGTTTCTGCTTTACAGGATTTTTTCCTTGGGTTATTTTTCCTCTCATCTTTTGAATTTGAAAGAACTGAGGGAAGGCACCTGAAGAAACTACTGACACGCTCAGTAGGGGAGTTCCAAAGCTGGTGCTGCCCCTAGGGGCAGTGTCAGTGGCTCTTAAAGCTAGGAAGCTCATACTTGGAGTTGAAACAGGGGCTCAAAGAATCCATTTTCCCAGTGTACCTTCTGAAAGGATAAGTTTCAGGTAAGTAATTTTCTCTTACTATGTGCTATGCTCTATTCATACTTTTAAAAAGTCCACAAGCCCAGAGCTCCAGGTACATAGGAACGACATTGGTTCACAGAGTAGATGTGTAAGCTCGACTGAATGCCACGTTGTCAAACAAGCCTATGCCTGTTCAGCCCATGAGGTCCAGGAAATCATATTGTACTGTAAATCATCAGCCGATGACCAAAGGTGCGGTTTTGCTCAGTGTATTGTGCTAGTGCTCTCATTTTCTTATTGCAGTTATGATCAACTTACTATTATTATCTTTTTTTTTAGTAATAAGAAATGAAGCTGTTTTGAATTCACATTCCCAGTGGTGCTTGCACTGAAGTTGTGTGTGTGCCCGCACTGTGCATACTTGCGTGTAGGCTAGGACGATGGCAGCTATTTATTTCAAGTCAGAGGTTTTCTAATGTGTTTGGATGGCTCAAGTCCTTAAAAATCTGTTTATGAGAATTCTTGAGGCAGCTTGAGTCGTTAATAAGTAAGATATTTTTCCATCATATTATTACAACCTTTCCATACGTCGCTCTCTCCAGTATGGATTTTTACCTTCTTCCCTGGAACATTTCTTTGAGCTCATTCCCTGTTCCCGTTCAGTTCTTGTGTAGACGTGAGGCGTGAGGGGCGCTGAAAAGCAGAAAGAGTTGAAGTAGAAATTCCGCACCCAGGATTCTCACCCTTTGTTCCAGTGCCTTTTCTATGTATTTCGTTATTTTTACACAATAATGCACCGATACAGTATTTCAGAGTATTTTATGTGCCTTCCTCTTCAAAGGTCGTTTTCAAGCGAAAGTTATCTTGAAAATGATCCCTAAGACCAAGACAGCTTTTTGCAAGATAGTTACACTTTTTAGTTAGGATCTGGCAGGGCTGATGTCAACTTGGAAATGAGGAGAAGGAAGGCTGAGGGGCAGATGGCTGTCCCTCAGAGTCCGCGGTCTTCTCTGTTCCCTGAGAGGGCCTTGGCACGGGGATCATTGACAGCTAAAACCAACGGCTCCTTCTAGAAGCAGTGAAAAGAATCCATTAGTGTAAATCCGAAGCTGCTCAGGTTTAGAAAATTAGTATCTTGATTTTCTTCCCAGGGAGTGACTCTTACTACAGTGATAACCAGATTTTTCTGGTGTCAGATTATTTAATTGTTGATTTCACAAAAGAGTTGGGCAGCTTTGCCACTAGGGCCCCCCCCCCCCCCCCCCCGCGCCATCTCCCCAGCCCCAGTTGAAAAAACAAACAGACCCACAAAACAACGAATATTTGAAGTAGAAGTTCCGCACCCAGTAAATTGAATCAGTAAGTTACCGTGATAGGTTTGAGATTTGACTTGGAGTCTTCTGGCAACCAGTCACCTGCCAAATAGGACAACTTGGGCCAGTTCCGTAGTTTTCATTAGTAGAATGTATACACATTCCTTAAGAAAAAGCTATTCTACCTAACTCTTAAGTTTTGAGTGACATATCTGATGAAGTACTTAACATAGGGCATTGATTGATTAAGAATTTTGTGTGTGTGATGATGGTAATGAATCTTAAAGTCGTGACACCATGCAGTAATTGTTAATGTTTGTCAAAAACGTTTTATTCGAAATGTAGTTAATTGTCTTAGAATTCTATTGCTTGGTTCTAGGAAATCTTGAACTGTACGATGCAGTATTCATTTAATAATGGCTAGATGGCAGTGTAAGAACTGCCACATCAAGTAACTGTAGATATTAATAAATGTGATAAGTTAAATTTTGAATTATTAAGGAAACTGGTATCTTGGAGAAAGATGACTGTCAGGGATGGTCAGTATCAACGTGTAAACAAAGTTTAATCATGCAGTGATGCGTGATTCCCCCCCCTCTCCAGCCCCGGGAACTTTAAAGGGATTTGATAAGTTTGACCTGCTTAATCTTTATAAAATGGTATTTCTAGTAAGATGAAGAATACTTAACATTTATTTCAAGTTTCAGCCAAAGAACCCAATATACTTAGATGTAAGGATAACAAATTAGACACATAAACTTTGCTCTTAAAATGAAGTAGAAGACACACTAAGTGTGTACACGATTGGGATATACCTGTTCTTTCAGAAGCACATTTTGGCGAACTTTTAAAATAGAAAATGTCATGAATTTTTGAAAATACAGGCATTGCTGATAGTGTTAGATGCTCCTGTATTTCAGATACAGCATAATCAGTTGAAAATTTGCAATTAGCAATGAGTCTGCCTAACACTTGATTTTCATTTAGCTATAGTGGGAGCAAAATTTATTTCCTGAGACTTTTGTTTTCTGTCTTCTTTTTAATCTTCCATTTTACCCCTTGTTCTTTAGATAATAGCTAAATATTGAGTCTTCTGTTGTACCCTTACTGAGATTTTATGTCAGGGCAGGACTACTTAGTATATTTGTCTTTTTGTACTTCCTGTTGACATTGCATAAGGCATTGTACTTAACTGCTTCCTAATAGAAACTTTTGGGAAAATGCAATAATTTTTAAAAAATCAAGATATTAAAATCTCAAGCACATGTATCTCTGACCTACACATTTTTTTTAAAAAGAGATCGATTCTTTGCATTTGTACAGCAAAATCTAAGCTTTCATTGATTTGTTACATTGAGATTCTTTCCTTAAGGCATATTTTCTTGACTATATTCTTCGGGTTTATTTCCATTATAGATTGATATGATATGTTTAACAATGCTTCTAACTTTTAAGTTGTTTTGTTTCCTTAGTCTTTTGTATTGCTCGTGACTTTAAGGTTTTACAGTTGGAAATAGTTTTTAACATCATAAAACACTGGTGATATATCATTTCTTCATTACCTTCCCAAATATGCCTTTAATTTTTATGTACAAGGGCTCTTGGGAATGATTCTCTCAGAGGCGTAAGCTCTGCTTTGCCTTCCATGAGAACTGAAATTATTTGTAAGCGTTTGCTTTCTTTTTTAGCTTCTAATTTTTCCCTATTTTATTTTGTACATGATATTTGTTTCAAGGTCAAAGGTTCCGTTACAGTTACTATGATGAATCCCAGGGGGAGATATATAGATCGATTGAACATCTAGATAAAATGGTAAGTCCTTCAGGTGTGGGATTTTAATGCTGTAAGGTTTTTTCTTTCATTTCAGATTAGTGGTTTGGAACTTTTAATCTGTTGACATAAACAATGGACTAATAATTCTTTCCCTGCCTTATAATGTACAGAATATAGTCGGTAAAGATGTGAATGTTTAGTATAAGTCTAACCTGTACGATTAGCAGAAATTTCCTTCACCTTAATTTAGATTCATTAGGCTGAATAATTAGATACGGATTTCGAATGCTTCTTTTGTGGGGGCTCTACTTCCAGGACACACATCACACTTAGGCTGTGCTGCTTGTGAAGCAGAAACGGTGAAGCAAATCTTAGTTGATTATTTAATTCGGTTTTCAGCCATTTGGGTTTTTCTTCAGGGGAAGTTCAGTTTGGTTGGAAATACAGAATTGAAGAAAAGGGGTTGTGTTCTCACTTAGCCCAGGAGCCGGTCCAGCTGACCGAGCTGTCTCTCTTTGGAGCGGTGTGTAGGCGCGGAACTGGCTTTTGATTTTTGAAGACGCATGGGAGGTTTTTGTCATCGCTAAGGAATAGGATATCTGGGAGCAGGTAGAGCTGTTTTGGAGACCCTGTGGACACAGGGTTCCCCTTCAGGGGTGCCTAACAGCAGGGGGAGAGCTCCCAGATGCAGGGGAGAAAGGGTGATGGGGAGTACCTGAGATGCAGGGGGGAGGAGCAGGAGGATGCAGGGGAAAGGGTCAGGATGGGAGAGCCCGAGATGCAGGGGGGAAGGGATGATGGGAAGAGCCCGAGATGCAGGAGAGAGGGTCAGGAGGGGGGAGGACCCGAGATGCAGGGGAGAGGGCAGGATGGCAGAGCCCGAGATGCAGGGGAGAGGGTCAGGATGGCAGAGCCCGAGATGCAGGGGAGAGGGTCAGGATGGGAGAGCCCAAGATGCACTCGCTGTCTCACCTCAGGGCTTTGCTTAGCCCTCACCTTCCCAGTGATGCCCACGGACCCCTTTCTAATTTCACACCCCGCGTCTTGCCCTTTTAATGCCCAATCCACCTTGCCCTGTTCTACTTGTCTTTTGGCAAAATAACTAAGTTACCTTAGGAATGCAGTTTTGTTAGTTTTGGTATTTTTGTTTTGTTCAAAATAAGAGTCAAAATACTTAGTACGGAAGTTAGGACATAAGTAAATGCTCAATAAATGTTTCTCAAATAAATGGTCTTCTCTATGGTCTTTTTAGATAATCAAATGAATACCCTAACGTGAAAAAGAAATAAATGGCATTTGATATGGTCAGCTTTATTATTAATCTAATTGATAATATAAGTATCTGTTGGCAGACACATGCAGTAGAAGCTTATATGTGGTATCATTGATAGGAGCTACATGTGATGTTTGCTCTTTACTTGGGACTCAGTCCGTTAAGCTGCAAGTGTTGGGTCACTTGATTTTCCAAAATGGTGACTAGTTCTTAAAGTGGCAAACTAAAGTAAGTGCACAAAGACTTAAGTTGTCATTCCTTCACTTTATCTGATAGCTCCTTTCTTGGGCAATCTGTATTGAAATCACGTATAACTTACCTGTATTTGCCCATGAAATGGAGTTAAAGTGTAGATGATGATGATGATGATTTAAAAATTTATTCTTGTCTTTGGGCCACACTTGGGGATGTCCAGGAGTCACTCCTGGCTCTGATCTCAGAAATCAGTCCTGGGGGTGCTTGGGAGACCGTCTAGGCTGCTGCGGACCCAGGTTGGCTGTGTGCAAGGCAAGGGGCCTCCCGGCTGTACTCTCGCTGTGGCCCCGAGTACAGATCATTTGGGCTCCAGCTTCACGGAGATACGAAGACCAGTCCTGGTGTGAGACTGCCCTGTGCTGTGTCAGCTTCCCGGGACTGCAGCCACTGCATCTCTGAATCCCGTGGACAGCCCCTCCAAAAGTAGGCTCTGGTTCCCAGAATGTCCCTTCTTCTCCCCCTTACCCCTCCCTGTCTACTCCTCCACAGTGGGATTTGGCTCCTTGTCCATTTCCAGTCACTTGTCAGCGGTTTTTCTCTCTTTCTCTCCCTATAGTGGGTCAGTGGATGCATGGATAGGGACATAGTGAGAAATGAAGTTAGAGAATCCAGGCCCTTGAAAGGATATTAAATAGTAGAATGGTGATAGTTCAGCTGGTGGTAGTGTTTAGCTAGTGGGTTAGAGAGAGGCCGGTGGGGGGGAGGGATGAATAGATTTGTGAGAAATGGTAATGTAGACAGTGGATGGGGTGGTGATGGCGCAGAGGAGTGCATGCAGTATAGTTAGAAGACAAATTGCTGACTTCACTTGGAGGTTGAGCTTGTGGGAAAAGAAATACTGAAGCATGATTTCTGTAAGTCCGTTCCCCCCCCCCCCCCCCACTATACCCAGAGATGCTCAGGGATCACTCCTGCCTCCCCACTCAGGAAATACCCCTGGCAGTGCGCAGGGGACCATATGGGATGCTGGGGATCGAACCCAGGTTGACCATGAACAAGCCAAATGCCCTACCTTCTGTACCATCACTCTGGCCTATAAAGATGATTCCTGAGTGTCTGGCTATGGCTACTTCTCAGGTACCCCTGGACCCAACGGAAGCTAGAAGCAGACTTGAGAGGAATTACAAAGATCATGAATCCTACTAAGGAGAGGTTATATTGGCTTTTTGCTCTGAAGTGTCCAAGGGAAGATGTCAGGCAAATAGGCGTATGAATTTTAAGTGCTTTTGCAGCCCTAGACTCTGGTGGAGATGTGCACTAAGGATCAGACTTGCTCTCATAGAAATCTTAAGTCCAGTTGGAGGGATGCAGTTTTGTTTCTCTTATGCTGATGAGGGGGAGGCATTTCTTCCCTCGAAGAGGTAAGTATGTGTGTATGCATATACATGTAGATATATATGTAGACATACATATATATGTTTTAAATAGTCATGTATATATGCTATACAGAGAACATTTAAAAGGGTTATGAAGTAAAAATATTCGAGATTGTTTTAGTCTCTTAGTCTGATTGGGGACGTGTAAGGGAGGGACATGCTATAAATGTGTTGATGATAAAAAGATCTTAGTGAGAAGACATTATAAGGCAGAAAACACTGTCCGTGCAAATGACGGGAAAGAGGCTGGTATGTTAGAAGAAAAGAAAAACGGCCAGAGTTGACGGGCATGATGGAGAAGGGTAAGAGGTGGGCAGGAATCGGATCCTGTAGGGCTTTGTAATTTAGGGGGAGAAATTTATGTTAGTACAGTTGGAAATGGTGGGGTTACACATATTTTTAAGGTCTTGCTGGCAAGTTGGATAGAGGATAGATTGGAGGAATAAGAACTGGGCGTGGGCAGTTATTTGTGGGAGAGATGACACAGGAACTTGGACTGAGATTGGGATTAGTGGAGATTGGATGAGCTGCGTAGAGGAGAGATTTGGGTTGGAGTCAGTCAGGTCCTTTTCGTCATGGAGATGGTCGGTGAAGGTGGGTGTCGGTGAGTGTTGGCTGCAGTCATCCTCAGCCCTGTCTTCACACCCAAAATCCACTTGTGCAGTTTTTTCCAAAATAGACAAAATAGACTGTCCCTACTTGTGCCTGGGGTCAGCCACGTTTAGTGATTCCTGAACACGAGCCTTGTAGGCGAATATGAACTATTCTACTAAGGTCTCTTACCCACTGAAATCTGACAGAATTTCTTACTCTCCTTTTCTCCCCGTGTCTGCCTTTTTCTTTCCATTGTTCTGATTTATTTTGGTTTTGGACCATACCCACTGGTGCTTGGGTGGTGCAACTCCCAGATCCGAGATCCAGGGCTGTGTGGTGCCCGGCACGAATCTGGGACATACTGCACTGCATGCGAAGCGGGAATTAGAAATTGATTCGAAATTGATCAGTTGGTGCTTAGAGCGCCAGGGAGATGTTTGCTTTACAACACCTGTTCTCTGGTGCTCTTCATTTCAGAGCCTCCTTTGCACGATCACGGTGAAATACTTTTATATTCTTTGTTTTTCTGTGTTTTATTATAAACATCCACACTTACCAGTTCTTTTAGCCTTTTACCTCTGTTGATAGTCAGTTTCTATCTGGAGGACTGTGATCGTGTAGATAGACGTTGGTTTCTTACTTTGAGACAGAGCAGAAAAACATGATTAGCAAGATTTGGGGCTGGGGTGTTTGAATCACACTCGGTGTTCAGGGGTGATTCCTGACTGTGCTCAGGAGTGACCCCTGGTGTTCTTGGTTTCATATGTGGTGTCAGGGATAGAACCAATAGCATGGTTCTTGTAACTTCTGATACTGCTATGTGCTTTTTTCTGCTCTAGGTTCAAAAAGTGTAAGTAGAAGTAGTAAACTAGTAAGTAAGCTTTAGGCTGACTACTAACTGTGCATCTGACTTACCTTACTTTAGATGTCCAACTTCAACTAAACCATACATTAAAAAGTCCTATGTTTTTATGCTTGAAATACAATTTCTGAGTAAATATTGAGTGTTTGCTTCATGTTGTATTATACTTGGATTTGGGTATAATTACCGTAAATGAAAACATTTCTATAATATGAACATTTTAGATTGCTTAAAAGTACTGTATTTTTTATTAGCATGTTAATTCAAGTTCTTAGTTAATTCTGGAATAAATGGATTAAAATGGTAGGAACTATTAGCTCTGTATGTATACTCACATATGTAAAAGTAAAGTAAAGTAAAGGCCCTCCCGTTGATCATCGATTTGCTCGAGCGGGCCCAGTAACGTCTCCATTGGAGACTTTGTTGTTACTGTGTCCGGCATATGAATATTTATATAAATATATGTGCGTATATAGTACTTTAGGACAGATTCTTAGAGAACTTGTTTTCTTAATTTATATAATCCAGTGTGAATATCACCCTGTATGTTTCTTTTCTAATAGGGTCATTTTGTGCTACATATTATTTCATTGGAGAACCAGTATCTTAGTTTTCATATGCAGTTTTTTCAGATAAATATAGTTGGTTCTCCATATAAGTATCACAAAAGTGTTAGAAATTCTGAGTTAGAATTATTATTATGCACATTGAAAATTTGATCATGGAAAGAAGTTATTTTTATGTATAAAAATTTGAATATAATATGTTCAAATAAATATGTTAATTAAGTTTTGAATCTTTCTTGTTAGGAAACTGTAATTAAATGTAGTTATTAAGTGCCAGAAAGTTTTTTTAGATTTCCAAAAAAAACAAAAGAAATAGCTATTTTCATTACAAAATGTCTGTATCTCCAATACTTGAATATCTTGATAACTATGTTAATAAGATGTGTAGAAGGAAAATACATAAGAAAATAATTGGATTGTTCAAATATTATAGCTGGGGGAAAATAACTTAGTTACAGAAATATATAGAAATATTGTGAAATCTTACGTTATTATCAGTTACTAACTGATTTTTGGCAATCAGTAGCTTACAATTTTAACAATTGTAGTGACCAAGCTGAATATATTTTAAGACATTGAATTTTGTGGGTTTTTTTTTTTTTTTTTAGTGAATCACCATAAGGTACAGTTACAGGCTTACAAACTTCCGTGCTTGCATTTCAGTCATACAATGATGGAGTCCCCATCCCTCCACCAGTGCCCATTCTCCACCCCTAATGGTCCCAGCATCCCTCTCAACACCCCACCCCGCCCCCTCCACCCTAGCCCGCCTCTGTGGCAAGGCATTTCCTTTTGCCCTCTCTTTTTTGGTGTTGTGGTGTGCAATAATTGTGAAATTTTTTGATCATATATTTGCAACAATCATACACATATATATCTATGTATAAATACAGATATGTTACATGGCCATGCTATTTTTTCCTTTAACAATTATGCTATAGACAAAAATAGGGAGATTAAATATGATTTGGCAGAAAAATTCTGAAATGCCACTGGAGTCATCAATTAATTTTCTTTCCAAATAATAGTCACCTCACATAGTTTGATCTTACACCACTTTTATTGCTTTTTTATACTCCTTTTCGAAAGTGAAATGTTCCTGTTTTTCTACTCATTTCTTTCTTTTGATATTAGGCCCTTGATAGTCTTTATACGCTGTCTATAAAATAGGTATTTACTATTACATTGCTTCTCAGCACTGCTATCTTTGGGTTGACCTTCTCTTCCTTTTTCCAAAGAATCTGTTCATTATTAGATTTTCTCTTAGAGAAACCAAAGTGATTTCTTTCCCCATCTCATCTCCCTTTTCTCCATCATAACTGGATGTTCTTCATCAAATGAGGCCTCGGCCCTAGTGACTTGGCAATATGGTGATCATTCGCCAGTTTCAGACATAAAATAGACAATTCAGGCTCTTACTATTGAAAATTCTCTGAGAAAGTTCTGCTTGCTACTCTTTTGTCCCTTTAGGGCGGTTACTTATTGGTGGAAAGCCTTTGAGTCACCTTAAAACTTAAAATTCCACAGAGGCCAGCTTTCTTGGAAGGGATGTTCTCATTCTGGCCCAGTCTCGGGCCCGTGACTCTGCAGGGCAGGATGGGTATGAAAACTCCTACCCAAAACTGCGAGTCAGCACCCATGTAGTGACCATCATCCTTCAGGGCAGCGAGTGAGCTTGGAGCATCAGGATTTCTTGTTGAGGCTGCTAAATTCCTCGAATGAAGATCGTGGTGGATAGACTTGGTGTTTCAAGTGTCTTTCTGTTTTGTGTCTTTGTGGCTTCAGTGAGCTCAGGCCCACACCAGGGTTCAGTCACATCCCCCAGTGGTTGAAGGAATAGAAAGGTTGAGGAGTAGTACTTGAGAAGCACTTTCTTTTTTGTCTTAAATTTTAGCGCTCTCATGTGTAACTAGAGTTTTGAGGAGATTTTGGTAGGGTTAATCGAAAAAGTGCTTGACATCAAAACAAAAATGCAGGTCGAAGCATCTTTGGCAGTGGTCTGTATGTCAGTGGATGTTTCATCTTGCAGTTTTATAGTCATCGTTGTTGCTGTTTTTGCATACTTCGTGAATTTTTCATCCTATGGAGCAAAGCCTTGCTTTTTCTCACCGTCTCTCTATAAGAAGATAGTTGAGTACCAAATAATCACACCTATCAGAGAGTTGACGGTAATAGTGTTCTTGTCTCAATAGGTACATGACACAATTAAGGGAATTCAGAGTTTCATTCTTTAACTTCCGTCATCTCAGTTTTTAATTTTCTTTGTTGATTTTTAAGCATTCTGTGTTCATTTTGTATGCTTGAGTTGTAACTTTTATATATGTTTCTATAGAAATTCTTAGCCAGTTCTTTGGATTCACTTTGTGTAGGAATATTCATTAGTTTTCTTCTCTCTGACTTCTTCATGTCGGTATATAAATGTGATCAGTTTGCACCAGAGGTGCTTTGAGATTTTAATATTAACACATGCACTGGAACCTCAGGGTCACATCATTTATTCATGAGTGGAATATTATTTAAGGTAAGCTGTCACAGACTTTTTGCAGGAACATTTAAGGTTCTCACAGAGGTGCACTGGCTTGGCTAGGTGAGAGCATTTTAGAGTTGTTAGTGTCTCGTTACATTAGAGAAAGCGGATAGTCAGTCTGAATCCTAGAAAGAACCTAGGATTAGAAGTTGGGAGGCAAGATTTTGACTTGTTTTGAATGTTTCTTTATTCCTAGGGGCATACCTTGATTACCATAATTAGAAAACAGCAGTTCCACGGTCTCTTTTCACTACTTCGTAGGTTAGAAGTACAGTATGTGATTTTATTTGCACCAGAATTATTAATGCTATATTTTGAAGTTTAATTTCGTTCATATTTCTAAGCTTGCATCAAATGTCACTGGAGATAGTAGCTCCCTGATTGTCCAGGGGAGACCAACTAGGTAATCAAAACTAGCTCTGGCTAACTCTGAGAACCAATTGATTATACCAACATCCGCCTTTCTTTTAGATACACTTATGAAATAATGAGAATGTTTATGAAGGACTTGACGGCTCTAAAAAATTATTTATACAATTAAATTTTGATGCTGCCAACTGCAGTGTTTGTATGTCACCTGCTGATTGTTATTGTGAGTGCTCACCTGATTACTCTTGGGACTTTTACACTGTGCTTGTTTTAAAACATACAGTAATATAATAAAATCCTCCTACACATAATATCAGTTAGTTCCCTAGTTAAACTACCATTTATATTTCTCTCAGAGGATATTTATCCAATTTGTTGAACACAAAAGTAATTAACCTGAATAAGAAAACAAGGTAAGGTTATTGGTGAATGAGTTAAAAAATCACAGATTAATCTCCTGATTCAGATGAATTTAAGTTGCTCCATATTAGCATATTATCAACACATTTGGTTGCATTTGGAGAGTGTAGAATTTAGTTGTAAACAAGTGTCCAAATCTTAGTGGTTGTTTTAATAGTAGTTTAAAAAGTTTTGATTCTGAATTAACTTTAAAGATAAGGTATTCAAGCTTAAAGAGATAAAGGCTTTTTAAAATTAAAATCTGTTCATTTAAAAAAAACCTATGTTGTTAAACTTGTTAAATTTTCATGAAGTTTAGTTAAAATATGTTAACTATATTTTCAGTTTGTGAAAGTATCTTTTTAAAAAAATCACTGCATATGTAATTATTGATTATTCAAAATACCTTTCTCACTCTTGGTATTAAATTATATGGAAATAGTTAAAAGTACTGTCAGCTCTAGAAGGATTGAGGAAAGCCACTATGTCTTGTTAATTTAATTTTAGATTTTGTAAGTTAAAAAAATCTCAGTATGAATAAATTTACCTTTGTAAATATAACTAAATTAGAAAAATACAGAATCATGAAACAAGCTGAATGATAGCTGGTGAAGGTGGCCTAGAAACATCTGGAGGTCAGTGAAAACTATCCTGGGGATTAACAGTTTTCTGTAGTAAAAATGTCTTAGTGACAGTTGACAGTAGTGAGATTGCCTGTGATAAATTTGATACTTTGCAGTACATTTTCTTCCTAATTGAGCAATTAGCATGTTTAGTAAGTAGTGTTTTAGTACAATTAAGTAACAGTTTTAAAATATAATGAGGAAATAATAAGTAATGAGAAAATATAAATACATAACAAGGAAATAATAAATTGTGTTCTTTTTTTCTTTCAATTTTTCCCCTTTTTCTAGGGTATGAGTATTATAGAACAATTAGACCCTGTATCTTTTAGCAATTACTTGAAGAAATACCATAATACTATATGTGGAAGACATCCCATTGGGGTGTTATTAAATGTGAGTATCCTTAGGAAATTTTAATTTTAAATATTTGGTCTTGTTGGTGATTCTCTAGTATCATTAGCTTTAGGTGTGTGTTGTCATTTCTAGTACCATTAAGATGAAAATTTCAGCTTCTATTGCTTTGATTACTTGAGTAAATAATTTTTTAGTAGAGATAAATTACCAATAGTAAGCATTTCAATAAACTAAATATGCTAATCAAATTATTTACCACTAGTTATTTTTCAGTAATGTTCTTACCAATACTTCTTTAAATACAGAAAATCATTTAGGATAGACAGCTGGTTCTTTTCCTGCTGACTCTTGGCCAGTGCTGATATGGTCTTTACTAGCATAACCAAAGTAATCTTTAAGATGTGTTGTCTTATTACCTTTTGATTTTATTAATGTTCTAGGCACTTAAAAATAAATAGAAGATTCTGCACTTGAAGTTTTGCGATTTATATCTTTAATATATAGCAGGATAGAACATGTATGTTTCTCTTTATATCAATAGTATTTCATTTTAAGGATGGAAAGAGACAGATGACAGATCTCTGCGTTATTTACCTCTTGGTGTTTTGTTTTTTTTTTTTTTATTTTTGGGCCCACACACCCAGTGCTGCTCAGGGGTTACTCCTGGCTCTATACTAAGGAATCTCCTCTGATGTTACTTGGGGGACCATGTGGGATGCCAGGAATTGAACCCGGATCAGCTGCATGCAAGGCAAATGCCTTAACCACCTGTATTATCTCTCCACCCCATTCTTTGAAGTTTTCAAAGAGATGGGTCAAGCATTACTTTTCCTCTAATAAAATATTCTAACAAGAAGTATAAAATGAGACTTAAGAAATAAAAAAAGTATATGCCCAGGATTGGGAGGAATAACAGTAGACTTATTGCTTGGGAGAAGGTTGTGTGTCTGGAATAGTTTCAGTAGGAACTTGCAAGTCATTGTTACTTCAGAGTCATCTGAAAGGTAGTGACCTTTCAAGGGAGTTTTTTTTCTGTTAAGAGGGGTTTTTTTCTGTTAGGCAGAATTGATTGGCTGGAAGAAATCTTACTCAGGGCTTGAACTAATTCATGAAACTTAAACTAGTATAAGCGGTGCTTGTTTCCTACAGTCTGAATCGGATACTACTGTAATGAGTGCCCTTTAACTTATATGCATTATAACTAGAATCACTGTTACGACAAAGTAAAGGCATCACCGTTTCAGAGACAGAAGAAATGGCCAAGATTTGGTTTCCAGAAGTAGCCTCCTTTGAAATGCAGGGGAAGGTTGAGCGGAAGATAACTGATAGTGGTCCGGATGCTAGCATAGGAGAAGAGCCTGGAAACAAGGAACCCAGGAATTCTCTCCTTTTCCTATTTCACACGTGGGGAAAAGAAGAGCAAAAAAAGAACAGCGAGTTCAGAGGGATCTGGGTTTCAGCAGTGAAGTCAATGGTTGCATGCTCGTTTTCCTTTGAGATTTCTTTGATAATCATTTCCCCTTGTTTCTTCCCCTAGGCTATCACAGAGCTGCAGAAGAATGGAATGAATATGAGCTTTTCCTTTTTGAATTATGCCCAGTCAAGCCAGTGTAGAAACTGGCAAGATAGCTCAGTGAGTTACGCAGCCGGAGCTCTCACAGTTCACTGAAGCTGAGTCCTCAGGGATGCCACCCGCACCACAGCTCATTCTCTGTCCGGGTCCCAGCCCAGCCCTCACCAAGATCCTCGTCCTGGTTTGGGGGGTGGGGGTTCTGAAACCTCAAACTAATAGAACTTTCTTCTCTTCTTTTCTAGTAGGTGTAGTCCTTCCTTAATTTCAACTCATTTGAAATGCTTTCTAGTTTAGGGCCGCGGAAGGAAGGCTGGCATCAAAATATTTTGATCGAAAAAGATGACAATGATGAAGCCCCGTTGTGGCAGACATGTTTTTTTAGAAAGTAACTTGTAAAGCATTTACCATATTCTAAATTTGCACTCTTTGCAGACTTGTGCACATATATCCCGCTTACAGAATAGTTTTGCAAATTGTACACAAACAAACAAAGGGTGGAAGCTTTTTAATAAAATGCATTTATAAATGATCTGTATTAGAATATAATAAATCTCCAGTTATAGTCAATTACTACCCATGTTGTACAACAGATACCTTCTATTTTAGTTGCTAATAAAGGGCTACACAACTCAAAAATAGTCTGATTTAAACTTATTGCTCTGTGGTACATATGAAAATTGTTTTTTTTTTTATGAATTCCATCTTAAATTTTTTTTATTTTAAAACTGGTAAACTTCAGCTCTTCTGTAAAAATGTTAGGATGTATTTTATATTCTACATATTTATGTGATATTTTTATCACAAAATAGAATCATATTCTAAACTTAGCTCTTAAAATTACATTGCCTTTTTGTGTGTGACATCATTTTGTGTCATGACTGTATTGTAATAGAATATAAATTGAAGATTGGTAACAGAATGTAGATAAGTCCTTTCCGCCCGAGATTATCCCCGACAGGCAGTAGTCTGCAAATGAGGAGACTTGGAAGGATGTTCTAAAGTGCTTTTCAAATCATTGCAGACCATACACTGCTGCTCTACGCAAATTGAATCTCTTACTTGAATTTTTAGCAAGAAATCATTAACAAGAACAACAGAAAAACCCACTGGGTTTTCTTACTAGTTCGACAGTGTTGTTGTTTTTTTTTTGTCATGATTTTTGGTGCGGCTCTTCCAACTAAAATAATGGTATGGTGTTGTATTTATTTAGCATAGGCCAGTTCTAGTCACTTTGGCAAAAAAAATGTGATCCACATAGTTAGTTACCGACCAACATGCATGTACTAGGTTTACCTGTTTTAATCGAATACTGGGTATCTACATTACATTGGAGAGTGTTTATATCTTCAGTGTTATGCCAGAACAGCACAATTTTTAGATGCCTTGCACCAATTTTATTTAAAGATTTACTTTTCTTACTTATTAAATGTCAACTTTCTATAATCAACAATTGAGTATTTCTAAAATACGGTTATCTTTTGGATTCAAAATAAGCACCTCGATGTGTGTGGAAATTATTCTTTTACATACCAGTGATTTATTTCCCATCATTTAGATAATACTTTTGAGTATAATGAATATTTATTTTTTATTTATTATCTAGATTAAAAATTTCAAAATTGACAGTGAATTTTTAATGTTTTCTGATATGAATTCTTAATATAATTATTATAGAAAATTAAGAAAATATTGAAAATATAAAGAAAATATCTGTAATTTCACTATGCAGAGAGAACACTGTTAATATTTTTCATATTTCCTTTCAGTCTTTGTCTATGTTATTTTTATGTATGAATGTGTTATGTTTGTGCGTGTGTGCATAATAGCGAACTTGAGACTATTGACTATATATAGTTGTATACCCCCCTACTTTCTAGTACTTAACATCATAAACCTGTGTCTCTGAAAATGTAATCTTTTTTTTAAAAAAAAAAGCTGCCTAACACTCTGTTGTATGACTATATCATAATTTAACCAGTTTCTCTTTGGATATTAGTTTCTAATAATTCAAAGTTATGAATAATAGTGGGATGACATCTTTGTATATGAAATTTGAACTCTATTCAGCTAGTACTTTAAGATATATTTATGGAAGTGGGATAATTGATTTAGTTAGAACTTTGTAGAGTCTTGCCAAATTACCCTTCAGAGAGATTGTGCCAGATTAACTGTGTATGAATACGTATCACATACCCCTTCTTCACTATTACTATTTTTTCTAATCTTTGACAGTTTGTTAAGCAGATAATTGGTTGTTCTCTTGATCATTCTAATAGTGAATTTTTTCTGTAATTTTATAGTTAATTAATAAAAAATGCAGGGGGTTATTTAGGGTAAGTGGGCCATGTCCTATGAAATTGCTTGCTGTATATTGAAAATATTTTAGCAACACTCCATCCTTTTTTTTTAAAAAAAATGGAATATGAGAATTATCTTTTGTAGTCACAAGTCACATTCCAAACTTATAGTTTAGTGTGAATTCGTATTTTGTCTCTGCTGCTGATGAATCCTCTGACCATAAATAATTCATGATGAATCTAAACTTTTCTCATCTGTGACATATGGAAAGGAACTCCTAAGTACCTTTACGTTTCAGAGTACTTTAATGTGACTTTCGAGATTTTTATGTTACATAGGTTACAAAGCTATATGGTTGAATTAGATTCAAAGTGTTATTTTTTTAATTTTAACTGTTAACTATGAAAGTCTTGAACACAAAAGAAATCAACTTGCATTATCTAATGCAGCTAACGTCTAATTTGTTGAAATTCAGTGTTCCTACTTCAAGTGCCTTTAAAAGAATTTCATATTTGAAATCTAAAAGGTAAAGAACGTTATTCTGTAGTTCTATATGTCGTCAAGTTTTAATACCCTTTGAAGTTACCTGGAGCAGCTTTTTAATTTTAATTGTTTTGTTTTGTTTTTTGAGCTGCACTTGGAAATAATGCTCAGGGGTTGCCCCTGGCTCCGTGCTCGGGAATTACTCCTGGCGGTGCTTGGGGGGGCCGCATGGGAGGCCGGGGATGGAACTAAGGTCGGCTGCACGCAAGGCGAGCGCCTCGCCCACTCACTGTACGATCTCTGGCCCCAGGAGCAGCATTTTTCAGACCTTAGGTTCTGTGGAATAGCATGCTGTTGGATTCTTCACTGTTCGCTCACTAGTCTTTGAGAAATGTCTGTTAAGGGTTAGCTCTTGAGGCAGGTAAGTACATGCTCTGTTGTGGCTAGACAGCCAATCTCCGTACAGAATAGGATTAAAGGACTCTGCATCTGTCAGAGCTTATATTTATTTTTTAAAAATTATAAAGAAAAACCTGAATCCTCGTGAGATTCACAGTCACAGAGCTGTTAATGATTGAGTTTCAGTCATACAGTGTTCCGACATCCATTCCTTCACCAGTGTACATTTTCTGCCAGTGTCCCCAATTTCCCTCCAGCCCGCTCTCCCATCCCCCCCACAGCCTTCCTCTATGGCAGACTCTGGAGGCAAAGAATTCATGACTTTTGAATGGCAACTGGGAAATATTTGTGTAAAGGAGCATTTCTGAATGCCACATGGCCCCTCTGGGACCCCAGAATATTAGAAGGGGGCCACAGGTAAAAAATGCATATATGGCAGGGGACGCGGGGCTGGGCACAAGACTAGAGGGACCATCTGCCCAGTAGAAAGGTTGTGTGTGTGTGTGGGGGGTAATTGAAAGAAGATACAGTCTGAAGGAGCCTCGTTGGGATGAAGTTGAGATGCCCTGGTCAGGGCCAGGGTTTCACAGGCTCTGGGTCAGGCCCGGTTGTTGACTTCCCTGGTAGCAGAACAGCATCTCAGAGCGTGTGTGTCTGAGTCTCATGCAAATTCTGATACGCAGAACCGGGTTGTGCTGAATTTCTGGTCCCCGTCCTGGTGGGTGCTGTCTGAACTCTGCTAGTTCACAGTGCTGCCTTCGAGGTTATGTGCCACAAATGACCGTAAGTTTTTCTGGTCCCAGCTCTCTCCACTGTGATGGGCTCCAGCTGTGTTTGGGTGCTGGTTAGGACTGTCAAGGCAAGTAGGGCAACCAGGGACGCTAGGAACCCATGGAGGCTCCTGAATCAATCAAGACTGTGATGAGTGAAGATTGTGAGTGGCTCGGTTCTATGTGATTGTCAGATTATACTTCTAAGTATTTGGCTCCCTAGTTGGAAGTATAGGATGGGTCAGATGAACCAGACCAGTAAATGAACAGAGACTATGAGACTTTTTGTGACATAAGGACTTCTGGAACTGTAACATCCATTTCCATCACTGTTGCTTTATTTTGCAAATAGCCCTCCTCGCTCTCTCCCTCTTCTGCCTTCCCTGTCCCCTTTTCAGGAACTCAGATAAAAGAGACTTAGCTTGGATACCTACATTGAAGGGTCCTTGTTATAGCAGCTTTCACTGCAGCTCACTGAAACTTGACAAAGGAAGAGAGAAGTAGACTGTGCTGGGAAGCGCTGTAGCATGTTGGTAGCAGAATTACGATTGAGGGATGGTCTGAGTCACAGACACTCAGATTCAGAGCTAGATGCTGTATCGCTGGGCATTTGGAACCTGCCCATAGAGAGACCGTCGTGTGCTGGAGGGCACACGTGCTGAGTCCTCAGGTGGACGGTTGGGTGAGATTTCATTTTAGGAGAAGGAGTTTTCATCAGATACTTGAGTGACTGTCGCCTGCAAGAGGGGTGTGTGTGTGTGTGTGTGTGTGTGTGTGTGTGTGTGTGTGTGTTCCATCACACAGGCCAGGCCTGCTCTCTGTCCTCTGAAGGAGGAATAGAATTATCCTGTGAGGTAGGCTAATTGGGAATCTGAAATAGATGTTCATAATTCCTTGTTCAATATTCATATGCACATTTCTAATTGGAAACCAACTGCTTGTTCTGAAATGACTTGATGTTTTCATACATAATCTAAACCAGTGTAGGGTTCCGGGCTGTCAGCATTAGCTTTCCTGCCATGTTATTTGTGGACATAGAAAATCAGTGGAGAAAAGCTTAAAAACAAAGTGAGACCAAACCAAACCAAACCAAACCAAACCAAAAACCTATTGGAATCAATTCAAATAAGTTGGAACATACTTTGATGTAAAACTTTTAAAAATAAAACTTGCTTTTTGCTCTCAACATTAACTTTCAAAACTTGATTGTGAGATGGTGTTACGTGTTACTGGTAGAGCACTGGGCTCAGAAAATCATCGAGACGCTTTAATTTGCTTCTTGCTAAAATGTTTTAATGTAAGATGAAAGTCTACCATCCACTAAAATAAATCTAAGTGGGTCTTAAATTTAGGCTTTCTTAAGTAGAGGTGCTTTTTGAATCTCAAACAAAGCCATATCAATAGCCGAAGAGGGCCTGGTTATTGCTTATTGATGCTGATACTGATGTAACAACAGGAGCAGCTGGCAGGTGGTGCTTCCTGCCCACGAACTCTTCTCCCCTACATATAAGACCCAGTGGCTGTGCACTTAGTGACAATGCCCTTGAGAACACGGTACCTGGGACCTCTGCAGCTTTTAGGCACATTGTGGATGGATTTGGTTTGCCTGTCGTGTTGTATTTCGCAATGTCAGGGTCTGTGTGAAGCATTTTAGAGTTTTACAATCTGTCACTTGGTTCAGTTCTGCGAGTGGTTGTAGCCAGGCTGTGTCACCTTCTGCGTGTGCCATTCTAATGCCGTGTTTTGGCCATCTTCTGAAAACTTTGGAAAGAGTCTCACAAAGGTAGTTGTGGTTTTGAAAGCCATAATAAAGTAAATTGGTTTTGTTTTTCATGATAACTGAGTTATGCTCAGATGCATATTTTATACTGTAAGATGAGGTTTATATCTTTACTAGTAGAGCCATATTTCTTCCCATCATCTTAATAATGAAACCAAAGATAAATAATAACCTAATACTAAATACTGTTACTGAGAAGATATTGAAGAACAGTGTATTTGGGCCACGACAAGAACTTGAATTCTGGTCTCTAAATCTGCCAGTATAAATTTTTGGAGAGTAGGTTTTTTTTAAACTGCTTTCATCCCTGATACTTACTGAATATGGTGTTATATACATTTGATTAGAAGCTATTAAAACAATGTGAAAACAGAAGATTAGACTGAAATGAATGGCATCATATGACTAAGATTTAAAAATTAATTGTTGAACTAAATTTAATAATAAAAATTTTACGATTTTTTTTTTATTCCCCCAGCGGTTTTGGCCAAAATGGTGCTCAGGATTTATTCCTGACTCTGTGCTCAGGGATCACTCCCCATGGGCTCAGGGACCATACGAGATGCGGGGGATCAAAACAGGTCAGATGCGTGCAAGGCAAGCTCTCTACCCACTGTACTATTTCTCTGCTCCTGAGGGTTTTATGTGCATTTCTGAATTTTTCCCATGTAAAACTGATCTGTCATTATCTTATAATAGGTCTGCAGTTGGTATGTGCTTAGTTTTGATGAGTTTTAAAGCAGAAATAACGAAAGGGAGCCTTTGGGGCTGGAGAGACAATACAGTGGGTTGTGCACTTAGCTTCCACCTGTCTGACCTGGGTTCGATTTCTGGGAACCTGTATCATCCCCTCAGCACCACCAGGAGTAATTCCTGAGTCCAGAGCCAGAAGGAAACCTTGAGCATCATCAGGTGTGGCCTAATTCTCTGCTCCCTGGGAGAAAAAAACAAACAAACTCAAAACAACAACAACAAAGGTGATCTTTGTATGAAGTATCTTCTAAAGGACAGAAAAATATAAACCTTTTTATTGGTGTTTTTCCACCACATTTGGCTGTGCTCAGGGCTTACTCCTGGCTCTGTGCTCAGGGTCCACCCCTGGTTATGCTTGGGGCACCAAATTGGAGTTTGAACTGGGGTTGACCTTGCGTAAGGCAGTCCCTTAAGCCATCCCAGACTTGTCTCTCTTGCTCCATTTTCAGCTTTTAATTACAGAAACCAGATTTATCACCACGTTCAAGAGTAATGCCAAATACAAAGAATAGTACTGTAAGCGATACATTAAATTTGAAATCATCGGCCCAAGATTCTTAGCTTAGATTTTGCAGTCTCCTATGGTATCATTAATTAAAGTGGTTAGAAGGCTTTCAGGAGCAATTTCAGTGGACTTGAGTGACTAGCTCAATGCACACGTCCGCCCATTCTCAACTCTCGAAGGATAGCGGCGTTCTGGAAGCTTGGCGTCGTGCTCCATTTCCATTTCTGTTCATGTGCTGCCTTGATTTGTTGGAATAAATCACTGTTCTTCCCTAAAACATTTATTAATGTCTGTTTGCACTGGGAACCCAAAGGATCGTTTCCATAAATTTTTTTCTGCCCCCCACACTTCTTAATTTTTTGATAATACCTATAATTTAGTGTATTTCTGATTTCGAAAAAGGTTTACAGCCTTTTCTTCTTAATCTCATCAGTAAAGAGGCCAGGCAGTCTTGTCTTATTTTCTACCGATAGAGAATTTCATCAGTCACATGGCTTATGTAAGTCTCAATGGCTAGTCGATATCTGAGCAAGAACATGCATTCACCACCTCGAATTTTCAGTTTGTGTAAGTTACAAATACTCCAAACACTGTATTCTGTGTTTTGCTTTTGGTGCTAACAGCTTGATAGCATTGCATTCAAATAGTGTTGTGGTTTGCAGCTTCAATGAAAAGGGGGATCGTTTATGTAAAGTTTAATTCAGGCGAAGTAGATTTGATGGATTAAAATATGCCTAACAATTCTGCAGAGTTTGATTTTCTTGCTGGAAGGTTTAAGATCTCAAAGTTATATTTTCTGGGACTTCGATTTTCTTGCTGGAAGATTTAAGATCTCAAACTTCTATTCTCTGGCTTTGGGTCATTAAACGCCCTGTTCTTTGTAAAGGGACAGTGACAAAAATGAACTCTGCAATTCCTTGGTCTTCAGGCGGCTCTGATGGTGAGACTTTCAGCAGACACTACTTTGCTTTTTACCCTTCCAGTTCATGCAGAAAGTGTCCTGCAAGCGTCTGTGACTCTGCCTTGAATTTTCTTGCCTCCACACGGGCAGATTGGAAATGCAAGGAAGAGACATTCTGGAAGCAGCCCTCAGCCAGTGTGGACGGGAGTTGGAAGACCATATTCCAGCTTCCTTGCCTGCCTGGTGTTGCTTGAGGCATGTTTCATGTTGTCACCTAGAATTTCCAGTGGGACTTCGCCTCACTGTCCACGGCAGAAAACTGTTCAATCCGTATTCTGATTTTCTTCCTCGTCTCTGTCTCCCGTCCAGCGCCTATAGCGTTGATTCCTGGGATTACCTCTCAGAAGAACTGCTTCTCTTTCCGTCTTAATTTGGGACAAATGAAAACTCCCTTGATTTGGGAGAAACCATTGAAAAATCACAAGGTCTGAAACATTTTTTGAAATTGAGTTTTATAATCCCCTTTATGTTTAATTTCTTCAGTGTCACGTTAAAACGTAGATTCAAGGTGGCGGATGTTAGATTAACACGCAAGGTGAATATTTTAGATTAAACACCAGGTCTATTTGTGTGTGCGCGTGTTTTTATTAAAAAAATCAACAGGTTTGATTATCCAGATGACTTAATGACTGAGACAATGAGTTATCTCTTTTGGCAGAAATTGAACTAATCAGGGAATTCAGTTCAACAAAAGTCATAGAATATTTTCTGCTTTGAGTCCAACTTTTCTTTCTCTAGGAACATCGGATTCGAAATCAGATTTGCTTAAAGCTTAAGGGTAAATTTAGTTCCTGAGTAGTTTCCCCAAGGAGTGTTCTATAGTCCTTGTTAAATCAGAACTTCTGCAAACTTATTGAGGGTTAAGGAATATGGAGTTTATAATAAGTTCTAAAATGAGAGTTTTTTGGGTGGGTGCTCTCCTGGCAGTGCCCAGGGATCCCTCCTGACAGAGCTCAGGAGACCTGTGCGGTGCGAGGGATCTAACCTGGGTTGGCAGCCTGCAGGACAAAGCGCCTTACCTGCTCTACTAGCTCTGGCCTCATATGCTGGTCTTCTTTTTCTTCTTTTTTTTCCCCTTCTGGGGCCACACCCAGTGATGCTCAGGGGTTACTCCAGGCTTTGCACTCAGGGATCACTCCTGGAGGTGCTGGGGATTGAACTTGGGTCATCCACGTGCAAGGCAAAGGACCTTACCCTCTGTACTATCTCTCTGGGCCCTCTTTAATTTGTTTTTTAAGTGTTGGAAATTGGTATTTATGTTAAGTACATGTTATTCGTCTTTTTCTTTCCCCAGATAAAAAGTTGTAATTTTATAGATCGGAAGCATCTTCCTCCTTGGGATGGTTTATGAGATGGAACCTGAGTTGCACAGATTAGCATATAGATTGTGCATTAGTTCAAAAGAAGTATGCCTGCCTTCCTCCTGGGACTTATGGCACTCCTCTCAGTGAAAACACACCCCCCAACTCCTCAGAGGCATATTTGCATAAGCTTGCAAACTTGTTCAAGTAACCATTTGTAAAATATGTGTAGTGACTTAAAAAGGAAATAGCTCTTAAGAAAGTTTATCTTGTTACTTTTTAGGCTTTTTTATCCAAAACATTACCTTATTTAACTAAACCCAGTCAAGGCTTTTGACATTACAGATAATCTGGTAGGTTGAAAATCTGGTCCAAGAATTAGAGGTGATTTTTAAGACGTGACAAGTGCACCGACCCATTTCTGTATACTTTTATGAGGAATGTTAAGATGATTTAAAATGGGGAGTAATATTTTTTAGGGTTTTTACTGGAAGCAGATTTATTGTGTCAGATGTGAACCAGGCTCATGATTACTTGATGGACAAAATAGTCTATTCCAAAAGTTTACATGTTATTCCCAAAGGCCGCATATGCAATACCTCTGTGCTAAGTACAGAACTTCAGTTTGCCTTTTCAAGGTTTAAAGAGTGCTTCCTGCTTTCACGTAGTGTTAAGTCCTTCTAGTCTGTGTTTGTAGATTTGAATAACTTTTGGGTGAGTTTTGCATGCTTCGTCTGTACCTGAAAACTACAGTTGGTACAGTTGGAGGAAATGAATGAAACAGTGATGCATGTTTTATCAGCTAAAATATTCAAGCATTTAATGTTTAAATTATTTAAATTCAAAATATTTAAAAGGCAGTTCTCTGTAATTGCCACAGATGATTTAATAATTTCTCATCCTTGCGGTTATTTGTTGTGAGGAAAACATCGAACTTTGTAGCAGCAATCTGCGTCAGTATTTTTTTTCTGATTAAAACTATTCACATCTCAAAATGTTCACATTTCTTAATTGAAGCAACTTTTGGCGAAATGTTTACACTGTTGAATGGGCAAGTTGGAGCAATGCCTAAGTACCAAGACAGGCTGAAATTTAAGTGTGGTGTTTAACATGACATCTGTGACTCACCTAACGAACATTAGTTTCCACTCAGGTGTTTACAGTAAATATTTAAAATGGCTTGATTTTAATGTGTATTTTCAGTGTGATTTAGAATTTTGCATTAAAATGTGTAAATTCCCTCCTTTATGCATAAATGGAGATTAAATAATTTTTAGATTGAAATGTAGAACATGTAGTGTTATTTCTTGAGAGGAGGTACTTTGGTTCCCTGGGTGGTAATAATAGCTTTTTATAGGAGACAACTCTATGTTCCTTTGCTGTCCCATGAAATGTTACCTGTTTAACTGAGGTCTAGAATAGCTGGAGGTTTCTGCAACCAGCTTGTAGGAATTCTGCTACAAAATGGCTTAGAAAATTATTTTTAGTAGAAATACTGTAGCAGATTCAGTTACTAGGTAAAGAAAATCTTTGTATTTATTATTTTTGGATTCTTGACTACCGTGCTCTTTTCCCCACTCCTGGTATTGTTTGCATGGCCAGAACCATCTTTATGATGTTAGCAGTGAGAAGTATTTGAAAATGGAGTTTCTTTCACCAGAGTCTCTTCTTTCTGCTCAGTGTCAGCAGTGCTGAGAGAGGGGTGTGCTTTATTTTTCTAACGGTGCTCACGGCACGTTGGTACTCATTTGCAGACTCACCTAGGGATACCTTCAGTGAAATAACAGGTGGATGATGGCAGAGGTTTTGAGATTTTTTTTGGACTTGAAGATTTGTCATGTGTCGCGTGTCAAGAATAAGGGTTTTTCAATTCAAGAGAATGAGATTTTTATGCATAAATGAGCGTGTAAGGTATTTTAAAGAACTATTTGAGAGCTTAAGGGGTTGTTTATCGAATGCAAGTTGAATTGGTGATTCCTAGGAAAAAGTGTATGTTTTAATCATGTATTTGGGGAATTAAAGCAATAAATGCCAAGACTTCTGTTTCCCTGGTTTTCTTTGTTACAAATAAATAACACTGTATCGATTCTATAATTGTCAGTTGTTGTTCCACTGACCTTTACAAAGACTCTTCCTCAAAAGCAGAAGGTTCTGAAAAATGGAGACACACTCATCCGTGTCTGTCCTTTGCTTCCTGTCCGGGGCCTGAAGAGGCTGCTTTACCTGGAGATGCCCGAAGACAGCACCGGACCGTTTCTGGCAGCCAGCATGCTTTTTGGAGCACACATGTGCTCCCGGGTTTGATGATGACTCTTCGACTGCGGCCCCTGCTGGCGCCGGAATGACGGTGCAGGATGCTAGTCCCTTCCCACTGCTGCAACACCAGCCCAGTCCTGGGCTTTGCTCCCTCGCTGCCCTCCAGTTCTGCTTCTCCCTTAATCTTTTACTGAATCACAGCAGGGAGAAGATCCAAGGAGTGAGAAGTATGTGGTCACTGTCCTCGAGGTTCCTGGCGCTCCAGACGGTAGCACCTCTGGGAGGCAGCAGTTCAGGCCCACGAAGCAGATCACCTTATAATGTGGTGTGCACTGACACGCGTCCAAATGCTGAATTTAAGGAGGAAGGGGAAAATCCGAGCATTTCTAATACGACCATTGTTTGTGGTAAACCATGTTTCAATCTTTTGCCAAATTGGAAAAAAAAAATAACAGGAAAGGAATAATGCAAATGTTTGTAAACACGTCTGTAAATATGTTTTCTTTACCTCCCAAAAATCATCAATAAAAGTGAATTTCTAGTTTTTTGAATTGGGGTTCCTCTGTGTATTGTAGGACAAAGTCTGTAAGCCTTTTTTAAAAAATTTATTTATTTATTGAATCACTGTGGGAAAAGTTACAAAGCTTTCAGGTTTAAGTATCGGTCATGCAAATATCCCTTTACCAATACTTATTTTTCACCACGAAGAACCCCAATAAACGCCCCCCCACCCTCCCAATGCCTGTGAGGCAGATGAATTCTAGTTATCACTCTATCTACTTTGATTAGATTCATTGTTTCGACGAAAGATGCACCATTATTAGAGTTAACACCCCAAAATCAGAAAATCTGTAAGCCTTTAATAACACTTCACTCTGAATTTTTTTCATCATAATAGAATAACACTTCACTCTGAACTTTTTTCATCATAATACTAGAAGAAGTAGTTTTTTATTTTCTTCTAATTTTTCAACCAGTGCTCTTTTTTTTGCCCATTTCCTAAAAAAGAATGTTGATTCTTAACTTTGGTTGCATTAGGTCTAGTGGCATTTACTAAACTATTGAAAAATTAATGATTGGTTGCCCATCTTCATGAAAATACTTCGACCAATACTTTTTCTTTTCTTGCTTTTTGGGTCACACCCAGCAATGCACAGGGTTTACTCGTGGCTCTGCACTCAGGAATTACTTCTGGTGGTGCGGACCATATGGGATGCTGCGAATCGAACCTGGATTGACCGCGTGCAAGGCAAACGCCCTACCAGCTGTACTATTGCTCCAGCCCCAGAAAACCAATACATTTTTTTAAAATGAAAAATAACTTTTGCAAATAGGATCTTTGTTGTTTGCTCTCCATTCATAATGTGACATCATACATACTTTGAGAGCAAAAGCACCAATCCAGGTGCTTTGCAGTCTTAATACATCTCACATAAATATTGTGAGAGTTATTTGGAATCATGCACATAGAAAAGAAAAAAAAATTGGTGGTAAGTGGCAGACATAGTAATGATTGGGAGAACAGGATTTTTTTTAAATTTATTTTTTTTTTATTAGTGAGACACCATGAGGTACAGTTGCAGACTTAAACAAATTTTTGTGCTTGGGTTTCAGTTATACAATGATCAAGTACCCATCCCTCCACCAGTGCCCATTTCCCACCACCACGGATCCCAGTATCTCTCCCACTGCCCATCCCCCCCATCCCACCCTGCCTCTGTGGCAGGGCATTCCCTTTTGTTCTCTCTCTTTTATTGGGTGTTGTGGTTTGCAAAAGAGGCAATGGGTGACAATCATGTTCGGTCGATAGTCTACTTTCAGCATGCTTCTCCCATCCTGGGAGGATCCTCCCAACACCCTTTACTTGGTGCTGCCTTCTCTATCTGAGCTGCCTTTTCCCCTAGCATGTGTGGCTGGCCTCCAAGCCATGGAGCAAATCTCCTGGTACTAATCTCAGCCACTCTTGGGTGTTAGTCTCCTATTTTGTTACTTTATGTTCCCCAGATGAATGCAATCTTTCTATGTCTATCCCTTTCTGAGTCATTTCTCTTAGCATGATACTTTCCATGTAGTACCACTTGTATGTAAATTTCATGACTTCGTCTTTTCTAACAGCTACACAGTACTCCATTGTGTAAATGTACCAAAGTTTCTTTAACCAGCCATCTGGAGAACAGGATTTAAAGGGAGGGTTAAAATAAGAAAACAGAGTTGAGACTGGAGAGATAGTTCAGTGGGTAAAGCACTTACCTTGCACATGGCAGACCCAGATTTGATCCTTGGCATCCCATATGGTCCCCTGAGCACTACCAGGAATCATTCCTGAGGGCAGAGCTGAATACCCCTTGAGCACTGCTAGGTGTAGCCCCAAAACAAAAACTGCAATTTCTCTTAAAATGTCACAACATTTAAGGGATTTTTTGGGGGGGTGGCGGGAGGGGAGGAGTAAACATATTTAATAAGCACGTGAACAT
The DNA here is from genome assembly GCF_029834395.1 of Sorex fumeus. NCBI lineage: Eukaryota > Metazoa > Chordata > Mammalia > Eulipotyphla > Soricidae > Sorex > Sorex fumeus. The sequence goes on from NW_026606063.1 coordinate 5,108,444, forward strand.
AATGCATACCTAAAAGGTGAAAATGATACTGTAATATTTGGCCAACTACTGCAGGTCAAGTCTCAACATGGAATATCCTATTTAATGTCTATATAAGAATCCAGACAGAGCAAACTTGATTTTTCAGTAAGTACCCTATGTAAAAGTCTACACAGAAATCCAGACATTGAACGTACTCTAGCTTTCTGTTTGTTATTTTTTTTTGAATTTTGGGCTGCACCCAGCAGGGTTCAGTGTTTTCTCCAGACACTGAGCTCAGGGATAAACTCCCTGTATGTGGTGCCAGGGATCAAACCCCAGTTGGAACCCAGGCAGGCCGCATGCAGAGTAAGCGCCCTCCCCACTGTACTGCTGCTCTGGTCTTGCAAACTAGATTTTAGTGGAAGAATCCGGTCACTCGGTTGCGTCCCTGTTTCAGGCCCTTCTGCATGTCTGCCTCCGTCTGTCTGTGCTCACGGCCTGCCTGGTAGCTTGGCACTTTATCTAACTCCTGCAGCTTGCAGGGTGTTCTTTTGCACTCTGCACACGAGCTTATGTTTTGGGCCTCAACCATCTGTGCTTAGGGCGTCCTCCTGGCTCTGTGCTCAGGGGTCACTCCTGGCATGTCTCAGGGAACCGAACTCCCTGCGGTGGGGATTGAGCCTGGGTTGGCTGCATGCCGAGGCAAGCCCTGTGCCTGTGTTGGACTCTCTCACCATCCCCCAGTTTTGAGGACCAAGTGTGTCTTGTCAGATCACTGGTTCCTGTAAAGTCTAATGAACTGGGTCTGGAGAAACAGTACAGTGGGAGAGATATTAGCCTTGCATGTGGCCAAGCCAGGTCTAACCCCTGGCACCCTAAATGGCACCCTGTACCTTGACAGGAGTGAAATCTGAGCACACACCAGGAGTAAACCCTAAGCACTGCTGGGTTTGACCCAAAAACAAACCAAAAGAGGATTCTTTTTTTTTTTAGTTCGATTTACTTTATTTTAATTTTTATTAGTGAGACACCATGAGCTACAGTTGTAGACTTACAAATTTTGTGCTTGGGTTTTGATTATACAATGATCAAATACCCATCCCTCCACCAGTGCTCATTTCCCACCGCCACGGATCCCAGTATCCCTCCCACCCCCCATCCCCCCCCATCCTACCCTGCCTCTGTGGCAGGGCATTCCCCTTTTTTCTCTCTCCTTTTGGGTGCTATGGTTTGCAAAAGAGGCATTGAGTGCAATCATGTTTGGTCTATAGTCTACTTTCAGCGTGCTTCTCCCATCCTGGGAGGATCCTCCCAACACCCTTTATTTGGTGCTCCCTTCTCTATCTGAGCTCCCTTTTCCCCTAGAGTGTGTGGCTGGCCTCCAAGCCATGGAGCAAACCTCCTGGTACTAACCTCGGCCATTCTTGGGCGTTAGTTTCCTATTTTGTTACTTTATGTTCCCCAGATGAATGCAATCTTTCTGTGTCTATTCCTCTCTTTCTGAGTCATTTCGCTTAACATGATACTTTCCATGTAGCACCAAAAAGGATTATTTTTAAAAGCGTGTTGGGCAGTATCTGTAGCAAGCGGCACTCAGGGTCCCAGGGGCCCCTCCTGTTCGGTCTTGGCCAACTGAGCCTGTGGATCAGTGTGAGGACCAGAGGAGGAGGTGCTGCTGTGTTGGGACCACCAGGGTCACACCAGTGCTGCTCAGGGCCTCCAGGACCCTCTGGGGCATGATCAGGCGGTGAGCCGAGATTGGTGCCCTGGCATGTGACTATTTCCACTGCTCCTACATTTGTTTTTGTTTTTTGTCTTTTAATACAGACTGTAGCACAGCTTTGGGGTCACAGCAAAGCTTGATGGGAAGTATAGCAATCTCATCGAGTGTCCTGTGCCTGGTTCTGCGCACAGTCGTTGGGCTGAGACAGAATGATACATCGGTACACAAAGCCCTCGGTTTGCATGAGGGCTCACACCGAGTTTTGACATGCCGTGTTTTTTTTTTCTTTTTGGGTCAGACCTGGCGATGCTCAGGGGTTACTCCTGGCTTTGCACTCAGGAATCACTCCTGGCGGTGCTCGGGGGACCATATGGGATGCTGGGAATCGAACTCAGGTTGGCCGCGTGCAAGGCAAATGCCCTACCCGCTGTGCTATTGCTCCAGCCCCCCGTGTGGGTTTTGACTAATGTATCCATCAGTTAGTTTCGATGTAGAGCCAGTTACATTGCTCTAAAAATCTTATTTTCTTCCCATCATCCTCAAGCTCCTGGGAATCACCAATCTCGCGTTTAGTTTTTTTTTTTTTTTTTTGCTTTTTGGGTCACACCCGGCGATGCTCAGGGGTTACTCCTGGCTCATGCACTCAGGAATTGCTGCTGGCGGTGCTCAGGGGACCATATGGGGTGATGGGAATCGAACCTGTGTCGGCCATGTTGGCTGCGTGCAAGGCAAACGCCCTACCGGCTGTGCTATCGCTCCAGCCCCTTGCCTTTAGTTTTACCATTTCCAAAGTCCCGTACTTGAAACAGTTGGCGGCCTCTTGAGAGCGACGTTCATTTCCCTCTGGGCATTTATTGCCTCCTCCCATGCCATTTTATGGCTTGATAGCTCGTTTCTTTTAGTACCGGAGTAAAGGTAAAGGTAAAGGCCCTCCCGTTGATCGTCGATTTGCTCGAGCGGGCCCAGTAACGTCTCCATTGGAGACTTTGTTGTTACTGTGTCTGGCATATTGAATACTCTCAGTAGCTTGCCGGGCTCTCCGAGAGTAAAACTATATTATCTGGACCTGACGAAGTTCATTCGTTCACTGACTGCAGGACATCTTGGTTGTGTCCAAGTTTGGGCACATATAAGCGAAGCTGCCATGAACATCTTGGCATCAAGTTTAGATGGAGACGTTTTAGGTGGGCATACATTTTAGGTGAACAGACGCTTTCAGCCCATTTGGTTAAACACCAAGTCGTACAGTTGCTGGACCATACAGTACATCTAGTTTTGGAAGAAGTTGCCAGGATGTCTTCCGTAGGCCTGTGATGTTTCGCGATATTTGTGATCTTCTGTTTTCCAAAGGGCTTCTCTTACTCCAATTCTCCCTGGCATTTGGTATCACCAATGCTTTGGGTCTTAGTTTCTTCACTCATTTACGGATTTTTTCACAAAGGGAATTCACCCCTGCATATGCTTTGGGGAAAGAGCAGGGCTTACTCTTAGCTCTGTGCTCAGGGATCACTCACAGTGCTGCTCTGGGGCCACTTACCATGCCTGGAACTGAACCAGGGTTTGTCACACGCAAGGCAAGTGCCTGCAGGATTATTTCCATATACTTTTGTTGTTTTTGTTACTTTTTCTATTCTTTTTTTCTTTTGGCTGTTTCAGTCACACCCAGTGATGCACAGGGGTTACTCCTGGCTTTGCACTCAGGAATTACTCCTGGCTGTGATCAGGGGACCACATTAGCCGATTGGCTGAGTGCAAGGCAAACCCGCTCTGTTATTACTCCAGCCCCACTTTTTCTATTCTTAAGGCTTCTCCTACTCTAATGAAAAATAAGGAACAGGTTTAAAACATTGATGGCCATGGTTTGATTTAAGAAATGCTCTGACTTATGCCCCCTGGGGGCTATTGAGTGAAATTCATTGGTAGTGCATCTGTCAGTATCCTACCTCATATATTTTGTGCAGTTTTTAATAAGAGGCCCCTTCTTTTGCATACTTGTGCCTGGACCCACAGGGCAGTGCCTCTGCGTGCTGCTCAGGGTGCAGGGCCCTGACTGGGCTTGAACCTGTGTCCTCACCCCTATGAGGCAGGCTCACTTTCACTACCCCAGAGCCTGTCAGAAAGTAAGATAGTTTTTATTGCAGAGTTTTTATTGGCCATACGAACTGCAGACAAACTTTGGCTAGCCTGCGTTGGCTGTTAGTAATAGGACATGTGTGTGGCTGCATTACAGGAATGGTTTCTTTGGGCTATTTTTTGGGCCATGCTCGGCAGTGCTTAGGGGTTATTCCTGACTCTGTACTCGAGAATAACTCTTGGTGGAGTCGTGCGGGATGCTGAGGATCGAACCCTGGCCAGCCACATACAAGGCAAATGCCTACACTGCTGTGGCCCTGGAATGTCTTCAATACCTTTGCCCACTTATCATTGTGTGGTGTTTTGAAATGTTGTGTAGATTCTGGAAGCGCCTGCATGATGGAGCAGTGGGGGACATGGCACAGAAACTTTCCAGTTGGGTTATTTTTTTTAATTTAGTTTTTATAAAGTTATTCACAGTGATTTATTACATTCAATATTATAATACCCACCACCATTACACCTTCCCACCACCATTATTTCCAATTTTCCCAACTACCACCCAAGCCTACCCCAGTAGCCAGCCCTGAATAATTCATTTTGTATCTTTTGTTCCTGCAGAGGAACAAAGGCATGCGGGTCCCGGGGCTGAGATCTCCAAGCCTGCTCGGATCGGGGCTGAGGATCCTTCACCCAGATCCTCCATCTTCCAGTAGGCAGGGGTCACACCCACCAACTGGGTGGGTCGTGCAGCCACGTGACATCTTATTATCTCGTTTTTTACTTTGGAGAACCCGGCAGGCTACCGAATGTTACCTGCCCACACGGCAGAGTCTGGCAAACTCCCCGTGGCGTACCCAATATGCCAAATACCAGTAACAATGATGGGTCTCATTCTCCTAACCCTGAAAGAGCCTTGAATATGGCACTTTTTACAATATCAGGGCTAGGACGAAGGGGACGTTACTGATTCCCGCTCGAGGCAATCGATGAACAACAGGATGATCATGAGCAGGTTATCAATAATTGGCTAAAAATGATCAAAAAATATTTCCTTAGAAGAAAGTGTGTGAAGATTGTTGTATCTCACCCTGGGGCAATTAAGCCCTTGAATAAGAGATTACTAACAACGTGTTGTTACAAGTTAAGCCTTGTGTGTTAATATTTTTTAACCCAAACTGGTTGTCTTCTACTTTACATCCCATCCACTGTGGTGTGCTACTCTTTGTGTATCAGTGGTGTAGGGTATGAGATGTTGCTCCAGGAATTCTAAAATTTTGAGTGGGGCGATACAGCTGGAGTAAATTTTTAACTGGATGGTGACTTTGGAGTCCGGAGGCAGTTGTTGATCTCTCTCGAGATTTATTTATGAGTCTCTGGATCATGGCCAGTTCCAGCCGGGTTCTAACATGTGAAGGGAAACAGACACCAAGTGGCTGCTGCCATCTGATTGTGCTGTCCGTTTGGACAGTGACATTTTAAAAAGTGTGTTGCTACCTCAAGTTCCAATTTGAAGAAATACATGATGTTTCAGTATTCCATATTATTCCCAGTTCTGTAAGAATGTCTTTTGATCCCATAGTGTTGCTTGCTGGAAGAGAAGTAATGAGGGGGTTGGAAGGGAGAGCACCTGCCTTGCATGTGTGAATCCTCGAGTTTGATCCTCGGCACTGCAGATACAGAGCAAAAACAGACCAGAAGTGATGAGAAGCAGAAGAGTTCTTTGCTTATTTCTGTTGTTTTGGGACCAGATCCAACGCTGCTCGGGGGCTACTCCCAGCTCAGTGCATCAGGATCACTCAGCAGTGCTCGGGGGTCTGTGTGGTGTCAGGAATTGAAGCCAGGCATCCTGCACGCCAAGCATGTTCCCAGCCCTTTAGGCTCTCTCCTTGGGTGCAGAGTCTTTGCTTTCTGCCCCCTTTCTCCCTTCCTCCCTCCATCTCTTCCTCCCTCCCTTCCGTTTTTTTGGGTCACACCTGCTCAGGGTTTCTTCTGGCACTGCTCAGGGATTGCTACTGGTGGCACTTGAGGAACACTAAAGGTTGCTGGGGATTGAACCTGGGTTGGCTGCATGCAAGGCAAGTGCCCTAGCTGCTGTACTATCTCTTCAAGCCCAGAAGGCATCACTTTAAGTGAGGATGTACAGAAGGCTCTGTAAACAAGCTAGCTGAAATGCAGTCTTCAGAATGGTAGGCAGTGCTCTTGTGAGCGCCAACTCAACATTGCTCAGTGGTCCAGTGTGTCGCGACCTCGAGAGGCCATCCGCTTATCACCTGGTCTCACCACAGGGATGGTCTGGGACTTGCTGTTCTTTTTTTAAATTTAGTTTTGGCTTGGGAGTCACACCTGGTGATGCTCAGGGGTAACTCTGGCTCTGCACTTAGGAGTTACTCTTGGGATCCTCAAGGGACAGCATGTGGTGTTGGGGATTGCACCCGAGCTGGCGCCCTATGTGCTGGTCTATTGCCCATCCCCCTGCTGTTCTTTTAAGACATTTTTGGGATCCCACTTAACATTACCGAATGATACTTGACTTTCTCTGAGGGGCTTCAAACATTTTTTATTTCCTTTCTGAGGAGTCCCAGACCCCTATTCCTGACCCCATCCATCCTGGTCCTTGAGACTTTATTCAGGGTCTACTTCCATTTAATCAGCCTTAGTGCTCTTTTCTGGAATGTTTTTCTATTATCCTTTGATAATGGGAACCTGATATTAGAATGGGGTCCTGGGTGAAGCTTTCATTTTGCCGCCTCCTCCTCAAGACCCTCTGATCAGGTCACCAGGACAATGCAATGACACATCTCAGTGCATGCTAGAACATTTTCACTTAGTGTTGATGCTACTTTTTGGGAAAGAGTTGGTTCAATGGAATGTTCAGTAGCCACCATGTTAGTGCAAGGTAATTCTGTCTCTGCTGGCGATCCATTGCTGCACAGAAGCTTACAACAGATGTTGTAAGCTTTTGTGCTTAAGAGTGGTTTAAAGAATGTGGAAACAATCCAAGTGTCCAAGAACAGATGATTGAATAAAGAAACTATGGCACGTGGAGTTCATGCCCAATTCAATCAGCTTAATCAATGGCTGGACAAATAGCAGGAATCCTATATTGCTCGAGTGGGCCCAGTAACATCTGCATTGTGAGACTTGCTGTTACTGTGTTTGGCATATCGAATACATCATGGGTAGCTTGCCAGGCTTTGCTGTGCGGGCAAGATACTCTCGGTAGCTTGCCGGGCTCTCTGAGAGGGGTGGAGGAATTGAACCCGACTCGGCTGGGCCGGCTGAGCAAGGCAAATGCCCTACCACTGTGCTATCCTACATTATTAAAAAAAAAAGAAACCACGCAATGGAATACTACTATAAAAAAAAACTATGCAGTGGAATACTATACAGCCACAAGAAAAATGAAGCCATGAAATTTGTTTGTAAGTGGATGGACATGGAAAGTATCATGCTGAGTGAAATGACAAAGGAGAGAGACAGACAGAGAATGACTACACTACTTTTTGGGATATAAAAAACCCCACATAGTATGAGACTAATATTCAAGGTCAGAAAAAAACAAGGTGAGGATGAGTGTCCATGCTTGGAAACTTGGGGGCTGGAGGGCAGTTAATCTGACTTTTGTACATGGCATTAGAAAGAGACCTGTCCTTCTTCTTCTTCTTCTTCTTCTTCTTCTTCTTCTTCTTCTTCTTCTTCTTCTTCTTCTTCTTCTTCTTCTTCTTCTTCTTCTTCTTCTTCCTCCTTCTTCTTCTTCTTCTTCTTCTTCTTCTTCTTCTTCTTCTTCTTCTTCTTCTTCTTCTTCTTCTTCTTCTTCTTCCTTCTTCTTCTTCTTCTTCTTCTTCTTCTTCTTCTTCTTCTTCTTCTTCTTCTTCTTCTTCTTCTTCTTCTTCTTCTTCTTCTTCTTCTTCTTCTTCTTCTGCTCCTTCTCCTCCTCCTCCTCCTCCTCCTCCTCCCCCTCCTCCTCCTTCTCCTCCTCCTCTTCTTCCTTCTCCTCCTCCTCTTCCTTCTCTTCCTCCTCTTCCTCCTCCCTTCTGCTGCTGCTTCTTCTTTCCTTTTTGCATGTGGCTGACCAGCTTTCCCACCAGCACTTATTGAAGAATCTTTCCTTGCTCTACTTCACATTGTTTGAGCCCTTATCAAAGATGAACTGACCATATACCTGAGGGTCTGTCTCTATTTTTTTAACTCTATTTCAAAGATCTGAGAGTCCGTCTTTATTCCATTACCACACTCTTAATTACTATCTCTGTCTCTTCTGCTTCTTCCACTCTGTGATCATAGGTATCGTCTGTGGGTAGTCACTGTTGTTTAATATCTAAATGTTTTCAAAAGCACATTCACCTATATCCCCATTTGGTCAGCTCACTCTTCCTGTCAGTGAAACGGGCCAGGCTGTTTTCAGTGTCCACATTGTACAGATACGCCTTAGAGCCTTGGCCTCCCCACCTTGATTCCACTTTCATCTTAAGTCTGTCTGGCATATCATAGCTGTGACACACCATAACTCTGCCACAATGATACCCTAATGCTGTAGTTATCTTAGCAGGAGAATCTGATTATGTCCCTGTATTTAAAATTTTTAATGTGGTTTTATTATCTGTGTGGTAGGATCCTTTCAAAGACTCTTGGAGAACCTTCTGGTCTCATCTCTCTCTTTTTCCCTTGTCTCATCTCATCTCTGATTTACTCCACCCTTGTTTGTAACCATCCAGTGTCTGCTCTGGGACTCTACAGCTGGTGTGTGGGATGCGTGGGAAACCCTGTGAGACTTGTTAAGGTGCTCCTGATCTTGGCTGCTCAGCCCAGAGCCACTCCAGAGGATGAAGGGTGTTATTGGGCAAGGTACCAGCAGTATGTCATTCTTTTCATCACAACTTTCCAGATGAAAGTAGCGAGATATTTTCCTGTAACAGTGCAAGGCAAACACTTCACACACTGTACTATCTCTGGCCCATAACCTTTTCGTTGGCTTTTCTACAGAAAAAAAATTTTTTTTTTAATTAGCATTTCTATCGTGTTTGGTGTACTTTGCTGTAGCAGTACTGTACAAAGCATTCTTTGGAAAAGAGTCTTAGTACTTTGAAAGGATTGTGTGTATGGTTAGATAGAAGAGAGGATTTTATGTGTTTGTGTATTTAGCTGCAGGACCTCTAATTCATGTAGAGCAATATGGTAGGTTAAACTGTGATGAAACTAACGGCATCACATGATAATTGAGATAAGAATTAATTTTTTTGGGTCACACCTAGTGGTGCTTAGGGACCATTCCTGGCTTTGTGCTCAGGGGTCACACCTGGCAGTGCTTTGGGGACCATAGGAAGTGCCAGGATTCGATGAAACCACAAGCTAGGCAAGTCCCATGTTATCCTTTACACTGCTATCTCTTAAGCCCCAAGAGTTAAATTCTTGTTTTGATTTTAAGCCATACCTGGTTGTGCTCAGAGATCACTCCTAGCAGTGCTCATGGTGCCATTTGTGGTGCTAGAATTCAAAACTGGGTCAGTTGTGTGCAACGCAAGTGCCCTGATTCCTGTACTATCTCTCTGGCCCAGCAGGAGTTAAATTTTTGTGCATATTTCTATTTATAAAAACATCGCCAAACTTCTACATAAATAAAAATACCAAGTGCTTGTAATATAAAAAAAACTAAAATTTGCATTATTTTCATTTGTTCATCCTTCCATTCTGCTCATTTCAGTTCAGGGCTGCAGGTGACTGGAGCATGTTCTGGAAGCTCGGGGTGTCAGGAGGGAAATTGTCTCGATAGAAGGCCCTTCCATAGCAGACACATCACCCCTACACCACAGTCACTCCCATTGGGGACAGTTCAGACACTCCAAGACTCCTTTTACGAACATCTTAAGGATGAGGGAGAAAACCCTCATGGACATGAACAGAAGATGTGAACTCTCCAGGCTCAGGCTGGGAAGTGATATTTTTTCTTTCGTCAGTGCTGTAACAAAATGACATTGGATGAAATGGCATGACCTAAAGACTGTCTGTGCCAAAACAAAAATAACCAAGAGGTAAAGCTAATGATCCAATACTGGATATAAAATGAAAATTTTAAAAAATTCCCTGTGAACTTAAAAGGAGTCAGGACACCAAATAAAGGGTGTTGGGAGGATCCTCCCAGGATGGGAGATGTAGACGATAGACCAAACATGATTGCCACTCAATGCCTCTTTTGCAAACCACAACACCCAATAAGAGAGAGAGAACAAAAGGGAAAGCCCTGCCACAGAGGCAGGGTGGGATGGGGGGGATGGGCGGTGGGAGGGATACTGGGATCCGTGGTGGTGGGGAATGGGCACTGGTGGAGGGATGGGTATTTGATCATTGTATAATTGAAACCCAAGCACAAAAATTTGTAAGTCTACAACTGTATCTCATGGTGTCTCACTAATAAAAAAAAAGGAGTCAGGAAAAGAGAAAACTTGTGACATCCAGGATGAAAAAGACTGAAATTCAGCAGCATGAATAGTCATGTTATGTGGAAATGGTCAAAGCGCCATTTAGAAGGTAGGAATTGTCAGGTTGGATGGAAAAGCAAGACCCAATTATAACAAACAATAACGTTGAGAAAGTTGGTATGTGTGTATTGATCACAGCATCCTCCAGATCAAATATTGCCATTGATAAATGGGAGCATTTCTTCCAGACAACCTAATTAATCCATCAAAAAGTCTTATCTCTCATGCACCTAATTAAAAGCTTCAAAATGCATGAATCAAAAGCTGAGAGAATGAAAAGGGGATGTCAACAGACTTGGATCAAAGGATGGTTGTGATTCATGGTACATAAAAAGATTCTCAACTTCACTAATCACCAGGAAAAGGCAAATCAAACCCACAACAAGATAGCATCTCATATCTGTCAGAATGGCTCTCATCATCAAGACGAAAAAACAAGAGATTGTAACAAAGGGGAATCTTGCAGTCTTGTACTGAGAATGTTAAACTGACATCACTAGTGAAACCGTATGAAGCTTTCTCAAGCAAAAAACAAACAAGCAGAACCCTACAACTGCTGTATGATCAAGCCTGTCCATATCTTTTTATTTATCTAAAAGAAGTCAACTCATAATCATAAGAATGTGGGGCTGGAGTGATAGTACAGTGGATAGGGCATTTGCCTTGCACGCGGCTGACCTGGGTTCAAATCCCAGCATCCCATATGGTCCCCCGAGAACCACCAGGAGTAATTCCTGAGTGCTTGAGCCAGAAATAACCCCTGTGCTTCGCTGGGTGTGACCTAAAAAGCGAAAAAACAAACAAACAAACAAAAAACCCAAACCAAAAAGAATGTATGCTATCCCAGATTTCATTGCATATAAAGAAATATAAAGAAATACTATTGTGTCATAAATAATTAAGGAAATGTTGCCATTTGCAAAAAGGATGAACATTGAGCTAAGTGAAAAAGGGCAACCATTCCATGATGTCACTTATAGGTGCAGCCAAAAAAATGACCAAGCTTCTAAGTTATACTGATTGTCCTAGGAATGTAGATAAATGTTTAGAAATACTCATAATAAAGATGTTTGTAAGAGTGCTCCTTGCTGCTCTGATTACAGTGTTCAAGCAGCGAATGACAGTTATTCACATTCAACAATGCCTGTCTGGATATGTGTTTTTAAGAACATATTTTTAAGAAAGATAACAAAAATCGCCTCAGATTGAGAGAAACAACTGACTGGTGGTTGCCAGAAGGAGGGGCCAGTAGAAATTGGTGAAGGTGATACCAACGTAGAAATTTCCAGTTATAAGAGAAATAAGTTCTGAGCATGACCCTCTGATAACTATGAATAATGAGAGTGTGTTAGATATTTGAAAGAGAGCAAGACTTGAAGGGTATCCAAGAGAAGAAATTGTTAACAATGTGAGGTGAGGGATCTTAAATAGACCTACTCATAGTAAGCCAACATTCCCCGATTGCCACACTGCACACCTTAAACTAATATGTGCTACCTGCCAATACTATCTTAATAAAACTAAGAAAAAATAAGCCTTTTTCTTTGACTCTGAAATTTAGATGCCCTAGGATACTTGTCAATCTTCAGAGGATAACTCTTTTCTTTATCTTATTTTTTAAAAAAAAACTTTACTTAAACATCATGGTTTACAAAGTTTTTTTTGGGGCATTCCATGTTTCAACACCAATTTAGCCGCTACTGTGACTTTCCTTCACCATTGTACCCAGTTTACATCCCACATCTCAAGCCGTTGGCAAAAAAAAAAATAATAATTTATTTTATATTACTTGTTGCAACAAAACTAAATGAGTGGAATTATGAAAAAATAGTTCAGCAAAGGAAAATTTGTGAAAATTGTTGTATTTCACAATATTATTAAATTCATTGTCTGAGGACTTACTGAGCTATCTGTTGCTCGTGGAGCCTTCTATGTTATTGTTTTTGATGATTGAGCTTAGTGGACTTCTATGCTACTTCCCCATCTAAGAACTGGGCTGCCAGTATTGTGGAATTTGGAGGTGTCATGCAGCCACATATGTGGTTACGCTCTCCAGGAGCTCCAGGACCTCTGTGCCTGGGGATTTTGTAGACTTGGCATCTCTTCAGAGTTTAGACATGAAACAGTTAAAATGGGCCATTTGAATGGGAGTGGCTGTGGGGTGTGGGTGTGGCTGTTGGGGGTCTGGTACTTGGGCCTGTCCCCTCCTGAGAGCACCCCAGAGTTTTCATCACAAAGACCAGCGTACTCCTGAGTTCAGCAAGGCTTGACTTGCATCTCTTTTGAGATTAGCTGTGACACTGGAAAAGATGATGACTTTAAAAATGGAATAACAAAAAAAAATGGAATAAGAATTGAAAAAGTTTCATAACAATTGAAAAATCTTTCAAATCCACTCTAGAATATCTTTATACTATTTAAAAAAAACTATAAATGATTAGGCAACGTTTCAGCCCAGAGCAGGCAATATATTAACTCTTGGTGGTTCATCTGAATTTTAAAAAGATAAGCTGTTCAAGAGCTTGAATAAGATGACCAAAACCTCCACTGCTGATTCTATTAAATATTTAAATATATTCTTAACTGTGTCCTTTTACTATTATTGTGGACTCTTTTTTTCCAAATGAGTTTTTCATTTTATTTTTAAAATGTGGTTCCAGGACTACTTGCATCAGAATTGCCGTGGATGTTTACTCAAACTTTATACTCCGAAGGCTTCATATCATAATCAGAATTCTGAGAATGGGCTGAAAAATTGCTAAATCTTTGCAATCTTCCCATCTTCCCTTGTGAATTTGCACATACACAGAAGTAGAAGAACTACCCATATGATGCATATTGGACATGAGATAAAATTAATGTTTCTCTTTTGGACATTGGGTACTTTAATATCAGCAATCTTCATATAAAGGGCTGGAGCGATAGCACAGCGACAGGGCATTTGCCTTGAGTGCAGCTGGCCCGGCCGAGCCAGGTTCGATTCCTCCACCCTCTCAGAGAGCCTGGCAAGCTACCGAGAGTATCTCACCTGCACGGCAAAGTCTGGCAAGCTACCCGTGATGTATTCAATATGCCAAACACAGTAACAACATTTGCTGATGGAGACATTACTGGGCCCGCTCGAGCAAAATTGATGAACAAGGGAGGACAGTGCTACAGTGCTACAGTGTTTCATATAAAAGAATTTACACTTAGACAAGATTTGCTCTCTCATCTAAAAGGATGAACAGAAATCTTTGTTTTTGCATTTGGGAGTCATGGTTGTAAAGAGTGTTGGCTTTAGAGTAAAATACTAATTGGTTTACATACTAGACATTGGAGATGGTGAGTGAGCAATAGTGTAGAAGAATCAGTGTTAAAAGTATTTTGGCAGGTTGTAAAGTATTTTGAATTTGTAATTTAAACTTGAAGGTTTAATTGCAGGCTAATTTGAGAAAGTTAGGCAGCCATGTTCTGTTTGAGTAAACTGAAAACACGCTACTGAGCTTTCTTTCTTTCTTTCTTTCTTTCTTTCTTTCTTTCTTTCTTTCTTTCTTTCTTTCTTTCTTCTTCCTCCTTCCTTCCTTCCTTCCTTCCTTCCTTCCTTCCCTCCCTTTCTTTTCCTCCCTCCCTCCCTCCCTCCCTCCCTCCCTCCTTCCTTCCTTCCTTCCTTCCTTCCTTCCTTCCTTCCTTCCTTCCTTCCCTTCCTTCTTCCCTCCCTTCCTGCCCTTCCCTCCCTTTCTCCCTCTCTTCCTCCCTCCCTCCCTCCCTCCCTCCCTCCCTTTCACACCTGGTGATGCTCAGGGGTTACTCCCTCCCTCCCTCCCTTCCTTCCTTCCTTCCTTCCTTCCTTCCTTCCTTCCTTCCTTCCTTCTTTCCTTCCTTCCCTTTCTTTTCCTCCCTCCTCCCTCCCTTCCTCCCTCCCTCCCTCCCTCCCTCTCTTCCTTCCTCCCTTCCTTCCTCATTCCTTCCTTCCCTTCCTTCTTCCCTCCCTTCCTGCCCTTCCCTCCCTTTCTCCCCCCCTCCCTCCCTCCCTCCCTCCCTTCCTTTCACACCTGGCGATGCTCAGGGGTTCCTTCCTTCCTTCCTTCCTTCCTTCCTTCCTTCCTTCCTTCCTTCTTTTTTCTCTTTGGGTCACACCTGGCAATGCTCAGGGGGTTACTCCTGGCTCCGCATTTAGGAATTACTCCTAGGGGTGCTCAGTGGACTATATGAGATGCTGGGGATTGAACGTGGGTCAGCCACTTGCAAGGCAAATGCCTTCCCTGCTGAACAATGGCTCCGGCCCCTACTGAGCCTTCTGTTGTCACTGTCACTGTCCTTCCGTTGTTCATCGATTTGCTCGAGCGGACCCAGTAACATTGTGAGACTTGTTATTGTGTTTGACATATTGTATATGTCACGGGTAGCTTGCCAGGCTTTGCTGTGCGGGTGAGATACTTTCAGTAGTTTGCCGGGCTCTCCAAGAGGGGCAGAGGAATCGAACTTGGGTCTACCAGGTCAGCCACGTGCAAGGCAAACACCCTACCACTTTGCTATCGCTCCAGCCCTGCATCTCCAGCTATTTCATTCTCCCCAGATGTAAACAGTAGTGGTACCTACCGGCAGATTAGAGACAGTGGGACTGGGAGGGGAGGGAATGGAAAAGTTCCTCTTCAAAGAGCCCAGGATGCAGACCGTGCCTGGCGGAGGTGGGCTCCAAACAGCATTGACCAGGCCCTGAGCACCTGGACTCAAAGAGCTGCATGTTTTCAATGAAAAGTGCCAGGAAAATCACAGTGGGACCGAAACCAGTCTTTCCTTTATGCAGTTAGCACGTTATTGAGGACCCACTGAATGCCAGCTTGGTTGGCTGGTTTTGTCTTCAGAAATGACAAAGCCTCCCACTTCTTGGAGCTCCTGGTCTAGAAGGAGGAACCAGATTATGTGAGGAACGGTAGGGTCGCCAGACAGCGAGTGGCACCATCATGCAGACTCTCATGGGGGAATGTGTCTCCTTTGTGAACCCCCAGGGGTAATCAGAGCCCACCAGAAGACCCTGTGAGTCTCCTTTCCCTCAGCTGATGGAGGTAAAGAACCTGGGTATTGCCAGAGCTGACATCACGCCACAGGAAGATACGATAGAGCTAGCTCGAAACTGCAGAGTTCAGATTTCTCTCGTTTCCTATGCAAAGTCTTCTTCTTCTTAATTTTTTAAAATACTTTTTTTCTTTTTTTTTTTGGGGGGTCACACGCAGCAATGCTCAGGGGTTCCTCCTGGCTCTGCACTCAGGAATTACTCCTGGCGGTGCTTGGGGGACCATATGGGATGCCAGCGATCGAGCCCAGGTCGGCCGCATGCAAGGCAAATGCCCTACCTGCTGTACTATCACTCCGGCCCCAAGAATTTTCTAGAATCACTGTGAGATAGACCCTTTCAAAGCCGCTCATGATTGGGTTTCAGCCACACAATGTTCTAACACCCATCCCTCCACCAGTGTACCTTTCTCAGCCTCAGTGTCCCCAGTTTCTTTTCCATCAATCCCCACCCCTGGCTGTGGCAGGCACCTTCTCTCTTCTTTTGGGCATTATGGTTTTCCTATGAGAAAGTCTTATAGTTTTTACGAATAAAGTTTGTTGACATGGACTCCAGGCTAATACATGTCAGTGAACTCAACCGTGCAATGTAATAATCCCATTTAATTCCTTAAAATAAAAAAGAGATAGCAACAGAACCAGGAATGGGTGACCTCCTCCCATCTCCCTGTTTCCAGCAACTTGGCAGTCATGCCCACAAGCTGCCTCTGGCGCCATGTAATCTCATTAATGTCCATGATCCAGAGACTCAACAAGAAATCTCTTGGAAGAGAGCACAGAACGAGACGCCATGGCCATGTCTCCAAAAATCGTGCCAGGTGTTTCACGGGGGCAGCCTGGAGGGGGGCGGGTGAGGCCCCTCCTTGCCCCAACAGAGACAGCTTCGGCAGCCGGAAACCTCCAGAACTCAACTGCTGCTGTGTTTGTGGCTGCCGTCCACATGCTCAGATGGGCCTCACTCGTGAGTGAATCTATTCCTGATTCACCTCAAATGTTCTTACCACTGATTATACCAAGAGTAGCATACCACATTCAATGGGGGTGTAAAGTAGAAAACAACCAATCTTAGGGGGAAATATATTTATACAGATATAGATATAAGGGGCTGGAGCGATAGCACAGCGGGTAGGGCGTTCGCCTTACACGTGGCCAACATGGCCGACCCGAGTTCGATTCCTCCGCCCCTCTCGGAGAGCCCGGCAAGCTACCGAGAGTATTCGATATGCCAGACACAGTAACAACAAAGTCTCCAATGGAGACGTTACTGGGCCCGCTCGAGCAAATCGACGATCAACGGGAGGGCCTTTACCTTACCTTATAGATATAAGCACACAAGGCTCAGCCTTGAGCAACATGTTACTTATCTCTTATAGAAGGGCTTAATGACTCCTAGGTGAAATACAACAATCTTTACACACTTTCCCTTAGGAAACCTTCTTTTGAATCATTTTTAGTGGATTATTTATAACAAGTGGGCTGGAGCGATAGCACTGCAGTAGGGCATTTGCCTTGCACGCAGCCGGCCAGGCTGAGCTGGGTTCGATTCCTCCGCCCCTCTCAGAGAGCCTGGCAAGCTACCGAGAGTATCTCGCCCGCCTGGCAAAGCCTGGCAAGCTCCCCGTGACATATTCGATATGCCAAACATAGTAACAACAAGTCTCACGATGGAGACGTTACTCGAGCAAATAGATGAATAACAGGAGGACCATGACTGTGATCGTGACCATTCATAACAAGCAATAAAAATAAATTATTTTGATTCTACTTTGGGGTCGTCAGAGTTGGGGGGTTCAGGATGGAAACATTAGAAACATGGTGGTGGGAAGGTAGAATGGTGATGGGGTTGGTGTTTGAATATTAAATGTAATCAAATACTGTGAACAGCTTCATAAAAATATAATAAAAATAAAAAGAGACGAAGGGGTCTGAGAGATAGTACAGTGGATAGTATCTTGCCTTGCCTGTTGCCAACCTGGGTTTAGTCCCCGGCATTGCATTTGATACCCTGAGCCCTTCCAGGAGTGACCCTGAGCACAGAGCCAGGAGTAAGCCCCCAATAATGAGAGCATAGCCCCCCAAAATGAGAGAGAGATGTTTTAAATTGTTAAACTGGGGGCTGGAGAGATAGCACAGCAGGAAGGGCATTTGCCTTGCATGAGTCGAAGCCAGGTTTGGGTCTCCCAAGCACCACCAGGAGTAATTCCTGAGTGCAGAGCCAGGAGTAACTCCTGTGTATCGCCAGGTGTGACCCAAAAAGCAAAAAAAAAAAAAATTGTGAAACTGTATCTTTTTAAAAAAATTTTTATTAGTGAGACACCATGAGGTACAGTTGTAGACTTGCAAATTTTGTTCTTGGGTTTCAATTATACAATGATCAAATACCCATCCCTCCACCAGTGCCCATTTCCCACCACCACGGATCCCAGTATCCCTCCCACCCTCATCCCCCCCATCCCCCGCTGCCTCTGTGGCAGGGCATTCCCCTCTGTTCTCTCTCTCCTTTTGGGTCTTGTGGTTTGCAAAAGAGACATTGAGTGGCGATCATGTTTGGTCTATAGTTTACTTTGAGCATGCATCTCCCATCCTGGGAGGATCCTCCCAACACCCTTATTTGGTGCTCCCTTCTCTGTCTGAGCTCCCTTTTCCCCTAGCATGTGTGGCTAATCTCCAAGCCATGGAGCAAACCTCCTGGCACTAATCTCAGCCACTCTTGGGTGTTGGTCTCCTATTTTGTTGCTTTATGTTCCCCAGAGAATTTATTACTGGGGTTCGGCAGGGTGATACCATTTCACCAAAACTCTTCAGTGCCACCCTCGAGAACATCATGCGACGACTGGAATGGGAAAACATGGGAGTGAAGATAGATGGTCGGCAACTACACCACCTCCGCTTTGCTGATGACATCGTTCTAATAACACCAAACACCAACCAAGCGGCACAAATGCTGAACGACTTTGACCGTGAATGTGGAAAGGTCGGACTACAGCTGAATCTTACGAAGACAATGTTTATGAGAAACAGCCTTGTTCCTGACGCTCCATTCACTCTCAACGGAACCATCTCCGAATGCAACAGTTATATATACCTATGTCGAGAAATCAACATGATGAATGACCTGGCACCTGAGTTGCGCAGGAGGAAGAGAGCGGCTTGGAATGCCTTCAAGAGCGTCAAAGAAATAGCTAAGAGGACAAAGAACCTCCAGCTACGAGCACATCTCTTTGATTCCACTATTCTTCCTGCATTAACATATGCCTCAGAGACCTGGACCCTACGAAAACAGGATGAGAACGCTATTCGGGTCTCTCAAAGAGGAATCGAAAGAGCTATGCTTGGAATATCACGATTCACTCAAATGAGAGACAGAATCCGGAGTTCTGATCTTCGTCAACGCTCAAGAATCAGGGACGCTGTCTCATTTGCCAAGACATCAAAAATCAGATGGGCTGGACACGTAATGAGGTTTACAGACAACTGCTGGACTAGAGCCATTACTGATTGGATTCCACGGGACATCAAAAGATCACGTGGACTCCCACCTACAATATGGTCAGACTTCTTCGTCAAGACCCTAAATGATCCGTTTGAGGCTCTGCATGTTCCTAGAACGAACAGATACCATTGGGCTACGCTAGCACGCAACCGGGATGAATGGAGACGTTACTGGCACCCGCTCGAATAAATCGATGAATAACGGGGATTAAGTGATTAAGTGATAAGTGATGTTCCCCAGATGATTGCAATCTTTCTATGTCTATCCCTCTCTTTCTGACTCATTTCGCTTAACATGATACTTTCCATGTAGTAACACTTGTATGTAAATTTCATGACTTCATCTTTTCTAACGGCTACATAGTACTCCATTGTGTAGATGTACCAAAGTTTCTTTAACCAGGCATCTGTTCTCGGGCACTCAGGTTTTTTCCAGATTCTGGCTATTGTAAAGAGTGCTGCAATGAACAAACAAGGGCAGATGTCGATTCGACTATCCTTTTTTGCCTCTCTGGGATATATTCCCAGGAGTGGTATTGCTGGGTCAATGTTAAACTGCGTCTTTAACAGGTATTCTTTCTTTCCTCCCTCGTGTTCCCCCTCCCCTTTCCCCCCTTCCCCTGCCTGTGTGGCATTTCCCCCCATACTCTCTCTCTACTTCGGTTACATTCAATATTTCGACACCAGTCCCACCACCACACAAGCCTGCCGAAAAGGCAATGCTAGACAATTTACTTTGTATTGCTTGGTATGGATAGAGTATAGTGTCCAGGAAATTCTGTGTCTTCCTCTTCCAGGAGTTTTAGTTTATAGTCGATGGGTCTTGGCCGCTGAGATTACATGGCGCAGGGGAAGGCAGTTTGGGGGTGTGACTGCCAAACTACTGGGAAACCGGGGACCTGGGGGAGGATGCCCAGTCCCGATCCACGCAGGCTTGGAGATCTCAGTCACGGGTTCCCGCATACCTGGGTTTTCCTTCAGGTCCGCTCTTGGGTGAGGTTCATCCCGTCTCGGGTGAGGCTCATCTGAGCACGTGGAGAGTGGCGTTGGGCATGGTGGCGGTTTGGTTCTGGAGGTTTTCAGCTGCCAGGGTTCTGTTTGGGGGTGGGGAACTCAACCCGTCCCCCTGTGAGGTGCCCCGGTGAAGACAGCCTGGCTCGGGGTCAAGACATTCTGCTTTAACGGTTACTCTTGGAGGGAAGGAAGTAAAGAACAAGGGAAGGGATAGAAGGAAAGGAACCGAGAAGGAAACCCACTTCATACACTAGGTGTCAGCGTTGTGCTTCAAATAGTTATTTACGCACGGTGTCCTCTGGTGTGGTTCATACAGCAGCCCAGTTGAACTTGCTTGAACTGGAAAGACGTCTGAGCAGATTCGAGAAGTTCAGAATCCTAAACTGCAAAAGAAGGATATCTACCAATCGTTAGATAACAATTGTTCTGCTTTGGCCACTATATACTAAAAATATTTCAAAGTGCCAAGCCATCTGAGTCTCGCTACTTCCACAAACTCAGCCTGCCAATTTAGAACAATGTCATGCTTGTTTAGGGTAGGAAAATGTTCATCTTCTCTGGAATTTATATCTTGGAGTAATTTTTTAGAATGTTAAGTAGTTTATTCCAGGTCATGTACTTAATCATCAACAAATCAGAGAAGAGCTTAGGTGTGTCTAAATCCGTCCCTTTGGACTTGTAGTCCTCAACCTCACAATTTATACTTGGAGTAATTTTTAAGAAAGAACTGAATTTGAATCCTTCCTTTTCTACTTTAGCTATGTAGATAATGATACATACATTACTAGCAACTAAACAAAGTCATCAGAAAGACAATTTAAAAGTTTAAAAAAATTTTTTTTTTTTTTGCTTTTGCACCATAGCTGGCTATACTCAGGGGCTGTTTGTTTCTGGTTCTGTACTTGGGGTCATTCCTGGTAGTGCTCAGGGAACCATGTGGTGTCAGGAATTAAAGGCAGGCAAAGCCTGCACTCAGCCCATTGAGCCATTTCTCTGGCCCCAAAAGCCAAAAAATTTTAGGAAAACATGGCCGAAATCCAAATGCTATTATTATTCCATAGACTTTGTGTTTATGGAGACAAACAAAAGTAGACATGGTAGACTTTATCCAGAATTTTAAAGAAGATACCACTGACATAGGGCCAGGGCGCGCGCGTGCGAGAGAGAGAGAGAGAGAGAGAGAGAGAGAGAGAGAGAGAGAGAGATAGTGGACCCTGATTTGCTCTATCCCTGGCACTGCAAATTGTCCCACAGCACCGCCAAAGGGAATTCCTGGGCATAGTGCAGGAATAGCCCACAAGCTCCGGTGGGTGTGATCTCACAACCAAGACCACAGTAGTGACACAAAAGGATAGAGTTCATGTAACACTGTACTAATTTAAGATGTACAGCGTGTTGATTTGGTACACATGGTACACATGAATTGCTAAATGATTGTAACTGTAGTTAATACAACCATCTTATCATATTGTTATCACTGTCACTGTCACTGTCCTCCCGTTGTTCATTGATTTGCTCAAGCCGGCCCAGTAGCATCTCCATTGGAGACTTTGTTATTACTGTGTTTGGCATACCGAATACGTCACGGGGAGCTTGCCAGGTTCTGCCGTGCAGGCGAGATGCTCTCGGTAGCTTGCCGGGCTCTCCGAGAGGGGCGGAGGAATCGAACTCCGGTCAGCCATGTTGGCCGCTTGTAAGGCAAATGCCCTACCGCTGTGCTATTGCTCCAGCTTCATCATTATCATTTCTTGGTTTTTTTTTTGTGGTGAGAATATTCAAGATCTAATCTCTTAGCAACATTGAAGTGTATACTATGCTGTCTACAGCCATACACCCTGAATGCGCCCAGCCTCATCTGAAATGTATAATATGGCATTGTTGCCTATAATTATAATACTGCACATTATATCTTCAGAACATATTGTTCTAATTGCAAGTTTGTATTCTACAACCAGCATTTCTCCAATTCACCCACTTGTCACCACTCTCAGCCACCAATGTACTGTGTGTCTCCCAGTCTGGCATCTTTGCATTCCACTTCTATATGAGGTCATACAGTATTCATCTCTCTCTGGCTGTCTTGCTTAGTTTAGCATCCTCAAGATTTAGCCACAGTCTTGGAAATGGCAACATTTCCCCCCTCAGGACTTAATAATGTTTTATTGTGTGTGCACATCACATCTTTATCCATTCGTTAACTGATGAAAACAAGTTGTTTCCAGATCTTGAATATTACGAATAATCCTGCAAAAAAGCATGGCAGGGGAGATATTTTTCATTCTATGCCTTTGTTTCCTCTAGATGTGTGATCAATAGAGGAGTTAGTGGATCACATGGTAGTCTGTTTTTAGTTTTTTGAAAAGCTTCCATGTTGCTTTTCAGCATGGTTGCACCAATTTCACCCCCACCAACATTTCTCAATCATTCTCTTTTCTCCATCCATATCTTTCCCAGCCCTTATTCTCCATTATGCTTTTGAAGACTTTTTTTTTTTTTGGTGTGAGGTCATATCTCTTGTGGCTTGGGCATGCATTTCCTGATGATTAGTGATGTTGGTCATCTTTTCAGGTTTTGCTCATCATTTTGACCTCTTCTTCGGAAAACTGTCTATTCAATTCCTCACCTCACTTTTTTTAAAAGATTTTTTAATTTTAATTTTTTTCTATTTTTTAGCGAATTACTCTGAGATAAGCATTTACAAAGCTGTTCATGGTTAGGTTTCAGTCATACAATGTTCCAACACCCATCCCTCTACCGGTATACATTTCCCAACACCGGTGTCCCCACTTTCTCTCCCATTATCCCCCATCCCACCCCCAGCCTGCCTCTATGGTAGGCACTTCCCTCCCTCCCTCTCTCTTTCTCTCTCTCTCTCTCTGTCTGTCTCTCTCTGTCTCTCTCCCCTTACTTTGGACATTATGATTTGCAATACAGATACTGAAAGGTTGTTGGGTATATCCCTTTACCTACTTTTAACACTCAATTCTTATCCAGCATGATCATTTCCAACAATTATTGACATACCTGGCTGGAGCAACAGCACAGCAGGTAGGGCGCTTGCTTTGCACGCAACTGACCTGGGCTGACCCTGGATTCGATTACTCCACCTCTCTCGGAGAGCCTGGCAAGCTACCGAGAGTATGGCACCTGTATGGCAAAACCTGGCAAGCTAACCGTGATGTATTTGATATGCCAAAAACAGTAGCAAGTCTCACAATGAAGACATTACTGGTGTCTGCTCGAACAAATCAATGAACAACGGGAGGACAGTGCTACAGTGCTACAATGCTATTGACATACTGGTCTCTTCTCTATCTTACCTACCCCCTATCCCCCAAATACCCTTGTGGTAGATTCCAACCATTGGCCAGTCCCCATAGTCCTTGTTTTCCCTGGCCTGGCATATTAGTCTTCTACTATTTATTTCTATATACCACAAATACTCCTTGTTTTCCAGGGAGCACACCTGATATAGAATGCTGTCATTCTATATCTTGTTCTCCCCTTCTCCTGTCTCACTTTTTAATAAGATTTTCTTTTTTCTGTTTGGGTCACACCCAGTGATGCTTAGGAGATACTCCTGGCTCTGCACTCAGGAATTATTCCTGGATGTGCTGGGGGACCCTATGGGATGTTGGGGATTGAAACCAGGTTGGCCATGTGCAAGGCAAGCACCCTACCAACTGTACTATCGCTCCGGCCCCAGTAAGATTTTTTTTTAAGTTACACTTTTTTTTTTCATTTTTTTAAATTTCAAATACCCATCCTTCCACCAGTGCCCATTTCCTACCACCATGGATCCCAGTATCCCTCCCTCCCCCCATCCCACCCATCCCACCCTGCCTCTGTGGCAGGGCATTCCCCTCTGTTCTCTCACTCCTTTTGAGTGTTGTGGTTTGCAAAAGAGTTAAGCCTGATTTTCAGGGAGAAATGTTGGATGATTTACTTTCCATTGATCACTTTGTATATATAAGGAGATGTTGTGCGGCCACTTATGTGGCCGTGCAGTTTGGAAAAAATGTCCGGGTTCCCGCGTGCCTGAGCTATGCTTGTAGAGACTCATGGTCACCGGGGTTCCATCTGGGGAAGGCGGGATGCGGCACCTACCCCATCTGGGACCTCCCAGTGAGATCAGCTCTGTTTGGGACCTGGAGCATTCTCCGGGAGCCTGTGGTGCCCTCCAGTGGTGTTCTTTGTTGCTGTGTCTTAAAGTTACACTTTTAATACTTTTTTAAAAATACTTTATTTTCAACTCCTATCTCATGTGTGGTTTATAAAATATTTTCTTCCATATCCTGGACTTCCTGTGCCCCTGCCAGCTTCCCATTGCTTATGTGCCAATGAAGTTCAGCCTTCCTACGGTTGGGTTCTGTATGAATACATATTGCAGGATGCCTCTGCACTAGGAGGAGCCCCAAGATGCTTTTCTATTTACTTGTGTTTTTTTTTTTTTTAACTTTTTTGATGAGTCTTGTAGTTTTCATGGCACAGATCTTTCACTTCCTGGTTAAGGTTATTCATAAATATTCTATATAGATGTGTTCTGTCTTGTTTTCCAGGGAGCACACCTGACTCAGATCAGACCTTACTGCTGACTTTGTGCTTAGGGTGGGATACGGGGGGTTACCATATGCAAGACCAGGAATTAAAAATGAATTGGGTGCAACTATATCTGAACATTGATTAGTTCCAACGGACATTTTGTTGATTCCTTTGTTCTTCTGTTTTTTTAAATTGATTTATTTTTAATTAAGACACCATACTTTACAATATTGTTGCTGGTAAATTTGACCCCTCCCCCCACTAGCCGAGTTGTAGGTTCCCTGGGTGGTTTAAGTCAGGGAGGAGAGAGGTGGCAGCCTCCAGAAGGAAATCTACTGCTTCCTTGATCACCCAGGAGATGCCTGGAAAATTCAGGATGGATGGAAGTCTGTGTTTCTACATATGCTCCCATCCAGGGACTGTTTTTGCAGGAAAGAGAAGTCAGTCCTTACAAGCTTATTGGGGAAATAAAAGGAGAGAAGGAGAGAGGTAGATAAAGATATGTGCTCAAGAGAGAACAAGGCCTTCTCCAGAGTGGAGAAACCCAAAGTAGCATTTTGGAAAAGATTAAGTACGAATATTTCCCATAACCACCCTTGTCTTCAATTCTTTACTAAAGTAGGGGTTAATGGGGCTTTTCCTGGGGAAAAACCTTGAACTTCTGATGACATATTCTTTTTTTTAATGTAGGAGTACTGCTATTTATTCAGCCACTGATTAGCTGATTGAATTGGGCATGAACTCCACCTTACTTTTTTTTTCATTTTTTTATAATTTATTTATTGAATCACCATGAGAGCAGTTACAAAGCTTTTGGGTCTAAATCTTGGTCATACAATGGAACACCCGTACCTTCACCAGTGCCCATTCTCCATCACCAATAACCCCAGTATACCCCCGTCCCACACCCTCCCCCTACCTGTGGGGCAGATGATTTCCACATTACTCTCTCTCTACTTTGATCACATTCAATATTTTGACACCAGACCCACCATTATTATTTGGGATTTTACCCCAACACTCTGATCTGCTGAAAAGGCAATAGTAGACAATTTGTTTTCTACTGCTGGTTATGAATAACATATGATGTCGTGTGGCTGCAGTAGTGGCTGTACAATTTTGAAATTCTGAAATTTTCACACTTAAATCTGGAGAGATTTCTGTCAAAACCTGCTGGGTTCCAAGATTTGTTCCTGAGTCTCTGGGATCATGGCCGTTAAGCAGCTTGATCAGGAGCCAGAAAGGCCGTTCATGGGCAGTGACTTGGGGTCTCATTGGGGTGGGGAGGAAAAGGCCGGCTCCACCCCCATCCCATGAGGCCCCGCATGTCTTGTCACTGAGGGCCCAAACCTGACTGTCCAATGGCCTCTGGTGGATGGCGGCCACCGAGCCACCAAGGGGAAGCAGGTAGAGGGATAGCACACTTTCCCCCATGGGGTGGCCAGGTGACAGCAACTTACTGCGTGGTCTGGACGCATTTCTGCCAAAAGCCACTGGGTTTCAAGATTTGTTTCTGAGTCTCTGGGATCATGGCCATTAAGCAGCTTGATCAGGAGCTAGACAGGCCGTTCATGGGTGGTGACTTGGGTTCTCTTTGGGGTGGGGAGGAAAGGGCCGGATCCACCCCCATCTCATGAGGCCCCATGTGTCTTGTCACTGAGGGCCCAAACCTGACTGTCCAGTGGCCTCTGGAGGATGGTGGCCACCGGGCCGCCAGGGGGAACAGGCCAAGGCACAAAATCTATTCCCTCCTGGGGTGACCCAGCACCTGTAACCTGCTGCAGGGACTGGATGCATTTTTGCCAAAAGCCGCTGGGTTTTGAGATTTGTTTCTGAGTCTCTGGGATTATGGCCATTAAGAAGTTAGATCAGGAACTAGAGAGGCCATGCCTCCAATTATATAGATGAACCGGAGGTGGTTTGTGGGTGTGTCTCCCACATACCTAACTTTTGACCATTTACTTTCTTGGTAAACTTGACCCCAAGTTTTTGGGGTCTGGCCAAAGGCACAGCAGCAATTTTTGGGTATCTGGAAGTCTGAAGACGCCTCAGGCTGCTGATGAACTTGCCTCACAGGTACAGATTGACCTGCTGGCGGCACCATACTCCTGACATATTCTTTTTTTTATTGAATCACCATGAGATACAGTTACAGACTTACAAACTTTCATAATTACGTTTCAGTCATATAATGTTCAAGCATCAATCCCTCCACCAATGCCTATTCTCCACCACCAATGTTCCCAGTATCCCTCCCACCATCCTCACTTCACTCTGCTTCTATGGCAGGCACATTCCCTCTTACTCTCTCTCCCCTTGTGTGTTGTTTGCAATACAGAAACTAAGAGGCCATCATGTTTGGTCCATAGTCTACTTTCAGCACACATCTCCCATCGTGAGCGATCCCTCCAACCATCATTTACTTCGTGGTCCCTTCTCTATCCCAGCTACCTTTTCCCCCAGCATGTGAGGTCGGCTACCAAGCTGTGGAGCCATCTGATTCTCCTGACCCTTATCTCTACTGCCCTTAGGTGTTAGTCTCATGGTATGTTACTTTATATTCCACAAATGAGTGCAGTCATTCTATGTCTGTCCCTCTCTTTCTGACTCATTTCACTTAGCATGGTACTTTCCATGTCTGATGGCTCATTCTTGGATTCCTATCACAGTGCATAGTCCCTGGTGCCTCTCCTCTTGGCAAATCTATAGGTTCTTGGGCCTGGAATTGTGCATCCCAATGGCTTTCAGGCCTTTTGTGTTAGAGACCTCCATACCTACAGGTTGGTTTAGACTCCGGGCAACGTTTTACCCAACTTACATTACCTGGGCAGCCCAGTTTCCCTGCCTGCAACAGTATATACTATTGAAGTTGTTTGATAGTTGTGGAACTACTGCACCATTGTTTCAAGATCTCGTTCTCCACCAAACAAAGCCCCACCAGCCATCCCTGCACCCAAAAGCCACCATCATGCCTCCAGTTGGACCCCACAATCTCAGGACTTGGTGTCAAGGAAAACCTAATCTGCGGAAAGCTCTCTGTACACAGGTCTCTGCGGCTGAAAACTCCAGGCCTTCTTGGAGTTGGAGTGGGTGATCCACCCCACCCTCCCTCCATACTTCTGGAAGACACAGCAGTCATGCCCAGTTCAAATATTGAATATAATCAAGTATTGTGGACAACTTTATAAAAATAAAATATAATTACTTAAAAAATGGATTGAACACACACACCCACACATACACAGAAAATAGTAACTTTTTTATTTTTTACTCTTGATTGGAACTGTAAGAATTGGTTTTAATGAAATCAGGAAATCAGGTCTGGAAGGGTCTTTAGGGAAGAAGTGAACAGGAAGGGACCAGAAAGATGAGGGAGGAGCAAGACTTCTGAGGGAATGTATTCCAATTTTCACATGTGCTCTGATTGGTTGTTCATATTGCTTGTCCAAAAGACATTATTTGCGTACGGGCAGCTGGCATCATCTCACATATATAAGGGGTGCTCTCAGTCACCCCACATCCTCATTTGCTACCAGATTGGTTGTACTGATCAAGTGATCTCATGGGCTATAACCAATCAGCAGAAACAACTAAAGGGCAGGGATACACAATGCCTATAATCCCAGTGCACTGCATAGAAGTGGGCTCCCTTTTCCCCCCTCTCTTCTGACCTGGCTACTTGCCTTTCTATTGTACCAACTCGAGCTTTAAAGAGTTGTAAAAACAGTGGTTGATGTGCTAATAGGCTAATCTTACTCGCTGTTGAGGGCATGTTCTCACTGAGGTCAGTAACTTGTTGGAGTTACTAGGGGTCACTGTGTGGTCGCATACCAGCCTGCAGTGTGCCTAATACCTGTCTGATATTAAGGTGGGAACCTTCATTTCTTTCTATTTTTAAAAAATTTAATCACTATGGAGACTGCAGTGATAGCACAGTGGCTAGGGCGTTTGCCTTGCACGCGGCCGACCTGGGTTCGATTCCCAGCATCCCATATGGTTCCCTGAGCACCGCCAGGGGTAATTTCTGAGTGCAGAGCCAGGAGTGACCCTTGTGCATTATCATGCGTGACCCAAAAGAAGTCAGGCAAGTGGCGTTTGTTGATTGACCTACGGAATGTTAATTCCACCACGATTCCCATGGCCTTCCTTCCCCTGCTGCCATTCCTAAGGATTAGTCACTGGTTGTCATTGATTTATGGATTTTTTTTTGGGTCTTGTTTGTTTTTTGTCTTTGGGTCACACCCGGCAATGCACAGAGGTTATTTCTGGTTCTGCACTCAGGAATTACTCCTGCTGGTGCTCGGAGGACCATATGGGATGCTGGGGATCAAACCTGGGTCGGCCGCGTGCAAGGCAAACACCCTACCTGCTGTACTATCGCTCCAGCCCCTGGTTGTCATTTATTTAAAAGATTATTTTTACAACATTCCCATCCACCCGGATGATCGTAAGCGTTTTGTGTTCTCTGTCCCCTCTCTTAATAATCGCGCACCTATGCGCAGATATCAATGGACTGTCCTACCCCAGGGAATGACCACTTCCCCTACCATGTGTCAATATTTTGTTGACTTGATCTTGCGCCATTCGCGGGTCAAGTTTCCTCAGGCTAATGTGATTCATTATATGGATGCTATCTTGCTTGCATGTTCTAATGATGGAGAGCTCCAAAGATTATATGAGGATGTTATAACTTGTCTACCTGCAGCCGGGTTACAAATAGCCACAGGAAAAAAATCCAGATGCTGTCTCCACATGAGTATTTAGGTTATGTTCTTGAGCGTACTACTGTACAACCTCAAAAAGTTTCTATTCACCATGATAAACTTAAAACCCTTACTGATTTTCAAAAAATGCTAGGAAACATTAACTGGGTGCGCCCCTCTTTTGGCATTCCCAGGTCAGACCTCCGTAATCTATTCCTGACCCTTGAAGGCGACTCTGCCTTGAACAGTCTTAGACAGTTAACCCCTGATACTCAGAATTAGGGAGGCTGGAGCTATAGCACAGCGGGTAGGGTGCTTGCCTTGCACGAGGCCGACCTGGGTTCAATTCCCAGCATCCCATATGGTCCCCTGAGCACCGCCAGGAGTGATTCCTGAGTACAGAGCCAGGAGTAACCCCTGTGCATCATCGGGTTTGACCTAAAAAGCCAACCCCCCCCCAAAAAAACCCAAACAAACCCCAAAAAGCATAAAACAAAATTAAACAAACAAACAAACAAAAGAATTAGGATTTGTGACTCCTGCTTTTTGATACCCCCTAGTCACCCACTGCTGTACTGGCACAACTTTGGTGCTCGATAGAATGGCTCCATTTGCACAACAAAGAGTCTTGCACTCTTATGCCTTACCTTGAGTTAATGGCTAAACTTATAATTAAAGGAAGACTGAGCGCCCTTGCCATGCTGGGATTTAATCCTCATATCATTGTTCTCCCTGTCCCCGTGAAAGAAACTGTCTCCATTCGGCCCCTCAAGTGATGCCTTACAAAGAGCTTTACCTGATTTTTTGGGAGAACTTTCCTCCCACTATCCAGCAGAAAAAACTTGGGATTTTTTTTTCAAAAGAACTCCATTTGTCATTTCCTCCATCATTCACTCCTCCCCTATTCCCGATGCTCCGGTATACTACATTGATAGCTCTGCCTCAGGGAGAGGTGGAATTTCTGGACTTTTCCTAACTACAACAGTAAACACTAACTATGCTTTTGTCCAGCAAGTGGAACTTGCCACTTTGGTTTATCTACTCTCCCATGTGCCAGGGCCTGCTAATATAGTCTTGGACTCAGCTAAAGTGCTCTGAACCGGTTTTTATTACTCATATAAGATCTCATTGCGCTCTTCCTGGACCTATGATGCGGGGAAATGAAGCTTCTGATCTCTTAAAGGTAAAGGTAAAGGCCCTCCCGTTGATCGTCGATTTGCTCGAGCGGGCCCAGTAACGTCTCCATTGGAGACTTTGTTGTTACTGTGTCTGGCATATCGAATACGTCACGGGGAGCTTGCCAGGCTCTGCCGTGCGGGCGAGATACTCTCGGTAGCTTGCTGGGCTCTCTGAGAGGGGCGGAGGAATCGAACTTGGGTCGGCTATGTTGGCCGCTTGTAAGGCGAACGCCCTACCCGCTGTGCTATCACTCCAGCTGATCTCTTGGTGGCGCCAATTTTTACTTCTCCGCAGAATAGCACCAGGCCTTACACATGAACGCCTGCTGCCTTCATGTTCACCACCGTATCCCAGTGCGGGAAGCCAAGTGTAAATGTCCTTGCTTGCGTTATCTGTGCTCCTTCACACTGCATACCCCGTGCGACTGGAGCCAATCCCTGAGGCTGCAGACTAATGAATTATGGCAAATGGATATTATTCATGTCATGTGCTTCTTCAAGAAACGTTTTATCCATGTAGCTATAGATATTTACTCTCACTCTCGATGGGCTGTTCCCATGTCTTCTGAGAGCACCAAAGCAGTCTGCTCCTTTCTACAACAATGTTTTTCTGTCATGGGCATTCCCTCTGCTATTAAAACTGATAATGGCCCAGCCTGTACTAGTAAAGCTTTTCGAGATTTCTGTGATGAATGGTAAATTAAACACATTCTGGAATCCCTTATAATTCACAGGGACAAGGTATAGTTGAATGTGCTGATAGAACCTTCAAAACACAATTATTAAAAGCAGAAAAGGAGGCATGCCTCTGCTTGATTCCTTGTCCTTGATATTGTTTACTTCAAACTTTTTAAAATTTACCTCAACGTGAGCCCTATGCAGCAGCTGAGAGACATTTTCAGAAAGGTACACAGGCTCAGGAAACTATTAATTCTCCTACTTGGATTAAAGTTTACAAAGAATGGGTAGCAGGAAAACTCCTCATTTGAGGAAAAGGCTATGCTTTTGTTTCAATAGATGATAACCCCACTGAGAAACTTTGGGTCCCGTTACGTCTCATCAGAAGTCGAATTCATCTGCCTGATGTGGCTCTCAGACCGTTGGAGACTCACAACCCTTCAAATTCCAGCCCCAAGTCATCGCCAAACTGATTTCAGCTGGAAGTCACAAGGAGAGAAGAGGACCAGCGTCAGAGGGCCTGCAGCAAAGACCTTTAACTATCGTGAGGTCACATTAAGTACATTCCAT
Organism: Sorex fumeus; assembly: GCF_029834395.1. Classification (NCBI taxonomy): domain Eukaryota; kingdom Metazoa; phylum Chordata; class Mammalia; order Eulipotyphla; family Soricidae; genus Sorex; species Sorex fumeus. Next base: position 5,139,912 of record NW_026606063.1, read on the forward strand.
ATACCTCTCTTTTACAGCTTGTGGATTGGACAATGCCACGCAGCCATATTTTGAATTAACAATTCTTTACTTTTATCCTTTTCTTGGAATTCACAGGTGCCTCAGTTCCTGAAGGGATGACGTTTAACAGGAACACCTTTTCATTTCTCTCTAGGATATCCATTTGTATTGGAGCTTCCCTCTGTCTCTTTCTCTACCTCCAGGCATGGAAACTAAACCCTGATGGTCAAAGCCTCTGATAACTTTAAAAAAGTGTTTTTTTTTTCTCAAACATAAGCTAGGTTGCACATCAATGACTGCCGATGAAACTGACCAGAGAATGGCTGCATTCCTCTGCTGAAGTCCTGCCAGAAGTTGTGATACTCCTGTTCCAGTGCTCCCCGACTGATCCAGTGCTTCCTGATATTTATCGAACTCATAGCTGGGACTCATTGCTGCAACCACTACTGATGCTGTTACAGGAACAACTCTTCAGTTTTGATCCAGACACTCCATTTCTTCAGAATGGGACTAAATGACTCTCATCATTGGTGACTCTCATCACCTCTGGACAGTGCAGGACACTTGGACTCTTTACTACAAGCACTGCTCTGGGTCCAGGATTGGACGGAAATCTTAGTACAACTGAGATGATTTTGTGTTTGGAATTGTTCCTGTTTCAAATTTTGTGTTATTGTAAAAAAGAAAAGGGGGAGATGTAAGATATCATTGATTTGTCCTTTCTGCCTTGCCACAGGGAGGTTAGGTTTATTGGGTTACTCCCATCACAGTGCTCCCACCCCTCTGTGTTTATTTGCAACTTCTTTCTTTGTGCTCTGTTAACTTGTAAATATTGTTTTTCTCTTCTCCTTCCGTCCTTTGCACAGTTAATTCAGAGCAATGTCCTTTTTGTATGGGCACAAGAAGACAGTTAATGCTATACTTTTGTAACTTGCAAGTTAATTGACGCTCAATAATATTTTCCTCCTGGACATCTGTTCTCTCAACTTAAGCCTCAGTTGCCCCTACTTCTTAGCATCCCAAAAACATGATCCGAACGAGGGACTGGATAGACCCAAGGTGAGCTATGTACTACCCTGTCATTGAAATGGGCCTGGCCAAAGTGCCATGATGCTTAACTATAAATTAAGAGCATAGTCATGGACAAATTCCGTCATGATCCAAAAAGTAATAACTAGAGTCAGACCCTGCTAGGGTTAGAAAAGATTAATCTGGTCTGACCACTGTAGTCTGAGTCTGTGGCAAGATGTTCCCAGGAGAGCCACCCTACAAGCTTCAGTGTATCTCTTACTGTGTCCATACAAAACTAACTAATATTAAGAAGTAGAATTAAGATGTTAATTAAGACGTTAATTAAGTTATTGGACTGAAGAGAAGAGAAACACTTCTAGGTGGTGTTTCCACCCTTGAGCCTGATGGGCAATGAGGAAGTGCTTTCTTATGTTGATTTTGCTATGGGACTGGGTGTAGCATTGGCCCAGAGTGCTGGGTGGTAGAGAGACGAGAGAACTGGAGGGGAGGAGAGAAAGAGTAGGGCTGCAAGATGGAGTGGAGAGAGACTAGCAAGGGGGAAAGAGAGAGGAGAATGTAGAAGAGGAATACAGGAACAGGCAAGAGGGGAGAATGGAATAAATGGCAACTGACCACCAATGGTCAGGAATGCAGCCATTCTCTGGTCAGTTGCCAGGGCCCCTTGGAGGGGAGCGGGTTGAGTTTCCCTCCCCGCCCCGACCAGGGCTCCGGCAGCTGAAGACCTCCAGAACCAGCCACCACCATGCTGAGACCACTCTCCACACGCATGAAGGTACCGGCAGAGGAACAAAGGCGTGCAGGTCCCAGGGCTGAGATCTCTAAGCCTGCTTGGATCGGGGCTGAGCATCCTCCATTCAGATCCTCCATAATCCAGTAGGCAGGGGTCACACCCACCAATTGGCGCTGTTTAATCCCATCAATGGCCAAGACCCAGAGACTATAAAACCCAGCTCCCAGATGCACACGGCCACATTTGCGGCCGCACGACATCTTATTATATCATTCTTACTTTGGACAAATGGCAGGCTACTGAATGTAACCTGCTCACACGGCAGAGTCTGGCAAACTCCCCGTGGCGTACCCAATATGCCAAATACCAGTAACAATGATGGGCCTCATTATCCTAACCCTGAAAGAGCCTTGAATATGGCACTTTTCAAATAATCTCAGGGCTAGGACAAAGGAGACGTTACTGGGGCCTGCTCGAGGCAATTGACGAACAACAGGATGGTCGTGATCGTGATCGTGACCACCAAACGGCTTGGCCCTCATTTCCTCCTCCGTCTGCCTCATGGCATGGGCCATTCCGGCTGGGTGAGCGGCCCGAGACCACCCAACCCAGGCGGTGATGGGGAGAGCTGTTGGGGCCTCCCCTGGCCGTCCCGGAGATTATACACCCTCTCCCTGACGTTGTCAAGATTCCTACAAAGGACCGTTTCCCTGCTCTTCCTTTGTATTGCATTTGAAATTAGTTACCCCCTACTACATTTCTTGATCTACTGCATAGGAGAGGATCCTTCTCTGCCTGTCCCTCTCCCTTTGACTCACTTCACCCAGCGTGATACTTTCCAGATCCATCTGTGTATGAGCAAATCTCGTGACTTCATCTTCTCTTACAGTCGAGTAAGATTCCATTGTGTATATGTACCAGGAACCCCCATTTTATTTGTGTTGAATTTTCTGGCATACTTTGTCAATTAAAAAAAAATGTTTGGGGAACCATTTTGAAGCCATTTATTTTAAAAATGTGCCTTGTCTGGTTGAAGGGATGGGTGTTTCATTGTATGACCGAGACTTAGACCTGAAAGCTTTGTAACTGCTCTCACGGTGATTTAATAAATAAAATTATAAAAAAAATGAAAAACAGTGGGGGTACAGTGCTGTAAGCAGGTCAATCTGTACCTGTGAGGTGAGTGCATCAGCAGCCTGATGGCAACCTCAGACTTTCAGATACCCAAAAATTGCTGCTGTGCCTTTGTCCAGACCCCAAAAACTTGGGGCCAAGTTTACCATGAAAGTAAACGGCCAAAAGTTAGGTATGTGGGAGACACACCCACAAACCACCTCTCGCTCAGCTATATAATTGGAGGCATGGCCTCTCTGGTTCCTGATCAAACTGCTTAATGGCCATGATCCCAGAGTTTCAGAAACGAATCTCAGAATCCAGCGGATTTTGGCAGAAATGCGTCCTGTTCCTGCAGTAGGTTACTGGCGCTGGGCCACTCCAGTTGGGAATAGATTTCGTGCCTTGGCCTGTTCCCCCTGGCGGCCTGGTGACCACCATCCTTCAGAGGCCACTGGACAGTCAGGTTTGGGCCTGTAGTGACAAGACACATGGGGCCTCACCACACGGGAGTGGAACCAACTCTTTCTCCCCATCCCAACGAGACCCTGAGTCACTGCCTACAAACGGCCTCTCTGGCTCCTGATCAAGCTGATTAATAGCCATGATACTGAAGACTCAGAAACAAATCTTGAAACCCAGCGGCTTTTGGCAGAAATGCATCTGGACTGCATACAAAGTGGCTGCCAGCTCAGAGCTTATTGGAAAGCCAGGTATGAGCCGTTGGTGACAGGGCAACTGCAGTCTCATGGGAAGGGGGGGCGGTACCAGCTCGTCCTTCACGCCCTACCGAGGTCATGAGTTGCCCCTCACAAGCGGCTCTCTGGCATGGCCATGGCTCAAGAGGCAAAAGGACTTAATCCAGAGCCCGGAAGCTTGCGGCAGAAAAGTGAATGGACCATGTGTTAAACTACAGCGCCATGCCTTCCCGGGATGGAAAGGGTGTTGCTCCCTTCTGCCTTTTCCCCTCCTGGCAGCAAGGTGGCTGCCACCTCAGAGCATAATGGAAAGCCAGGTATGAGCTGGCGGTGATGGGGCAACTGCAGTCTCATGGGAAGGAGGGTGGTACCGGCTTGTCCTTCACGCCCTACCGAGGTCACGAGTTGCCCCCCACAAGTGGCTCTCTGGCATGGCAAAAGGACTTAATCCAGAATCCGGAAGCTTGCGGCAGAAAAGTGAATGGACCATGTGTTAAACTACGGCACCATGCCTCCCCAGGAGGGAAAGGGTGTTGCTCCCTTCCGCCTTTTTCTCCCCTGGCAGCAGGGTAGCCACCGCCTCAGAGCTTATAGGAAAGCCAGGTACGAGCTGGCAGTGACGGGGCAACTGCAGTCTCATGGGAAGGGGAGTGGTACCAGCACGTCCTTCATGCCCTACCGAGGTCATGAGTTACCTCCCACAAGCGGCTCTCCAGCACGGCCATAACACCAGACACACAGAAACCAATCTCATAATTATCTGGCTCTTTGCAGAAATCCAAAATCGTGGCTGTGTGACATTATATGATTCTCATAACCAGCTATAGAAAACAAAGTATTTCACAATGCCTTTTCAGCAATTCTGATTGTTTGGGGGGAAATTCTAAACAATAATGGTGCATCTTTTGTCGAAATAATGAATGTAAAGAATGTAGAGAAGAGTTAAGTGGAAATCATCTGCCTCACAGGCATTTGGAGGGGTGGGAGTGGGGGTATACTTGGGTTCTTGGTGGTGAAAAATGAGTACTGGTGAAGGGAGAGGTGTTTGATCATTGTATGACCGAGACTTAAGCCTGAAAGCTTAGTAACTTTTCCCACAGTGATTCAATAAGTAAATATAAAAATAAAAAATAAAAAAAATTAAGGTGGAGTTCATGCCCAATTCAATCAGCTAATCAGTGACTGAATAAATAGCAGTACTCCTACAAAAAAAAAAAAAGAAAAAATAGTAAGGTGGAGTTCATGCCCAATTTAATCAGCCTAATCAGTGGCTGAATAAATAGCAGTACTCCTACATTAAAAAATAAGTGCGCCTTGTACAAATACGAGAGAAACCTCTCTATGGTTAAGTGGTTGAAGCACCTGCGATGGAAGTGTGAGTCTGTGAGTTAGATCTCTCTTATTGCCCACTCACGCTGAGTGTGATCCTGGTTCTACTGTCTGCGAACACAGCAACAGAGTGTGTTCTCCAGCAAACAACAGCAGGAGGGATTTATTATTTTTTCACACACACATCCAGTTTTCATCATAATACATAGTGGGAAGATTATCCTGTTCCCATTGTGTATTTTTGTTCCTGTCAAAACATTAGTTGACTGAATTGTGAGACTTTGTTCCACCCCCTCCATTCTGTTCTGCTGTTCTAGGTGTCTATTTTTCTATCAGCACCGAACTGTTGTCTTTGCTTCATTTTAGAGCTTGAAATCAGGACTGGCGATATCCCGAGCTCTGTGTTCTTTCCTCAAGATTGCTTTTGCTAATCAAAGTCTTTTGTGATGCCATACATATTTCAGTATTTTCCTTTATTTCTGTAAAAAATGTCATTGGAATTTTGATAACGATTTCACTAAATCTGAATATCACGTTGAATTGTATAGTCATTTTAACATTAGTAACTCAAATCTGTGTACATGGATGTCTCTCCATTTATTTTCTGCCCCTCTGTTTTACTTTCAAATGCACTGCCAACTAATACATTATTTTTTAATTTTTATTAGTGAAACACCATGAGGTACAGTTGTTGACTTACAAATTTTTTGAGCTTGGGTTTCAATTATACAATGTTCGAATACCCATCCCTCCACCAGTGCCCATTTTTCACCACCACTGATCCTAGTATCCCTCCCACCCTCCATACCCCCTGCCTCTGTGGCAGGGCATTCCCATTTGTTCTCTCTCTTCTTTTGGGTGTTGTGGTTTGCAAAAGAGGCATTGAGTGGCAATCATATTTGGTCTATAGTCTACTTTCAGCATGCTTCTCCCATCCTGGGAGGATCCTCCCAGCACTCTTTACTTGGTGCTCCCTTCTCTGTCTGAGCTGCCTTTTCCCCTAGCATGTGTGGCTGGCCAGCAAGCCATGGAGTGAACCTCCTGGTACTTGTCTCGGCCATTCTGGGGTGTTAGTCTCCTATTTTGTTACTTCATGTTCCCAAGATGAATGCAATCTTTCAATGTCTACCCCTTTCTTTCTGAGTCATTTCGCTTAACATGATACTTTCCATGTAGTACCACTTGTATGTAAATTTCATGACTTCATCTTTTCCAACAGCTACATAGTACTCCATTGTGTAGATGTACCAAAGTTTCTTTAACCAGTTATCTGTTCTCGGGCACTCAGGTTTTTTCCAGATTCTGGCTATTGTAAAGAGTGCTGCAATGAACAGACAAGTGCAGATGTCACTTCGACTTTTTTTTGCCTCTCTGGGATATATTCCCAGGAGTGGTATTGTTGGGTCAAATGGGAGCTCAGTTTCTAATTTTTTGAGAATCGTCCATACTGTTTTCCAAAAGGGTTGGACTAGTCGGCATTCCCACCAGCAGTAAAGGAGGGTCCCTTTCTCACCACATCCGCGCCAACACCAGTTGCTTTTGTTCTTGTGGATGTGGGCCAGTCTCTGTGGTGTGAGATGATACCTCATTATTGTTTTGATCTGCATCTACCTGATGATTAGTGATGTAGAGCATTTTCTCATGTGCCTTTTAGCCATTCGGATTTCTTCTTTGAGAAAGTCTCTGTTCATTTCTTCGCCCCATTTTTTGATGGGGTTGGATGTTTTCTTCTTGTGGAGTTCAATCAGTACTCTGTATATCCTTGATATCAACCCCTTGTTAGATGTGTATTGGGCGAAATCCTTTCCCATTCTGTAGACTGTCTTTGTATTTTGGTCACTGTTTCTTAGGAGTTGCAGTTTTCACTTGCTTGGTCAGTAGCGTGACATCTTTGAAGATACCATTAGCTTCAATGTCATGGAGGGTTTTGCCAACTTTGTCTTCAATGTACCTTATGGATTCTGGTCTGATGTTGAGGTCTTTAATCCATTTTGATCTTACTTTTGTACATGGTGTTGGGAAAAAATCTGAGCCCATTTTTTGCATGTAGCTGTCCATTTTTGCCAGCACAATTTGTTAAAGAAGCTTTCTTTGCTCCACTTCACATTTCTTGATCCCTTGTCAAAGATTAGATGATCATATGTTTGGGGGGAGATGTTAGTATATTCAACCCTGTTCCATTGGTCTGAAGCTCTGCCTTTGTTCCAGTACCATGCTGTTTTAATTATTACTGCTTTGTAGTAGAGTTCGAAGTTAGGGAGGTTGATTCCTCCCATTTTCTTTTTCCCAAGATTTTTTTTAGGTATTTGTGGAGGCTTATTGTTCCATATGAATTTCAGGAGTGTTTGCTCCATTTCTTTGAAGAATGTCATGGGTATTGTTATAGGGATCACATTGAATTTGTACAATGCTTTTGGAAGTATCGCCATTTTGACAATGCTATCCCTGATCCATGAGCAGAGGATATCTTTCCATTTTCTCGTGTCCTCTTTTATTTCCTGAAGTAGCGTTTTGTAGTTTTCTTTGTAGAGGTCTTTTATGTCCTTAGTTAAGCTGATTCCGAGGTACTTGATTTTCTGGGGCACAATTGTGAAAGGGATTGTTTTCTTCATGTCACTTTCTTCTCTCTATTTGCGTATAGAAGAGCCATGGACTTTTGGGTATTGATCTTATAGCCTGCAAGTTTACTATACAAGTCTATTGTTTCTAGGAGTTTCTTGGTAGAGGTTTTAGGGTTCTCTAAGTATAAGATCATATCATCTGCGAGTAGTGAGAGCTTGATTTATTCCTTTCCTACCTGAATGCCCTTTCTTGCCTAACAGCTATTGCAAGTACTTCCAGTACTATATTGAACAGCAGTGGAGAGAGTTGGCATCCTTGTCTCGTCCCTGATCTTAGGGGGAAGGCTCTCAGTTTTTTCCCATTGAGGATGTTGCTTGCCGTAGGCTTGTGGTAGATGGCTTTAAGTATATTGAGGAAATTCCCCTCTATCCCCATTTTGGTGACGGTTTTCATCATAAATGGGTGCTGGATCTTGTCAAATGCTTTCTCTGCATCCATTGATATGATCATATGATTTTTATCTTTTCTTTTGTTGATATGATGGATTATGTTGATTTCCAAATGTTAAACCATCCTTGCATCCCCGGATGAATCCCAGTTGGTCATGGTGTATGATCTTTTTGATGAGTTGTTCGATTCTATTTGATAATAGTTTGTTGAGGATCTTTGCGTCTGTGTTCATCAGGGATATCGGCCTGTAATTCTCTTTCTATGTGGTATCTCTGTCTGCTTTTGGTATCAGGGTGATATTTGCTTCATAGAAACTGTTCGAAAGTGTTTTTGATATTTAAATTTTGTGGAAAAGCTTGAAGAGGATTGGGAGTAAGTCCTCATTAAGGATTTGGAAGAATTCAATAATGAATCCATCTGGGCCAGGAGTTGGGGAGACTTTTTATTACCGTTTCAATTTTCTTGATGGTGATAGGTCTGTTCAGGTATTCCAGGTCTTCTTGGTTCAGCCTTGGGAGGCTATAGAAATCTAGGAATTTATTCATTTTCTCGAGATTTTCGTGTTCTGTGGGATAAAGCTTCTCAAAGTACTCCCTGAGGATCCTTTGAACTTCTGTAGTTTCTGTTGTAATGACCCCCTTTTCATTTCTGGTTTGGTTTATTAGGGTATTCTCTCTCCCTTTCTTTGTGAGTTTTGCTTGAGGCTTTTCGATCTTGTTTATTTTCTCGAAGAACCAGCTCTTGGTTTCATTGATCTTTCGGATTGTTTTTTGGGTTTCCATCTCGTTAATCTCTGAGTTATATTATTTTCTTCCTTCTGTTCGGATTGGGCTTCTTTTGTTGATCATTCTCCACGCTCTTAAGCTGTGAGGTTAGATTTCAAATGCAGTGCCAACTAATTTAGTCAGCCAGGTCTGTCTTCTTCAATTTCTTTCTGTTTTCAATTTCTTTCTTCAATTTCTTCTTTCTTCTTGAATTTCTTTCATTCACATCTTACAGTTTTTAGTATATGGATTTCCCCCCTCTTTCTTTGGGGGATGGCACATACAGTGCACATGCTTTTTTCTTTCTGTTTTTTTTCTTTGTGTGTGTGTTTCTTTTTCTTTCTCTCTCGTTCTCTCTTTCTTTCTCTCTCTCTTTCTTTCTTTCTTTCTTTCTTTCTTTCTTTCTTTCTTTCTTTCTTTCTTTCTTAGCTCTTTATTTAACAGCTCATGTAAATGAATCTTTATGCGCTATAGAAACTTCGGACGCAGGTGTTCATTGATTATGATTGGAATGCCTCTTAAGCTTTGGCCTGAAAGCTTATATGTTACCTATTACAGGCAAGGGAGATTTTTAAATAATTGGATCAGGTAGTTTATCTGACCCTCCTTCACTTCTGTAATGTAGCCTCTACTTCTTTATCCTCTGTTTCTTGGTCTTCGCTGGTTTCCCATGACCATGACTCTTGATAACTATGGCCAGGTGTTCTGGAGAATGACCATCCACTTGGGTGTATTTGATATTTTCTCAGGTGGACTTGGGTTTAGGGGGAAGAACGAAAGGAAGTGGAGTATCCATCTCATCATATGGGTCTTGCTTTAGCCTCCTGTCCCTGCGCCCCCATTACAGATTGGGTGTGGTAAGGGGAAGATAGCTTCTTGTTTACTGTAGATTTTTATATGTGGTGAGGTGAGCTCTCAAGCAGTGTTCAGGGAGCCCAGTTGGCCAAGTAGGCAATGAGGGCCTCATTGAACCAAGGGTGGTTCAATGCTTGGACCTGCCATGCAGCAGGGCTTGGGTCCAGTAGTGCTTGGGGGACCTCCAGATCCACACTCCATGGTGTGGAGATGCCATGTGGTGCTGAGTTGAACTTAGGTCCGTGTGCATACCTTGTTTGAGCCCCTGACTCCTGAGCTATCTCCCCGACAGTGCTGGGTTGAGATTCATTTTGCCAAACATTCAGGAACTGCTTCCAAATTTGGCAGAGAAGATTGTGTATCACCTCTAAATGCTGACTTTGGGGTTGGAAGTGATTTCTGGATTTTATTTTTCATTTTTTTTTCCAGAGAGCAATGCTGTCTTTTATGTGATTTTAACACTGTTTCTTTAGATTATTTTATTACCACCTTAGGATGTCCTCCTGAGTAGCAGGCAAGTGTGTTTTATGAATGGTGGCAGTGAGCAGAGAGAGGGTCCATGAGAATTAGGTTCCCATCAATATTTTCTCTTCATGGACACAGCCATGCTCCACTTCTGAGGCTGCTTATAGTTAGGTGGGACTCTGACTTCAGTGCTCTTCAGTAAGATAGGAGTGGGAATGATTCATTTTTTTGACTTTGGGTTGTGCAAAGGGAGGGGTTTCTCTGTACCCCGTGTCTCAACCCTATCCTCCCAATGGGTTCTGTGGGCTATCTTGATACTATATGTTAAAGATGATGAAGGCAGGGTTGGGAGAAAAATCTGGACCCTGGTATCCCCCTTGGACAAAAATAGTCCAACTCTGTGGTACCAGAAAAATGAGCCTTGACTGTGTGAAGGCACTGACATGGGGTTAATTTAGTGTGGCAGCATAGTTTGCTCTTCCCTGGCTACTGCAAGTTCTCCTCATTTGCAGGGGGACATAGTAGAGACCGTAGCTTAGGATATGAATGTTTCAAGTCCAGTCACAGGATTCTGAGTTCCCCATGCTTTCTAATCCTTATTCCCATTTGACCGTATCTACTTCCTCTCTTTCAAATATTCCATACATATGCCTACATTCTCACACACACATACACAGACACACACAAATACACACACTCTCTCTTTCCCTCCCTCTCTTTCTCTTTCTCTCTTTCCATTTTCAGCAACATGGGAGGATCTTGAAAGCCTTATGCTGAGTGAAGTAAGTCAGAGATATAAAGACAAATGGCTGTTAATTCCACACATATGTGCAATCAGAAACGATCTCTCCAAGCTCACAGATATAGAGCAGATGGTGGCTGGTCAACGTAGGGGTGGGCAAAATGGGCTAAGAAGGTCCAAGGGGATCGCTCAGAAGACACATGATTTGCATGTGAGAGACCTGCTATTGCTTGGGGGACCAAATGTGGAGCCGAGTATCAAACTGAAGCCAGCTGTATAGAAGCAAGTGCCTTAATTCCAGTGTTATCTCCGAACCCTGAAAATATAAATAATATAAATATACATATACATAGCTTTCTTTTTACCATAATAACCTTTTGATGCACAAAATTTAAATATTTTTCATAAAATTTAAGTGTGTTTTTTTTTTCTAACCAAAGTGCTACATCTATATTTTTGCCCTTTTTTGGACCACACTTAGTGCTGAAGGACCACTCCTACTTCTGTGCTCAGGATCACTCCTGTTGGTGCTTGGGGGACATGCAGAGCAGGGATGGACTTGGGCTTCCCACATGCAAAGCGTGTGCTTAGACCTTTGAGCCGCCTCTCCGGCCCCTCTATGACTATTTTGAATAAACTTCGGTAAATTAACAACAAATAATTGTTTCTGTTTCATTGAACTTTTCAAAGAAACAACTTTTGTTTTCATTGATTTTTCTCTATTCTGTTTTCCATCTCCTTGATTTCTGTTTTGGTTTTGACTTATTACTTCTTTGATGTTTAATACTTATTATTATGATCGTATGTTTTTCTCTTTTTAAATTTTCTTATGATGGAAGCTAGTCATTAATTTTAGAATTTTTTCCCTAATAGAGAGATTTAATGCTATAAAAATTTCCAAATTGCCTAGTTAGCAGCATCTCATAAATTCTGATTTGTTGGGCTTTAATATTCATATAATTCAAAAATAATTTCCATTTTGTGCTTTGATTTTTTGGCCTTGACTTATGGGTTATTTATATGTGGTTTTTAGTTTTCAAATATTTGAGGGGTTTCCAAATAGCTTTTTGTTATTGATCTCTGTTCTGATTCCATGGTACTAAACTATAATTTTATATAACTTGAATCATTTAAAATTTATGGAGACTTGATTCCTGGCACTAAATAGGGTCTTTTTGGTAAACGTCATGTGCATAATTAAAAAATAATATATGTTTTTCAATTTTAGAGTTGAGTGTTTTATAAATGTCACTCAGTCACTCAGTTTAAGTTGTTGATAGTGTTTAAATCTGCTATGTTCTTCTTTCTTTCTTTCTTTTTTACTTTTTTGGCTTTTGGGTCACACCTGGTGAAGCTCAGGAATTATTCCCATCTTTGTATTCAGAAAGTAGTCCTGACAGTGTTTGGGGGACCATATGCTGATGTCAGGGATAGAATCTGTGTCGGTCACATGCAAGACAAGCACCCTATCTGCTGTACTATTGCTCTGGCCCCAAATCTGCTATATTCTTACTGATATTCTTTCTACCTTTTTTTTTTAGTTATTGAGAGGTAAGTACAAAATATCTGATAATAATTGTATGTTTTATATTTCTCTTTGTAGTTCTTTCAGTTTTTGCTTAACATATTTATGGACATACTTTAAAGCTCTGTATTAGATATCCAGATAACCGCGGTACTCTCTTTGATATTGTTATCATTATCAAATGTCCTTCTTTGCTTCTGAAATTATTCTTTGCTTTAAAATCTACTTTGCATGAGATTCATGTTGCCATTTTAACTTGTGTATTTAGTTAAACTAACTCGGCTTGAGGCTCTTGTGTTCCTGGAGCGAGTAGACACCATTGGGCTACACTAGCATGCGACAGGGACAAATGGAGACATTACTGGCGCCCTTGAGCAAATCGATAAATAATGGGATGACAAGTGATGACAACTGACAAGTGATTTTAGTTAAACTAGTCATTGTGTCCAAAAACATCTTTTCATGTGTTTTTTGGCTTTTCCTATCTATTTATCTATCTATTTCTATCTATCTTTTGGAGAAAAGTCCCTCGAGCAAATCGATGTTCATCTGCTCTTTTTTCTTTTTTTTTGCTTTTTGGGTCACTCACGGCGATGCTCAGGGGTTACTCCTGGCTTTGCACCTAAGAATTACTCCTGACAGTGCTCGGGGGAAGGATGCTGGGAATCGATCCTGGGTTGGCCACGTGCAAGGCAAACTCCCAACCCACTGTACTATCGCTCCAGCCTCTCATCTGCCCATTTTAAAGACAGAGAGTTTTTTTTTCTTTTTGGGTCACACCTGGAGATGCACAGGGCTTACTCCTGGCTCTGCACTCAGGAATTACTCTTAGCAGTGCTCAGGGAACCATATCGGATGCTGGGAATCAAACCCAGGTCAACAGTGTGCAAGGCAAATGCCCTACCTGCTGTGCCATAGCTCCAGCCTCAAAGACAGAGTTTTTTTTTTAATTTAATTTTTTTCCCTTTATTTTATTTTATTTTATTTTATTTTATTTTTTTCCCTTTATTTTATTTTATTTTTTTTAAAGTTGTAGATTTACAATTTTTTGTGCTTTGGTTTCAATTATACAATGATCAGATACCCATCCCTCCACCAGTGCCCATTTTCCACCACCATGGATAATATCCCTCCCACCCCCATCCCCCATCCCCCCTGTCTCTGTGGCAGGGCAATCCCCTGTGTTCTCTCTCTCCTTTTGGGTGTTGTGGTCTGCAAAAGAGGCATTGAGTGGCAAACATGTTCAGTCCATAGTCTACTTTCGACATGCATCTCCCCTCCTGGGAGGATCCTCCAAACATCCTTTATTTGGTGCTCCCTTCTCTATCTGAACTGCCCTTTCCTCTAGGATACCCGGCTGGCCTCTAAGTTATGGAGTAATCCTCCTGGTGCTGATCTCAGCTATTCTTGGGTATTAATCTCATACTTTGTTACTTTATATCCCCCAGATGAATGCAATCTTTCTATGTCTATCCCTCTCTTTCTGACTCATTTCGCTTAGCATGATACTTCCCATATTGTACCACTTGTATGTAAATTTCATGACTTCATCTTTTCTAAGAGCTACATAGTACTCCATTGTGTAGATGTACCAAAGTTTCTTTAACCAGTCATCTGTTCGTGGGCATTCAGGTTTCTTCCAGTTTCTGGCTATTGTAAAGAGTGCTGCAATGAACAAACAAGTGCAGATGTCACTTCGACTATACATTTTTGCCTCTCTGGGATATATTCCCAGGAGTGGTATTGCTGGGTCAAATGGGAGCTCAATTTCTAATTTTTTGAGAATCGTCCATACTGTTTTCCAGAAGGGCTGAACCAGTGGACATTCCCACCAACAGTGAAGGAGTGTCCCTTTCTCGCCACATCCACGCCAGCATCGGTTGCTTTTGTTCTTTTGAATGTGGGCCAGTCTCTGAGGTGTGAGATGGTATCTCATTGTGGTTTTGATCTGCATCTCCCTGATGATTAATGATGTAGAGCATTTTCTCATGTGCTTTTTTGCCATTCGGATTTCTTCTTTGAGAAAGTTTCTGTTCATTTCATTGCCCCATTTTTGGATGGGGTTGGATGTTTTCTTCTTGTGGAGTTTAACCAGTATTTTGTATATCCTGGATATCAACCCCTTGTCAGATGTGTATTCGGTGAATATCCTTTCCCATTCTGTAGACTGTCTTTGTATTTTGGTCACTGTTTCTTTGGAGGTGCAGAAGCTTCTTAGTTTAAGATAGTCCCATTTATCTATCTCTGTTTTCACTTGCTCGGCCAGTGGCGTGGCATCTTTGAAGATACCATTAGCTTTAATGTCATGGAGGGTTTTGCCAACTTTATCTTCAATGTACCTTATGGTTTCTGGTCTGATGTTGAAGTCAAAGACAGAGTTTTTAAGGTTGAGTTTTTAAAATATGTTTGTATCATGTTTTTGGTGTATTTGTACATCCATGTTTGTAGTGTACTCATGGTTCTGTGCTTGGGGGTTGTTCTAGTGATGCTTGAGGGATCATGCGGTGCCGGGGATTGAACCCAGGCAAAACTTTGCATGCACTCGGCTCGTTGAGTTAGCCCAGTCCCGAATTCTTTAAATTTATTGAGAATTTTAACTCATTATACATAAATGTTTATTATGAATATATTGTATATTATCTGCTATGTGATTTGGACATCTCTTCTTCTGTCTAAAAATTGCCTTTTATTAATGGTGTATTTCACTGCATACAAATTGTTTCTAATTGGCTGTTTCCTCATTTGTTAACTTTGTCTTTTGCTTCACTTCTAAGGTCAGTATTGAAGAGCTTATCACTAATGTTTTCCTCTATGTCTGTTATAGTTGCAGGTCTTACATCCAAGTACTTAGGGGACTGGAGAGACAGTACAGAGGGTAGGGTGCTTGCCTTGCATGTGCTTAATCTAAGTTTATACTCTGGCATCTCATATAGTCCCCAGGTCCACCAGGAGTGATCCCACAATGCAGAGCCAGGAGTAGGCCCTGAACAGGTGTGACCCCCACCCAAATCCAAACCAGACAAACAACAAACCCCACCCACAAGTATTTAGTCCCCAATTTTAGTTAATGTGCGGTATAAGATAGTGATCTACCTTCGTTATTTTGCTTGTGGACATTCAGTTTTTCCAATATTATTTATTGAGGAAAATTTATTATTCCATTTTAACATCTTTGGTTAGAGAGAAGTTATCCACAAATATGTAGATCCAATACTGACCTCTGAATTATTTTTCTGTTGATATCTGTGTATAGCGTTCTCATCTTGTTTGCATAGGGCCCAGGTCTCTGAGGCATATGTTAATGCAGGAAGAACAGTGGAATCAAAGAGATGTGCCCGGAGCCGGAGGTTCTTCGTCCTCTTAGCTATTTCTTCGACGTTCTTGAAGGCGTTCCAAGCCGCTCTCTTCCTCCTGCGCAGCTCGGGTGCCAGGTCATTTGTCATGTTGACTTCTCGACCTAGGTACACATAGCTGTTGCATTCGGAGATGGTCGTTCCGTTGAGAGCGAATGGGGCATCAGGAACGAGGCTGTTTCTCATAAACATTGTCTTCGTAAGATTCAGCTGTAGTCCTACCTTTCCACACTCACGGTCAAAGTCGGCCAGCATTTGTGCCGCTTGGCTGATGTTTGGTGTTATTAAAACAATGTCATCAGCAAAGCGGAGGTGGTGTAGTTGCCGACCATCTATCTTCACTCCCATTCCTTCCCATTCCAGTCGTCGCATGATGTTCTCGAGGGTGGCACTGAAGAGTTTTGGTGAAATGGTATCACCCTGCCGCACCCCTCTCTTGACATCAATGATCACTTCTTTGTAGAATGGTGAGATCCTGGTAGTGAATCCACAATACAGCTCACGGAGGATCCTGATGTATTGGGCTTGAATGCTCTGATTGGCTAGGGCTTCAATGACCGCTTCCGTCTCAACAGAATCAAAGGCCTTCTTTAAATCAATGAACGTTAAACAGAGCGGCATCTTGAACTCCCGAGAAACCTCAATGAGCTTGGTTATCGTGTGGATATGGTCGATGGTGCTGAAACCTTTACAGAACCCTGCTTGCTCGCATGGTTGTCCTTCATCTAGTGTTCTGCCAATCCTATTTAGGATGACTCGAGTGAACAACTTGTAGATGACAGACAATAGGCAGATCGGGCGATAGTTGCCAATGTCATGGATGTCTCCCTTCTTGAACAGTAGTACGGTCCTGCTGGTTTTCCATTGGGATGGAACCTTGCATTCAGACAGGTAGCGAGTGAACGAATAGCGAAATGAGAACGCTATTCAGGTCTCCCAAAGAAGAATAGAAAGAGCTATGCTTGGAATATCACATTTCACTCAAATGAGAGAAAGAATCCGGAGTTCCGACATCCGTCGATGATCAAGAATCAGGGACGCTGTCTCATTTGCCAAGGTGTCAAAAATCAGATGGGCTGGTCACGTAATGAGATTTAAAGACGACCGCTGGACTAGAGCTGCTACCGACTGGATTCCACGGGATGTCAAAAGACCGCGTGGCCGCCCACCTACCAGATGGTCAGACTTCTTCGTCAAGATCATGAACGATCGGTTTGAGGCTCTTCATGTTCCCATGGCGAACAGATGCCATTGGGCTACACTAGCACGCGACAGGGACAAACGGAGATGTTACTGGCGCCCGCTGGAGCAAATCGATGACTAACGGGAAGTTAAGTGATTAAGTGATCTGTGTATGTTCTTATTCTAAAGCTATGCTTTTAAAATTTAACTTTAATAATCATTGCTATTAGTTTGTAGTATTGGTTGAAGTCAGAGAGCATAACAGCTTCTTTGTTGGTTAATTTTAAAGTGATTGTTTTAATATTTGGGGCCTTTTGTATTTATAGATACATTTAATATCTTTTTTTTATTTCTATGGAGAATGACAATTAGAATTTTGACAGGGATTGCATCACGATCATGATCACAATCATCCTGTTGTTCGTCTATTGCCTTGAGCAGGCCCCAGTAACGTCCCTTCGTCCTGGCCTTGAGATTTTAAAAAGTGCCATATTCAAGGCTCTTTCAGGGTTAGGAGAATGAGACCCATCATTGTTACTGGTATTTGGCATATTGGGTACACCACGGGGAGTTTGCCAGACTCTGCCGTGTGGGCAGGTTACATTCAGTAGCCAGTTTGTCAAAGCTAGAATGAGATAATAAGATGTCATACGACCACGAATGTGGCCTCGCGCTTCCGGGAGCTGCTGGGTTTTATAGTCTCTGGGTCTTGGCCGTTGAAAGGATTACACGGCGCCAGGTCAGTTGGTGGGTGTGACCCCTGCCTACTGGAAGATGGAGGATCTGGGTGGAGGATGCTCAGCCCTGATCCGAGCAGGCTTGAAGATCTCAACCCCGGGACCCACATGCCCCGGCAGCTGAAGACCTCCAGAACCAGCCACAACCATGGTAGGCATCGAACCCGGGTTGGCCACATGCAAGGCAAACACCCTACCCGCTGTGCTATCACTCCAGTTCCTGTTCTAATTTTAATGAAAACAGCCCAGGAAACTGTGGCTTTGAGACTATAGGCCGGTAGAGTCTCTCTTCCACCCATCCCTCAAACTGGCCTGAGGTAGGGAACTTTGATAGGTTTTTATTTCCTCTAATATGATAATTCATAGTGGCTGTGGGCTGAGAGAGGGAGCCAGTGATGCAGTTCTCTAGATCTGGAACTCTGTGTTGTTGTTGTTGTTGTTTGTGTTTGGGCCACATGCAACTGTGCTTGCTCGGGGCTTGCTCCTGGCTCAGTGCTCAGGGCTCAGTTTTGGGGCTAGGGGACCGGATGTGGGCCTGAGCCCAGGACGCTAGCAGGGCAGCCCCTCCCCGCTGTCTTCTCTCCGCAGCCCCCGAGCCTGAGATACTCTCTCAAGGCTCCCAAGTGGTTAGTGCCTGAGTAAACCCAAGGCTTTCCAAGCATTTCTGGTATGTTCTGGAAATGGGAGAGGTTCCTCTCTGGGCGAACCAAGTGTTTTCGACTATAGCCTCCAATTTTACTTTTACTCCAACCGATCCATCTTAGAACTTGTTGGGAAGTCTACTTGTGATGATCTGTATGTTTGACAAGCCTTTTCTGTTTCTGCTGTCGGTTCCTTACAAGAAGCCAGCTTGTCATCTTGGCTGTTTATCAAGAAACAGTTCTTTCTTTTTTTTTTTTTTTTTTTAAGAAAAAAATTAAGGGGGTATGGTGACTCCAGCAGGTCAATCTGTACCTGTGAGGCGAGTGCATCAGCAGCCTGATGGCACCTTCAGACTTCTAGATACCCCAAAATCGCTGCTGTGATTTTGGCCAGACCCCAAAAACTTGGGGCAAAGTTTACCAAGAAAGTAAATGGCCAAAAGTTAGGTATATGGGAGACACACCCCCAAACCACCTCTGGCTCAGCTATATAATTGGAGGCATGGCCTCTCTGGTTCCTGTCCCTCCGCCTGCTCCTCCTTGGCGGCTCAGTGGCTGTCATCCTCCAGAGGCCATTGGACAGTCAGGCTTGGACCCGCAGTGATGAAACTTGTTGGGCCTCATGAGATGGGGGTGGAACCGGGCCTGTCCTCCCCACCCCAAAGAGACCCCAAGTCATTGCCCACGAACGGCCTCTCTGGCTCCTGATCAAGCTGCTCAACAGCTATGATCCCAGAGACTCAGGAGCAAATCTCGAAACCCAGTGGCTTTTGGCAGAAATCCCTCCAGATTTAAGTGTTAAAGTTTTGGAATTTCAAAATCACATGGTCCTACTGCAGCCACACGTCATCATATGTTATTCATAACCAGCAATAGAACACAAATTGTCTACTGTTGCCTTTTCAGCAGATCTGAGTGTTGGGGTAAAATCTCAAATAATAATGGTGGGTCTGGTGTCGAAATAGTGAATGTGATCAAAGTAGAGAGAGAGTAATGTGGAAATCATCTGCCCCACAGGTAGAGGGAGGGTTTGGGATGGGGGATACTGGGGTTTTTGGGGGTGGAGAATGGGCACTGGTGAGGGTACGGATGCTTCATTGTATGACCGAGACTTAGACCCGAAAGCTTTGTAACTGCTCTCACGGTGATTCAATAAATAAAATTATAAAAAATGAAAAAAAAAGTAAGGTGGAGTTCCTGCACAATTCAATCAGCTAATCAGTGGCTGAATAAATAGCAGTACTCCTACATAAATTAAAAAAAAAAAATTAAGATTGTATTTTGCTATTTACTTGAAATTCTTTCCCTCTCCCTGCCCCTTCCCTCACTGTTGCTCCCTGGAGGAGCCCTTCATTTGCACCTTGGGGCTGCAGTGTTAGAAACAGTTTTGTTCTGTTCTGTTGTTCTTTTTTATTTTCTTCTTTTTTTTTGTTGTGGGTGGGGGGCACACCTGGCGATGCTCAGGGGTTACTCCCGTCTCTGCCGCACTTCGGAATTACTCCTGAAGTTGCTCATGGGACCATATGGGATGTCAGGAAATCAAACCTAGGTTAGCACTGTGCAAGGCAACCGCCCTACCCATTGTATTCTCTCTCCAGCCCCCCTCTTTTCTTTATTTAGGGTTTGGTTTTAGTTTTTGGCCTCACGCAGCTGTCCTCAGGCCTTCCTACTAGCTTTGTGTTCAGGGATCACACCTCATAGTGCTTGGGGGACCATATGTGAAGCCGGGGGTTGAACTTGGGTCGGCTGCCTCAAGGTGAGCGCCCTAAGCTGCTGCACCAGCTTTCCAGCCCACAGAAACAGTTCCTGAGATGGGTGAGCTGGCCTATCCTGCTCACCCGCCCAGGGAAAGGAAGAGGCCGGCCTGGCCTTGGAGGATGCTGGGTGTAGCCCCCAGACAGCAGAAACAGAGTCCAGGCCTGAGACATGCGCAGTGGAAGTGGAGAGAGCAGCCAGTTAATTATTCCAGAAAGCAATGGGACTTCTTCAGATTCTCTAATGAATGCCGGCACCCCAGATGGTCCCCCAAGCCTGCCAGGAGTGACCCCTGAGTGCAGAGCCAGGAGTAAGCCTGAGCACAGTCAGGTGTGGACAAAACCCACAAAACAATCCCATGCCTCCCCGATTCCCCCTCCAAGATAACTTACGTGAATTTTTACAAACAAGGGAGGCGACTGATGATGGTTTCAAAGTAATTTGGAGGTGAAATCTGATGCACACGGGTGATGCTCATTTACAAATGTGATTTACTGTTCCTCTGCCGGTACCTTCATGCGTGTGGGGAGTGGTCTCAGCATGGTTGTGGCTGGTTCTGTAGGTCTTCGGCTGCTGGGGCTCTGCTTGGGGCAGGGAGGGAAACTCAACCCGATCCCCTCCAAGGATCCCCGGCGAGGACAGCCAGGTTGCGGTGTCAGGAGACTGGGCTGTTCTCTTCCGGGAGCTGGGTTTTATAGTCTCTGAGTCTTGGCTGTTGATGGGATTACACGGCGCCAGGGGGCCATTTGGTGGGTGTGACCCCTGCCTACTGGAAGATGGAGGATCTGGGTGGAGGATGCTCAGCCCCGATCCGAGCAGGCTTGGAGATCTCAGCCCTGGGATCTGCATGCCTTTGTTCCTCTGCTGATACCTTCATGAGTGTGGAGAGTGGTCTCAGGAATTGCATGGGTTTCTTATATTGTTTTCAGAATAATGACTATTAACAATGTTAAGTCTAATCTAAGCAGGCAATATTTTTCCACATTTTCCATCTTCTTCAATTTCTTTTAGTTGTGCCTTATACTTTTAATATATGTGTATATATAATGTATATGTAAATTTAACTACTGATGTTTTATATATGTATAAGACATCATTAGTTAAATTTATTTCTAGGTGTTTTCATTTTTGTTGGTAAAATTGTAAATGGGATAATTTCCCTACTTTTTTCTTACTGACTTCATTGTGTATACAAATGCAGCTATGTAGTAGGTAATGCTTGGTATGTAATATACGTGGCTTAGAAGATTTAAGGCAGTTATTTACTTTTTATAAACCTATGCCTGATGACCTGGGCTGGGCTTTTTTTTAAAATAAACCTGGGCTTTCTTATTACTCTTCCCCTTCCTTATGGTTCTCTAGTGAGGTACTCTTGGTGGTGGGATGGTGAAGTAGCACTTCAAATATAAAACACAAATAGGGGAACTTTCATAAGTCATATTATCTCAATACATTAAAATAATTAGAAAAGAACTAAGCAAACAGCACCATCTGCTAAAACTTAGTGATGGAAAAAACGGAACTGGAGGAATCAAAAGGGAAAGGAAATAGAAAAAGAAAAATAGGCATTAATGTCCATGATTCAGAGGCTCAGAAATAAATCTCTTGGAAGAGAGCAATACAAGCCACATGCCACAAAGTGCCTCTGCACCCCAAACTCACCATCCTGTTAAAAGAAAAAGAATTAAATTAACTTCAGTTGTATCACTGTATTTAAAATTTCAGAATTCCTGGAACACCTGGCCGCAAAAGCGGCCACACTACAGCTCATATTCTACACCACTGATGTACCTAGACAAGGGCTCATACTGGCTCCAGGGTGAAGTACAACAATCTTCACACACTTTCCCCTAAGGAAACTTTTTTGGATCATTTTTAACAGATTATTTATAACAAGCAGTACAAAATAAATGATTTAGGTCCTGTTTCGGGGTGGGCTTTGGGAGTCAGGGTGGAAACGTTTGAAATATGGTGGTGGGAAGATGTCATGGTGGTGAGATTGGTTTTGGAATAATAAATGTAATAGATTATTGTGAGCAACTTTATAAAAATAAAAGTAAATTAAAAAAAAAAACAAAGAAAAAGAGAAGCAGGCAGTAACAGAGTAGCAACAACCAGTTAGGCCCAGCCATCTGCCAATCAGACTGGACACTGCAGGACAGAAGGCGGGCCCGGAGCGTCCTCTGTTGAGCCAGACAATGGTGTTGTTTTTACTTTAACCAGCATAGAAAATTAATTATACATGTCCCTTTGTTTCATGGGGAGGTCTGTGGTAGGGAGAGCACTTGGGAGCCTTCTTCAAAAGCGTCGGAGCCTCCTTTGCAGCTGGAGCAGAGAATGAAAAGATAAACGTTCGACAAAGGTAGAACCCACAGTCTGCAGCCACCATTCCATTTATTAATGGTGACCCACTCACCCGGCGGCAGGGTCCGTTCCTGGGGCCGAGCATCTAACTGGATCCCCTGAGAACAGCCGGTTTTCATCCATTTACTAATGGTCCGTTAATAAAGTTTATTATTATTTTATTAATGGTTTATGTCCTACCCAAACTCACCCAAGATCTCTAGTCACCCTGTTTTGTGCCAGTCAGAGAAAGCGAAAAACGCGCCCTATACCAGTACCAGCAGAAACCCTGCATTTAGTCAGCTCCCCAACCAACAGCCTCTGGCTGGAGCAAACTCAGTCTTTCCTTTTCCCATTATAAAACATTCCCACTGCCCCCATCTGCTTTGAGTCTCTGTCAGAACATAAGTGATGGGGACAGACTCCAAACTCTGGATGAGTAACGATTTCTGTTCTTAGGTGGATGTGCATTTGTTTCCACAGTAGTGGCATGTTGGAAATCACTCCTGGGTGGAAATGTTCTCATTTCATCACTGCTCTTTATGGGGATCTTATCAACTCTGTCCATAGAAGTAAAGAATTAAACGTAGGGGATGGGATGAATGATTTGGTATGTTATTTATAATCATAGTTGTTTTTTTTAATCAGTCAAGTGTTTCTTCCATGTTACAGAGAAATATCTCCATTTATCTTTTTTAAAAAGGGAGCTTTATTTTTTTTCTCTCTTGCAAGAGGCCCTGCTTCTTTCTATGTGCGTTTTTTTAAAATTTATTTTCGCTGCTTTATTAAGAACATGTGTGTGTGTGTGTGTGTGTGTGTGTGTGTGTGTGTGTGTGTGTTAGTGCGCAGTACTCTGGGGTTACTCCTGGCAGTGCTCGGGCACTGTGTGGGGACGCTGGCGATCGAACCCGGTTTGGCTACTTGCAAGGCAAGTGCCCTCCCCTCTGTCCTGTTGCTCCAACCCCGGTCACACAGGGGTCACACTTTTTGGGTCACACCCAGCAATGCACAGAGGTTACTCCTGGCTCAGGCACTCAGAAATTACTCCTCTCGGTGCTTTGGGGACCGTATGGGATGCTGGGAATCGAACCCAGGTTGGCTGCATTCAAGGCAAATGTCCTACTCGCTGTGCTATTGCTCCAGCCCCTTCCTATGTGCTTTTTACAGATCAATGAGGAAAGTGTTCTCTCATATCTTCTCATGATTTTACTGTTCATTAGAGCAAAGACTGGGATTTAAAAAAGATCATTTTACCTGCCAGAAGTAAATGATGAATGATCTCTCTGGGACTGGAAGAAAAGGTCCAGTTGACAGTAGCAGCAAATGCATTAAAATAATCAGAGATAAACTTAATAAGAAATGAAGACACACCATGAAAAAGAAAACTGGAAGGCCTGTGACACATTTTATAGAATTGAGGGACACAAAAGAAGGCTTTAATAAATGGAAATTATAATCTTTATTTTATCATTTTAATTAATGAAAATAAAATTTAGATATAATTTTAAATTTATAAATCATATAACTGAAAAATAATATAATTTTAGACTTTAACATAAAATTATAATATAATTTATCATAAGTTTTGCTCTTAGGCATTAAGGCTCAATTTTATCAAGCAACTGTTCTGTAAGCTAATCTATAAATTTAATGCAACTCCAGTGAAAATGTCAAAAGCAGTTTAAAAACCAGGCAAGCTAATTCTAATGTTTAGATGGAAAGGAACACATGTGGGTAGTGGCAGAAAAAAACATCTAAAATTTAAAATCTGGGTTCTGGCTTCTATAAGACTGGGAAGAGTACTTGTGGTGTCGCTAGATGGAATTTACAGAGCGATGGAAAAGTGTCATTTACGTTGCCCTCGCTGCAATTTGCAGAGAGGTAAAATGGCTCAAAAACACCGCAAGACGATATAGTATGATAAATTATGCAAAATGGTCATTCACTGTCTGCTGTTTATTTCCAAACTTTCATGAATCTTTGTTACGGCCCTTCCTGTCCATGCCTGTGATAATTATAATCTTAAAAAAACAAGAGAAATTTTTATTTTGATCACAAAAGAAAACAGACTCATTGAAGAATGAAATTCATCTGACGAAATATGTTTGGGGGTTCCAAGCAGTGCTCATGGGGCCTGAGGGCCATCGCTGGCAATTCTTAGCCGACACAGCTTGGTAATGCTCTATCTCACAGTGATTCATTAAAGTAAAAAATTAATATCAGTCAACTAGATGGTGGTTCAATGTGAAAATCCAAGGACGCTGTTTTGTCCCTCTGTTGCTCAGGGCCACCAGGGCCCTACCTGGCAGTGCTTGGGTGCCTCCAGGGTGACATCCAGTAATGCTGAGGTGAGGGTCGTATAGCACTGAGCATCAAACAGGGGATCGCATGCCTTGATCTCGGTACTATCTCTCTGGCCTCATCATATGATTAAATCTTGATCTTGTCGACTTTACTCATCGATTCATAAATAGAACAATGGAGCAGATAGGAAGGAACACTGAGAACTTTCTATCTGAAAAGGACCGGTTTGGGGGAGGTCAGTGAGATGTGTCAGAGGCCTGGAGGAAGTGCCTTTAAAGATGGTGCCAAGAGAAGAAAAAGGCCAATTGGTCTAGCAGGCTGTTACCACACTCATGCTGACCCTGAGATTTCTGAACCACTGGCTAAAGGTTGTGTTCCTGGGAAAGAGTCAGACGGCTTTGCTTTGCTGACACGGAGCTAGCTCAAGTGACTTCATTTGGGTTGCTGTCTTTTTTTTTTTTTTAAATTTTCTTCCTTTTTTTTTTTTTTTTAATTGAATCGCTGTGAGATTCAGTTACAGAACTTTCATGTTTGAGTTTCAGTCATACAATGATCGAACACCCATTCCCTCCACCAGTGCACATTATTCACCACCAATGTCCCCAGTATTAACCCCCCTCCCCCCTCCACCCTTTCCCCTGCCTCTATGGCAGACAATCTTCCCCATACTCTCTCTCTCTACTTTTGGGCATTGTGGTTGCAATATAGACACTGAAAGATTTGTTAGAGTTTGCTTGCGTACTTACACTGGTGAAGCAAGAATGGTCACTTAATAATCACTTAACTTCCCGTTAGTCGTCGATTTGCTCGAGCGGGTGCCAGTAACGTCTCCATTTGTCCCTGTCGCGTGCTAGTGTAGCCCAATGGCATCTCTTCGCTCCGGGAACATGGAGGGCCTCAAACCGATCGTTCATGACCTTGACAAAGAAGTCTGACCATCTGGTAGGTGGGCGGCCACGCGGTCTCTTGACATCCCGTGGAATCCAATCAGTAACAGCTCTAGTCCAACGGTCGTCTTTAAATCTCATTACGTGACCAGCCCATCTGATTTTCGACACCTTGGCAAATGAGACAGCGTCCCTGATCCTTGATCGTCGAAGGATGTCAGAACTCCGGATTCGTTCTCTCATTTGAGTGAAACGTGATATTCCAAGCATAGCTCTTTCTATTCTTCTTTGGGAGACCTGAATGGCGTTCTCATCTTGTTTGCGTAGGGCCCAGGTCTCTGAGGCATATGTTAATGCAGGAAGAACAGTGGAATCAAAGAGATGTGCCCGGAGCCGGAGGTTCTTCGTCCTCTTAGCTATTTCTTCGACGTTCTTGAAGGCGTTCCAAGCCGCTCTCTTCCTCCTGCGCAGCTCGGGTGCCAGGTCATTTCTCATGTTGACCTCTCGACCTAGGTACACATAGCTGTTGCATTCGGAGATGGTCGTTCCATTGAGAGCGAATGGGGCGTCAGGAACAAGGCTGTTTCTCATAAACATTGTCTTCGTAAGATTCAGCTGTAGTCCTACCTTTCCACACTCACGGTCAAAGTCGGCCAGCATTTGTGCCGCTTGGCTGATGTTTGGTGTTATTAAAACAATGTCATCAGCAAAGCGGAGGTGGTGTAGTTGCCGACCATCTATCTTCACTCCCATTCCTTCCCATTCCAGTCGTCGCATGATGTTCTCGAGGGTGGCACTGAAGAGTTTTGGTGAAATGGTATCACCCTGCCGCACCCCTCTCTTGACATCAACGATCACTTCTTTGTAGAATGGTGAGATCCTGGTAGTGAATCCGCAATACAGCTCACGGAGGATCCTGATGTATTGGGCTTGAATGCCCTGATTGGCTAGGGCTTCAATGACCGCTTCCGTCTCAACAGAATCAAAGGCCTTCTTTAAATCAATGAACGTTAAGCAGAGCGGCATCTTGAACTCCCGAGAAACCTCAATGAGTTTGGTTATCGTGTGGATATGGTCGATGGTGCTGAATCCTTTGCGGAACCCTGCTTGCTCACATGGTTGTCCTTCATCTAGTGTTCTGCCAATCCTATTCAGGATGACTCGAGTGAACAACTTGTAGATGACAGACAATAGGCAGATCGGGCGATAGTTGCCAATGTCATGGATGTCTCCCTTCTTGAACAGTAGTACGGTCCTGCTGGTTTTCCATTGAGATGGAACCTTGCATTCAGACAGGTAGCGAGTGAAGAGCCGAGCCAGTGTATTGATGAGTACTGACGGCAGGTTCTTCAGGTGTTCAGGTCTGACCTTGTCTGGGCCGGGTGCTGTTTGCTTCTTTACTGACGAAATGGCGTGTCGGATTTCGGAAGGGAGAACGTTGGGAACGACATACCCATCCTGTGGAATTTGGTATGTCGGCAAGTGGACATGGCTATCGAAGAGATTTGAGTAGAAGTCATGGATAATCTTCTCCATTGCCGTTCTGGAGGATGTGATGGATCCATCAGGACGTCGGAGGGCAGTCATCTTGGTCTTATAGTTGGCGAAGGACAGGCGGGCGTTACGAATACTTTTCCCGGCTTCTGCCGCATCTACCAGTACTTCTGCTCTTCTCTCTTTGAGGTCTTCCTTGATCGCATCTCTGCACTGCTTTGCAAGCTCGGACGTTAGCTTGCGGTTGCCTGAGGCATGCGCCAAACCACGCTGGCGAATTAGCTCAAGAGTTTTCGAAGATAGGCGACTTTTTGTGGCTATCTCTCTCTTGGCGTTCCTCGCACATTCATGGAGGTGCTGAACCAGTCGATCATATTCCTCGTCAATGTTGTCAACAATGGCATCTTCCCATGTTGCCGCAATAGTACCAAAGAGTTCCCAGTTGGTGGTCGTTCTGGGAGTTCTCTTTTTGAACTTTGCAGCCCTTTCTCCCCGCTCTGTGAAGTAGAATTTCACAAAGAAGCAAGAATGGTATTCCTCTTAAATTTGTTTTGCCAGACCAAGAGTTAGATGGTGTTGCAGAATTACAAAGAGGAACATTGAATTGGGCTTTCTGATGGAGTCTTATTAGTAACCCCAAGCTAGTAAACCCCTCCAGAGTTGACCTGTAGTATCTAGGCACTGGGATGAATCCCTCTCATTTGGAGGTACCTCAAACAGCTTGAGGATTGTGGCCAGACAGAATGATACTTTTCTTACTGCCAAAATTTGAATATTAGTAAGTGTGGAGTTCTTTCTATTTCACAGAGAAAATGGAACTGGGATGCAGACAATTGAGACCTGCCTATAAGACCTTACGATCATTTTAAGATTTACATCTTTGTTAAATACACCACTTTCCAGCTACACACATTCTTTTTTATAGCTCCCTAAAATAGCAAATATAAACTTTCTTATGTTTGCAAGGAAGCAAAAGTATACAGGCATAAAATGATCCTTGATAATAGTTATTTTATTATTTTATTGTTTATAGAAATTGGGTATCCATTAGTTATTATCTGATATTGTAGTGAGTTATGTTAGTTATCTCCACAAAATATCAGTTTAATGTTTGAAGTTAATAAAACAACTAGGAAATAAAATTGAAGCTGACTTGGGGTCATTGACGGAGGGCGATGGGCATATAAATTTTGTTTAAAAAGCAAAAAAATATTTAGTCAGAATGATTCAGTTTAGCTAAACACAGTTAATATATATTTTTTTACTCTTTTGGGTCACACCTGGCGATGCACAGGGGTTACTCCTGGCTCTGCACTCAGGAATTATCCCTGTCGGTGCTCAGGGGACCATATGGGATGCTGGGAATCGAACCCGGGTCAGCCGCGTGCAAGTCAGACGCCCTACCCGCTGTGCTATTGCTCCAGCCCCAAACACAGTTAATATTTTTATATAGCACAGCAGATAGGGTGTTTGCCTTGCATGCGGCTGACTCGGGTTCGACTCCTCCGTCTGTCTCAGAGAACCTGGCAAGCTACCGAGAGTATCCCGCCTGCACGACAGAGCCTGGCAACCTCCCCGTGGCATATTCGATATGCCAAAAACAGTAACAACAAGTCTCACTTTGTGTTCCTGGAACAAGCAGACGCCATTGGGCTACACTAGCATGTATCAGGGACGAATGGAGACGTTACTGGTGACCGCTGGAGCAAATCGATGAACAACGGGAGGACAGTGCTACCGTGCTTAAATGCCATACATAAGTAATATTAGTTAATTTATAATAGGGATAAATACCCAAGTGGAACAAAATTATTCTTTTTTTAATTTTTTAAAAAAGTTTTTATTAGTGAAGCACCATGAGATACAGTTGTAGATTTACAAATTTTTGTGATTGGGTTTTGGTTATACAATGATCAAATTCCCATCCCTCCACCAGTGCCCATTTTCCACCACCATCGATAATATCCCTCCCACCCCCATCCCCTCCATCCCACCCTGCCTCTGTGGCAGGGCATTCCCTTTTGTTCTCTCTCTCCTTTTGGGTGTTGTGGTCTGCAAAAGAGGCTTTGAGTGGCAAAACATGTTCAATCCATAGTCTACTTTCAACATGCATCTCCCCTCCTGGGAGGATCCTCCAAACACCCTTTATTTGGTGCTCCCTTCTCTATCTGAACTGTTCTTTCCCCTAGACAAAATTATTCTTATATTTAATACTGATATATCAGAAAGATTTAAAAATTTTTTTTTTTGCTTTTCGGGTCACACCTGGCAATGTTCAATGGTTACTCTTGGCTCTGCACTCAGGAATTACTTCTGGCAGTACTTGGGGAACTATATGTGATGCAGATGATTGAACCCAGGTCGACCTCATGCAAGGCAAACACCCTCCCTGCTGTACTATTGCTCTGCCCCCAAAAGATATTTTTATGAGAGAGAATTAAACTAGAATTTTTGCCAAAGATTTACCATGATTTTGTCAACTTTTTCCACAGTAGTCTCAGAAGCAACCCTTAGCTTCCTGTATGTCTGTCCTCCCGTTGTTCATTGATTTGCTCAAGCGGGCCCAGTAACGTCTCCATTGTGAGACTTCTTGTTACTGTGTTTGGCATATTGAATACGCTGGGTAGCTTGCCAGGCTCTCCGAGAGGGGCGGAGGAATCAAACCCGGCTCGGCCAGGCTGGCTGTGTGCAAGGCAAATGCCCTACCACTGTGCTATGTTTTTAATTTACTTTCATATATATATATATGAAAAGTATATATGAATGCTTCATATACATTCATATATATGAAAACATATACATACACATATACAGGGCTGGAGCGATAACACAGCGGGTAGGGCGCTTGCCTTGCATGCTATCAACCAGGCCGACCTGGGTTTGATTCCTTCGCCCCTCTCGGAGAGCCCAGCAAGCTACTGAGAGTATCTCGCCCGCATGGCAGAGCCTGGCAAGCTACCCGTGACCCGTATTTTATATGCCAAACACAGTAACAAGAAGTCTCACAATGGAGATGTTTCTGGGCCCACTTGAGCAAATTGATGAACAATGGGAGGACAGTGAGAGTGACATATATACATTGTAGCATTGTCCTCCCGTTGTTCATCAATTTGCTTGTGTGGGCACCAGTAACATCTCACGACAAATTGTGAAACTTGTTGTTACTGGTTTTGGCATATCGAATACAACACGGGTAGCCTGCCAGGCTTTGCTGTGCGGGCGAGATACTCTCAGTAGCTTGCTGGGCTCTCTGAGAGGGGCAGAGGAATTGAACCCGGGTTGGCCTTACCTGCTAGGCTATCACCCCAGCCCAGTATACATATATACATACACACATATAATATACATATATTATATATACCACTTGTATCACTGGTAAGGTCATCCCATTGTTCATCAATTTGCTCGAACAGGTGCCAGTAACATCTCCATTTGTCCCTGTCGCATGTTGGCATAGCCCAATGGCATATTGGGGTCTCTTTCAGGGTCAAGGGAATGAAGCCTGTTATTGTTACTGTTTTTGGCATATCAATACACCATGGGTAGCTTGCCAGGCTCTGCCGTGCAGACTGGATGCTCTCGGTAGCTTGCAGTGCTCTACCAAGAGGGAAAAATGTTTATAAAAAAAAACTTATCTTAACAAGGAACTTCACATACTTTGCTCAAATTTGTCATGATCATATGCTTAGTTTATTTGCCCTCTCTTTTCCCCAACTATTTCTTGTATGTGGCTTTTACTGATAGCACATAGATGAGTGTGTGAAATAAATTTGTCTTTCCCCCACAATCTCTGGTTGCAAAGTGTCACTGTCACTGTCACTGTCCTCCCATTGTTCATCAATTTACTTGAGCGGGCCCAGTAATGTCTCCATTGTGAGACTTGTTGTTACTGTGTTTGGCATATCAAATACGTCGCGGGGAGCTTGCCAGGCTTTGCTCTGTGGGCGAGATACTCTTGGTAGCTTGCCGGGCTCTCTGAGAGGGGCGGAGGAATTGAACCTAGGCCGACCAGGTCGACTGCGTGCAAGGCAAAGTGATAGCGAAGTATCAAATTTTCAAATAAGATATCTATGAATTAGGAACTAAATTGCTTAAAAATTAGTATTTTACTATAATATATAATATATATTACATATATATGTTTTATTTTGGGGCCATACCTAGTGGTGCTCAAGGTTTACTATTGACTTTACAGTCAAGGATCACATCTGGTGGTGCTCAGGGGACCAGATGGGGTGCTGAGGGACCAGATGGGGTGCTGGGGATCTAACCCAAATCTGCTTTGTGAAAGGTAAGTGCCCTACTCGATGTACTATCACTTCAGTCCTATGTTTTTTTCATAAAAGTTTTGCATTTCCATGCTTTATTTGAATACTGTGGTTTACAAAGTTGTTCATGATGATTTGCTCCAGGCGTTCAATATTCCAACCCCAATCCCACCACCACTGACACCTTCCCTCCACCATTGTCTCCATTTCTCTAACTATGCCTCAAGTCTGCTCCCAAAGCAGGCCCACGGTAATTTATTTCATACTGAATGACCAATGGAATGATTGAAAAAAATTTTTTTTAGACTTAAATGTCCATTTTTTAAAAAAAATTTTATTAGTGAGACACCATGAAGTACAGTTGTAGACTTACAATTTTTGTGCTTGGGTTTCAATTATACAATGATCAAATACACATCCCTCCACCAGTGCCCATTTCCCACCACCACGGATCCCAGTATCCCTCCCACCCCCAACCCCCCTCATTCCACCCTGCTTCTGTGGCAGGGCATTCCCTTTTGTTCTCTCTCTCCTTTTGGGTGTTGTGGTTTGCAAAAGAGGCAATGGGTGGCAATCATGTTTGGTCTATAGTCTACTTTCAGCATGCTTCTCCAATCCTGGGAAGATCCTCCCAACACCCTTTATTTGGTGCTCCCTTCTCTATCTGAGCTACCTTTTCCCCCTAGCATGTGTGGCTGGCCTCCAAGCCATGGGGCAAAATTCCTGGTACCAATCTCGGCCATTCTTGGGTGTTAGTTTCCTATTTTGTTACTTTATGTTCCCCAGATGAATGCAGTCTTTCTATGTCTATCCCTCTCTTTCTGACTCATTTAGCTTAACATGATACTTTTCACATAGTACCACTTGTATGTAAATTTCATGACTTCATCTTTTCTAACAGCTACATAGTACTCCATTGTGTAGATGTACCAAAGTTTCTTTAACCAGTCATCTGTTCTCGGGCACTCAGGTTTTTTCCACATTCTGGCTATTGTAAAGAGTGTTGCAATGAACCGAATTTTTTTTTTGTGGAAGAAAATTTGTGTAATTGTTATATCTCACCATATGGACATTAAGCTGTTGTTGTAAGTTAAGCTTTCTGTGTTGATGTTTTTGTTATCTTCTGTGTCACATCTCATCCAATCTGGTATGTCTATTACTACGATGTCAGTGTTGTAGGGTTTGAAGATGTTACACTGCTGAACTCCAGAGAATCCAGAATATTTAACTAGGCAGTCTGGTTAGAAGCATGATGGTGGTTTTGGGCCATGAACGTGGCTGCTGGGACTTCCTGAAGTACAAGGTGGGGGAGGTCGCCATTGCAAACTGAGAGGGGTTGGATTCTTTATTTACTTTTTTATTTTTAATTTTTTTTTTGCTTTTTGGGTCACACCCGGTAATGCACAGGGGTTACTCTTGGTTCTGCACTCAGGATTACTCTGGGCGGTGCTCAGGGGACCATATGGGATGTTGGGAATCAAACCCTGGTCAGCTGCATGTAAGGCAAACACTCTACCTGTTGTGCTATCACTCCAGCCCTAGGACTGGAGGTTTTAATAAAAAAAAACCCCATGTACCTGAAATTTTCTGCAGATTAGGTTCTCTGTGGACCTAAGTCTTGAGCTGATGGAGTCTGGCTGGAGGTATGGCAGTGGTTTTGGGGCAGGGGTGTGGCTATTGGGCTTTGGTACGATGGGAACTGGCTACCCCCTCCAAAGATCTCCCAGGAGGTCTCAGCTAGCAATAGGTATCCAAGAAATTTTTGCAGCTGGTGACTTCTTTCGAGATTTAATTAGGAGTCTTTGGGTCAGAGCAATAATACAGGGGATAGGGCATTTGCCTTGCACGTGGCCAACCTGGGTTCGATTCCTAGCATTCCACATGGTCCCCTGAGCACTGCCGGAGTGATCCTTGAGTGCAGAGCCAGAATAAAATAAGACATGTAGATGAACAATAAGCACTTAAAAAGGTGTCCATCATTTCTTATTATCAGGGAAATGCAAATTAAAGCAACAATGAAACACATATGTTAGAAAATTGTAAATATTTAGAAGACAAGACATAAGTTTTGGGAAGTATGTAGAGAGAAGGGAACCTTTGTACACTATTGGTGGAATAGAAGTTAATGCAAACACTGTGGAAGATGTGGAAATTTCTCAAACATTAAGAGGAAAAATTCTATATGACCCAGTTATCCCTTTCCATGTGCTTAGCAATCTGCCCCCAACCCTGAAAAAAACATCAAAGAATTCAAAGAGAGAAGTGCTATAAACATTATTTATAATAACCAGGAGCTTCACACAACTTAAGTGCTCATCAAAAGTTGAGTGGATAAAGAAGATGGGATCTAGGGACACAATGGAATACTACTTAACCGTAAAACAGATCAAATCCTGCCACTTGCTGCAAACTGGATGGACCTGCAGGATATTAGGCTTAGCAAAATAAGTCAGGAAGCAGAAAGACAAATGCAGTATAAATTCAATGTGGTCTATAGCAAAACCAAACAAACAGATGCACTGAATAAAACAAAAATAAACTTCTGGTCTATAAGACCAATTAGCGGTACCAGAAGGAAGGGTTAAAGGAATGCTAATCTGAGACAAAGGGAACAATTGCATGGTGAAGGATAGATTTGCACTCTAAACAGGGAACTTAGTAGAACTCACGCACATCTTTAGTGATGCACATATAAAACATAAAGTTACAATATAATGCTACCGAGAAGTGTGGCATCCTTAACCTTAGCATGAAATTGTTGGTGAAAAATTGCTGGTGCGATCCCTGGGAGCCCCCAAACAAAAAATCAGAAACTAAACTCTCTGTTTCCCCCAAAAAACCCCTAAAACAAAAATTGTGAACTTTTTTTCTGAATATTACACTACTTTTCAGCTTTAAACAATTTTATGTGGGACTCGAGCAATAGTACAGCAGATGAGGTGCGTTCCTTGCATGTGGCTGACATGGGTCCAATCCCCAGCACCTCATATGGTGCTGGGGAGCCCCGCCAAGAGTGATTTCTGAGCACAGAGCCAGGAGTAAACCCTGAGCACCACTGTGTGTGGCTCCAAAGCAAAACAAAATAAAAAATGTTTTTGTTTGATGTTTATGGGACCAGAGAGATAGTTTAATGAACTGATTTGCATTCAGGAGGCAAGAGCCCTGGATTTGATTCTCAGTGTTGCCTGGTCCCTCAAGCACAGAGCCGGACTAGCCTCTGAGCACCACAGGGTATGATCCAAAAATAAAATGAAAAAAATAGTTATTTTTTAAATTTATTATGAATACAAACACCTCGGTGATTCACTGCCTCATCATGGCGGGGGGTGGGCAATGGTGCCAACTGGGGAGGAGTAAACCAACAGGTGCTGCCCAGAGATGCGGGCAGGTGTGTGTTTGTCAGCATGCAGATTGTTACAACATGCCAGTGGACCAAAAGCTTGCACTCGATACAAACATTTGATACAAACATGAGTACAAAATGTTGTATTTTCCTTGAATAGTTTTGGGTTCCACAAAACCTTCTAACCAGAGGTTAGGGCAATTGTGTGCATTTGTTGTGAACAGGGTGGGAGTTTCTGTTTGAGAACTTAAAGAGGAGAAGTGTGAAGCAATGATGGTCAAAGTAGACTGGAGTCCAGCCAGAAAGAGTACAAAGGGGTGAAAGTGCTGCTTGGGTTCCTGCTGGGACGGGTAGTGCAAGGTGGGAAGACCATAAAACAATAGAGGCCAGAGTCAGATTTAAAATATGGATCTGGAGGTCAGGGGGTTCATTCTTGTAGAGTGTATGCTGTACAACGTGAGGGGGTTAGTTTCTCCTTTCTCTCTTTCTCTCTCTCTCTCACCTTCTCTTTTCAAAGTAAGGCAACTTTATTTGAAAGGGAAGGGGAGAGAGAATTGCATGCTCAAGAGGAAACACTGGCTCCTCCAGGGTGGAAAGAGCAAAGAACACATATCAGGTAGGGATGTGTGGGTCATTTGCTCAGAATGGGGAAATGCACCCTAAAAAAAAGAAAGTACAGGTCAAAGGCTAATGTGGGCTAAAGAGATAAGAAAGCACACTCATCTAAGGGGAAGATTTGCGCACACTTGTCTTGAGGGATTTAGTTTCACTCCTCTATTTGTAGAGTACTGATCACCCACAACCTTTACCAAGGAGACCCCTCTGCTGGTTTCTCACTTCCCATCTCCTGTCTGGTGTTGATGCAATTTTAGGAGCTGGGGTAGCTCCTCTTTATCTGGACAGTGTCGCATTAAATGTTTGAGGTCAGATCTGAAATTCTGACAGTAAGCTTTCATGTAAGTTACATGAAGATAAATTGAAGCGAATTTGATCTCAGTCTTAACTGGGATCTGAATGCTTCTCTTTGAGCCACAGAGAATGAAGTGGTGCTCCAGATAGGCATTTCCATTGGGTAATGTCATCCTGGTGAACAACTTCATTGGGACTGAGTCAGAAAATGAGGCTCTGTACATAGGTTCTTACAGTGCTTGGTACACTGCTCAAAATCCTCTCCTTTGGTTCCCAAGTTCTGTGAACAAAGGTGGAGGATGTTTATATATGGGAGCAAATCTCTTGCAGAAGGTAGTTTGACCCATACAGGAATCCAAGAAGACTGAACTCTTAAAAACATCCAGGTCACTGCTACTGCCTAACTAGCTGTATTGCCCTGACCATGTTGCTTTGCTCTGCCCAGTCTGGAAAGTGGATGTTGTGCTATGTGGTATATGCCCACTTTACAGGATTACTGAGAGGACCACAGGAGTGTGTGAGTTTCAAGAGAAAAGGCATGGGGGCACGCAGCGGACTCAAGCGATCAGTGCCCAAGAACTCTTCCCCTGGTTGGCCTATGGTAATGGATGGACGAAGGACCAGGGGAACGGAGAGACTGGGCCCATGCCCCAGGCCTAGGCTTGTTGGTAGTCAGTTTATTTCTCTCTCCTCCCCAGGGTAGTTTGATCTCTCCCCTTATTGCGCAATCATAGTCATAGTTTAGGTCGTAGTCCCAGTCACCATAGTTACATCATCCTAGTCTCCTCGTAGACCTCTACCTCATTATATTTTCTTCCTTGTCTGCTCCTAGTCTCACAATCCTCTACTACCAGTCAATGTCTTCATCTAATCCTCCTTCTAGTCCCCAAAGACCTCCAAGTCCCAAAGTTACAAAGTCTCAGTCTCAGTTCTCATCCTTCCCTCTTTACCCTTACAGCATACTTACATAGGAATCATGAAGGGTGGGGGTACACATAGGCAGATTGAACATTGTCATAACAACAGAGGTAATGCCACTCCTTTAGGAGATTAACTCGAGGACAAAATCTTATCTGAGGGTTCAGCACTCCAGATTACTAGGAGATATGCTCAAGGATGGAATTCCATCTAGGATGGAATTCCAGCTAGAAATCCATTTAAATAATCATAGTAAATTTACTTCTTGTAATATTTCTAGACAAATGCTCTACAACTGAGCTATATCCCCAGGACATAAGCACAGTGGGTAAGGTGTTTGCTTTGCATATGGCTGACCCGGGTTCAATTCCTCTGTCCCCCTTGGAGAGACCAGCAAGCTACCGAGAGCATCCCGCCCGCATGGCAGAGCCTGGCAAGCTCCCCGTGGCTTGTTTGATATGCCAAAAATAGCAACAACAAGTCTCACTGCTGCGTCCAGCGCTGCGGGGCCGAGCCAGGGGAAGGCCGTCAGGGTGAAAGCAACACTCGAGACACACAGGGCTCTGTCATGCAGGAGATGGTGAAGGATCTCTCTTTATTGTCTCACAGCACAGGTATTTATCCCCGCTCCAAGTCAGGCAGGAAAGGGGAAGAGGCAAGCAGTGGGGTGGGATGAGTCACGCACTGTCAGTCGGCTGATAGCCCCCCGGCCCTCGTAACCTTTACGTGTGTCTCAAGGTAGTGGCTGCCACATCAGGCTTAGACATAACCACAGAGGACGTGCTAAACTGAGGGTATGCTCTAGATAAACATTTCCAAGCTGTGACATTTCCCAGAACTGAGGCCGTCTTGTTGATATCAAGAAGTTGCCCATAATGTGAGTGTGGGAGAGGCAGCAGATCAGGCATCCATTTTGTGCCAGGAGGCAACATCTCACTCCCCTTATTAAAATATGATGCTCTAGGATCCCTGTCTTAGGTCGCCCGCCACCCCGCCGTGGTACCCGTCCTCGGGGGGATGCCCAAACCCCTGTCTTAGGTGTGCACAGCGGTGGCAGAAGTTGCCCGTCTCTGGGTACCCTAGGTATGGGCACAACCTCGAAGGAAGGATTTGCCAGAGCATCCTTCTGTGGTTAGCGGAAGGGACACAAAGGTGAGGTGGCAGGGGGCATTCACAGTGTGACTCCCAGAGGTGTTTGAATCAGGGAGAGGTGGAGAGGGGAAGGACAGGGGGATGACCAGGGCGAAGCGCTGTGTCTTTCGTCGTCCACTCCTGGAGGGGGAAGTGATGTTGGGGAGTGGTCCTCTGGCGATCTGCTACTTCTTCACTGAAGTGAGAGCTGCAACACACAAAAGAGAAAAGGGAGGAGCGCCTCCCGGGGTCAAAAGTATTTTACCATGGCCTTGAGAGGCGCGGGGGTGGAGAAATGTCTTTGGGCCGTGTTGCGGCTCTTATCATCAAATAGCAAAAAATTTAAAATAAATAAAGTGGTGGATAAGAGTGCTTGTGGCCCTTGACAGCCTTGGTAGATCTCACCCTCTTTTGTTTTAGAAATATAAGTTTTGAGATATCGGTGTGCTCGCTCTATGATAGCCTGTCCTTGGCGGTTATAGGGGATGCCTGTTTTGTGCAAGATGTGCCAGGTTTTGCAAAAAGAATCAAAGGCACGGCTCGCATAGGCCGGCCCATTGTCTGTCTTAATATGTCTAGGGGTCCCTATGAAAAGGCTGCTGTTAAATGGTCTATGACGTGTTTTGTCCTTTCTCCTGCGTGTAAGGAGGCAAAAATCATGCCTGAGTAAGTATCTATGGAAACATGAAAATGATGTCGATTGCCCAGCGAATTAGTGTGGGTCACATCTGTTTGCCAGATGTCATTGGCTCTCAGTCCCCTGGGATTGACTCCCAGGGATGGCACCTGTATGAAAGGGGCACACGTGGGGCAGACAGTGGTTATAGAAAGCGCCTCAGCCTTGGAGCAACCTGTTTGAAATCGGAGGGATTGTGCATAAAGATGAAATTTTTTATGCAATTGTATGGCTTTATCATATTCTAGGGATGCCATTACCATACGGGTGGCTTCGTCTGCTCGTTCATTCCCCTCTGTGAGGGGCCCCGGGAGGCCAAAATGCCCTCTAATATGGCTCACAAAAAGGGGGTCCCTCCTAGCCCAGATAAGCATTTGCAGGTTCTGTAGTTGGGATTTTTGAGCCCTCCCTGATGTGGGGGGCTGTTTCCAACTGGGGGAAGATGTTGGCCACATAAACACTATCGGTGTAAATATTAAGGGGTTCCTCTGGAATGGTTTGCAGGGCCAGAATCAGTGCGAAGACTTCGGCAAATTGTGCTGATGTCTCGGTGAGCTGTATAGTATAGACGTTTTGCCCATCCACAACTACTGCACGGCCATTTTTAGAGTTATCTGTAAAAAGTACTCGAGCAGATGCAATGGGGACTGTTCTAACTATCCTAGGGAAGATTATGGGACAGAGCTTAAAGCTCTGTAAAATTTTGTGCTTGGGATAAGCTTGGGTCACTTGGCCCCTGAAGGAGCAAATGAATAAGCACCAAGAATCGTCATGTTGTACCAGATTATCAATCATGTCTCTAGAATAGGGAAGGGCCAGGATGTCCATATCCTTGGCAAAGAGGGCTTGACCTATGGTCCTGGCCTTCCATAACAACTGAGAGATCAAAGTAGGGTAGGGAATTGTGGTCCTGGAGGGAGAGGCTGAGCATTTAAACTATAAATGATATGCTTCGGG
The DNA here is from genome assembly GCF_029834395.1 of Sorex fumeus. Taxonomy (NCBI): domain Eukaryota; kingdom Metazoa; phylum Chordata; class Mammalia; order Eulipotyphla; family Soricidae; genus Sorex; species Sorex fumeus. The sequence goes on from NW_026606063.1 coordinate 5,179,075, forward strand.
TTCTTGGTCTTAGGGGATTCTGGGACTTCAGCATATTCGGGCTCAACGGGGTCGCTATTGGGGTCTCCTTGTAGGGACTTCTCCATTTCCTTCTCCTGAATTTCCCCAAAGGCCCTCTGAAGGTCGCAGAGTTGCTCCTGGACCCTAACATGAGTAGTTGAGAGGGCATCCTTCACTAATCTCCAGAGGGAGAAGCTGGCGACGGGAATACTATCTGGTCCCTTGTCCCGGAGGGCCTTTTGGAGGTCGATTTTAATCTGTTCCCAGTCGCAAATTCTGAACTCGCCCCCTGTCAGGAACCAAGGACTAACGTCCCCTATCACTGTGATGAACTCGAGTGTGGTACTACACTTAATAGCAGTTCCTTGTTTTCTAAGGAGTTCAGTTAACTCGGTGGCCAGCCGAGTCTTTGAACTAGAGTTACCCATCACTTATCACTTAATCACTTAACTTCCCGTTAGTCGGCGATTTGCTCGAGCGGGCGCCAGTAACGTCTCCATTTGTCCCTGTCGCGTGCTAGTGTAGCCCAATGGCATCTCTTCGCTCCGGGAACATGGAGGGCCTCAAACCGATCGTTCATGACCTTGACAAAGAAGTCTGACCATCTGGTAGGTGGGCGGCCACGCGGTCTCTTGACATCCCGTGGAATCCAATCAGTAACAGCTCTAGTCCAACGGTCGTCTTTAAATCTCATTACGTGACCAGCCCATCTGATTTTCGACACCTTGGCAAATGAGACAGCGTCCCTGATCCTTGATCGTCGACGGATGTCAGAACTCCGGATTCGTTCTCTCATTTGAGTGAAACGTGATATTCCAAGCATAGCTCTTTCTATTCTTCTTTGGGAGACCTGAATGGCGTTCTCATCTTGTTTGCGTAGGGCCCAGGTCTCTGAGGCATATGTTAATGCAGGAAGAACAGTGGAATCAAAGAGATGTGCCCGGAGCCGGAGGTTCTTCGTCCTCTTAGCTATTTCTTCGACGTTCTTGAAGGCGTTCCAAGCCGCTCTCTTCCTCCTGCGCAGCTCGGGTGCCAGGTCATTTGTCATGTTGACCTCTCGACCTAGGTACACATAGCTGTTGCATTCGGAGATGGTCGTTCCATTGAGAGCGAATGGGGCGTCAGGAACAAGGCTATTTCTCATAAACATTGTCTTCGTAAGATTCAGCTGTAGTCCTACCTTTCCACACTCACGGTCAAAGTCGGCCAGCATTTGTGCCGCTTGGCTGATGTTTGGTGTTATTAAAACAATGTCATCAGCAAAGCGGAGGTGGTGTAGTTGCCGACCATCTATCTTCACTCCCATTCCTTCCCATTCCAGTCGTCGCATGATGTTCTCGAGGGTGGCACTGAAGAGTTTTGGTGAAATGGTATCACCCTGCCGCACCCCTCTCTTGACATCAACGATCACTTCTTTGTAGAATGGTGAGATCCTGGTAGTGAATCCGCAATACAGCTCACGGAGGATCCTGATGTATTGGGCTTGTATGCCCTGATTGGCTAGGGCTTCAATGACCGCTTCCGTCTCAACAGAATCAAAGGCCTTCTTTAAATCAATGAACGTTAAGCAGAGCGGCATCTTGAACTCCCGAGAAACCTCAATGAGTTTGGTTATCGTGTGGATATGGTCGATGGTGCTGAATCCTTTGCGGAACCCTGCTTGCTCACATGGTTGTCCTTCATCTAGTGTTCTGCCAATCCTATTCAGGATGACTCGAGTGAACAACTTGTAGATGACAGACAATAGGCAGATCGGGCGATAGTTGCCAATGTCATGGATGTCTCCCTTCTTGAACAGTAGTACGGTCCTGCTGGTTTTCCATTGAGATGGAACCTTGCATTCAGACAGGTAGCGAGTGAAGAGCCGAGCCAGTGTATTGATGAGTACTGACGGCAGGTTCTTCAGGTGTTCAGGTCTGACCTTGTCTGGGCCGGGTGCTGTTTGCTTCTTTACTGACGAAATGGCGTGTCGGATTTCGGAAGGGAGAACGTTGGGAACGACATACCCATCCTGTGGAATTTGGTATGTCGGCAAGTGGACATGGCTATCGAAGAGATTTGAGTAGAAGTCATGGATAATCTTCTCCATTGCCGTTCTGGAGGATGTGATGGATCCATCAGGACGTCGGAGGGCAGTCATCTTGGTCTTATAGTTGGCGAAGGACAGGCGGGCGTTACGAATACTTTTCCCGGCTTCTGCCGCATCTACCAGTACTTCTGCTCTTCTCTCTTTGAGGTCTTCCTTGATCGCATCTCTGCACTGCTTTGCAAGCTCGGACGTTAGCTTGCGGTTGCCTGAGGCATGCGCCAAATCACGCTGGCGAATTAGCTCAAGAGTTTTCGAAGATAGGCGACTTTTTGTGGCTATCTCTCTCTTGGCGTTCCTCGCACATTCATGGAGGTGCTGAACCAGTCGATCGTATTCCTCGTCAATGTTGTCAACAATGGCATCTTCCCATGTTGCCGCAATAGTACCAAAGAGTTCCCAGTTGGTGGTCGTTCTGGGAGTTCTCTTTTTGAACTTTGCAGCCCTTTCTCCCCGCTCTGTGAAGTAGAATTTTGCACGAAGGAGTCGGTGGTCCGATCCCGTTCGAAATTTTGGGACAACAGCGACATCAGTCAGGCAAAACCGTTGATTGAATATGATGTGGTCTATTTCATTGTGGAATCGTCCACCGGGAGACTCCCATGTCCATCGTTTAGATTCTGCCTTCTGGAACTGTGAGTTACCATGAATGGTCTTGGTCGACATGATGAACTCAGACAGTCTCTCACCCTGTTCGTTCCATTCTAGGCCATGGGTTCCGATGTGAAGTTCTTCAGCTGATCTTCTCGGTCCTATCTTGGCATTAAAATCACCCACAATGATCTTGTAGAAGGTGTGGTCTTCTTTATAGAATTTCTCTAGCTCCATGTAGAACTTCTCGATTTCTCTTTCATCATAATGAGATGTTGGTGCGTAGACAACGAAGATAGAAACTGCAGGCAGTGAGCCACATCTATTCAAATGTAAACGTCCAATTCGGGTTGTTAGGCATTCGAATGAATCAATGCTCTTGGCCAAGTTTGTGTTGACAAGGACACCGACGCCTCCAACACCTCTTTTATCGCATGTTCCGAGGAACAATTCTTCTCCAGTGTCGAAAACGGCATGGTGAGATTCGTGTCTTCTTGTCTCGGTCAGACCAATGATGTCGTACTTGATCATTCGCGCTTGTACCATCAGGTCCCCGATGGATGCATCTGATGCTAGCGTACGTGCATTGAAAGTACAGACGATCATTTTTGTCTTCCTTCGTTGTGGCAGCCTAGGTCGGCCTTGAGATTTTGTCGGCCTCTCCTTTCTCATCCTTCTCAGTGCTGCCATGGCAGCACTGAGTTACCCATGGTGCACCAAAATTCCCTTAATTCTTATCAATCCTCCCCCTGCCTATACGCGGGTGAGCCCTGTCCGGTAATCCCTCGTACCTGGTCTCGGTGGGACTTCCACTTGCTGCGCCCGGCGCTGCGGGGCTGAGCCAGGGGAAGGCCATCAGGGTGAAAGCAACACTTGAGACACACAGGGCTCCGTCATGCAGGAGATGGTGAAGGATCTCTCTTTATTGTCTCACAGCACAGGTATTTATCCCCCCTCCAAGTCAGGCAGGAAAGGGGAAGAGGCAAGCAGTGGGGTGGGATGAGTCGCGTACTGTCAGTCGGCTGATAGCCCCCGGCCTTTGTAATCTTTACGTGTGTCTCAAGGTAGTGGCTGCCACATCAGGCTTAGACATAACCACAGAGGACATGCTAAACCAAGGGTACGCTCTAGATAAACATTTCCAAGCTGTGACATTTCCCAGAACTGAGGCTGTATTGTTGATATCAAGAAGTTGCCCATAATGTGAGTGTGGGGGAGGCAGCAGATCAGGCATCCATTTTGTGTCAGGAGGCAACATCTCACAATGGAGATGTTACGGTGCCAGCTCGAGCAAATCGATGAACAATGGGAGGACGTACAGTGCTACGGTGCTAATATTTCTAGTCATTTTGTATGAACACAGTAAGAGATATATTAGGCTTAAAGGTGTCTCTTCCTGAGGACATCTCGCCATATATTCCAGACCAAAGTCCTCAGGCCAGGTTAGTCTTTTCTAACCCCAGCAGGGTCCTTACTCATTCACTTTTTTGGAGGTCATGACAGAGTTTGTTCCATGACCATGCTCTTAACTTATTATACTTATGGTGCTTAGCTTGTCCCCTTTCGATGGAAGGGTAGCTTACAGCTTGCCCTGAGTTTATCCAGTCCCTTTGTCAGGGCCCTGCCTTTGGAGTGCTAGGAACCAAGGGCAACTGAGGCTTAATTCAAGTAAATACGGATGGATGACCAAGACTAAATATTATTTGGAGTCAATTAAATCCCATGTTCCAAAGCATAGCATGAACTGTCTTCCTGTGTCTATACAAAGAGGACATTGCTAAACGATTCAAACGACATAAAGGAAAGAGAAAAGCAATATAGGATTATTCATGCTTGCTGGAATTGGAAGTGCCTCAGGGGCACTGTTGTGGGAGTAACTCAATAAGCCTAAGTTCGCTGCGGGAGGAGCAAGGACAACCCAATGTTAGACAACAGGAGTGGGGAGATTTACTGTGGTTACTGCTTTGAGAGATGTGGTCACAGTCAGAACCTTTTGTTTCTGTAGGCTGAAGGCATAAAGGGAGTTTGTCATTAAATTAGAATGGCACAGAGAAATGCCCTTAACACTGTCTTTTCCTCCCCCAGTACATCAACACGCCAGCTTCCAGGCAAAAACTCTTAGGAAAATGTGGAGAGCAGTTGGGACCTCTTGGAGGCTGGGCCCTATTTTTGGTAACATGCACACTGAGTGTCTGAGAATTAGTTCTGAAAGTTATTACTTTTCCCCAAATGGAATTTTCCTAGAAGGCCATAAAAGTAAAAGGGGTTCAACGTTTTACTAGGTTGATCAGATTACACACATCCTCCAGCCTGATGTATCACAAACAGAAAGACAATAAAAGGCATTTAAATAGAGACTTGGGAAGTGAGCCATGTCTATAAACTAGCTTTCGATCACTCACAGTCTGTGCATTTAGGGTGGGAGAAATCGAAGGGCAGGACGAGTTGTATAAATAGGCTTGGTGAGTCAGGAGACGCATCCTAGGCCTGGTTCCTGGTCTGTTGTGCTGATTCAGATTCACTCCCCAGGCAAAACCAGAGCCTCAATCGCTCAGGGTGCCTCTGAACAGCAGCTCCAGAACCTACCTGTTCCCGAGACGTACCTTTTCCTTCATGTCAAAGGTACATCTATTCAGTCTTGACTAGATGAGGCTGGAAAAAATAATGTTATCAATAAATCAGTAAACAAGATTTCTGTTAGAAGAAGTTGAAAAGTTCAGTGGTTGATAGTATTTTGGATGTCATTCAGTTTACATTGGAAGATGCTTATCAACAGTCCCTTCCAAACAACTGGAGGGACCTTGCTCCCAACCCATTCAGCCCTCAGTTATGTCCATATTTCATCTTAAAATGAACTTGCCTTTCCCATTAAGTCTATAAATCATGCGAGTGCCTCACACGCTAATTTTAGTCAATGTTTTTGTTTGTTTGCTTGTTTTTGGGCCATATTCAGTGGTGTTCAGGGTTTGCTTCTGGTTCTTTGATCAGGTATTAATCCTGGCAGAGCTCAGAGACTCATATATGGTGCCCAGTCTGCTGTATGCAAGGCAAGTGCCTTACACATTTTTAAAAAATTTTATTTTTATTTATTTATTTTTTCTTGCCTTACCCATTACACTATCTGTCCGGACTTGTTTCAGTTAATGTTTGCCTTTATATTTTCTTTTTTTTTTATGTAGGAGTACTGCTATTTATTTAGCCACTGATTAGCTGATTGAATTGTGCATGAACTCCACCTCATTTTTTTTCATTTTTTATAATTTTATTTATTGAATCACCGTGAGAGCAGTTACAAAGCTATACCAAATGTTGTAATACTTGCAGGGAACTAGAACTCATATATTGTTGATGGAAATGTAATATGGCAATCAATCTAAAAATATTTTGGTAGCCCTTTAAAAAGTTAAACGCTAGCCCAAATCCTCTAACTGACTGAATCATTCTATTGCTAGCATTCTATTTTTCATTCTATTTTCATTCTATTTTTCCTAGAAAGGTAAAAGCACGTTTAAAAAAATAATTGGGGCTGGAGTGATAGCATAGCAGGACATTTGCCTTGCACACAGCCGACCTGGATTCGATTCCTAGCATTCCCTGAGCACCACCAGGAGTGATTCCTGAGTGCAGAGCCAGGAGGAACCCCTGTGCATCGCTGGGTGTGACCCAAAAAACAAACAAACAAAAAATATATTTTGTATTGAGTCACCATGAGCTACAGTTACAAAACTTTCATGTTTGAGTTTCTGTCACACAATGATCAAACACCCATCACTCCACTAGTACATATTTTTTCTTTTTTTTAATGTAGGAGTACTGCTATTTATTCAGCCACTGATTAGCTGATTAAATTGGGCATGAACTCCACCTTACTTTTTTTTTCATTTTTTATAATTTTATTTATTGAATCACCATGAGAGCAGTTACAAAGCTTTTGGGTCTAAGTCTCGGTCATACAATGAAACACCCATACCTTCACCAGTGCCCATTCTCCACCACCAACAACCCCAGTATACTCCCATCCCACACCCTCCCCCTACCTGTGGGGCAGATGATTTCCACTTTACTGTCTCTCTACTTTGATCACATTGAATATTTAGACACCAGACACACCATTATTATTTGAGATTTTACCCCAACACTCAGATCTGCTGAAAAGGCAACAGTAGACAATTTGTTTTCTATTGCTGGATATGAATAACATATGATGTCGCATGGCTGCAGTAGTGGCCGCACGATTTTGAAATTCTGAAATTTTCACACTTAAATCTGGAGGGATTTCTGCCAAAACCTGCTGGCTTCTGAGATTTGCTCCTGCGTCTCTGGGATCATGGCCGTTAAGCAGCTTGATCAGGAGCCAGAAAGGCCGTTCATGGGAGATGACTTGGGGTCTCCTTGGGACGGGGAGGACAGGACCAGCTCCACCCCCATCCCGTGAGTCCCCAAATGTCTCATCACTGTGAGCCCAAACCTGACTGTCCAGTGGCCTCTGGAGGATGACGGCTACCGAGCCGCCAAGGGGGAGCAGGTGGAGTGACAACACCCTTTTCCCCCTGGGGTGGCCCGGCAACAGTAACCTACTGCGTGGTCGGATGTATTTCTGCCAGAAGCCACTGGGTTTCAAGATTTGTTTCTGAGTCTCTGGGATCATGGCTGTTAAGCAGCTTGATCAGGAGCCAGAGAGGCCGTTCGTGGGCCATGACTTGGGGTCTGTTTGGGGTGGGGAGGACAGGACCAGCTCCACTTTCATCCCGTGAGGCCCTGTGTGTCTTGTCACTGAGGGCCCAAACCTGACTGTCCAATGGCCTCTGGAGGATGGCGGCCACTAGGCCAAGGCACGAAACCTATTCCCACCTGGGTTGACCCAGCACTGGTAACCTACTGCAGGGACCGGACGCATGACTGCCAAAGGCTGCTGGGTTTCGAGATTTGTTTCTGAGTCTCTGGGATCTTGGCCATTAAGCAGTTAAATCAGGAACCAGAGGGGCCATGCCTCCAATTATATAGCTGAGCTGGAGATGGGTTGTGGGTGTGTTTCCCACATTCCTAACTTTTGGCCGTTTACTTTCTTAGTAAACTTTGCCCCAAGTTTTTGGGGTCTGGCCAAAGGCACAGCAGCAATTTTGGGGTATCTGGAAGTCTGAAGGCGCCATCAGGTTGCTGATGCACTCGCCTCACAGGTACAGATTGACCTGCTGGCAGCACCATACCCCCGGCCTTTATATTGTCTACCTGACTATGTTTTTCAAATATCCGCCATATTTGAAAACAATCTTTTGTTCAATAGAATTTCATCATCAATTTTTTCACCTTTCACTTGGCCATCATTTGCTTACATCACAGCAGATCTCTGGAAGAAGTTTATTCCCCTCTAACTCATCCTTCCTGACACCCATCCTCAAGTTTTTCCATTTCAGCAAGAACACGACATCTTTTTAATTTTTCAGGCAGAAAATTAAAAGATCCCTTTCTTGTTTTCCTCTTCCCGACCTGGATATTGAGTTCAACCTGGGCCGTTGCCCCAGTGTGTGTTAAATCTTTTCCCTTTGCCGCATGACCTTGTCCATGTCACTGTCCCCTCTCAACTGGATACAAAAAGAGGCCCCCTGCCAAAGCTTCCTCAACAGAGTTCTTGTTCCCAACAATACATTTTCCCATCCGCCAATCACTTTTCCTTTACCTATACTCCTAGCTACTTCCTTTTAAAAATATAACTCAATTTATTTATCTTTAAAAAAATAGAAATAATAGTATATACATCATTTAACCAGTTCTAATGTTCTCTTAAAAAATTTTCCCCTTTATTGAAGCATCACGCTTTACAAAGTTGTTCACGAAGTACTTGTTAACAGGCATTTAATATCCCAACACTAATCTCACCACCAGTGGGACCTTTAGTCCACCACCATCCCCATTTTCCCAACCACCGACCCCAAGCAGGCACAAAAGAATTTATTTTTATTTTCATTAAAAAAAATTTATTAGTGAGACACCATGAGCTACAGTTTTAGACTTACAAATTTTTGTGCTTGGGTTTCAATTATACAATGATCAAATACCCATCCCTCCACGAGTGCCCATTTCTCACCACCATGGATCTCAGTATCCCTCCCACCCCCCATTCCCCCTATCCCACCATGTCTCTGTGGCAGGGCATTCCCTTTTGTTCTCTCTCTCCTATTGGGTGTTGTGGTTTTCAAAAGAGGCAATGGGTGGCAATCATGTTTAGTCTATAGTCTACTTTCAGCATGCTTCTCCCATCCTGGGAGGATCCTCCCAACATCCTTTATTTGGTGCTCCCTTCTCTATCTGAGCTTCCTTTTCCCCTAGCATATGTGGCTGGCCTCCAAGCCCTGGAGTAAAATTCCTGGTACTAATCTCGGCCATTCTTAGTGTTAGTCTCCTATTTTGTAACTTTATGTGCCCCAGATGAATGCAGTGTTTCTATGTCTATCCCTTTCTTTCTGAGTCATTTCGCTTAACATGATACTTTCCATGTAGTACCACTTGTATGTAAATTTCATGACATCATCTTTTCTAACAGTTACATAGTACTCCATTGTGTAAATGTGCCAAAGTTTCTTTAATCAGTCATCTGTTCTCTGGCACTCAGGTTTTTTCCAGACTCTGGCTATTGTAAAGAATTCTGCAATGAACAAACAAATGCAGATGTCACTTTGACTATACTTTTTTGCCTCTCTGGGATATATTCCCAGGAGTGGTATTGCTGGGTCAAATGGGAGCTCAATTTCTCATTTTTTGAGAATTGTCAATACTGTTTTCCAAAAGGGTTGGACCAGTTGGCATTCCCACCAGCAGTGAAGGAGGGTCCCTTTCTCGCCACATCCGCGCCAGCATTGGTTGCTTTTGTTCTTGTGGATGTGGGCTAGTGTCTGTGGTTTGAAATGACATCTCTTTGTTGTTTTGATCTGCATCTCCCTGATGATTAATGATGTGGAGCATTTTCTCATGTGCCTTTTAGCCATTCGGATTTCTTCTTTGAGAAAGTTTCTATTCATTTCATCACCCCATTTTTTGATGGGGTTGGATGTTTTCTTCTTGTGGAGTTCAACCAGTACTTTGTATATCCTTGATATCAACCCCTTGTCAGATGTGCATTGGTCGAATATCCTTTCCCATTCTGTAGACTGTCTTTGTATTTTGGTCACTGTTCCTTTTGAGGTGCAGAAGCTTCTTGGTTTAAGGTGGTCCCATTTGTCTATCTCTGTTTTCACTTGCTTGGCCAGTGGTGTGACATCTTTGAAGATACCATTAGCTTCTATGTCATGGAGGGTTTTGCCAACTTTGTCTTCAGTGTACCTTATGGATTCCGGTCTGATGTCGAGGTCTTTAATTCACTTTGATCTTACTTTTGTACATGGCGTTAGGCAGAGATCTGAGCCCACTTTTTTGCATATAGCTGTCCAGCTTTGCCAGCACAATTTGTTAAAGAGGTTTTCCTTGCTCCACTTCACTTTTCTTGCCCCCTTATCAAAGATTAGATGGCCGTATGCTTGGGAGGAGATGTCAGTACATTCAACCCTGTTCCATTAGTCCACAGCTCTGCCTTTGTTCTAGTACCATGCTGTTTTAATTATTACTGCTTTGTAATAGAGTTTGAAGTTAGGGAGGTTGATTCCTCCCATTTTCTTTTTCCCAAGAATTGCTTTAGCTATTCGTGGGGGCTTATTGTTCCATATAAATTTCAGGAGTGTTTGCTCCATTTCTTTGATGAATGTCATGGGTATCCTAATAGGGATCGCGTTGAATTTGTACAGTGCTTTGGGAAGTATCACCATTTTGACAATGTTAATTCTACTCATCCATGAACAGGGGATATTTTTCCATTTCCTCGTGTCCTTACAAAAGAATTTATTTTATATTGTTCATTGCAACTAAATAACTAATGCAATTTCCCAAAAATAGTTCACAGTCACGGTCCTCCTGTTGTTCATCGATTTGCTCGAGCAGGCCCAGTAACGTCTCTATCATGCGATTGTTGTTACTGTGTTTGGCATATCGAATACATCATGGGTAGCTTGCCAGGCTCTGCCATGAGGGCGAGATACTCTTGGTAGCTTGCCGGGCTCTCCAAGAGGGGCGGAGGAATCGAACTCGCGTCAGCCATGTTGGCTGCGTGCAAGGCAAACGCCCTACCTGCTGTGCTATGAATTGTTATATTTCATCTGGGGGCATAAAATCCTTGTCTGTGGGTTTACTAAGCTGTTGTTGCTAGTAGAGCCTCATGTGTTACTGTTTCTGTTCACTGAGCTTAGCTATCTTCTACGTCACTTTTCCATCTAATTTGGCGTGCTCCTACTGGGAAGTCAGCATGGTAGAGTTTGGAGGTGTCTCCCGAAATTCCAGAATATCTAAGTGATCTAAGTGAGAAATGAGCTTACAGGGTGGTGGTTGTGGAGTGTGAGTGTGGCTTTTAGGAGTTCCTGAAGCACAGGGGTGGTGGGGGCGGAGGCTGCCTGTGCCTACCCTGAGGAGACCTAGAGTTCTCACTCTGAAGGTGGCTGTACCTGAAGTTTTTTTGCGTCTCCAGAGCTCAGCTGTGACTCAGTGAAATTGGACCATTGTCATATCAGCAGCTTTGGGAGTGTGAGTGTGACTGCAGGAACATTGGTAGGGCGGGACCTGGCCTCTCCCCCTCCCAAGGGCGCCCCCCAGTCACTTCTAACCTTCATCCCTATGTTAGTTTTAAGCAAATTTCAGACATCTTTATACTTTCGTCCATAACTTTTATGGATGAGATACATATATACATATATACACATATGTATTTATACATGTGTACATGCATGCGTATAAAGTGTAATATGTACATAAACCTATAGTGCATATATGTGCACATACTCCTTTCTAGAAGTATTGTAGTATTGTCACCGTAGTATTGTCACTTTACAAAACGTTATGATATTTAACAGTATCATCAAGGGCTTTCGAGTTCAAATTCTTGACGGCATAAAAAATGTTACCATTTTAACAGTTTAAAAGTATTAAGGTCCTGATCTGGAGAGAGAACTTCAAGGGCTGGAGCACAAGCTCTCCATGCAGAAGGCCCATTTTGATTTCAAGCACCACATGGTCACCTGAGTACCACCAGCAGTGACCCACATGTACGGAATAAGGAGTATCTCCTGAGCACCGCTGGATGAGGGTCTTAAACAAAATGCAAAGAATAATCAGGGTTCAAATAAGATCTATGCATTGTGATTCCTTCATGTATCTTCTAGATTTATTTTATTTTTGCTTTCTTTTTGGGTCACACCCAGCAATGCACAGGGGTTACTCCTGGCTCATGCACTCAGGAATTACTCCTGGTGGTGCTCGGGACCATATAGGATGCTGGGAATTGAACCCTGACTGGCCACATGCAAGGCAAATGCCCTTCCCACTGTGCTACTGTTCCACCCCGTAGATAAATTTTAATCTCCAGGTCCTCCTAATGCTTCCACCTGAAATTTGTTAAAAAAAAAAAAAACCAAACTAGTGTTTCTTGTGATTTTCACTGTCTGGAATTTGTTTATCGCTTCATTACAGCTACAGTTGACCTGATACTAGTTATTTCTTTTAGGTAAGTTGATAGATTCTGATTAAGTTCAGTTCTGTTTTTTTTTAATCACTATTTCATGTGACACCTTGCTTCTCTCTTAGGAGATTTATGCTCTCTGGTTGTGCCTCTTTTTGTGGTATTAGCAAGTATTTATTCTTCATTAGGAATTACAAAGCAGCTATATCTAAATTAACTTTTTAAAAATTAGATGGACTATATCAATAAAGAGAAGTATCCTCTTTGAAGAACAAATTTGTTAATATAAAAATAATGTCTTTGGATTTTATAATCAGCTTCCTTCTCTATGATGATGATATGATAATGACTATTTGAGACACACCTGATTTTGCTCTGTGCTCAGAGGTCACTCCTGGCAGTGCTCAGGGGATCATATGTGGTCCTGGGGATGGAAACCAGGTTGACTGTGTGGATGGCAAATGACCTCCCCTGTTGTATTATCTCTCCAGCCCTAGCTTATTTCTGAAACTAGCACAACAATCACAACAAAATAGTCTTAAAAGCTAACAGTGGAGACAGATAATTGTGACCAAGGCTGAGGTCTGGCCAGCATGAGTAATCTGGTTTGGAAAGTGCCCCCTCAGTTGCCCTGGAGAAGGGTTTTCAGGAGAGGACAGAGCTATCCTCTGTAGGCTGAACTGAGGAAGATTAAGACACTTGTGAGGTGCTCTTCGGAAAAGTGTTACCCCCAACGTCACATGCCCAATCTGAAGGAAGGATGAAAGACAGAATGTTGCTCTCCATTGGCAGCGAAAAGGACTAGAGTCAAGGAAGAAAAACCTGCTGAAACAGCCGTACTCAGGCTGGAGCTTCCTGAGACAGGCCTTGTCAGTAAGGACATGACTATACTTAAAAAAAAAATTTTTTTTTATTAGTGAAACACCATGAGATACAGTTGTAGACTTACAAGTTTTTGTGCTTGGGTTTCAGTTATACAATGATCGAGTACCATCCCACCACCAGTGCCCATTATCCACCCCCACCAATCCCAGTATCCCTCCCACCCCCATCCCCCATCCCACCCTGCCTCTGTGTCAGGGCACTCCCTTTTGTTCTCTCTCTCCTTTTGGGTGCTGTGGTTTGCAGAGGAGGCATTGGGTGACAATCATGTTCGGTCTATAGTCTACTTTCAGCATGCATCTCCCATCCTGGGCGGATCTTCCCAGCACCCTTTATTTGGTGCTCCCTTCTCTATCTGAGCTGCCTTTCCCCCTAGAGTGTGCGACTGGCCTCGAAGCCATGGAGTGAACCTCCTGGTATTTATCACAGCTGTTCTTGGGCGTTAGTCTCTTATTTTGTTACTTTGTGTTACCCAGATGAATGCAATCTTTCTAAGGACATGACTATATTTTGGTAGGCAAACTTGTTGTTTCTGAAGACTTTCTGATAAAGTGAAATACACCAACAGATAAAGCATTACAAATCAGAATTAGTGTGAAAAGTAAATCTACTGAAGCATCAAATATATATTGGAATGTTCAGATATGGACAGTAAATACTTACTGTGCTTCTTAAATTCATGAGTATAAATTTGAGCTTAAATATTCTGCTGAAAACTGTATGGGTGATGCTGGATTCCGCACTCACCAACATCAGGTCCAAGAAAAGGTATATTTGCTCAAATCACTTCTATTCAAAATTATACTGGAAGTTCCAGCAAGGGAAATTAGGAAAAATAAGTAAACAGTGCAGCCAAGTTGGGTAGGAAGATGTAAAATTATGTTCACAGATACCTAATCTCGTAGATAGAAATACTAAGAAATACACTGAAAAACCATATGAATAAATTCAGAAAGGTTGTGAGACAAATGACCAGTTCATAAAAATGTATTACTTTTCATATCCTAAACAATGGATATTCTAGAGTATTGAGAAACCAATTTAATTTCCAATGACATCAGAGAGAATAAATTACATATAACTATAGTAAGAGAAATGGAAGTTTAATACACGAAAACTACAAAACATATGAAAAAAATTTAAAAGCGTCAGCTGGAGAGATAGTATAGTGGATAGGCCCTTACCTTGAACACGGCCAGCCCATTTGGTGTCTGGCATTCCATATGGTCCCCCAACTGCCAGGAATAATTTCTGCGTGCAGAGCCAGGAGTAAGACTTGAGCACTGCTGAGTGTGATCCCAAAACCAAGGGGGGAAAAAGGGAAAAAAATGTTCATATGTTTAAATACTTAATATTGTTAAAATGACACTATTCTTCAAATTTATCTGTAAATCTAACACATTAGTCAAAATCCCTGTTGATACTTTCTTCCAGAAACGGATGAGTTGGACCTAAAATTCACTTGGAAAAGCAAGGAACCTTGAGTGTCCAAAACAGTTTTCAAAAAGGACAAAGTTGTAGAACTCATACTTTCTGATTCCAAAACTACAAAGCAATTTTAATCAGTATAGACCAAGGGAATAATATAAACCAAGGGAATAGAATTGTTATAAAGAAATACCTAACATTGTAGCAAATCAGTTTTTGTTAACAGTGTCAAGTCTTAGTATCAATGGTAAAATAATGGTCTTTTCAATAAAGGGTTTCTTGGATAGCCACATGCTAAAATATAATTTGAAATTTATTTCATACCATATATAAACATTGGCTAACATGGATCATAACTAAGCATATTTTCTTCTATTATATATATTTATAGAAGTATTATAAGTTTAAAATTATTAAAGGTAAATGTCAGAATAGAAGAAAATCTTAATTTTCTTGGATTACAGTTTTTTAGGTATAATACCTAAAACAAAATCAACAAAATAAGTAGATAATTGAGATTTCTCCAAATTAAAAAAAAAAACTTTTGTGTGAAATACATTTCCATCATGATTGTGTGTGTGTGTGTGTTTGTGTGTGTGTGGGGGGTGTAGTTAGAGGGGTGATGAAGTAGTTCAGAGTACATGTCTTTTATGCTCTAGATGCTGAGTTTAGTTCTTGGCACTGCCTGCCTATTGCCAGCCGTGACCTTGGTGGCTCCCGTTTCAACCACACATAGAACGGTTCTAGGTCTTTGTCACCAGATAAGAAACAGAACCAGAGACGTTTGAATATAAGAGCTTGATTCTGAAATTTCAACTAGCCAAATAATAGTTGAAGTTTCAACTACACAATTTTAACAAGTAAGAAATTTACTCCAGCCATCGTAAGTAGTGGTAGTTGATAGTGGGATGTAAGTGTTGGACAACTCACCAGCATAGGTAAGTAATCTAGGTAGGCAGCAGCAGTTCAAGGGCTTTCCTATGAGTTGGTTGCATAAAGAAACAAATGTCTTTATTGCTATTTTATAATATGAAATGTCCTAAAGAAAGAAACCATCCATTAAGGGTCTTCTTATCCTTGCCTTTCATATTAAAAATTGTTTGAGGAGGGCCAGGAGGAGGACGTTAACCACAGCGGGCAGGGGTGGGGAGCACAGTTAGGACAAAGAAGAGACCATTATGACGATGATAGCTGGAAAAGATCACTGTGGACAAGAACTGGGTACTGAGAGGAGGTAAAGGGATATGCATGATAACACTTCAGTAGCAAACCACAGTGCCTGAAGGATAAGGGGAGGGGAGAGAAGAGAGGGAGGAGAGAGAGATAGAGATAGATAGATAGATAGAGAGAGAGATGTTGCCATGATGGCAAACTGGTTGGGGAGCAGGCTGGGAAGGAAACTGGGGGCATTGGTGGCGAGAAATATATAGTGGTGAAGAGATGGGTACTAGAACATTGGATGACTGAAACTCAATCATAAACAATTTCTAACTGAATATATACTCACTGTATCCCCATCACTGTTATCCTGTTGGTTGTCAAATTACTCGAGCGGGCGCCAGTAACGTCTCTATTCCTCCCAGCCCAGAGATTTTAGAAGCCTCTTCTTACTCCTCTTTTCCCAATGATTGGAAGCTCTTTCGGAGTCAGGGGAATGAGACCTAGTGTCGTTACTGTATTTGGCATATCGACTATACCACTGGGAGCTTGCCAGGCTCTGCCCGTGCAGGCGGGATACTCTCGGTAGCTTGCTGGGCTCTCTGAGAGGCATAAATGAGTAGGAAGTGTCTAATAACGTTGTCTCGCGGCTGCTGTATAAATCATGGTGGTTCAAAATCGCACGGTAGCACTGTAGCACTGTCCTCCCATTGTTCGTCAATTTGCTCAAGCGGGCACCAGAACGTCTCCATTGTGAGACTTGTTGTTACTGTTTTTGGCATATCGAATACGCCACGGGGAGCTAGCCAGGCTCTGCCGTGCGGGCGGGATACTCTCGGTAGCTTGCCGGGCTCTCCGAGAGGGATGAAACAATCGAACCCGGATCAGCCACGTGCAAGGCAAACACCCTACCTGCTGTGCTATCGCTCCAGCCCTATTCAAAATAAAATAAAATAAACAATTAAAAATATTTGATGTGACTACTACAAGAAGATATCTGGTGTCATAGTGAAGAGTCTGGCTGGCTGTGGAAGTGCTTAGCAGACGGGCTAATAATGACCCGACTCAGTGTTGTATGCTCCATCCCTCTCTCTTCTTGAAACCTACTCCTCCTTTTCCTGATGACTTCTGCTGCCCGTTTGAGTCCCCAATGTCTCTCACCTGGATTCATGGAACAGCTATTAAATGGCCAGCTCTTTAAATAGTCACAGTCACTTTGCCGAAAGTCCTCCAGTGACTCCCAGCACTCTTGGAATAATGTGTAATACTCTCACAGAGGCTTTAAAGTTTTGGCTCTCCTCACCCCCCAAAGGGCTGACCCTGCCCTGTCTCTAACCTCTCCTCCCACAGCCCTACTCCTTGTAATCTACCCTTTGGCTGCACCCCATTTCTCATAGCTCCCCACTTTCACCTACCTGGTTCCGGCTGGCTGTTTCTGCTTCCGGGATCTTTCTTCTACCCTGGCTAACCCCTCTCATCTCTCCAATCGGCTCAGCCTTCAACTGCTGGGTTTGCTAATTGTCTCCAGGACTCCTTGGTTCTCCTCTTTACGTTAATACCCCCTCCTGTGTGCTCTCCAGGTGTGTGTGTGTGTGTGTGTGTGTGTGTGTGTGTGTGTGTGTATGTTATGACTCTACTGTGTGAGTGTGTGTACTTCACTTTGTGTGAGTGTGTGTGTGCTTCACTGTGTAGAAAGTGTACTTTTGCCCCTTAAATGTCCGTATCCTGGGGCAGCACACTGGGTGATCTCAGGGGTTGCTGGGATAACCAGGACAGATTACCCATGAAAATTCTTTGAGGAACAAAGTATTAAACAGATAAACAACCAGCAGTTACTTCCTGTGTTCTATGCAAAATAACCTTTCTTTATTTCCATCATAGGAGATGTAGCTGAACCCAGGCTTTTAACTACAGTCTCCATTGCTGTCTGCTGCTTCCGTGATCCTATCTTTGGGCTGATGTTTTAATTTTATTTTGGTTCTCTTAGTATTTTCAACCATCACTGTCTCGTCCTGCCTTTTCTGGTGGCCTCTACATTCTTAGTTTTCAATATTCACTGATGAATCCTGCAATTTTTTCTTTCCTCTTTTTGGAGTGACTTAACAGAAATTTATTCTCCTAAAAGCCCCAAGGAGAGGGGCTGGAGCAATAGCACAGCGGGTAGGGCATTTGCCTTTCACACGGCCAACCCGGGTTCGATTCCCAGCATCCCATATGGTTCTCTGAGCACTGCCAGGGGTAATTTCTGAGTGCAGAACCAGGAGTAACCCCTGTGCATTGCAGGGTGTGACCCAAAAAGAAAAAAAAATCCCCAAGGAGAGTAGTGAGAAATCAGGACCGTCAGAGGCCTCTCCCTTTGGGGGTGGGTTTATTCTAACTTCTCCGCACCTCCCCGCTTAGGGTGTTTTCTTTTTGCTCCTATTTATGACAAACTGTCTTTTCCTCTCAGAGAAGAACTCAGTGAAGGTTTAACATCATTTACAAGCTCTCTGAATTCACATAATCCTTGTTAGTGCATTTCTAGACATGTTGCCTGATTTCTTGTTCTAGTCTTTTAGATTTATTCAGTCATGCCCGTGAGAGATAGTACAATGGGTAGGGCATTGCATGCAGCCAAACCCAGGTTCAATACCCGACACCTCATATAGTCCTCTGAGCACTGTCAGGAGTAAATCCTGAGTTCAGAGCCAGAAGTAACTCCTGAGCATCAATGGGTGTGACTCCAAAACAAAAAAGAATTATTCAGCCAGAGAGATAATACAGGAGGTATGTCATCTCTGTCTTGCCTGAGGACAGCCTGGTTTGAATCATTGGCGTCACTTGAGTATCACATTGACAAGGGTCACTTCTGAGCACAGGTCCAGACATATACCCTGAGGACCACTGAATATGGTCCATCTAACTTCCCCCTAGAAGAGTCATCTGAGCACCGAGCTCTTTGTTGTCTCACCTGCTTTGCAGGGAAACTGCAGAACTGCCTCCCCCCTTCCGTTTTAGGAGGTCGGGTCATGGTAGCACCAGAGACTTGGTTTACTGCCAAGTCACCAAACACAAAGGTGCTCAAGGGCCATTGGTTCATGTGGGAACTCATCCCCCGTCCAAAAAGTCTCAAGGATGGAATATGTCTCTAGGTAAAATAGTTTAGCTATTGGAATGCAAAGGATTTGCAGAAGTGTACCCGGGGAAGAATAAAATAGCAGGAAAAAAACAGAAGAGGTCAAAAATAGCTTCAGGAGTACTCGGGGAACCGCCGTCATGGTGCAGACATGGCCAAGTCCAAGAACCACACCACGCACAACCAGTTTCGAAAATGGCACAGATATGGCATTAAGAAACCTTGGTCACAGCGGTATGTGCCTCTTAAAGGGGTAGACCCCAAATTCCTAAGGAACATGAGTTTTGCCAAGAAGCACAACAAGAAGGGCCTGAAGAAGATGCAGGCCAACAATGCTAAGGCCATGAGTGCCCGTGCCGAGGCCATCAAGGCCCTGGTGAAGCCCAAGCCGACCAGGCTCTGATCACAAAGAAGAACAGTCGCAAGCTCAGTCGACTTGTGTATATCGCTCACCCCAGGCTTGGGAAAAAAGCTTGTGCCCGCATTGTCAAAGGTCTCAGGCTTTGCCGGCCAAAAGCCAAGGTTGACACCAAGGATCTGACCAAGGTTAACGCCAAGGTTCAGATGAAGGCTAAAGCCATGGCTCAGATGAAGGCTAAGGCCAAACCCCAGAGTAAGACCCAGACGGCTCCAGCTTCAGCACCAACTCAAGCTGCCAAAGGTGCCCAGGCCCCTGCTAAGGCTCCCTAAGAGACTCCTGTCAGTGTGAGCGGGGAAGGACTGGTGTGATCTCTGGGCTGCCTCCAGTCGGGTCCTCCTGTGCTGTTTGTACAAATAAACCTGAGAGCAGGAAAAAAAATAGCTTCAGGCTGCAAATATGCCCACAAAGCATAGAATAAGAATGTTTAGGTTCTTTTAGATATATGGGACAGCATAGAATATGAGCATAGTATAGGAAACTGCCAGGAGTTTATATTTTCAGGATGCCCTTTGAAAGCAATGCAGAATACCCCAGCCTCTGGTCTTCATGTGCCTTCATGTACTCATTGAATGTTGATGTGCTTACTAACTCTCCTGAAAGCCAGCAGGGGCTCACCTACTGGGAGCCTGATGGGGGGGAGGGGGTGGGAGAGGGATATTGCATGGAATAAATGACCAGCCTGTGAGCTCAAGAATGACCCTAAAGCTTGGACAGTCCCTGAAGCTTGGACAGTCTGTGTGCGTTTGGCTCTTTATGTGTTTGTTGATCTTATTCTCTGTTTGATGGAGATTGGAGGTGCCAATTGGATTGGCATTAGACAAATGGCAAGCACCGGCTCACCCCGTCCCACCACCTACACTCAAGGAGGCACTTAGACTGTTCTTTCACTCTCCTATAGCTGATGCAGTTGTTCAGAACTCATCTTAGTAAACTCATTTTCTAGCATATTGGCCAGGGTCTCCCTAAATGCATCTCAAAATCATCAAGCCAGAGGCCCTGTGGTAATAAAAGAACATAACCTTTTGCTAAGAAGCAGAGGACCCAGGGCATAGCTGAGTTTTACAGAGGGTAGAATATCACTGAAAATGGAATCTTGATGGCCTCCCTGAAGAATCTAATGCTGCTCACTTAAAAGAGAAAATTCATCTGATGATGGGAATATTATAAATTCAGACAATGTTTTCTGAAGACCTGGTCATCAAGAATGGCAAAGGCTCTTATGACTATCTCCCTAAACTTTTTTTTCAAAAAAAAATCAATGTTGGTTGTTAAGTTTGGGAGAGAAAGTCCTCAACTGTACTTCTCAGCTTCTAGATTGGATTTCTGAGCCGTCTGAACTCTCCTGATGCCTCATTCTGACAACAGAATTGCCTTGCTGTTCTTTCTCTTCCTAATATGTGAAAATCAATGAGAAACAGAGAGAGCTCGCCAAGCCCACAGGCCCATTGCGTCTCATTCCTCTGCTAATTATGATAGCTGCTGGTGGAAATGTGCCCTGAACAGAACCCTGGGAGGATCAGGAGTGAGGGACCATTTCCAATGTGATTTTTCTGAAATGAAAGGATGATGCATTGCCACTTAATAAATTGTGTATTGCTTGAATAACACTGAAAGCAGGAGATCCAAACCACAGCAGCCAAATTTAAAAAAGTGCCTGTCAAAGAGGCAAGCTGGGGATGGGGGCCAGGTGGGAGGGAACCTGGGGACACTGGTGGCGGAAAGTTGACACTGGTGATGGTGGAGTTGGTGAGGCCCCCATGGGTGGCTTATGTGAGGAGAGAGGAGAGAGACAGCCACTTTCTCCTGATCTAACACTGTCACCCTGGGACCAGCTGGGAAGGCTCTTAGCAGGAAAGGAAAGCCAGTGCTAGGTCTTACCCAGGGCTTCCAGGCCTTTGTTCTAACTCACAGAAAAGAATTTCAGGAGCAGAGAGCAGTGAAGTAAAAACAGATCTTATTTAGAGGATTTTTGAGGAAGGGGAGGAGGGAGGGAGGGAGAGAGAGAGAGAGGGAGAGAGAGAGAGAGAGAGAGAGAGAGAGAGTAACATTCTCAGGAGGGAGAACACAGGTTTCTCCAAAGACAGAGAGAGCCCCAGTACACCTCTCAAGAGGGGAGATGAGGGCAACACATGTGTGTGTGTGTGTGGCGGGGGACACGTGGGAACAAGCAGCACATGGACTTGGACAGCATATGTGTACTTCCTTTGTTCAAGGTGTCTTTTATAGTGTTTCCCCAAACTGCCCCATGTGGAGCTTCTAGCTAGGTAAGAGTTCATTGCTAGGGTGGTTGCCAAGAGGGTAAAGTTTGGAGTGGTCGATGGTCCTCTCGAAATTCCTTTCCTTGGCCTTTGTTCCTGCTGAAGTTTCTCTACAAGGCTGTGGGGAGTGAGAGGCAGTTCCAGCCTTCTTTGAGTCTGTTGACACAGATGAATTAGGAATTCCATTGCCATAGGGGCCCTTCCCTATCTACCTGCCTGCATCAGTGGGGCTGCTGCCAGAACCCTAAAACTCAATTATGAATGGTTCTGTGAATCACGGTGTCATAATAAAAATAAAGTCGGCATACTGTTTAAAAAACACAAATTGTATGTTGCTCGAATAAAGGAAATACTGCTAGCTATTCAACACTGTAAAATATGGCAGTGCCATGAAATTGAGGAGCTATGAAAAGTGCTTTAAGAATCATGAGTTAAAGAAAATGAAACTTGAACTCATAGTTTATTCCTGTAGAGTGGAGATTATTATTTGTGTTTCTGAAATCAAGGGAAAAGGGACATTCTTCCAAACCTTGGAAAATATGATGGCTGCTGCCAGTGTAGACTGGAGTCAAGTTCTGGCTGTTGCCATCGTTGGAGAGTTATTTAGATTATCTCAGATGGTTGGGCACATGGAATTCTTCTGAGCACTATTATTGTCACTGTTATTAGTTTTGCATTGCCCTTCTAACAAATCACCCCAAAGCTGGTGACTTAAAATAACACACATTTAAGGGACAGGAGGTGACTTGACCAAGCTTACAAGTGTGAGCCCGTCAGTTCAATTTCCTCTGCTGCCCGCAGGCGTTGCTGTGAGTTACAGACAGCTCTGCTGTTCGTGATTCCTGACCACAAGCATTTCTGGCTATTCTACAATCAAGGATATGCAAGCACAGTAAGAGAAGGGCACACCTCTCAGCTTCATCTAAATATGTGTGAGCACCAGGATCAGGAGTGCAACCCTCTGGTAAGTGCACGGGCAAGTACTAAAGGTGTGTGAGCCCTGACCAGAGCTTCAGTCAAGTGTGTGTGGGTGTGTGTTGATTTCTGGTCATCTCAACATCAATAGGGAGGGGAGAAACACACATGGATCCTTTCTCAGCTCTGAGGCCAGAGCCTGAAGTCAGCTGCACAGTGTCACAGGGCTGCATGTCTGTGCAGCCTCAAAGAACCTGCTGCCTGGCACTCTTTACAATAGCTAGAATCTGGAAAAAACCTGAGTGCCTGAGAACAGATGACTGGTTAAAGAAACTTTGGCACGTCTACACAATGGAGTACTATGTAGCTGTTAGAAAAGATGAAGTCACGAAATTTACATACAAGTGATACCACATGGAAAGTATCATGTTCAGCGAAATGACTAAGAAAGAGAGGGATAAACATAGAAAGATTGCATTCATCTGGGGAACATAAAGTAACAAAATAGGAGACTAACACCCAAAAGTGGCAGAGATTAGTACCAGGAGTTTTGCTCCATGGCTTGGAGGCCAGCCACACATGCTAGGGGAAAAGGCAGCTCAGATAGAGAAGGGAGCACCAAATAAAGAGTGTTGGGAGGATCCTCCCAGGATGGGAGAAGCATGCTGAAAGTAGACTATAGACCAAACATGATTGCCACTCAATGCCTCTTTTGCAAAACACAACACCCAAAAGGAGAGAGAGAACAAAAGGGAATGCCCTGCTACAGAGGCAGGGTAGGATGGGGGGGGGAATGGGGGATGGGAGGGATACTGGGATCCATGGTGGTGGGAAATGGGCACTGGTGGAGGGATGGGTGTATGAGAAGCCGGGGATGGAACCTGGGTCGGCCGTGCACAAGGCAAATGCCCTTCCCACTGTGATACTGCTCTGGCCCCATAACCATGCTTTCCTGATGCTGTGAAAACACCCTAACCCTGGTGGGTCCTACTTAGTTAGATGCAGGTATGTCCCCATCGAAGCTCAGTTTATGGAGGGGAGCTGCAAAGTCTCCTACTTCTGGCTGAGGGCGGGGTGGGGGGGGACGTGAGCTGGAGAGTGCAGGACGGAAGTGATAGACACTCACGCTGAAACCATTGTAGAAATAGGAATCGAGGAACTGTGCACATTTGCCTCTGAAGCTGCTTCCACCTTTTTTCAAACGAAGAAACCAGGTGAAGAGAAGTTGAGTCACTTTCCTAAATTCACAGAGTTGTCAAGTGGCAAGTCAAACTCAAACCTCATCTGTCAGGCTCCCAAACTCACAGTCTTTTAATTATACTCCAAAGTAGACAAGGCAGATGTATAGTTTTAAAGGTTGATGGATGACTGATGGATGACAGAGTCCATGGAAATGGAGACATAAAGATTGAGGAATCAGAGCAAAACTCTGAAGGGAAATTTATTTTCACTGCAAACCCAGTGGCAGGGAACTCAGAGCGACACAGAGGGAATGTCTATTGGGGCCCCTTCAGGTATTAAGGGTCAATGCCATCCCCCTTCACCTCTCCAGCAAGTCATTTTTGTTCACGTGACTATGAGGGGGTTGATGCCAGCCTGAAAGGCCTCTGACAGAACCACAAGCTCATGTGTTCTTTCTACATGTTGTGATTCCCCAAGTGTTCACTAGGTCCTGTTGGGAAATCTGTGAATTTTCTTCAGTCTGGGGTGGTTCTCAGAGGGGTCCAAGACACAGAGAGAGCAGTTTTGGATCTTAGCCTACTATTGTTTGGAATCCACACTGCTCCTGGCATTCTAATAGAAGCTGAAGAGCACACTTGGAAGGCAGCCGGGCTGCTCCAAGAGTCCGGAGTCTCCTCTCCCCACTGAGCAGCAGGAGAGTTTCCAAAGCTAGTGAAGAGTTTCCATACTAAAGTTTTGCTTTGCTGGGATGGCAGAAATCTTCAAATGCTTGTTCTAATAAGCAGAACACTGCAAGTGTTCGAATAGGTGAAGAAAGGTGGAAGGGAAGTGCTCACAACAAGCTTTTTGAATTTTGCGGTTCTCAGTGCACATGAAAGTTATATTTCCAGTTATACATAGCCAATTGTGTAAATGCACAAAACTACCTTTATCAATTTGAAATACTTTATTCGGGGCTGGAGAAATGGTATAGGGGCTAAGATGCTTGCTTACACATGACAATCCCGGTTATTGTTTCTTGAACCCATTGAACATCCTCATCATTGTGTCACCAAAGACACTGTCTGAGGATTTATTGGTGTTGTTCATGCCTTTGATGATAATGTTTCTGCTCATTGAATAGGTTTCTATGTGCTTCCCCCATTGTTGTTCTAGTGTTCTTGATGTGCTGGGGGGTGAGTTTTTGTAGTTACCTCTCTGGAAGAATCTTAACACCTTGGGGATTAAGCTGGTAGTTGTTCTCTGTCTTCTTTGCCCATCCTCACAGAATGATTGGAAGAATCACTGTGAGAAGCAAGTCATTTGTTGAGTAAGCCTGTCACGAGGCCACAGAAACGGGTGTGCACTTTCAGGAGTTATGGTATGAGCCCTTAGGATGGCGCAGGTCGGGTGTGGAGGTTATTGGGACTCACCGAGTAGGGTGGGGCCCTGCCTCCTATGATAAGACCTGGACGCGAGCCTCACCTGGGGTGGAGGATTGAGTGCAAAAGAATGCCAGAAATTCACCTTTATATAGTGAAGGTTTGCTTTGAGGTTGATGGTTGCTGACTGGCTAGGGAGTGATTATTGGAGAATGAGGTGTTTGGGATAATTAGAAAAAAAGACAACAGTGAAGTTCACTGCATCAATGAATTCTTTTCACAAAAGTTTTTTTTTTTTGTAGCATATAGGGCACTTGCCTTCCATATTGCTGACCCAAGCTTATTTCCTGGCACCACACATTGTACCTTTGTCCTGCCGGGAGTGATCCCTGAACACAGAGGCAGGAGTAAGCCCTGAGCAAGTTGAATGTGACCCCCAAACAACAACAATAAAAGAAGAGTGAAAGAAAAAAAAAGTAAGCTACTTTCTTGGATTTTCTTCCATAAAGTCGCAAGTTCCCATCAGTTCCAGTTTTAAATGAGATGGCAGCAACCTTGTTACATCTTCATGCTGTGATTCTAATTGGAATTTTTGTCCCATTTCCACCACATCTGAAGTTACTTTTTCCATTATAGTCTCAACATCCTCCAAGTCATCCACAAATATCGAAAACAACTTCTTCCAAACTTCTGTTAATACTCATAGTTTGGTCTCCTGCCATCAATCACAAATGTTCTTCATAGCAAGTCAAATTGTGAATCTTTTCTAGAAGGTTTTCAATGAACTCTGGTTAGATTCATCAGAGTCATCACTATCTATTGCAGTTACAGCCTTATGAGAATTTTTAGGGTCTTTTTTTGGTTCACACCCAGTGGTGCTCAGGAATTATTCCTGGATCGGCACTCAGGGACCATTCCAGGTGATGCTCAGAGGATCATATGTGGTGCCGGGAATAAACCCAGGTTAACAGTACACAAATCAGTTGCCCTACTCTACCTCTGTGGTCCCTTTGAAATGTCTTTCTTAAAGAAGACTTGAAAGCTATAATGATTCCCAATCCTGCTGCTTCAGAATGGAAGTACTTACAAACATGGAAACAACGTTCATCTCCTTGCATTTTTTCCCAAAGTTCTTGGGTTGCCAGGTGTACTGCCAATGAACAGGATTATTGTGAGTAGAATACTTTGTTCTAAGAACTGTATCCCAGCAATGGGCTTCAAATATTTAAAAAAATATTATAAACAGATGTGCTGTCATCTGGGATTTCTTCTTTTTACAAATCACAGGCAAAGTTGAGTTAGCATTATGCTTGAGGGCCCTAGGATCTTCAGAATGATAAATGAGTATCCGAATGTCCGGTCTCCAGTTGCATTAACCACTAACAAAGGACTGCCAGCCAGTCCTTTGAAGCTTTGGGTCCCGTATTGGCTTAGAGAAGTCTCTCTCTTCTTTTACTGATTGAGGTTCTATGGTTTACAATATTATTAAAGATGGTTTCCCATGTACATAAATCCAATACCACATCTGTCACCCGTTTACCCACCTCCTTTTCTCAAGGATCCCAAAGCCCCTCTCTTTCAAACCCTCCACTCCCCACAGATTTAGTTTTGTGGATCGGTTCTCCCATTGTGCTGCCTCTGGCCCGTTGTTGCTACTTGGCGGTGTATCTCTAAGTCCCACATAAGAGATCTATCACTTTCCTTCTGACTTTTCTCAGCATGATACTCTCCAGTTCCCTCCAGTTGACTTCTCTCTCTAGATGACTTAGAAAGAATGTCCTAGATGACTTCTTTCACTTAAAGGCTGTTCTTTTGCATTCGCTTGTGTAGTGTAGCCACCTTCATCAGTAGTCTTAGCTGGACCTTGTGGAGAACTTGTTGCAGCTTATATGTCAGAATTTGGTTGCTTTTATTTGCACTTTGATAATATAGAGATGGCCTCTTCCTTTACACCTCATGATCCAATCTCTGATAGCTTCGTACTTCTCTTCTTCTCTTTCTTTACTACCCTCAGCTGGAATAGAATTTGTACTTTTCTCTGGATGGGGCTTTAGCTTTAGGGAATGTGGTTGGTTTGATCTTTTGTCCAGCCCAGTAAAGCTTTCTCCACATCAGCAACAAGCTGTTACCCTTTCTTGTCATTTGTGTAAACACTGAATCAGCACTTCTAATTTCTTTCAAGAACCTTGCTTTTACACTCACAATATGGCTGTTTTGGTACAAGACGATTTAGGCCTCTCCTTAGCTCCTGATTCACTTCGCTTATTCAGCGTTTTCTTTTCGAAATTTTGACTTACAGCAAGAGACATGTGAGTTCCTTTCACTTGAGCACTTAGAAGCCACTGGATAAATTGGCCTGATTTCTTTTTATTTCCTTCAGCAACACTATATTATTTTTAATTAAAATTTAAAAAATCGAATCACAGTTACAAAGTTGTTCATGATTGGGTTTCAGTCATATAATATTCCAACACTCATGCCTTCATCAGTGTACATTTCCCACCCCCAGTTTCCCTCTCCCCCACCCTCCACCTGCCTCTATGGCAGGCATTTTTTGTATCTCTCTCTCTTTCTATCTCTTTGCTTTGGGGACTTATGATTTGCAATATAAATAATGAAAGGTTATCAAGTACATCCATTTACCTACTATCAACACTCAGTTCCTGTCCAAAATGATCATTTCCAACTATTATTGCCATGTTGGTCCTTTCTCGATCCTAACTCCCCTTCACCCCAGACACACTCTTGTAGCTGTATAGTCTCTTTTAGGGGCAGCCAGGGGGGCCCCCGACAGCTCTCCCTCTTGCCACTCACCTTCGGGGTGGGCCTGGGCCGCTCACCCAGCTGGGGCAGCCAGGGCCCTGGGGCAGACAGCAGAGGAGGGCCAAGCTGGTTGATTGATCAGATGCCATTTAATTCCATTCTCCCCACACGCCTGCCTGCCCCAGCCTCTCTGAGCCTCCCATTCTAGTCTCCACTGCCTCTCATTCCTGTCTCCTTCTGTCTATCCTACTCATCTCTCCGTGGTCCATCTGGTCCATCTGGCACGGATGGGCTCTTTATCTCCACATGCCTGCCCCTGTATTATTCTTCTACGTTCTTCTCTCTCTGTCCCCCTTGCTATTCTCTCCGCGGTCCATCTTGCTGCCCTGCTCTCTCCTCTCTCTCCAACTCTCTTGCCTCTCCAACTCCCTTCCCTCTCCAACCAGCTTTCTTGTTCTCCAGCTCTCTTCCTCTCCAACTCCCCAGCACTCTGGGCTGACTCTGCACCGAGTCAGGTAGCAAAATCAACATAAGAAAGCTCTTCCCGAGGGCTCAGCAGGTTCAAAGGGAACATCAAATAAGAGGTATTCCAAAGCCCTTCCTGACTGCCCAAGGGCAAAATAGCCCTTAAGGTCATCCTGTTGTCGGTGATTGCCTCAAGCAGGCACCAGTAATGTCTCCTTCTGTCCTAGCCCTGAGATTTTAAAAAGTGCCACATTCAAGGCTCTTTCAGGGTTAGGACAATGAGACCTATCATTGTTACTGGTATTTGGCATTTGGGTACGCCACGGGGAGCTTGCCAGACTCTGCTGTATGGGCACATTACATTCGGTAGCCTGCCAGGTTGTCCAAAGTAAGAACGAGATAATAAGATGTCTCCTGCAGAGTCTCCTGCCCCCGTGCCTGGCTGTCCTTGCCGGGGCCCCTTGGAGGGGGCGGATTGTTTCCCTCCCCACCCCGAGCAGAGCCCTGGCAGCGGAAGACCTCCAGAACCAGCTACAACCATGCTGAGACCACTCTCCACACGCATGAAGGAATCGGCAGTGGAACACAGGCATGCGGGTCCCGGAGCTGAGATCTCCAAGCCTGCTTGGATTGGGGCTGAGCATCCTCCACCCAGATCCTCCATCTTCCAGTAGGCAGTGGTCACACCCACAAACTGCCCCCAGTGCCAGGTAATCCTATCAATGGCCAAGACCTAGAGACTATAAAACCCAGCTCCCGGAAGAGAACAGCGCAGAGTCTCCTGCCCCCCGCGCCTGACTGTCCTCGCCGGGACATATGTTGTTCATATGCCAAACACAGTAACAACAAGTCTCACAACGGAGATGTTACTGGGCCCACTTGAGCAAATCGATGAACAACGGAAGGTCAGTGCTACAATGCTACAAGTAATCTGGACCTCTAAACAAGCTCAGGATATGATGACAAGGGTTGAAGGGGAAAGATGCTCACAAACAAATAGCTAAAAGTGACTAAAGAGACAGACCGTCACTTGAGTTTGAGATCATAAAAGTTGTCTCCCTTGTGACTGTCACTCCAGATACAATAATTTTCCTTGCTGCAGTAAGAAATGTTGCTTTACGTACCATTTGTTATTGTTTGCAAGTCACACCTTTACTTTGGTTTTAAGTTCAGATCATAATAAAAGTACGTTGGAGGGAAAGTCAAAAGCTGTGAGTACCTGAAATATTGGAATTCCCTATTTCCCCAAAGGTAGCACTGGGCAGTGAAATATAACATATGGGTCCTCCCATATGGAATATAACATATGGGTCCTCCCCTCCTTTGAGAATTCTGAAATCACTGAAATCCTAATGAGTCTATTGTGGTCTTTGAAAAATCTGTATTGACCTTCAATGCCAGTGTTAGAATCAAGAAAGATTCTCTAGGTATGTTTTGCAAAGCATAAAACTTGGATCAGTGAGGCAGAAAATGTCACAGCACTAGAGGTCACAGATGTGCTTTCAGTGTGATCCTGCAGGCAAAAGGAAGATAAAGTAGGAATGTCAACTTCCAGAAGCTTCCCTCAGTGGCCCTGAAAGAACTCAGTTCTGGAGAACTGATTTCATGAGAAAAGGTACTTCTAACCAGCAAATGTCAGCTAACAACAGAGTTTTAAATGTAAGGTTTCCAAATATCTGTGCCGTATTTGATTCCACCCCCCCCCCCCGCAGCCCCCAATTGAAAATTGTGACCACATGCACAAACAGTTTATTCTCTTGACCTTCTTAGAGTGTGAAGTTGAGGGGTGTTAAGGACATTGTAGAGCATCCACGATGCCTACCCACGCACATGTCGCTTCTTGTCTTATACAACTGGAACCCTGAATCAATTAAACAAAGGTCCTTTGCTCCTCCTATCCCTATCCCCCATGAGTGTTGACCACTTCCTCCTAATTTCTGCCCATAGGATTCTGACTCTTTCAACCATCTCGTGTAAGTGAAATTATATAGTATATGTCTTTGCGCTTCATAGCAATATCCCACTCCTGTGGACCAGCTGTCTTAAACCCTAAAGTGGTCTCTCTCTCTCTCCCTCTCTGTCTCTTTCTCCCTCTCTTTCCATCATGGCCTTACCTTATTAAGTTGCCAAGAACTGCAAATACTAATAAATGTTTCCTCAGTGTGATGTTAATGGTTTAATAGATGCAAATTCTCACCAGAGAAATAAATCTTAGACATCACTGATTAACTGAAAATATTTAGGTTGGATTGAAAAATAGAGGTGGGGGAACACGTTTAACAGTACAGGCCAGAGCCAGATCAACAGAATTGAAATCTTGGGGGTAAACTCAAGGCATCTATCTGTTTTTTTTCCAGCTTCTCCAGAGATGTCACTGTGCAGTCAAAGCTGAGAGTTGCTGTCTAAAGTGGTGCTAAGACCATGGCTTTCAGTTATGCATACATTAGAATAATAATCGGCGGAGTTTTTAAAAAGATGTCCAATTCCCAAGGCCTGTCTCAGACCAATTCAACCAGAATCACTGGGGAGGAGTCTGGGCAATAGTGTCCTTCAAACAACTCCCAAGAGACACTAACATGTGGTTCAGAATGAAAACCAAAATTGCTACAAGCTAATTTTATTTTGAGAAATTACAATAAATTATTTGTGTTGTAAAGCAAAACTCATTATTAAATTTATGGATGATTTTTTCCCCCACCTTAAAACAAACTAATGTAAGGCTTCATCGCTTCATCTGTGGTTTTAGTTTTCTTGAAAACAAAGTGGCAAATGTGGTCTGAGCCTGGATTGCAAAAGAAATCTCTGTTCCAGAAGCAGAAATTAGAGAACTCATAAATAAATCACTTTTATTTTAGAAGTTCTTCTTATGAGTTATTTACATTTAGTGCAGATGATTTAAACAATAGAATAAGTAAATATTGCCAGATATCAACACTCAACTTCTAAATGTATATCAAATTTCTTATTTCCCTTAATTTTTTCTTTTAGTTATAAATACATTTTTATTGTACAGTTGGCCCTGGAACAACATTTCCAGGGATGTAAAACTGCAGTCAGGTAATATATTTTGGTGTCAATTGCACAAAAATTCGGTTTGAGGTCTGTTATTTCTTTTGGGCAATTCCCTCCTTTTCGCCAAATTCTTCTTTTAAAAAGGGACCGAGCTGAAGGCACTGTCAGTTCTCACTCTGAAGCTCTCACCATTTCTGTTGATTCTTTCTGTGGTGTCTATCATTGTGATGCTCTTGCGTAACTCCTTCAATGCCCTAGGTCCAGACTTGAAGATCCCAATCTTGAAATCAGCTATCCTCTTCTTTTCTGAAGTGATGAAATCTTTGTGGTTAGCAGCTGTAAACACACAGCTGAGACAATAGAGTGTCTGGGGCAGGAGGGTAGGGGATTATTATACTTAGAACACTCAGGATGATACCGAATGGGTTGAAGTCTACATCAGAGCCTGCTATCCAAGACCCAAACCAAACAAATCTAATATGCACCAAAGACCCTGCTGACTGAGTCATCTTTGTAGTCCTCATAGCTCACCCACAGTGTGGTCTTACCTAATTGACTTTCACTATCGCCAGGGATGCTGAGGTTACAGGTGGTGCTTATCAGAGCATAGACCTCCCATGTTGTGTGAAAGGACAGTCAATAGCTCACCTCTTATCAAGAGCAACCAGAGAACCTTAGAACTCCTTCCTTCTTTCCTTCCTTCCTTCCTTCCTTCCTTCCTTCCTTCCTTCCTTCTTTCTTCTTTCTTTCTTCTTTCTTTCTTCTGTCCTCCCTCCCTCCCTCCCTCCCTCCCTCCCTCCCTCCCTCCCCTCCCTTCTTCCTTTCTTTCTCTCTCCCTCTTTCTTTCTTTCTTTCTTTCTTTCTTTCTTTCTTTCTTTCTTTCTTTCTTTCTTCTTTTTCTTTCTCCCTTCCTTTCTCCCTTCCTTTCTTCCTTCCTTCCTTCCTTCCTTTCTTTCTTTCTTTCTTTCTTTCTTTCTTTCTTTCTTTCTTTCTTTTGTTCTTTCTTCTGTCCTTCCTTCCTCCTTCCTTCCTTTCTTCTTTTGTTCTTTCTTCTGTCCTTCCTTCTTCCTTCCTTCCTTCCTTCCTTCCTTCCTTCCTTTTTTCTTTTTCTTTTTTAAAAATTGAATTACAGTAAGATACACTGTATCTCACTGTGTTGTTGTTCATGGTTTGATTTCAGTCATACAGTGTTCCAACAACTGTCCCTTCACCAGCGTACATTTCTCACCACCAATGTCCTAAGTTTCCCTTCCCCCATGGCCTGCCTTCTCCTCTCTCTCTCTCTCTCTCTCTCTGTCTCTCTCTCTCTCTTCTTTTGGTCATTATGATTTGCAACACAGGTACTGAAAGGTTATTATGTATAGCCATTTACCTACTTTCAACATTTAGTTCTTGTCCAGAGTGATTATGTCTATCTATTATTGCATACAGATGCCTTCAAGTCAGAAAATTTCTATTGAACATCTGTTTTGTAAGCAGTGGACTTGACAAAAAAGGTGAACCCTAAATTATAAATCCCTACTGACAGTGCTTTTCTAACTTGCCAGTGTGAATATAGGTCCTAGCATCATTAATGGATCATCATTCTTGGTGAGATCTCTCGAAGCCTGAATATTACCCCCTTGAGCTATGGCTAGGGTGATATGCCTGATGGTGTTGATTTCAGGCCAATGTCAGAATGAAGGAGAGAAAGTGAAAGTGTGACATCTTGATATAACAATTTGGAGAGCTGTCCAGTATGTCTGCTTCTGAGGGGGTGTATTTCTGTAGTCAATTTAATGGTAAATGTCCAGTGGGGGTGGATATTTCTGGAGTTTGTGGACTTAAGGCCTGAAGTCTGACTGCCATCTGGGTCATGAGGAGGACCTGGTTGAGTACTTTCCAAACAGACTTAAGGCAATCTTTGTCTAAACGAAGTTCAAAATTAAAAAAAAACCTGCACACTTTCACTTTGCCACGTTTCCCCCTCACCCAGGAACATCTTCTTGGAAATAGGGCACTTTAGCATAAGAACTAGAATAAACTGAGGGTTCACATCTCTCAGAACTAGCAAAACAAGACAGCAAATTCAGGCTCTCGGGAGTCATGGCTCACTTCTTGGCTCCAGAGATTAGCAGAATTTTTAAAATTTTATTTTACTTTTTAAACTTTATTTTCATAAGGTTGTTCACATTAATTGATTACATCCAATATTTCAACACCAATCCCACCACCATTACACTTTCTCACCATCATAATTTTGAACTTTCCCACCACCGTTCAAGCCTGCCTTCCAGGGGCAGATGCTAGATAATTTATTTTGTAATGCTTATTATGAACATTGTGACCATGAGCTCCTGGAATTCTAAAATAGTAAATGGTTGGGGTCCAGAGACATCTCTATAGCTATCTAATCCATTTTGAGTTCGTTTGGGAGTCTCTGAATCAAGGCCATTGATACGCTAAGTTGGTGCCCAAAGGCAGATTGTGGGCGTGATTGACAGCCAGGACCCCAAATGAGCGGGGAGATGGGAAGGGCCTGCCTGTCTTCGCTGCCACCATGCGACCCGGAGTCTTAGTTCCTGACTCTGCATACCTGGGTTTTTCTTCCAATTTCATCTGGAGCTGGCGGAGAGGCCACACCTGCTCCATCTGAGATGCCCCTGTGGAATTGTCTTGTTATGGGGTCCAGAGAGATATTCAATGAGCTGCTGTCTTCTGGGATTCACTGCTGTGTCTCTGATTAGCAGAAACTTTGAGTAACAGAAGTTTCATTAAGGCATGTTTAGGTCCTGGGTCTGGGTCTGGCTGGTGTCTTTCCTGCAACTCTCTGGGACAATAGCGGTCATGTGGGACAGACTCTACAGTAGTACAATGTGGCTCATTAAATGCACATCTTGTTTGAGTCTCTCTCTCTCTTTCTCTCTCTCTCCTCTCTCCTCTTTCTCTTTCTCTCCCTCTTGCCCTGAGGTCTCTGATTGCATTCCTTTGGAGTTGGTTCACTTTCTTGTTCCTTGGGCATCTTTCCCTAATACATTCTCTACTGTTCACCGTTAGCCTGTCTTAAAAAAGCCGAAAAATCTAGGATTCAATTGCTAGTTGTAAATTTTCTACTGTGGGAGATATAGAACAAGTATCTCATCTAAGAGAACAACATCTCCACTTAAGAAACTATCAGTGGAAAGGATGTTATTTGGAAAGATGTGCAGACATTCATCGGTAGCCATGATAAAGTAAAACATTTGCTTTACTTAGCATCTTAGAGTGCATGTGATGGGGCTTCTAAGCTAGAGTAGAATAATATTAGAATACACTTTTTTTTCTTTTTTTTTTACAGTTGTAGATTTACAATTTTTTGTGCTTGGGTTTCAATTATACAATGATCAGATACCCATCCCTCCACCAGTGCCCGTTTTTCACCACCATGGATAATATCCCTCCCACCCCCATCCCCCCATCCCCCCCCTGCCTCTGTGGCAGGGCAATCCCCTGTGTTCTCTCTCTCCGTTTGGGTGTTGTGGTCTGCAAAAGAGGCATTGAGTGGCAAACATGTTCAGTCCATAGTCTACTTTCGACATGCATCTCCCCTCCTGGGAGGATCCTCCAAACATCCTTTATTTGGTGCTCCCTTCTCTATCTGAATAGCCCTTTCCTCTAGGATACCCGGCTGGCCTCTAAGTTATGGAGTAATCATCCTGGTGCTGATCTCAGCTATTCTTGGGTATTAGTCTCATACTTTGTTACTTTATATCCCCCAGATGAATGCAATCTTTCTATGTCTATCCCTCTCTTTCTGACTCATTTCACTTAGCATGATACTTTCCATGTTGTACCATTGTATGTAAATTTCATGACTTCATCTTTTCTAACAGCTACATAGTACTCCATTGTGTAGATGTACCAAAGTTTCTTTAACCAGTCATCTGTTCTTGGGCATTCAGGTTTCTTCCAGTTTCTGGCTATTGTAAAGAGTGCTGCAATGAACAAACAAGTGCAGATGTCACTTCGACTATACATTTTTGCCTCTCTGGGATATATTCCCAGGAGTGGTATTGCTGGGTCAAATGGGAGCTCAATTTCTAATTTTTTGAGAATCGTCCATACTGTTTTCCAGAAGGGCTGAACCAGTCGACATTCCCACCAACAGTGAAGGAGTGTCCCTTTCTCGCCACATCCACGCCAGCATCGGTTGCTTTTGCTCTTTTGAATGTGGGCCAGTCTCTGAGGTGTGAGATGGTATCTCATTGTGGTTTTGATCTGCATCTCCCTGATGATTAATGATGTAGAGCATTTTCTCATGTGCTTTTTTGCCATTCGGATTTCTTCTTTCAGAAAGTTTCTGTTCATTTCATTGCCCCATTTTTGGATGGGGCTGGATGTTTTCTTCTTGTGGAGTTTAACCAGTATTTTGTATATCCTGGATATCAACAGAATACACTTTTTTTTTTTCTTTTTGGGTCACACCCAGCGATGCACAGGGGTTACTCCTGGCTCTGCACTCAGGAATTACCCCTGGCGGTGCTCAGGGGACCATATGGGATGCTGGGAATCGAACCCAGGTCGGCTGCATGCAAGGCAAACGCCCTACCTGCTGTGCTATTGCTCCAGCTCCCAAGAATACACTTTTTTAACAGGGGAATGGAAAAGAATTGCGGTGAGTAGTTTTATTTGCCCCATTAGGCGATTTCTATGTTTATCCTCTGTAAAAGTGAGACCAAGTGTTAATGGTAACTTCACTTGATCACTTGACATCCTGTTACTCATCGATTTGCTTGAGTGGGCGCCAGTAATGTCTTCATTCATTCCTGTTGAGTGCTAGTGTAGCCCAATGGTGTCTGCTCACTCCTAGAACACAAAGAGCCTCAAACCGATAGTTCAGGGTCTTGACAAAGAAGTCTGACCATCTTGTAGGTGGGCAGCTATGCAATCTTTTCACGTCATGTGGAATCCAGTCAGTAGTGGCTCTAGTCCAGAGGTCGTCTCCAAATCGCATTATGTGTCCAGCCCATCTGATTTTCGATGCCTTGGCAAATGAGACAGCATCCCTGATTCTCGATCATGATGGAACTCAGAATTCCAGATTCTTTCTCTCACTTGAGTGAATCATGATACTCCAAGCATAGCATTTTCAATTCCTCTTTGGGACACCAGAATAGTGTTCTCATCCTATTTTCGTAGGGCCCAGGTCTCTGAGGCATATGTTAATGCAAGAAGAACAGTGGGATCGAAGAGATGTGCCTGGAGCCAGAGGTTCTTCGTCCTCTTAGCTATTTCTTCAACACTCTTGAAGGTGTTCCAAGCCGCTCTCTTCCTCCTGTGCAACTCGGGTACCAGGTCATTCATCATGATGTGTTCTCAACCTAGGTATACATAACTGTTGCATTTGGAGATGTTCATTCCGTAGAGAGCAAATGGAATGTCAGGAATGAGACTGTTTCTCATAAACATTGTCTTTGTGAGATTCAGCTCTAGTCCAACATTTCCACACTCATGGTCGAAGTCGGCCAGCATTTGTGACACTTGACTAATGTTTGATGTTTATTAGAACGATCTCATCAGCCAAGTGGAGATGGTATAGTTGCCGATCTTCACTCCCATTCCTTCCCACTCCAGTCGTTGCATGATGTTCTCGAGGGTGGCACTGAAGAGTTTTGGTGAAATGGTACCACCCT
Source organism: Sorex fumeus (assembly GCF_029834395.1). Classification (NCBI taxonomy): domain Eukaryota; kingdom Metazoa; phylum Chordata; class Mammalia; order Eulipotyphla; family Soricidae; genus Sorex; species Sorex fumeus. Next base: position 5,215,898 of record NW_026606063.1, read on the forward strand.
GCCGAAGCCCTCTCTTGATATGGATGATCGCTTCTACAGAATGGTGAGATCCTGGTAGTGAATCCATAATACTGCTCATGTAGGATCCTGATGTATTGAGTTTGAATGCCCTAATTGGCCAGGGCTTCGATGACTGCGTCAGTCTCAACAGAATCAAAGGCCTTCTTAAACATCAATGAATGTTAGACAGAGCGGCATCTTGGACTCCCAAGAAACCTCAATGAGCTTGGTTATCGTGTGGATATGGTTGATGGTGCTGAATCCTTTGCGGAACCCGGCTTGCTCGCATGGCTGTCCTTCATGTAATATTCTGCTAGTCCTACTCAGAATGACTCGAGTGAACAGCTTGGAGGTGAGAGACAACCGGCAGATTGGGCGATAGATGCCAATGTCATGGATGTCTCCCTTCTTGTACAGTAGAAAAGTTCTGCTGGTTTTCCATTGGGATGGAACCTTGCATTCATACAGGTAGCATGTGAAGAGCCAAGCTAGTGTTTTGATGAATACTGACAGCAGGTTCTTCAGATGTTCAGGTCTGACCTTGTTTGAGCCAGTTGTTGTTTGCTGACGAAATGGTGTGTCGGATTTCAGAAGGGAGAATGTTGGAAATGACATATACAACCTGCAGAATTTGGTATGTGGGCAGGTGGACGTGGATATTGAAGAGATCCGAGTAGAAGTCATGGATAATCTTCTCCATTGCTCTTCTGGAAGATGTGATAGGTCCATCAGGACATCGGAGGGCAGTCATCTTGGTCTTGTAGTTGGCGAAGGACAGGCGGGCGTTGCAAATGCTTTTCCCAGCTTCTGCTGCATCTACCAGCACTGCTGCTCTTCTCTCTTGAAGGTCTTTCTTTATCGCTTCTCTGCACTGCTTTGAGAGCTCGGTTGTTTGCTTGTGGTTGCCTGAGGCTTGCGCCAAACTCTCAATCTAAAATCTCTTATTGGGAAAACATTAATGGTTATTGACAATTGAAATTCTTTTGAACTTCAGAATCTGTATTATCTAGAAAGAGCTGCAGAATTAGAGCCTAAAATTAAAGTGAAATAAGAGCTCGGAGAATGCAAAGCTTTATCTTACAAGCCTCAGCACTAATAGCACTGTAGCACTGTCCTCCCATTGTTCATCGATTTGCTTGAGCGGGCACCAGTAACGCCTCCATTGTGAGACTTGTTGTTACTGTTTTTGGTATATCAAATATGCCATGGGGAGCTACCAGGCTCTGCCGTGAAGGCGGGATACTTCTTGGTAGCTTGCCGGGCTCTCCTAGAGGGCCAGAGGATTTGAAACCAGGTCGGCCGTGTGCAAGGCAAATGACCTACACACTGTGCTATCATTCCAGCCCATACTAATGAAAAATTGGTCCGCCTTCTAGAGTCATAAAATTGGTTGCAAAACTTTTATCCCATCAGAGTTTAGATATCAGACTTCTTTTGCTGGAATTTCAGACTAGCTTCAGAAGTTTCTGCTGAAATAAAAAAAGTGAGTCACTCTAAAATTCAAGTGGCTAAAATCAGCCCCTTTGGCTTTAGTGACCTTGCAGCTGAACAGAAGCAGCTGATCCCCACCCCCTCTCCCTTCTCAGTTGAGTCAAGTGAGAGCTGAGAATGGTGACATAACATAGTATGCTGATTCCAGTCTTGAAGTTAGGAAGTTAATGTCTAAGTGTTAAAAATTATGAATGTCTTTCGAATAGAGGATATCCAGAAAACAAAATATGCATTTGTGGCAAAAAGGAATTTAAAGTTTAAAACATTCTGGTAGAAGAGTTTTGTCTTAAGAAAAGTAAGGGGCTGGAGTGATAGCACAGCGGGTAGGGCGTTTGTCTTACACGCAGCCGACCCGGATTCAATTCCCAGCATCCCATATGGTCCCCCGAGCACCACCAGGAGTGATTCCTGAGTGCATGAGCCAGGAGTAACCCCTGTGCATTGCCAGTGTGACCTGAAAAGCCAAAAAAAAAAAAAAAGTGAAAGGAAAAAGGAGATAAAACAAAACTAGAAGGAATATTTGACTTTCGTACTAAGATAAATACAAACAATCTAAAACTTTGTTCTGTTTCTCTATATTATCTAATTTTCAAGAATTGTTTACAAAAAATACAAGCTTAAACTACATATGTGACTATTTGAGTTGCGTACTGGAGAAAAATAAAAATTGAGGTTAAAGTTATTTTAAAAAATACAAAATGCAGTACACTGGAAGTCATGAAGTGAGCAAAGATTGAAGGAATTTGTAGATAAATAAAATATATAAATCTTGTGAGTATTTTAATCCTCTTTTATCCATATTTTTCTAGAATTTGGAATTCTATGCTGTAAGATATTTTTTTGTGAGCATTGTAGACCTTTTGAATACCTATAGGACTAATGTAATGCTTTTGAAAGAGTACTGCAGAGTATAGCTTAGTCATTTTAAATAAGATATTGATTAACAACTTGTTTCCAAATTTCTTGGCAGGTCATGCTATACTAAGTCCAGTAAAATAAGGAGGTTAAAACCTGTGAGACATGACTATAAGGAAGGAAGATAAATGTGTATTTTAAGTAAAAGGATGATGGATAGAGATATCATCAGTGGGAAAAAAGGGAATCCTGCTAAAGTGAAACTGATTTTGAAGAACAGGACAGAATAAACACGAAGGAATGTGTAGAAGGCTTAAGAATGTAAAGAAATGTGTAGGTTTGAGGTTGTGTCTTTTTTTTTCTTTTTAAAAAATTTTAAAAATTTTATTGAATTACCATAAGATAGCTACAAGCTTTAATGTTTAGGTTACAATCACACAATGATCAAACACCCATCCTTCCACCAGTGCACATTCCTCACCATCAATATCCCCGGTATACTCCCCCTTACCCACCCTCCCTCTGCCTCCATGGCAGACATGATTCCCCATAATCTCTCTCTAGTTTTGGGCATTATGGTTTGCAGTACGGACACTGAGAGGTTATCATGTTTGGTCCTTTATCTACTTTCAGCACACATCTCCCATCCTGACCGGTTCCTCCAGCCATCATTTTCTTAGTGATCCCCTCTCTATTCTAGCTGCCTTCTCCCCTTTGCTCATGAGGCAGACTTCCAGCTATGGAGCAATCTTCCTGACTCCTGTATCTACTGTCCTTAGGTGTCAGCCTCATGTTATGTTGTTTTATACTCCACAAATGAGTGCAGTTCTTCTATGTCTGTCCCTTTCTTTCTGACTCATTTCACTCAGCATGATACTCTCCATGTCTACCATTTATAAGCAAAGTTCATGACTTCATCTCTACTAACAGCTGCATAGTATTCCATTGTGTAGATGTACCAAAGTTTCTTTAACCAGTCATCTGTTCTAGGTCACTTGGGTTGCTTCCAGATTTTGACTTTTGTGAAGAGTGATGCAATGAACATATAGGGACAAATGTCATTTCTATTGTGCTTTTTTGCATCCTTGAGATATATTCCCAGAAGTGGTATTGAGGGGTCATACAGAAGCTCAATTTCTAGTTTTTGAAAGATTGTCCATATTGTTTTCCAGAAAGGCTGGACTAGTGGGCATTCCCTCCCACCAACAGTGAAAGAGCGTCCCCTTTCTCCCACATCCACGCCAGCACTGGTTGCTTTTGTTCTCTTGAATATGTGCCAGTCTCTGTGGTGTGAGATGGCATCTCATTGTTGTTTTGATTTGCATCTCCCTGATGGCTAACGATGCGGAGCATTGTTTCATGTGCCTTTTGGCCATTTGCATTTCTTTTTTGAGGAAACTTATGTTCATTTCTTCTCCCCATTTTTTATGGGATTGGAGGTTTTTTTCTTGTACAATTCTACTATTTTCTTGTATATCCTGAATATTAATCCCTTATCAGATGGGTATTGGGTAAATATTCTTTCCCATTCTGTTGACTTTTTCTGTATTTTGGTCACTTTCTTTTGAAGTGCAGAAGCTTTTTAGTTTTTTTTTTTTTTTTGGCTTTTTCGGTCACACCTGGCTATGCACAGGGGTTACTCCTGGCTCTGCACTCAGGAATTACCTCTGGCGGTGCTCAGGGAACCATATGGGATGCTGGAAATCGAACCCGGGTTGGCCGCGTGCAAGGCAAACGCCCTACCCCTCTGTGCTATTGCTCCAGCCCCAGAAACTTTTTAGTTTGATGTAGTCCCATTTGTTTGTTTGGTTCCACTTGCATGGTCAGTGCTGTTTTGTCCTTAAATAAGCTTTTATCTTCAATGTCATGGAGAGTTCTGCCTACATTTTCCTCTATGTAACTTATGGACTCATGTCTGATATTGAGGTTTTTAATCCACTTTGATCTGACTTTTGTGCCTGGCATTAGACAGAGGTCAGATTTCACTTTTTTGCAGGTAGCTATCCAGTTTTCCCAGCACCACTTGTTGAAGAGGCTTTCTTTATTCCACTTCACATTTCTTGCTCCTTTGCCAAAGATTAAGTGGTCATATATTTGGGGGTCTGTGACGGAATATTCAACTCTATTCCATCGGTCTGCAGGTCTGTTTCTAGCCCAGTACCATGCTGTTTTAATTACTACTGCTTTGTAGTACAGTTTGAAGTTGAGGAGAGTGATGCCACCCATCTTCTTTTTGCCAAGGATTGCTTTAGCTATTCGTGGGGGTTTATTGTTCCATATGAATTTCAGGAGTGCTTTGTCTATTTCTTTGAAAAATGTCACGGATATCCTTATAGGTACCTAATTAAATTTGTATCGTGCTTTGGGCCGTAATTCCATTTTGATAATGTTAATCCTCCCTATCCATGAGCAGGGGATGTGTGTCCATTTCCTAGTGTCCTCTTTTATTTCTTGAAGTAGTGTTTTGTAATTTTCCTTGTATAGGTCCTTCACCTCTTTGGTTAAGATGATTCCGAGGTAGTTGATTTTCTGAGGCACTATTGTGAACGGGGTTGTTTTTTTTTAAAAAATGTCTCTTTCTTCTCTTTCATTATTTGTGTATAAGAAAGCCATGGACTTTTGGATGTTGATTTTGTAGCCTGCATTTTACTAAACCGACCTTTTGTTTTTAGGAGCTTTTCTGCAGAGGCTTTAGGGTTTTCTAAGTATAGTATCATATCGTCTGCAAATAGTGATAGCTTGACTTCTTCCTTTCCTATCTGTATGCCCTTGATACCTTTCTTTTGCCTAACAGCAATGGCCAGAAGTTCCAGTACTATATTGAGTAGGAGTGGAGAAAGTGGGCAACCTTGTCTTGTGCCCAATCTTAGAGGGAAGGCTTTTAGTTTTTCCCCATTGAGAATGATACTTGTTGTAGGCTTGTGGTATATGGCTTTGACTATATTGAGGAACGTTCCTTCAGTCCTTATTTTGCTGAGAGCTTTCATCATAAACGGGTGCTGGATCTTGTCAAATGCTTTCTCTGCGTCTAGTGATATGATCATATGGTTTTTATCTTTTCTTTTGTTGATATGATGGATCGAGGTTGTGTCTTAAGGAAAGAAACTGTGATCAAACTATACTGTTATGAAAAACTCTTTAAATTATATCTGCAGGATTGTTATAGTATCAAGAGTCCTGTTACAGTGCTCTTAGAGAATTAGAAATCAAGGTTTTCAACATGGAACAAAATGAGTTGGACATGATGTTGTTAAACTGTATATTCTCTCTCTACATAAATTAATGTTTCATTTGACTAAGACACACAACAAACAGGTGTATCGCATGTCATTGTGAGTAAAATGAAGTATTTGCTTTTCTGCTCTTTGTACCTTCAGTATGTTTTTGGTGCTTCATGGCACTATGGTGCTTCGCAAAAATCCATATAGAAAATCTTTCCTCTCTGTAATAGAGTCCCTCATACAAACAGAAAAAAATTGGGTTTCAGATACCGGAGCCCTAGCATCAACGCTGACAAGTGGGAGCTAACGGGTTTCTGTGTATCTCCGACTGGGCAAGCAAACCAGCACGCAGGCTGCGGATATCCTGAATATTGGTCCTTGTCCTAGCATCTGCCTTTGTGTCGCAGATTTTCGAAGAATCTGAACATTCCCTGAAAGAAGCCATCAAGAGGGACCATCTAGATCCCTCCTGCCCCCGTATCTACAATACTGTCCTCCAGTTTACTCTTTGCAGTTCAGATGAACTCGCCTGGGTCCTGCCTATAACCTGACAGGAGCGCACACTTTTCCTGCCCCTCTTGGCTGCCTCTGGACTTGCTGCCTCCGTGGGTCTATCTTCTGACGCCCTGACTGCAACACTTCTGACGGACTGAGACTTCGCCATCCAACTGTAGGGAGTGACTGACTGCACCACATCATCCCTGGAACCACTGCAACATCAGATTAATTCCCTGGCTGAAGTCGTTCTTTAGAATCGGAGAGCACTGGACTTCATAACAGCAGACAAAGCGGGGGAGGGGGGGAGTCTGCGTGTTTCTTGATAAAAATGTTGTTATTTTATTTATGAATCTGGGATAGTTGAGGACAATATCAAGATTATTATTAAAATTCTCGATAATATTAGGGAATGCTTCAATTAACCACCCCTGAGGACTGTAATTTGATAGTAAGATGTCCCAGGAGAAGCCACCTTTAAGCATATAAATACATCTCTTGCTGTATTTATACAAAATGACTAGAAATCAATTTAATATGATCGTTCAAATGTAGTACTAGCAATGAAAATGAAAAGGCAGTATACCTTTAAATGAGATTAGCCCTTCATGATCTCTCTATTATTAATGTTTTGGATTAAATAAAAAAGGGGATGTGTGGAGCTTGGTGATGGGTGCTGGAGCAGATAAGACCTGACCTTGCAAAGTGGTCCAGAAACAAAGCCTTGCTAGAGGGAGTATCTGGGCAAAGTTGGCAAAGACAGGGTGTGAGCACCAAACAAGGTGTTTGGCTGTGAGCCTCACTTGGCCTCTTAGTCACATGCACCCAAGAAACAGAAACTGTCACGTACGCTTAGCAGGTCATCCTAACCACAGCATCTAGCCCTGATTGGAATTGGACCAGGGCAAAGCAGAGAAGAAAAGATGACAGGCCAATAATGCTGAACTTCATGTGATTGAACCTCCTTGTAAGATGAGACAGACCCTCTATAAAATGTGTATATTTGGCAATAAAGTGAACAATCATCGTTTGTTCCTGGAGGGTGTTTTTCTGCACACCTGTCATCCTTTGCTCCACATCTACCCAGACCCGGTGTGCAACATGTCCGGGCACGTTGGGGGAAAACTGTGCCCCAACACACACTCGAGATAGAACAAACATTTCTAATAGTTGATACTCAAACTGTCTGCCATGGGAGGCAGGGGGAGGGTGGTAAAGGGGAGGTTTAGTGGGGACATTGGTCATGGAGAATGTGCACTCACTGGTAGAGGGATGGGTATTTGATCGTTGTATGACTGAAACTCAAACATGAAAGCTTGTAACTATATCTCATGGTGATTCCATAAAAAAATTAACCAAAAATAGTTGAAACTCTCCTGATCAGTTATTCTGCCTCAGGTTTTTTCTCTTCCTCAAAAGTGAAACTGACCATACATTTTGATTTATCACATTGATTTTTAAATACTTTTTGTGGAAAAGTAATGCGCATGCAGCACTATACACACATCAGAAATGTTCCTCTAACAAGGTATTATAAATGCAATGTCTATGCAGTCACCCCAAAGGTCAAGAAATAGAATATTGGCAGTACCTCAGAAGCATTCCTGGGGTTGTTCTTGGTTATAAACTCTTTCTTACCCACTAAAGATGCCTATTAACTTTTGCAGTAATTACCCCCTTACTTTTCTTGTCAGTTTTATCACCAAGGGCTGATCCTTGAATACTGTACTGTAATTTTGTCTGTTTATGGACTCCATGAAAGGAATTACAGATATGTAAGGAAGCCTGACTTCTTTGGACATCAATGGTTTATTTTTGTTACAGTGTTTCCTAAAGTGGAAAGAGTAATCCTGGGATATGGGGACCAATGGGAGTGAAGTGGTTGAGGTAGTATCTTCCCATGCAATTGGGAAGCTCTTTATGTTTATTCTCCGAAAGAAGACTAATGTCTAGGGAGCACTGAGCTTTTTGGGGGTGGTGGTGGTGAGTTTAAGCCACTGAGATTTGTACGATTTCTTCCTTTCTTAGAGATGCATAGTATTCCATTGTGTATGTTCCACAACTCTTGTTTTGTTTTGCTTTGGGGCCACATCCATGGATGATCAGGGTTACTCAAGGCTCTGAGCTCAGAAATTACTCCAAACAGTGCTTGGGCTACCATATGGGACGTCAGGGATTGAGCCCAGGTCACCTAGATATTCAGGAGCTATTTTTTTTTCTTCGTGCTCAGAATCAACAGCTAGTGGCAAGTTGGGGGCCATATGCAGTGCTGAGTGTCCAACCAGGCCAGTGCATGCAAGGTGAATGCCATAAGCTCAATACTATCTGGGGCCATGAATGTGAATTCAAATGTGTGTGAGCGTTCAGTGCAGCCAACCCAGGTTCTATTCTCCAAACTTTCGTATGGTTCCCCAAGCATACCAGGAGCAATGTCTGAGGGAAGAGCCAGGAGGAAACCCTGAGCACACTCAGTGTGGCTCATATCAACTCCAAAACTAATAAAAGTAAGTAAAAAGTAGGATAGGACCAAGAAATAAATCAATAGGCTAAGCACATGCTTTGCCTGAAGAAGTCCTAGGTTTGATATACTGCAAAGTATGTCTTCAAAGAACCACTGGGTTACTCAGACATGAGCTAATGAGAGTACCCCCCAATGATTGCCTGGTGTGGCCAAGTGGTCGAGAAATCCCTCCCCAGGCCAGTTGATGGCAATGGGTGAAGGGTGAATGAAAGAAAGGGGACCCAAGGTTTGTTGGTAATCAGTGACTGTGTAATTTCTCCCTACTTCTCTCTTACAGTGTATTTACATAGAAATAGTGAAGGGTGGGGGAATACATGGGTGGGCTGAACATCATCATAACAATAAACAGATGCAAAGCCCTTCTTTCAGGGGAAGTTCTACTAGGAGATTAACTCAGGGACAAAGATCTCATCTGGGGGTGGAGGGGCAGCACTGTATATTACAAGGAGATCTGCTCAAGGGTGGGATTCCAACAAGGGTGGTGTATTGCTTTCTCCTTTTCTCAGCTAGTAACCCATTTATTTCTAGTCTTTTTGTATGAACACAGTAAGAGACGTATTGAGCTGAAAGAGTGGCTCTTCTTTCAGAATCTATCCCTTTCCTTCTGACTGACTTCACTCAGCATCAAAATCCTCTAGTTCCAACCATATTGCTGCAAATTGTATGATTTCGTCCTTTCTTAGAGATGCATAGTATTCCATTGTGTATGTATTCCACAACTCTTTTGTTTTGTTTTGGGTCCACTTCCATGGGTGATCAGGGGTTACTCAAGGCTCTGAGCTCAGAAATTACTCCAAGCAGTGCTCGGGCGACCATATGAGATGTCAGAGATTGAGCCAGGTAACTGTACTATCACTCCTATATCACAACTTCTTGATCCGTTCATTCGTAGTTAGGGATTTGGGTTGTTGCCATATCTTGACTATTGTACTAAGTATGGCAATGAACATAGGTGTGCATAAACTCCTTTGAATTAATGTTTTTCTGTTTTGGGGATAGATGATAAGAAGTGGTATTGCTGGATCTCCAATCAAGACCAAGACTGTGGTAGTTATATTCCTATTTTCATTTTTAAATTTTAATTGGGATATAATAAACACACAGCTTTGTATGAGTTTTACATATACAACATAATTATATACACATATATTGTGAAATTATTACCTTGAAAAGTTGAGTTAATGTTCATCATTTTATATAGCAATAGTTCTTCCTGTGATGAAAGTTTTTGTTTATTATGAGTTTTTTTCTATATATTCCTATTTTTGAGGGAATATCCATGTTTTTTTCCATAAAGACTGAACCAGATGATATTCCCACTGACTGAAGAACACATCATTTCAAATGTCAAAATCCAAGAAAGGCCAGTCTTCCATGATGGAGGGAAGGACTGTCAATATGGAAATCTTCATGAGGAAATTCCTGCTGCCATATGGAGTGAGTTTGGGAAGGAAAGGATAAATGAGTGGGAGAAGGTATTAGCTTCTGAGTCAATTATGCAACCTTGGCCATGGCTTTGTATTTGTCATGGACAAAGACACCTGGGTACCAAAGGTCTTATTTTCCAAGACTAAGCATATGAGTGAAAATGTGGGTGACTTTGAACATGTAGGCAGGGTGGAGTGGTATTGGGAAGGGGTGTTCCATGTGAATCCACAATCCTGAACTCTGGATTGCCCCAGTTTCCTGAATTAACAGTCAATGATTTCCCAAAAAAGCTGTAAGGTCAGTTGGAGATCAAAGAGTTCAAAGTCTAGAAAAAACAGAATGAAGAAATGTGAGAGAGAAGACTCAGAGTATCTCTGATGTCAACAGAGAGAACCCACAGACCAACTGTGGTCAAAGTCAGAGCAAGCGTGGGGAGCAAGGGGGGTTCTATTTCACACACCCCTGCTGGGTCCGCCTAAACCTGGGTGCTGTTTCCAGGAGCATCCAGCGAGTCCCTCCCATCCCTCCAGTATCACTGGAAACCGTCTGCTTGTGAAGATCACAGTCATGGTCTTGATTGGAGATTTTTTCATCCTTTGATAAAAGATGCTTTTGAAGGGACAGAAGAAGGCTTCGTGTGCTTTCTGTCTTGTGCAGGGTCTGGAATAGCCCAACACAGAATCTCCAACTTGGTCACAACATCTTCAGTGCTTAGCCTTGAGGGCTTCCCAGGTGAAGAGGGAGAAGCACAGTCACCACTGGAATGGGAGCAAAGACGGAGGCAATGGCGCAGGAGGAGGGTGTCTGGGATGGGCCGACTAATGTCTTTAGAACTTATTTGGATTCTTATTAATCTATAGGCATTCCCATGAAAAGTTGACCCCAAGATAGTTGCTTGTGACTGAAAATATTTTTTTTTCTGTTAATCTTCAAATGAAATTATCTTTGGGACTTTTTTCCCCCTTCAAATTTTAGTCCTTCAGTGGCATAAATCTTTCTGAAGGTAACAAGGGTGAAAGAACAGCACCAATATGGGTTGGCAAAACAAAGTTCAACTCTTGCTGAGGGACCTGGGACATCCAGGGGTGATGACTCTTGTTAGAGAGAGATTTGAAGATGTGGAGCCTCTCTCTGGGCATGCGAGAGGACTCCACCCTATCTCTGACATACCAAACTTTCATTTCTGCACAGAAGTAAATCCCCTAGAACTCTATCACTGAGATTTAGTGGGAGAGTTTAAGAATTATCGGGAAAGAAGATACCCATCTCCCCCTCAACCCCCACCCATTAAGGAGCCCTCACACAGACTCACTTACCTCAACATGCATAGTAATACCAGTTAGAAATATTACAGAGTTCTGGAGGAAGAGGAAGCCCATTTCCCATTTTTACAGGGCCTGCCTCAGAGTTAGGAAATTTTTTGAATGAACTCAGTGTTGGGTAACATTGCTTTGTCCTTCAAGAAGCTTAGGTTTTATCTGGTTACACCAATTAATCTGGTTACACCCATCAATCTGGTTACACCCATCACAGTGCTCCTGAAGCACTTCCACTTCCATTGTGTTTACATGTAAACAGTCTTCCCTATGCTTTCCTTCCCACCCAGTTAATCAGCTTTCCCCTTAATCAGACTTTGTTAATTTGTAAGATCAGTTTCCCAGAAATCTATGATTTTATATTTATGAGTGAAATATTGCCTTTCTCCTCTCCTTATGCCTTATGAACAGTTTACCTTAAAGTAATATCCTTTTTGTATAGATACAGGAAGACCGTTAACATTATGCTTTGTAACTTAGGATTTGATTGGCCTTGAATATTATTCACTCCCGGGCATCTTTCTCGACTTAAGCCTCAGTTGCCCTTAGTTCCTAACACCCCAAAAGCAGGGTTCCGACGAGGGACTGAATGGACCCAGGGCAAGCAGTGAGCTACCCTGGCAGCGAAATGGGCCAGGCCAAGGTGCCACGATTCTTAACTATAAGTTAAGAGTTTGATCATAGACAAATGTTGTCATGATCCAAAGGTAACGACAAGACTAGGATCCTGCTAGGGGTGGGAAAGACTATCTGGCCTGAGCACCGTAGTCTGAGATCAAGATGGCCCTAGGAGAGCAATTCTATAAGTTTAAGATATTTCTTACTGTATCCATACAAAATGATTTATATTATATTCTTGTATGCTATTCGGACAAGGAGAGGAGAGGCACGCCCATGGGATTCTGCTCTAGGGTGGGTCCTCCTGCTGAGGAAGGATCTGTCCTAGGAGCGGTCTTCCCTGAGGCTAAGATTTCTACCCCTGTTGATCTCCACCCCTATTGATTGTGACCGCACCTATGTGTATTTGTTCCCCCAATTCCTCATGGAGAGAGGATTTAACTGTACTGTAGGAGTGAGACAGAGGAAGAAGGAAGAAGAGAGTTCAGAGAGGATGAGAAGGAGAAGGAGGATGAAGGGGAATGGAGAAGGAGAATGAAGTAGCTGGGGGAGGAAGAATGGGGGCAGAGATAGAGAGACAGATGAGGAGAGAATCAGAATAAACTACGACTAATACCTACCAGCCTGGCCCTCGTTCCTTCCTCTGCCTGACCATCGCCATCGACCTCTCCGGGGTGGTAGAAGGGTGAGACTACCGAACGCGGGTGGCGGGAGAGATAGAGCTGCCACCGTGTGGGTGCCGTGCCACCTATTTGTGTGAGTTTACACACTCAGAATCCTATATCCAGCATTAAGAGCCATTGGGTTAATTTTTGTTATTGAAGAAAAGATTGAATTTCCCAGATAAGCAAAAGTTAAAGGAATGATTGTTGTCTCTAAATTAAACTTGTGAGAAACATCAAAGGGATTTTTGTTTGAAAAGAATGTAGCTTTTATTTATTTATTAAATTTTTTTTATTAGTGAAACACTGTGAGGTAGTTACAGACTTACAAACTTTTGTGCTTGTGCCTCAGTCATACAATGATCTAGTACCCACCCCTCCACCAATGCCCACCCTCCACCACCAATGGTCCCCAGCATCCCCCCCCCCCCCCACCATGTCCCCTCCACCCCACCCTGACTCTGTGGAAGGGCATTCCCTTTAAAAAGAATATTACTTTAATTAGAACAATGAGATATTATTTCACACCATAGAGACTGGAACATATCAAAAAGCACAAGAACAACCAATGTTGTTACGGTTGTAGGAAGAAAGGGACAATCACTCACTGCTGGTGAGAATGTCGACTGGTCCAGCCCTTCTGGAAAACAATGTGGCTATTCCTAAAAGGACATAAGAATCGAGCTTCCACTGGAGCCCAGCAAACCCACTTCTTGGAATATACCCCGAGGGTCCAGAAACAAAATTGAGAAAAGATATTTCTATGTTTCCTGTGTTCCTTTTGGTTATCCACAATAACCAAAATCTGGAAAGAATTCAGTAGTTCATGAATAGATGACTGGATAAAGAAACTATTGTGCCTATACTTATCACTTAATCACTTAATCCCCGTTATTCATCGATTTACTCGAGCGGGTGCCAGTAACATCTCCATTCATCCCGGTTGTGTGCTAGCGTAGCCCAATGGTATCTGTTCGTTCTAGGAACATGCAGAGCCTCAAACCGATCATTCAGGGTCTTGACGAAGAAGTCTGACCATCTTGTAGGTGGGCGTCCACGTGATCTTTTGATGTCCCATGGAATCCAATCAGTAATGGCTCTAGTCCAGCGGTTGTCTGTAAACCTCATTACGTGTCCAGCCCATCTGATTTTTGATGTCTTGGCAAATGAGACAGCGTCCCTGATTCTTGAGCATTGACGAAGATCAGAACTCCGGATTCTATCTCTCATTTGAGTGAATCGTGATATTCCAAGCATAGCTCTTTCGATTCCTCTTTGAGAGACCCGAATAGCGTTCTCATCCTGTTTTCGTAGGGTCCAGGTCTCTGAGGCATATGTTAATGCAGGAAGAACAGTAGAATCAAAGAGATGTACTCGTAGCTGGAGGTTCTTTGTCCTTTTAGTTATTTCTTCAACGTTTTTGAAGGCATTCCAAGCCGCTCTCTTCCTCCTGCGCAACTCAGGTGCCAGGTCATTCATCATGTTGATTTCTCGACCTAGGTATATATAACTGTTGCATTCGGAGATGGTGGTTCCGTTGAGAGCGAATGGAGCGTCAGGAGCAAGGCTGTTTCTCATAAACATTGTCTTCTTAAGATTTATTTATTTACTTTTTATTTTATTTACGCGCGACTATTTATTTACTTTTCTCTAAGTTTTCAAGGTACCTTTAAATATCCCACCCACACGGCAGAGCCTGGCAAGCTATCCGTGGTCTATGCCAAATAGACCAAATTGATATGCCAAATACAGTAATAAATGTATCTCATTCCCCTAACCCTGAATATGGTAGAGTCGAGAAGGATATGGAAGGAAAGGCTGATAAAAAAATAGTTGTGCCTCTACACAATGGACTATTATTTGACCATAAGAAAAAACAAAGTCATGAAATTTGTTACTATATGGAAGGAGAGCATCAAGTTGAGTGAAGTTAGAGGGAGAGAGACTGACACAGAATGTTCTTTCTTATATGTGAGATGTAAAGAAACAGTGGAGGAATAACAAATACCAAGAAAATGGAAACAAAGAACATGAGAGCTGGTATGAGGGGCAATGCCTATGGTGGACAGAAGTGGTCAACTGGGAGGAGGAGGTGATGCTAAAAGGTGGTAAAGTGTCATATATAAAACCCTATTAGCAATGGTACTATAAACCACAGTGTATAAATTTATATATAATGCTTCTCATAGAAGCAGACTGGTGGGTGGAGGCAAATGTGGTTGGGGTTGGGCATTGGTGGAGGGAAATGGACACTGGTGAAGGATCAGTGTTTAAACGTTGTGTGCCTGAAACTCAATCATGAATAACTTTATAATTTCTGTTTTATTAATAAAATTAAATAAAATCAAAGCTTTAAAAATCCAATAAAATATGCAAAGTTAACTATAAGTAAAATTAGCTAAAACAAAAACAAATGGCCTGTTCCCCCTGGCGGCCCTATGGCCACCATCCTCTAGAGGCCACTGGACAGTCAGGTTTGGGCCCTCAGTGACAAGACACTCAGGGGCTCACGGGATGGGGGTGGAGCCGGCCCTTTCCTCCCCATCCCAATGAGACCTCGAGTTACTGCCCATGAACGGCCTCTCTGACTCCTGATCAAGCCATTTAATGGCCATGATCCCAGAGACTCAGAAACGAATCTCCAAACCCCGTGGCTTTTGGCAGAAATGCGTCCAGTCCAAGCAGTAGGTTACCAGCGCTGGGCAAACTCAGGTTTTGTGCCTTGGCCTGTTCCGGTGGCCCGGTGGCTGCCATCCTCCAGAAGCCACTGCACAATCAGGTTTGGGCCCGCAGTGACGAGGCATGTTGGACCTCCTGGGATGGGGGTGGAGCTGGTCCTTTCCTCCCCACCCCAACGAGACCCCAAGTCATTGCCCACGAATGGCCTCTCTGGCTCCTGATCAAGCTGCTTAACAGCCATGATCCAAGAGACTCAGAAACAAATCTCGGAACCCAGTGGCTTTTGGCAGAAATGTGTGGGGACCCGCAGTAGGTTGCTATTGCCGGGTCACCCCAGGGGGGAAAAGGAGTTGTCCCTCCACCTGTTCCCTCTAGGGGGGGTCGCCATACTCCAGAGGCCTTTGGGCAGTCAGGTTTGGGCCCTCAGTGACGAGACACATGGGGCTTCATGGGATGGGTGTGGAGCCGGCCCTTTCCTCCCCATCCCAACGAAACTTCGAGTCGCGGCCCATGAACGGCCTTTCTGGCTCCTAATCAAGCTGCTTAATGGCCATGATCTCAGAGACCCAGGAACAAATCTCGGAACCCAGCAGGTTTTGGCAGAAATCCCTCCAGATATAAGTGTTAAAATTTTGGAATTTCAAAATTGCACGGCCACTACTGCAGCTATGCGACATCACATGTTATTCTTAACTAGCAAGAGAAAACAAATTGTCTACTGTTGCCTTTTCAGCAGATCTGAGTGTTGGGGTAAAATCCCAAAAGATAATGGTGGGTCTGGTGTCAAAATATTGAATGTAATCAAAGTAGAGAGAGAGTAATGTGGAAATCATCTGCCCCACAGTAGGGGGAGGGTGTGGGATAGGGGTACACTGGGGTTTTTGGTGGTGGAGAATGGGCACTGGTGAAGGTACAGGTGTTACACTGTATGACCAAGACTTAAACCTGAAAGCTTTGTAACTGTTCTCATGGTGATTCAATAAATAAAATTATAAAAAAATTAAAAAAATTCGCTAGACAGATGCACAGAAACCAATCTCAGAATTATCTGGCTCTTTGCAGAAATTCAAAATCTGAGTGGCCGCAATAGCGGACATGTGACATTATATGATTCTCATAACCAGCTATAGAAGACAAAGTATTTCACAATGCCTTTTCAGCAACTCTGATTGTTGAGGGGGGGGGGGCAGAAGTCTAAACAATAACAGTGCATCTTTTGTCGAAATAATGAATGTAATCAATGTAGAGAATAGTTTAATAGAAATCATCTGCCTTACAGGCATTGGGAGGGGTGGGAGGGGGGTATATTGGGGTTCTTGGTGGTGAAAAATGAGTACTGGTGAAGGGAGAGGTGTTTGATCATTGTATGACTGAGACTTAAACCTGAAAGCTTAGTAACTTTTCCCACAGTGATTCAATAAATAAATATAAGAAGAAAAATAAATAAATAAAACTATGGAAAAAAATGTAAGGTGGAGTTCATGCCCAATCAGTGTTCAGCTAATCAGTGACTGAATAAATAGCAGTACTCCTACATAAAAATAAAAAAAAATCACTAGAAGATAAATATTGGCCAACCATTCAACCCAAACTTCCTCAGAATCTTTTCAGCAGACATTTTGAGGCTGAGTGGGCGCTGTGGCTAAGAGTGTGTGATCTCCTGCCACCACAACTATAGTCAGACCAGGAAAAAGAAAAGGAAGAAAAGAAAAACCACTACACTCGATTATATTTTCAACACACAAAAATGAAAATGACTCATCAACTGAAGAAAACCCCAAAGCAAAATTCTACTTTTGACTTTTGTTGGGTGACTCATGGCAACTTCTTTTTCCAGACATGAAAAACTGAAGGGAAAGAAGCAAACTAGGTCCAGGATGACTGCAGGCTTTTGGCATTGGAGGGAAGAGATTTCCGCCTAAGAAAAGTAGCTAAAACAAACAAACAAACAAAAGCTGCTGAACTGGGTAATCTCAAAGGATCAGAGAATCACTTGTGAACTTCACCTGGATCTTTAGGGATTGGTTAGTTTTGTGCTCTCTGGATCTGGGGACTCATCAACCACCCCACGATGAAATCAGTACCTCATGGTACCGTTGCATCGCCTCGATTGTCCCCAATTCAGGTAGGGGACACCCACTGCCTCACCTGCAAAGCATTCTTGTCTATGAAGTGGAATTAAAATGACAGGAAAATGAATAGATACTCTACAATGTCTCTGGGTTTTGGTCCCGGAAGCGCGTGGCCACAAATGAGACATCTTATTATCTCATTCTTACTTTGGACAAACTGGTAGGCTACTGAACGTAACCTGCCCACATGGCAGAGTCTGGTAAACTCCCTGTGGCGTATGCCAAATACCAGTAACAATGATGGGTCTCATTCTCCTAACCCTGAAAGAGCCTTGAATATGGTACTTTTTAAAAATCTCAGGGCTAGGATGAAGGAGACGTTACTGGGGCCTGCTCGAGGCAATCGACAAACAACAGGATGATCGTGATCGTGATTGAACTCTACAATGTGACTGTTATGATCTCTTCAGTAACAGAAATATGGGGAGGTAGTGGGCTGTTTTCACTTCAGATTAGATACACCCACTCTTTGTAGCATGCACTACTGGACTGGATGTTGGTTTGAATAAAGCAGTTATTAAAAGTATTTTGTGTGTGTGAAATAAACAAAACATTTGAATATAGGGGCCTGAGGAGTCCTAGTGCAGTGGGTGGGGCATTTGCCTTCCATGCTGCCAACTAGGGTTCAATCCCATATGAAGCCAAATACTAGCTTTAAAATGTACTAGACATATTTGTTAGCAAAATGAGAAGTTGGTAGTTTATTTGAAAAGTGAAAGGTTGGTGATCACATATAAAAAAAATTAAGTGTAATCTGAAGATTCAAAGGGAAGGAACCATTGTTTTTGATGTTCAGGGAAAAAAGTTTGTTTTTTCTTGAAAGTTTTGTGACGGGGGACTGGAGAGACAGCACAGGAGAAAGGCTTGGCTTGTAGGCAGCTAACCCACTTGTTCCCTTCGGTGCTGCCAGCACTGATTCTGAGCTCCACTGATCCCCGAACACTCAGTGGCCCCAAAACAAAAATAAGCAAACAAAACCCCCAATAAAGCTTGTCACTGGGAGGCAGAGTTTTTAGAAGAGGTGGGTATAAAGAGTTATTCGGCTTCTGCCTGTTCCTATGTTAAGTCTCATCTCCCCTTGTCTTGACCCAGTTTTCCCCTGTGCATACCTGTTCCTCCAAGCACATACTGAACGTGGCCCTCTGGGGTTGTGGTCTGTGTCCATTCCCTAGCGTGTATCTTTTAGTGTGTGTACTTCTGCCTGACTAATGGTCTGTCCATTCTACTTCAGGACACAGCAGAAGATGTCTCCTGTTCTTCCTAATGATTTTGTTGGCAGACCACTGGATAAATGGACCACATTAATACAAAAACGGTCTCATGGAACAGATTCTATTCTAATTCAAACACAGAGTTTGGAAGCTCTGTGTAAGCCTCAAATATCTTCCAGAATAATCTGCTGCTATGTCTGAAAGATTCTTACTGAGTCATTTTTTTTCAGGGAGAATTAAAAACTCAGTCAAGGATTGGTATCACCTCATCTAGTTGTCTGCAAATAATATCATTAGCAATAGTCCACTATTGTGAACAAATTTATTTGACCATCGTTTTCTTATGTCAGCTAGAAGATTACTGAGGCCCCCAGGAATGGGAAAGGGGCAAGGAGGTTTTGATATCAGTGTGAGAAGAAACTGTCCTTTGAAACTAAGTAGGGTTTTTATTCTGGGGTAAAGTAGAAAGTCATGATGTAAATATGTTGCATGTATATCATGTTTGTGGTTATGTCTCCAAGCAACACCATCACTGTCACTATCCTCCTCTTGTTCAACAATTTGCTCAAGCGGGTCCAGTAATGTCTCCATTGTGACACTTGTTACTGTGTTTGGCATATCGAATACATCACAGGTAGCTTGCCAGGCTTTGCTGTGGGGGCAGAATACTCTCGGTAGCTTGCCGGGCTCTCTGAGAGGGGTGGAGGAATCGAACCTGGGTTGGCCGCGTGCAAGGCAAACGCCCTACCTGCTAGGCCCATGTCTCCAAGCATAAGAAGTTAAAAAACTATTTAAAAATAAACACAGAAACTTAAGGAAGGTATTATATGTCCAAAACCACGTGGATGAATGACATTAGGTGCAGGCTCACCAGGTATCACTTGTCCTGTGTTTACCCTTGAGGTGAGATGCTGGTTAGCTTTTGACATCGGTGGGGCTGTCAATCGAAGATCATGTTTCATATGGCTAAGTATTTAAAATTTATTAATAAAGACAATTAAAAATAAATCAATTTTCTGAATAACAGGAAGGCAAATGTGGTAAAACAACACCTCGTTAATAAGAACTTCCTGGATTTGAGGCTCCCAGGCAGCACAATCTAAGAGGACTGATGGGTACCAGTGAAAAAAGACCAAATTTGGAAACTCCAAGACACTATACTCAAAATGGCAAAGTCCAAAGATAGACATAGGATATGCAGCAAGATTATAAAAGGAACTTATAAAAAAGAAAGCCCAAAAGATGCATAGCAGATCTAGCAAATAAGACTCTGAGCCAGAAGAATATGGAAAGATATAATACAAAAACTCAACCAAATGGACATTGCACCGAGAATACTCTATCCAGCTAGATTATCATTCATATGTGAAGTAGCTAAACAGAGCTTCATAGATAGGTAACAGCTTAGGGAAGTCATTGAAATGAAAGAGAGCAGAATAGATAGACAACTAAATGAAATCAGGGAAACCCTGAATGGACAAAATTAGAAGAACAATAAATAATTAGAAACCATAAAATGAACCATACAGAAATCGTGAAGCTGAAGAGTACAAAGATCATACTGAAAATTCAGTAGAGAGCTTTCACAATAGACTTGATCATGAAGAAGTTAGACTGAGAAAACTCAGATTATTTGATATGGCCAGTTAGAGGAATAAAAAGAGTTAAGAAGTTGAAGAAAATTTATGTGAACTATGAGTCATGATCAAAAAAATAAACATTTATATCAGAGGAATCCTAGAAGAAAAAAAAAAGCCAGAAAGTTTATTTTTAAAGAAATAGCTGAAAACTCCTAAGATATTAAAGGGGATATAGATATTCAGAGCAGGAAGCTCAAAGAATTTAAGTAAGATCAAAGAATTATAACAAAAAAATTAAATATCCAACACAATGAGACAATTTTGAAGGAAGCAAGAAAGAAAGTGACTCACCACATACCAAGAAACCCAATTAAAGCTTTCAGTGCATTTTTCTGCAGAAACCTTGCAGACTATGAAAAAGTGAAATAATATATTCAAGGTGCTCAAAGGAAAAAGCTTCCATCCAAGAATATTATTCCTGGAAAAACTATTCTTCATGAAAGAAGGAAGGATGAGGACATTTAAGACAATGGACTTAACTCTTTCAGCTGGTAGTTTTATCTTTTTCTTCCATATAATATTTTATTTATATTTTGATTTTAATTCATTTTTTGGAACTAATAGTCTTTAAAATTATTTGCATAATATATACTGATCTTTCTATTTTTATTTCTCTTAAACATTTTTTTGGTTGTGGTTAAAATACATGACTTAATCACAGGCTATGTTCAAATGGCATTCTATCACTTATATGTATAAGTATTTTATAATAGTAAACTTTTTATTTTTCCACATATTTTATGTATTTATGTCACAACTCTACTATATTTTATAATTATATTTATATTAAACATTTGATTGAAAACAAAATGGTTCTTTTATATAACCACAATTTCAACGAACTATGAAACACTTATTTGTGTAAATCCAAATTTCTATCTTGTATAATATTTATTCTTAGTTTTGTTTTCTGGGTCAACCCAGTCAGCTTGCTCCTGACTCTGCATTCAGGGATGCTGTGCTTGGGGGACTGTCTGAGATGCAGAAGACCAAATCCTGGTTGGCTGCATGTATGGCAAGCACCCTACCTGCTGTACTATATCTATGAACCTCATATTCCTTTTTTTTTTTTTTTGCTTTTTGGGTCACACCCAGCGATACACAGGGCTCTTCACTCAGGAATTACTCCTGGCGGTGCTCAGGGGACCATATGGGATGCTGGGAATCGAACCTGGGTAGGTTGCGTGAAAGGCAAACCCCCCTACCTGCTGTGCTATCACTCCAGCACCCCCTCATATTCCTTTTACAGAAAAAATATGTTTAATATTTTTTGTAATGTAAATCTTTTGGAAATGTAATATATTATATTTTGAAGCCTAAAAGATGATTTCACTTTAGCTTTTTATTTTTTTTTGGGGGGGGGTCACACCAGTGGTGCTCAGGGGTTACTCTTGGTGGTGCTTGGGGGACCATATGGGATTCTGGGGATTGAACTCGGGTTGGCCACGTGTAAGGCAAATGCCCTATCTGCTGTACTATTGCTCCAGCCCCTCACATTAGCTTTTCCAGCTTTTAGCACTTATTTAGAATTCAGAGCGATCAGGGGTGTTTTTCTTCATAAAATATGCTTTAGATTCGGCTTTCTGGAACTGTGAGTTACCATGGATGGTCTTGGTCGTCATGATGAACTCAGACAGTCTCTCATCCTGTTCATTCCATTCTAGGCCATGGGTCCCAATGTGGAGTTCTTCGGCTGATCTTCTAGGTCCTATCTTGGCATTAAAATCACTGACAATGATCTTGTAGAAGGTGTGGTCTTCTTTATAAAACTTATCCAGCTCCATGTAGAACTTCTCAATTTCTCCTTCATCATAATTGGATGTTTGTGTGTAGACAATGAAGATAGAAACTGCCAGCAGTGAGCCACATGTCATATTGATCTTTCGCGCTTGTACCATCAGGTCCTCGATGGATGCATCTGATGCTAGCGTACGTGCATTGAAAGTACAGACAATCATTTTTGTCTTCCTTCGTTTTGGCAGCCTGGTTCGGCCTTGAGATTTTATCAACCTCTCCTTCCTCATCCTTCTGAACGCTGCCATATTGGTGACGCCTTCAGGGTCAGGGGAATGAGACCCATTGTAATTACTGGTTTTGGCATATCGAATACACAACGGATAGCTTACGAGGCTCTGCTGTGTGGGCGGAATACTCTCGGTAGCTTGCCAGGTTCTCCGAGAGGGATAGAGGCTTTTGGAGCGGACTCTAATCACCCCTATAGGTGTTCCCATGGTTCAAACCATATTTGAACCCTATCAAATATGGTGCGGCAATTCTGGAAGATGGGTATTAAGTGTCTTGTAATGTATCCGGAAAGTGTCCTGGACACTTTGGAGCATGGTGGTGGCTGGGTAGTGAAGGTAGTGGAGGTAAATCCTGAATAGGATTGGCAGAACTCTAGATGAAGGACAACCATGTGAGCAAGCCAGGTTCCTCAAAGGATTCAGCACCATCGACCATATCCACACGATAACCAAGCTCATTGAGGTTTCTCGGGAGTTCAAGATGCTGCTCTGTCTAACGTTCATTGATTGAAAGAAGGCCTTTGATTCTGTTGAGACGGAAGTGGTCATCGAAGCCATAGCCAAACAGGGCTTTCAAACTCAGTACATCAGGATCCTTCATGAGCTATATTACAGATTCACTACCAGGATCTCACCATTCTACAAAGAAGTAATCATTGATGACAAGAGAGGGGATCTGCAGGGTGACACCATTTCACCAAACTCTTCAGTGCCACCCTTGAGAACATCATGCGACAACTGGAATGGGAAGGAATGGGAGTGAAGATAGATGGTCGGTAACTACACCACCTCTGCTTAGCTGATGACATCGTTCTAATAACACCAAACATTAGCCAAGCGGCACAAATGCTGGCTGACATTGACCGTGAATGTGGAAAGATCAGACTACAGCTGAATCTTACGAAGACAATGTTTATGAGAAACAGCCTCGTTCCTGATGCTCTATTCTCTCTCAATGGAATGACCATCTCTGAATGCAACAGTTATGTGTACCTAGGTTGAGAAGTCAACATGATGAATGACCTGGCACCCAACCTGCGCAGGAGGAAGAGAGCGGCTTGGAACACCTTCCAGAGCGTCGAAGAAATAGCTAAGAGGATGAAGAACCTCTGGCTCCGGGCACATCTCTTTGATTCCACTGTTCTTCCTGCATTAACATATGCCTCAGAGACTTGGGCCCTATGCAAACAGCATGAGAAAGCTATTCGGGTCTCCCAAAGAGGAATCAAAAGAGCTGTGCTTGGAGTATCACGTTTCACTCAAGTGAGAGAAAGAATCCAGAGTTCCGACTTCTGTCGAATATCAAGAATCAGGGACGCTGTCTCGTTTGCTAAGTTGTGAAAAAACAGATGGGTTGGACACGTAATGAGATTTGGAGATGACCACTGGACTAGAGCCTTTACCGACTGGATTCCACGGGATGTCAAAAGACCGCGTGGCCGCCCACCTACCAGATGGTCAGACTTCTTCATCAAGATTCTGAATGATCAGTTTGAGGCTCTTCATGTTCCTAGAACGAACAGACGCCATTGGGCCACACTAGCACTCAACAGGGACAAATGGAGATGTTACTGGTGCCCGCTTGAGCAAATCGATGATTAATGGGAAGTCAAGTGATCAAGTGATAAATATACTAACCCAGCATCCTTTTACTTCAGTGTTTGACAAAGAAGTGTACTTTTTATAGGTATTCATTTTTATTTTGTTTCTTCGGAACTTTTGGTTCTCAACAATTTGAATATAATGCGTGTATGTTTTATATTTTAAAAAATCTCATATCCTGAGCTTATTGGAAGTGTTGATTTTTTTTATTATTTCTGCTAAATTCCTGGATTTTATATTCAGTTTTTATTTTATTTTTGCTCGATGCCCCTCTCTGCTTTCTAAGATTCAAGTTATACTTATAGTGAGTCTCTTTTTATTATCCCATAACTTTGGAGACTTATTTTGTTATTGTTGTAACCTTTTATTCTCCATTATATGTTTTTAAATTTCTTTTTGTATATATTTTAGCTTAATGGTAATTTTTTTAGTGTCTTAACTCCATTTTTTCTTATAATTTCCATTTCTCATTAAGATATTTCCTAGTCATGCATATTTCCTACCTTTCCTATAGATGTTAATGTATTAGTTACAGTCGTATTAATTTATCTGCCTGATATTTTCAACTTCTAAGTCACTACTGAGTTTGATTCTATTTGTTGCACTCTCTCTTATTTTTTATCGAATCATCCTGAGGTACAGTTACAAAGTTTTTATGATCCCATTTTAGTCATGTTCCAACACCGAACCCTCCACCAGTGTAATTTTCCACCACCAATATCTCCTGTATCCTCCTGCTAACCCCTCCCCCCTTCCCACCTCTATGACATGCACTTTTCTTTCTGTTTCTCTCTCTCTCTACTTTTGGGCATCGTGGTTTGCAATACAGATACTGAGAGGCCATCATGTTTGGTCTTTTACCAACCTCCAGCACACATCTTCCATCCAGAGCGATCCTTTACAGTGATCATTGTCATAATGGTCCCTTCTCTGTCCCAATTGCCCTCTCTCCCAGCTGCTGAGACACGCCTCCAAGCATGGACCATTTATTCTCGTCCCTGTTTCTACTGTCCTAGGGTTTTAGTCTTACAATATATTTTTAAAATATCACGCAAATGAGTACTGACATTCTACATCTATCCTTCTCCTTCTGACTTATTTTACTCAGCATGATATTCTCCATGTCCATCCGTTTATAAGCAAATTTCATGAATTCATTTTTCTAACAGCTATATGGAATTCCACTGTAGAGATGTGCCATAGTTTCTTTAACCAGTCATCTGTTCTTGGGCACTCGGGTTGTTTTCAGATTCTGGCTATTGTGAACAGTGCTGCAATGAACACGCAAATACAGATAGATGTCATTTCTACTGCGTGCTTTTGCACCCCAGGTATATATTCCCAGAAGTGGCATTGCTGTGTTCAGATGAAAGCTTAATTTCTAGTTTTTTGAGGAATGCCCATAGTGTTTTCCAAAAAGGCTGGACAGTCAGCATTCCCACCAACCTTGAATGAGAGTCCCTTTCTCCCTACATCCATGCCAATACTGGTTGTTATTAGTCCTTTTGATAAGTGCCAGTCTCTGTGGTGTAAGGTTGCACTATCTCTTGTTATAAGTTTTTATATCTTGCATTTTTGGTGTGTTACTTTAAAAATGTTTTAATGTTTGAAACTGTAGAATTGTAGAAACTGAGGTAGTCAGAATTAGAAAAAATCAGAAAATGGAGTTCAAGGGTAGAGAGATAGGACAAACAGGTTTGCCTGGAATGTGACTAACCTGGGTTTGATCCCTAGCATACCATATTGTCCCCTGAGCACAGTCTAGAGTGATCTCTGCCAGAAGGAACCCCTGAGCATTGCTGGGTGTGGCCCCCAAACCCAAAACAAACCAAAACCAATGAAAAAAGTTCAGTTTTTTTTACTGTGCTTTGGCTACCATTAGTTAATCATTATTTTCGAATCCCTTTGCGTTATCTTGGCTTTTAGGTAAAAGATTAGATAAAAGCAGATTTTTAAGAAATGTCCTGGCATAGAAAGGAGAGAAATGTGGGAGAAAGTTAGAAGAAACAGAGAGGAGATAATTGGGGCAAAGGTCAGGGATCTCAGACACAGCTGTTGTGTTGGGCATGCATATATAGATATAAGTGGTACGTGTATATATCTGAACTAAAGAATCATCAAGATTGTAAGCATGGGACACAACCACAATAATTAAACTTTAAAAATGTGCCTGTTGGGGCCAGATCAATAGTATAGTGGGTAGGGCGTTTGCCTTGCACACAGCCAACTGGGGTTGATCCCATTACTCCATATGGTCCTGAACACCACCAGGAGTAATTCCTAAGCACAGAGCCTAAGAATCACTGGGTGTGACCCAACCCCCCCCCCCAAAAAAAAGTGCCTGTTAAAGGAGCAGGCTGGGGGACAGGAGGGAAGCTGTGTAGGGAAGTTGACACTGATGATTGGATTGGTATTGGAACATGTATGCCCGGAACTCTATTATGGGTCATTTGTAAATTATAGTGCCAAAATAAAAAATAATTGAACTAAAAATTTTTCTGGTATGAATCATATTGTGGCTTTTCCTAAATGTCTGCATATATATAAGCATATGAGAATGTTTTGTTACCCCCTTTTTTCCTTCCTTCTTTGATTGGCTGACATGCTTTATCTTCTGAACTTGCTGGCTGCAACTCATGTCATCAGCTGAACTTACACAAGCTCAACTACTTAAGATATACGACTTGATTTAAATAAAGAAATTTAAATAACCATTTAAGATATAATACTTTGTTCTAAAACATCGATCTAAATGTCACACATTTAAGAATCGGACGTAGTTTAAGATAAAAATGATGTATAATTTGAGGTTAGTATTTTAAAATGTAAGAAATTCCTTGCAATATATCAAACTCCATTCCAAGTGCTCTAAATGCATCAATTCATTAAAATTTTAAGACAAACTTAGACTTGAGAGAGAGTATAGTGAGTGGGATGTTTACCTTGATGTGGCTGACCTGAGTTTGATCCCTGGCATTCCATATGGTTCTCTGAGCCTCACCAGAGTGAGGCTAAAGCATGTCTAGGGCTGGTCCCCAAATTAAAACCCTAAAACAATTCTATGTGCCTAAGCTCCTTATATTGTTGCAAGTAAACTTACTGAAAAGGTGTTTTTTTTCCTACTTTATTTGAACACCATTGTTTACTAAGTTGTTCATGATGCATTTGTTACAGGCATTCAATATTCCAACCCCAATCCCACCATCACTTGTGACCTTCCGAACTCGACCGTTGTCCCCATTTTCCCAACCGCCCCTCAAGCGTGCCTCCAAACAATATAATTTATTGTATATTGTTTGTTAACACTAAAAGGCTAATGTAATGATCAAAAAGTATGTTAGTAAAAGAAAATTTGTGAAAATTGTTCTATCTCACCATGGCACCATTAAGTACTTGTCTGAGGATTTACTGAGGTATTATTGCTAGTTGAGCCCTTTGTCTTTTTTTTTCATAATTTTATTTATTATTTTTCTTCTTTTATGTATTTATTGAATCACTGTGGGAAAAGTTACTAAGCTTTCAGGTTTAAATCTCGGTCACACAATGATCAAACACCTCTCCCTTCACCAGTACTCATTTTTTCACCACCAAGAACCCCAATGTACCCCCCTCTCACCCCTCCCAATGCCTGTGAGGCAGATGATTTCCACTTAACTCTTCTCTACATTGATTACATTCATTATTTTGACAAAAGATGCACCATTATTGTTTAGAATTTCCCCCCCAACAATCAGGATTGCTGAAAAGGCATCGTGAAATACTTTGTTTTCTATAGCTGGTTATGAGAATCATATAATCTTTTGTGGCTGCAATAGCGACCTCATGATTTTGGATTTCTGCAAAGAGCCAGATAATTACGGCAGTTTATGGCAGAAAAGTGAAAGGATCATGCGTTAAACTATGGCTCTGGATTAAGTCCTTTTGCCTCTGGAGCCATGGCCGTGCCAGAAAGTCGCTCATGGGGGGCAACTCGTGACCTCGGTAGGGCGTGAAGAATGAGCTGGTACCATCCCTGTTCCCATGAGACTGCAGTTGCCCCATCACCACTGTGAGTCCTTTGTCTTAATGTTTTTTGTTAATCAAGATTAGATGGCTTCTATGTTACATTCCCTACTGTGTTCCTACTTGGATGTTAATATTGTAGAGTTTGAAGATGTCCAGAAAATCCAGACTGTTTAACTGGGCATTGAGCTTACCTGGTGGCAGTAGTGGAATGTTGGTGTGACTTCAATAACTTATGAAAGTATGGAAGGTGGGATGAAGGTCATTATCCACCCTAACTCTGAGGAGGCCCAGAGTTTATAGCCAATCCCCTCCAGTTGCCATCCCCCTGCCCCCCCATTCCTTTGTGTACTATAAATTTTTGGAGTTTTGCATCTCTGTGGAGCTCTGTTGTGGGGTGGTGGAGTTTGGCTGTATGCATGGTGGCAACTACTGTGATTGTAGCTGCAAGGGCTTCTGCAGGGAAAGAATTGGGCCTGCTCTCCTCCTGAGGTTGCCCCAAAGCTCTCAGACAGGGAATTCTGCATCTGAGAAATTTCTGTGGCTAGTTGATCTCATTTGAGATTTAATTGTGAGTCTCTGAAACAGGCCAGTGAGCTCATATAGTGGCAGTGGTGCATTGAGGGAACGTCAACTGGGCTTCCAGAAATATGGGTGGGGGCTAGTGGGGGGAGTTTTTAACCAGAAGACCCCTGGTATAACCAAAATTAAAAAGACGTTTTAAACTTGTCAAGTATAGACTAAGTATACATAACAGCTGTTCAGTTAAGAACCCTTAAACATATACCTTTGAAAAATTATATTGTTTTAGAGACATGTTTTTGTTTAAGTTTCACCAAAAGTACTAAATAAATATAAGAAATAATATTTCAGGACTGAAGAAATGAAGCAGGAGGTAAGGCACTTACCTGGCGTGCAATCCTGGTTTGATCTCTAGGACTGCTTATGGTTCCCTGAGTACCTCCAGGGGCCATTTCTTTATAGAAACTGTTTGGGCATGTTTTGTTTCTTCAATTTTCTGGAAGAGCCTGGAAAGGATTGGCAGTAGGGCCTCTTTAAAGGTTTGAAAGAATTCACTACTGGGTCCATCTGGACCTGGGCTTTTGCTTGTGGGAAGACTTTTGATTGCCATTTCAATTTCCTGGGCATTCTGGTCTGTTCAGGTATTCCAAATCTTCTTGGTTCAGCCTTGAGGTTATAGGAATCCAAAAATTTTCGTTTCTTCTAGGGTCTATTGTTTCATGGCATAAAGATTCTCTAAGTACTATGCGATGATCCTTTGAATTTCTGTGGTTTCTGTTATGATGTTCCTGCTTTCATTTCTGATTCAATTTAATTGAGTTCTCTCTTTCTTTGTGAGTCTTGCTAGTGGGTTATTGATCTTGTTTGTTTTTTTTTTTTCAAAGAACCAGCTCTTGGTTTCATTGATCTTTCTGATTGTTTTTATGGATTCCAGTTCCTTAATTTCTGCTCTAAATTTTATTTCCTTCCTCCTCCTTGCTTTGGGCTCCTTTTGGTGGTCATTTTTAAGTTTTCTAAGTTGTGTAATCAAGTTACTTATGTGGGCCCTTTCTTCCTTCCTCATGAATGCTTGCACAGCAATGAACTTTCCACTTAAGCTGTATCATACAATTCTGATAGGTAGTGTTCACATTCTTGTTTGTTTCCATGAATCTTTTAATTTACTCTTTGACTTTCACTCTGACTCACTGGTTGTTCAGTAACAACCTGTTTAATTTCCAGGTGTTTGAGTTGTTTCTCCATTTCTATTGGTATTAACTTACACTTTCAGTGGTGCATCATGGTCTGAGAAGAAAGTTGATATGATTACTATGCTCTTGTCTCTGTGGAGGTATGTTTTGTGTGTCAGCATGTGTTAGATCTTGGAGAATGTCCCATGTGCATAGGAGAAGAATGTTTATTCTTCTGAGGATGTAAGGTCCTATATAAATCTATTAAACCCCCCTGTTTTCCATTTCTTACTTCAAATAAAGTATGTCCTTGCTGAGCTTTGGTCTAGTTGATCAAGAGGTGACACAGGCAGTGTTGAAATCTCTAACTACTCTTGTGTTGCTATCAATGTCTCTCTTCAAGTCTATTAGCAGTTGTTTTAAGTATTTTGCTGGTCCCTCATTATGTGGATATATGTTTAAGTGTGTGAGTTCCCTCATATACTTTTTAAAAATATTTAGACATGTTTTATTACTTACTTGATAATTGTCTTGGCCAGGAACAGTTTTATAAATAGGCATGGTTATATTATTTCAAACATATGAAGAGATCTTTGTGTTATCTTACACAGATGCCAAGAGTTCTTATTTATATTGAAAATTTGCATTTATGTTGTCAGTGATTTAAAAAAATTTATTATTTATTTTTATTTTACATTTAAAAAATTTTTATTAGTGAGACATCATGAGGTACAGTTGTAGACTTACAAATTTTTGTGCTTGGGTTTCAATTATACAATGATCAAATACCCACCCTTCCACCAGTGCCCATTTCCCACCACCATGGATCCCAGTATCCCTCCCACCCCCCATTCCCCCCATCCCCCGCTGCCTCTGTGGCAGGGCATTCCCTTTTGTTCTCTCTCTCTCTCTCTCTCTCTCTCTCTCTCTCTTTCTCTCTCTCTTAATGGGTGTTGTGGTTTGCAAAAGAGGCAATGGGTGACAATCATGTTTGGTCTATAGTCTACTTTCAGCATGCTTCTCCCATTCTGGGAGGATCCTCCCAACACCTTTTATTTGGTGTTCCCTTCTCTATCTGAGCTCCCTTTTCCCCTAGCATGTGTGGCTGGCCTCCAAGCCATGGAGTAAAATTTCTGGTACTAATCTTGGCCCTCATATACTTTTAAAAGTGCGAATTCCCTCACATACTTTTAGAAGTCTGAGTTCCCTCATATACTTTTAGGAGTGTAAGTTCCCTCATATACATTTAGGAGTGTGAGTTCTTCCTAATGCACATTTTCCTTGTTCGTTAAGAAATGACTTTTGTTGTCTCTTTTTCAACCTAAAGTCTATGTCAACTGATAGTAGTATGGCAATCCTGGCCTTTTTGAAGTGGGTTGTTCGCTTGAAGAATTGTCTTCCAACCTTTGACTTTGTGTCTGTATTTGTTCTGACTATTCAAATATTTCTCTGGGCAGCAGTGTTTGGTTCAATTTTCTAATCCAACCTGCCACCATGTGTCTCTTAAGTGGTGCATTTAGCCCATTGACATTGAGAGAGATTATTGTTATGGGGTTTTGTGTTATGTTTCTGCAGGAGATTGGCAGGTTTGTGGGACTTGTCTTGTCTTAAAGTAGCCTCTTTGGTTCTTCTTGTAACAATTTGTTTTTAATGTAGGAGTACTGCTATTTATTCAGCCATCGATTAAGCTGAGTAACAATGGTTTTGAGTCTATAAAGTTCCTGAGTTGTTTTTAACTGTGAAGTTGTGTATTGTTCCTTCAACTCTGAATGAAAGTTTGGATGGGTAAAGTATTCTTGGTAAGGTTTTCATTTCATTGAGTTTGTTCTCGATATGCCACCACTGTCTTTGGGCCCAGTGTTTCATCTAATAAGTCTGCTGTAAATCTTGAGGATACTCCTTTGTGTAACATATCCTTCTTTGATCTTTCTGCTTTCAGTATTCTATCTCTATCAGTGGTTTCCATAATTCTGAGTAGGATATGTTTTGGAGTATCTTTATTTGGATTTCTTTTAGCTATTATGCTTTGGGAAGTGTGTAATCCCAAACCTGTAATCCCAATCCCAAAAACATGCTAGTTTAATGATAAATTTATACAATCAATTTATGCCTGGATCTGAGTGCCTGGAAGAAACAAAATCATTCTGAAGTCACTTTCTATAGCTAAACTGTAGTAAAATTTCTTCCTTGCAGGCTTCCACTTGTCTCATTCACCCTCCAATTCTATAGGTTTCTTATTCATTAGGCCTTTCCTGATCCACTATAAAACAGCATCCTGGGCTAAAGAGAAGGCATAGTGTGTGGGATGCTTGCTTTGTATGCCGACTTGGGTTTGATCCCCGGCCTCCCACATGGTTCCCTGATCAATTCCAGTAGTAACCCCTGAGCATTGCCAGGTGTGGGCCAAAGACTAAAAAAATCCCAGCATCCTATATTCCTAAATATATATTCTTCAATATACATATCTACACAGTACATAAGCATGTCTTGACAATAACTATTTACTAGACACTATTTATTATTAGTTGTTCTTCCACTAGAAATGTAGATTCATGAAGCAACAACTTTTCCCCACCTAAACCCCAGACTTGGCCATTCACATTTCCTTGTTCTATGGAAAGGAAA
The DNA here is from genome assembly GCF_029834395.1 of Sorex fumeus. Taxonomy (NCBI): domain Eukaryota; kingdom Metazoa; phylum Chordata; class Mammalia; order Eulipotyphla; family Soricidae; genus Sorex; species Sorex fumeus. The sequence goes on from NW_026606063.1 coordinate 5,248,111, forward strand.
GAACAAAGGATGGGACAGAGGGGATGGAAACCCTTTTTCTAGTCCTTTCTTTTCCTGATGTTGTAGTGTTTGAGGGGGATAAACATCTTAGTTTTTTGTTTCAGATCTCTTTTATTTTGCATAAGTTAAAGATTGCATTTCTTTTTTTCCCTTTTTTGGGGGGTCATGCCTGGCGATGCAAAGGGGTTACTCCTGGCTCTGCATTCAGGAATTAACCCTGGCGGTGCTCAGGGGACCATATGGGATGCTGGGAATTGAACCCGGGTTGGCCGTGTGCAAGGTAAATGCCCTACCCGCTGTGCTATTGCTCCAGCCCAAGATTGCATTTCTTTATTGCACTAATCTTCTTATAAAGATAAGTCACTGCTGGAACTGAAGATGTAGTAAGTATGCAGAGTGCATCCTTGCACATGGCTAAGGCAGGTTTAATCCTCAGGACCACATACATCCTGAGCACAGCTGTGTGTGGCCCCCAAACAAATAAAAAGATAGGTCACCACAAAAAACCTATAAACACTGGACTTTTTCTTTTATCAAGACATACTTTTACACTTTGGGGCCTTAGATTATTCATTAATTTCTGGCTCTTGTGATATCCTTCTCTTGGGAAATCAACTATACATGGAAACAGGTATTGTTATAATTTATCGTATGTTGAAGCAGAAGGATTATCAGGTTATCAGTCATATTACTGGAACCAAGAACCTTAGACCACATAATGCTTTATTTCTTCCACTTCTCAGGAAATGCAAGAGGAGGTCATTTGTGGGCTAATGGGAATTTCTACTTAGCAGAATTTCTAGGACGTTTCTGGAAGATGGATGGCAAATACTGTGTTTCCTCCTGAAATTTATATGGAACAATAAGCCCCCACGAATAGCTAAAGCAATTCCTGGGAAAAAGAAAATTGGAGGAATCAACCTCCCTAACTTCAAACTGTACTACAAAGCAGTAATAATTAAAACAGCATGGTACTGGAACAAAGGCAGAACTGCAGACCAATGGAACAGGGTTGAATACACTGACATCTCTCCTCAATCATATGCTCATCTAATCTTTGATAAAGGTGCAAGAAATGTGAAGTGGAGTAAGGAAAGCCTCTTTAACAAATTGTGCTGGCATCACTGAATGGCTACATGCAAAAAAATGGGCTCAGAACTCTGCCTAACACCATGTACAAAAGTAAGATCAAAATGGATTAAAGACCTCAACATCAGACCAGAAACCATAAGGTACATTGAAGACAAAGTTGGCAAAACCTTCCATGACATTGAAGCTAATGATATCTTCAAAGATGCCACGCCACTGGCTGAGCAAGTGAAAACAGAGATAGATAAATGGGACTATCTTAAACTAAGAAGCTTCTGCACCTCCAAAGAAAGAGTGACCAAAATACAAAGACAGTCTACAGAATGGGAAAGGATATTAGCTGAATACACATCTGGCAAGGGGTTGATATCAAGGATATACAAAGTACTGGTTGAACTCCACAAGAAGAAAACATCCAACCCCATCCAAAAATGGGGCAATGAAATGAACAGAAACTTTCTCAAAGAAGAAATCCGAATGGCTAAAAGGCACATGAGAAAATGCTCCACATCATTAATCATCAGGGAGATGCAGATCAAAACCACAGTGAGATACCATCTCACACCTCAGAGACTGACCCACATCCAAAAGAACAAAAGCAACCGATGCTGGCGCGGATGTGGCGAGAAAGGGACACTCCTTCACTGTTGGTGGGAATGTCGACTGGTTCAGCCCTTCTGAAAACAGTATGGACGATTCTCAAAAAATGAGAAATTGAGCTCCCATTTGATCCAGCAATACCACTCCTGGGAATATATCCCAGAGAGGCAAAACTGTATAGTCGAAGTGACATCTGCACTTTTTTGTTCATTGCAGCACTCTTTACAATAGCCAGAAACTGGAAGAAACCTGAATGCCCAAGAACAGATGACTGGTTAAAGAAACTTTGGTACATATACACAATGGAGTACTATGTAGCTGTTAGAAAAGATGAAGTCATGAAATTTACATACAAGTAGTACAACATGAAAAGTATCATGCTAAGTGAAATGAGTCAGAGAGGGATAGACATAGAAAGATTGCATTCATCTCGGGGATATAAAGTAACAAAATATGAGATTAATACCAAAGAATAGCTGAGATCAGCACCAGGAGGATTACTCCATAGCTTAGAGGCCAGCTGGGCATTCTAGGGGAAAGGGCAGCTCAGATAGAGAAGGGAGCACCAAATAAAGGGTGTTTGGAGAACCCTCCCAGGAGGGGAGATGCATGTTAAAAGTAGACTATGGACTGAACATGTTTGCCACTCAATGCCTCTTTTGCAGACCACAACACCCAAAAGGAGAGAGAGAACACAGGGGATTGCCCTGCTACAGAGGCAGGGTGGGAGGGGGGGGGATGGGGGTGGGAGGGATATTATCCATGGTGGTGGAGAATGGGCACTGGTGGAGGGATGGGTATTTGATCATTGTATAATCGAAACCCAAGCACAAAAAAATTGTAAATATACAACTGTACCTCATGGTGTTTCACTAATAATAATAAAAAAAATACTGTGTTTCAAAGACTATTGTAGATTTCATAGATTATTGGCAGGGGGACAAAGGGACAAAGTTTGATGAGTTTGCTTCAATTTCCCTAAAATAATTTTTTTTAAAAAAAGAACATTCCTATTCCTGTTTTTACTAATATAGCATGTAACTGTTCCAATACCTTATCAGATTTCTTTTTACTTTGTTTATATAAGACTAATATGACACATCAATACAGCACAAATACACTTAGCTCGTGTATCCCTGAAATAAATGCTGCTTAGTTATCCTTGGTACATTTGAGAATTTGTAAATATTTAAAGTAAAAATTTTGTCATTTTGCTTGCTTCACAGCTGGAGTGATAGTACAGCGGGTAGGGTTATCCTTGATACATTTGAGAATTTGTAAATATTCAAAGTACAAGTTTTGTAATTTTGCTTGCTTCACAGCTGGAGTGATAGTACAGCGGGTAGGGCGTTTGCCTTGCACATGGTGACCCGGTTTCAATTCCTCTGTCCCTCTCAGAGAGCCCGGCAAGCTACCTAGAGTATCTCGCCCATATGGCAAGCTTCCCATGGTGCACTTGATATGCCAAAAACAGTAACAACAAGTCTCACAGAGGAGACATTACTGTTGCCCACTTGAGCAAATCAATGAACAATGGGAGGACAGTGCTATAGTGCTATTATGCTTTAGGTCTCCTGGATCTGGGTGCATGTACTCTTCAGCTCTCGAATATTCTTAGCAATGATGTCTTTGACAGTTGCTTCTTCATCAAGGTTGTCTTCCTGCCTCTCTCGGGCTCCAGTGATTCTTTAATTTTTTTTTTAACTTTTTAAAAATAGTTCACCGGGAGATACAGTAACAAAAATTTCATGTTTGAACTTCGATCATACAGTCATCAAACATCCATTCCTTCACCAGTACACATTTTCCACCACCAAAGTCCCCGGTATCCCCCCCACCCCCCATTTCACACCTCCCCCTGCCTGTATGGCAGACAATTCACAAATTTTTTTCCCCAGTGATTCTTATGTTGTTTCTCTTAAATTAATCCCAAAGTTATCTTGCCATCTGTTTGTTTATTTTGAGGCTCCACCCCCCCACCCCCCCACATCTCCAGCTATTCTTGAAATTTTCTGCATCTCATCTTGGAGTTCACTGATTCTGTCCTAAGCAGCTGTTATTCCGTTGCTGAAGCTTCCCATGAACTTTTCATTTCACCTACCAGAGTTTTCAGATCTGTTATTTCTTTTTGGATTTTCTCATTTCTGCTTTCATAATCTCTTGTGTTTAATTGGTGGCACATTTCATTGTTTCTTTGTGCTTCTTATACATCCCCAACAATTCGTCTTTACATTTCTTATCAGAGAGGTTACACAGCTCATTATAACTGGTTGAGTCTTCTGAACTAGGATATTTATTTCATAAGACTATTGGATTTCTGCATTGCTTTGCCATTGTGTGTCCTTTGCAGTTTGGAGTTGTTTCTTGTGTATTGTGCGGTTAGGTGTCTACAGTTAGGATGTGTGTATATGTTATGGTAAGTTATGCAGAGGTGAAGAAATGTACAGCTTTGGACTGTAGCAGAGCACAGGCACTCTTCCCAGGTGGTTGTAATCCTGGCCTGGAGTTGGGGGGGGGCGCTACCCTGAATAAAGGCCCCCCCCCACACGTGGGTTTTCCCAGTTTCCTACAGGTGTCATTTTTGAGCACAGAGCCAGGATTCAACTTTTTAATCCATTTTGCCATTCTCTGTCTCTTAATCGATGTTTTAAAACCTTGACATTTAAAGAGATTATAGTCATAGGTTTTGTGCCGCCTTTCTTTAGAAGTTTGTGTGGTTATGGGGTTTGTTTTGCCTTACAGTAGCCCCTTCAGTTCTTTCAAAGTTGGTTTTGAATCTATGAGTTTCCTGATCTGCTGTTTATTTGTAAAGTTGTTTAGCGTTCCTTTAAATATGAATGAGACACAGCTCACCCCCCAGTGCCATCTTTACAGCACACAGCCACAGAGAAGAAAGGCCGCTGGGCGGCTCCACAGCTCCCGGAGAATGCTCCAGGTCCCAAACAGAGCTGAGATCACCGGGAAGTCCCAGATGGGGTAGGTGCTGCATCCCGCCTCCTCCAGATGGAACCCTGGTGACCATGAGCCTCTACAAGCATAGCTCGAGTATGCGAGAATCAGGATTTTTACTCCAAACCATGTGGCCGCGTAAGCGGCCGCATGACATCTCCCTATATACAAAGTGATCAATGGAAAGTAAATCATCCAACGTTTCTCCCTGAAAATCAGGCTTAACTCTTATACAAACCACAACACCCAATTGGAGAGAGAGAACAAAAGGGAATTCCCTGCCACAGAGGCAGGGTGGGATGGGGGGGATGGGAGGTGGTGAGAGGGATACTGGGATCCGTGGTGGTGGGAAATGGTCACTGGTGGAGGGATGGGTATTCAAAATAAATTAATTAATAAAAAATAAATATGAATGAGAGTCTAGCTGGGTAATGTATTCTTGGTATGGCCTTTATTTCATTTAGTTTTACTATATCCCACCAGTAACCTTGGGCCTGGAGGACTTCATTCGAGAGATCTGGTGTAAATCTAAGGGATGTTCCTTGGTATGTAATTTTCTTCTTTGGTCTTTCTGCTTTCAGTATTGTATCTCTATTGATGGTTTTCATCATTCTGATTAGGATATGTCTTGGAGTCCTTTTATTAGGTCTCTTTTAGCTGGTTCCCTTTGGACTTCTTGGATCTGGATGCCTGCATTCTCCAGTTCTGGGAACTTTCCAGCAATGATGTCTTTAACTGTTGCTATCTTACTGGGGTTGCTTCCCTGACTCTCTGGGACTCTGTTGATTCTTATGTTGAATTCACTTGAATTCATCCCATTGTTCTTTTGTCTGCCCTTGAGTTATTTTGAGGTCTTTCCCCATCTTTTGCTCTTGCCTAGAGGTTTTCTGCATCTCATCTTCAAGCTCACTGATTTTGTCTTCAACTGTTGTTATTCTACTGTTGAGGAACCCAGTGAGTTATTCATTTCATTTACCAAATAGTTTATTAATGGCATTTCTGTTTATAGTTTTCTTTTTCTTTATTTTTTCATATTTTTATTTATTTTTTTTCTTATATTTATTTATTGAAATACTGTGGGAAAAATTACTAAGCTTTCAGGTTTAAGTCTCTGTCATACAATGATCAAACACCTCTCCCTTCACCAGTACTCATTTTTCACCACCAAGAACTCCAATACCCCCCCCCCCCCATGCCTGTAAGGCAGATGATTTCCACTTAACTCTTTTCTACATTGATTACATTCATTATTTCGACAAAAGATGCACCATTATTGTTTAGAATCCCCCCTCACCCCCCCAACAATCAGAATTGCTGAAAAGGCATTGCGAAATACTTTGTTTTCTATAGCTGGTTATGAGAATCATATAATCTCGTGTGGCTGCAATAGCGTCCTCACGATTTTGGATTTCTTCAAAGAGCCAGATAATTATGAGACTGGTTTCTGTGTGTCTGGTGTTATGGCCGTGCCGGAGAGCCGCTTGTGGGGGGCAACTTGTGACCTCGGTAAGGCGTGAAGGACGAGCCGCTAATGCCCCCCTTCCAATGAGACTGCAGTTGCCCCGTCACCACCAGCTCATACCTGGCTTTCCTATAAGCTCTGAGGTGGTGGTCACCTTGCTGCTGGGGGGGAAGAAGGAAGCAACACCCTTTCCCTCCTGGGGAGGCATGGTGCTGTAGTTTAATGTATGGTCCATTCACTTTTCTGCCACAAGATTTCAGGCTCTGGACTAAGTCCTTTTGCCTCTGGAGCCATGGCCGTGCCAGAGAGCCACTCGTGGGGGACAACTCATGACCTTGGTAGGGGGTGAAGGACGAGTCGGTACCGTCCCACTTACCATGAGACTGCAGTTGCCCCATCACCACTAGCTCATACCTGGCTATCCAATAAGCTCTGAGGTGGCGGCCACCTTGCTCCTGGGGGCAGGGGGAGAAGAAGATGGAAGGGAGCAACACCCTTTTACTCCCGGGGAGACATGGTGCCGTAGTTTAACTCATGGTCCATTCACTTTTCTGTCGCAAGCTGCCCAGCTCTTAATAAGTCCTTTTGCCTCTGGAGCCATGGCTGTTCCGGAGAGCTACAACTCGTGACCTTGGTAGGGCATGAAGGACGAGCCGGTACCACCCCCCTTCCCATGAGACTGCAGTTGCCCTGTCTCTGCTGGCTCATACCTGGCTTTCCAATAAGCTCTGAGGCAGCAGCCACCTTGTATGCGGTCCAGATGCATTTCTGCCAAAAGCTGCTGGGTTTCAAGATTTGTTTCTGAGTCTCTGGGATCATAGCCGTTAATTAGCTTGATCAGGAGCCAGAGAGCCATTTGTAGGCAGCGACTCGGGATCTTGCTGGGATGGGGAGGAAAGGGCTGGTTTCACCCCCATCTGGCAAGGCCCTGCATATCTCACCACTGCAGGCCCAAACCTGACTGTCCAGTGACCTCTGCTGGATGGTGGTCACTGGGCTGCTAAGGGGAACAGGCCAAGGCACAAAACCTATTCCCACCTGGAGTAGCCCAGCACCAGTATCCTACTGCAGGAACAAGATGCATTTCTGCCAAAAGCTTTTGGGTCCCAAAATTTGTTTCTGAGTCTCTGGGATCATGGCTGTTGAGCAGTTCGATCAGGAACCAGAGAGGCCATGCCTCCAATTATATAGCTGAGCCGGAGGTGGTTTGTGGCTGTGTCTCCCACATACCTAACTTTTGGCTGTTTACTTTTTTGGTAAACTTTGCTCTAAATTTTTGGGGTCTGGCCAAAGCAGCGATTTCGGGGTAACTGAAAGTCTGACGGTGCCATCAGGCTGCTGATGCACTCACCTCACAGGTACAGACTGACTTGGTGGCGGCACCATACCCCGATTGTTTGTAGTTTTCTTATTTCTGCTTTCATTTTCTCCCATGTTTTACTGGATGTCCATTCTACTGTTTTTCTCATATACTCCTGCATTTTAGTTTTTTTCATTCTTTCTCCAGATAATTAAACATCCTCACTATTTTGTTTCTGAATTCTTTATCAGAGAGATTTTTTATGTGGATATTCCTTTTTGAGGCTTCAAGGCTCTTATCTTTAACCTCATGGTGCCGGACTTTGGAAGTTTTTTTTTTTTCTTTTTGGGTCACACCCAGCGATGTACAGGGGTTACTCCTGGCTCTGCACTCAGGAATTACACCTGGCGGTGCTCAGGGGACCATACGGGATGCTGGGAATTGAACCTGGGTTCTCCACATGCAAGGCAAATGCCCTACCCGCTGTGCTATCGTTCCAGCCCTGGAAGTGTTTTTTTTCTAATACACTATCAGCATCCCCACACTCTGCCAAGGAGGATTCTGGGGGAGTTTGGTTACCTAATATCTTCCATTGACCAAGTGTGTGTGGCCAGAAGATCTCTTGGTTTGTTGTCTGGAGAGAGGGAACTTTTGTGTAAGTTTCCTAAGAATATCTTGTCAAGGATATTTCCTTACCATTTGGTGCTCTGGTGTATTATTGTGTGGAGCCTCTTGTGTTGATCCAGAGAATGTGTTCTTTTGCCTGAACTTACTGATACTTTTTAAAATTTTAATTTGATTTAATTTTTATTAGGTACTTCAACCATGCGAGCAAGCAGGGTTCCGCAAAGGATTCAGCACCATCGACCATATCCACACGATAACCAAGCTCATTGAGGTTTCTCGGGAGTTCAAGATGCCGCTCTGCTTAACGTTCATTGATTTAAAGAAGGCCTTTGATTCTGTTGAGACGGAAGCGGTCATTGAAGCCCTAGCCAATCAGGGCATTCAAGCCCAATACATCAGGATCCTCCGTGAGCTGTATTGCGGATTCACTACCAGGATCTCACCATTCTACAAAGAAGTGATCGTTGATGTCAAGAGAGGGGTGCAGGCAGGGTGATACCATTTCACCGAAACTCTTCAGTGCCACCCTCGAGAACATCATGCGACGACTGGAATGGGAAGGAATGGGAGTGAAGATAGACGGTCGGCAACTACACCACCTCCGCTTTGCTGATGACATTGTTTTAATAACACCAAACATCAGCCAAGCGGCACAAATGCTGGCCGACTTTGACCGTGAGTGTGGAAAGGTAGGACTACAGCTGAATCTTACGAAGACAATGTTTATGAGAAACAGCCTTGTTCCTGACACCCCATTCGCTCTCAATGGAACGACCATCTCCGAATGCAACAGCTATGTGTACCTAGGTCGAGAGGTCAACATGACAAATGACCTGGCACCCGAGCTGCGCAGGAGGAAGAGAGCGGCTTGGAACGCCTTCAAGAACGTCGAAGAAATAGCTAAGAGGACGAAGAACCTCCGGCTCCGGGCACATCTCTTTGATTCCACTGTTCTTCCTGCATTAACATATGCCTCAGAGACCTGGGCCCTACGCAAACAAGATGAGAACGCCATTCAGGTCTCCCAAAGAAGAATAGAAAGAGCTATGCTTGGAATATCACGTTTCACTCAAATGAGAGAACGAATCCGGAGTTCTGACATCCGTCGACGATCAAGAATCAGGGACGCTGTCTCATTTGCCAAGGTGTCGAAAATCAGATGGGCTGGTCACGTAATGAGATTTAAAGGCGACCGTTGGACTAGAGCTGTTACTGATTGGATTCCAGGGGATGTCAAGAGACTGCGTGGCCGCCCACCTACCAGATGGTCAGACTTCTTCGTCAAGATCATGAACGATCGGTTTGAGGCCCTTCATGTTCCCGGAACGAACAGATGCCATTGGGCTACACTAGCACGAGACAGGGACAAATGGAGACGTTACTGGCGCCCACTCGAGCAAATCGACGACTAACGGGAAGTTAAGTGATTAAGTGATTAAGGTACTTCACAATATTTGATGACTTTTTTTTTCATTTTGGGTCACACCCGGCAATGCACAGGGGTTACTCCTGGATCTACACTCAGGAATTACTCCTGGCGGTGCTCAGGGGGCCCCTATGGGATACTGGGAATTGAACCCAGGTCAGCCGCGTGCTGTGCTGTGCTATAGCTCCAGCCCCAATATTTGATGACATTTAATATTCAAACACTAATTCCACCAGCATTATACCTTTCCACCACCATATTTTGGATGTTTCCATCCTGGACTCCAACCTCTGCCCAAAGCAGAACCAAAATTATTTGTTTTGTATTGTTTGTTATGAATAAACCACTGTAAATACTTCAAACAATTTTCCTTAGAGCAGAGTATGTGAAGATTGTTGTATATATATATATATATATATATATATATATATATACACACATATATATGGAGAAATATATTTCCCTCTAAGATTGGTTGCCTTTTACTTTAAACCACATCAAATGTGTGCACTACTCTTGGCGCATGAGTGGTGTGAGGTATGAGATGTTTTTGTTTTTGTTTTTCTCTTTGGGTCACACCCGGCAATGCACGGGGTCACTCCTGGCACTGCACTCAGGAATTATCCCTGGCGGTGCTCAGGGAACCATATGGGATGCTGGGAATCGAACCTGGGTCAGCCGTGTGCAAGGCAAATGCCCTACCTGCTGTGCTATCACTCCAGCCCCGAGGTATGAGATGTTGCGTGGTCCAGGAATAGGTTTATTAGTGGGTGAGGTTAGGTCCGAGCGTGTGAAGAGTGGCCATGAGCATAGCAGCAATTGAGTTGTGGAGATTTTTGGCTGCCGGGGCTGGGTCCCTTGAGGTGGGAAGGGCCTCACCTGTCCCCCTCTGCGGTGCCCCAAATGAAACAACCTGGCGTGGGGTCTGACAGCATGGCTATGGCAGTGTCACTTTACGCTCTACTGTTACTTTTTGATTAGGGTTGTATTGTTTCTTGTGTTGACCATTATTTTTGTGGGTTTTGGAGGGGAATGTTGATTAGAGTAGGGGCTAATGACTATTTGTCTAATGTAATTGGGGTATCAGGCTGCCTTGGTGAGAGTTCCTTATGAGGCCAATTTGTGGATCTTATAGGATACAGTGGGGGAGATTAACTGGCAGCCGCCAGCTTGCTGGTCCCCAGGAAAAATCTTCCCCCTGAGTCACGTCACATCTGTCGCTCATCTTTTAAATTTGGTTCTTAAAGTTTGTGCCTCACAATTTCAGTGTTGTTGACTTCGTGGTTTGGATATTTGGCTCTATCATTCCTTAACACCACCAATGTACCTGGGTCCCCTTCACAACTACCCCAGCTGCTTCTCACCTACCTATTCTATCCCTTCTTCTTCACTCTATTTCTTTCCTTCTCCCTATCCTCTGGATCCAAGGGTGATCTAGGCACCCTCCTCCCCTTAAATTATTGCGTTTCCTCATCTAGTTACTCTAAATACCACATATAAGTGTTATCATCCTGCGTTTGTCCTTATTTTGGCTTACTTTATTTAACATGATACCTTCCAGTTCCATCCATGATGTATCGAATAGCATGATTTCATCATTCCTTATCATCATTCCTCACACCGATGTGGTATTATATACCGCATCTTCATGAGCCACTGATATGTTGTTGGACATTTTGGTTGATTCCAAATCTTAGTTAGAGTACTTAGTGCTTTATTTGCCTTTAGTTTTTGCTATACTGAAGAGATAAACTTAATTCTAGTATTTAACTGAGTTTTGTGCCTTGAGGGTGAGTGGGACCCTCAAATTTGTGATCAGTGTTCATATGTGTATGTAAGGAAAGGGAGAGAGAGAAAGATTGAGAGAAGAAAAGCATCTGTCATAGAAGCAGGCAGGGGGTGAGGGTTGGGGGTGATGGGAGGGAACCTGGGGACCCTAGGGCTGGAAAATGTACACTGGTGGAGGGATGGGTGTTGGAATACTGTAGGACTGAAATTCAACCATGAATGGTTTTGTAATGGTCTATCTCACAGTGATTCAATAAAAAAGTTTAAAAAAATAAGTGTATATAGTCAGGAGATCTCTAGATTTGTTGTCTGGAGAGAAGAAAGTTTTGTGTAAGTGTCCCAAGTCTATAAAATTATTTTTCTTAAGATACATTTTTCTTCTTTTTTAAATTAATTTTATTAAATCACCATGAGATAGTTACAAGCTTCCATGTTTGGGTTACAGTCACACAATGATCAAACAACAATCCCTCCAGCAGTGCACATTCTTCACTATCAATATTCCCAGTATACCCCCCCTTTCCCACCCTACCCCTGTCTCCATAGCAGACATGATTCCACATAATCTCTCTCTACTTTGGGGCATTATGGTTTGCAATACAGACACTGAGAGGTTATCATGTTTGGTCCTTTATCTACTTTCAGCACACATCTCCTATCCTGACCAATTCCTCCAGTCATCTTTTTCTTAGTGATCCCTTCTCTATTCCAGCTGCCTTCTCCCCTTTGCTCATGAGGCAGCCTTCCAGCTATGGAGCAATCTATCTATCCCGTGTATCTACTGTCCTTAGGTGTCAACCTCATGTTATGTTGTTTTATACTCCACAAATGAGTGCAGTCCTTTTATGTCTGTCGCTCTCTTTCTGACTCATTTCACTCAGCATGATACTCTCCATGTCTATACATTTATAAGCCAAGTTCATGACTTCACCTCTCCTGACAGCTGCATAGTATTCCACTGTGTAGATGTACCAAAGTTTCTTTAACCAGTCATCTGTTCTAGGGCACTTGGGTTGTTTCCAGATTTTGGCTATTGTGAACAGTGCTGCAATGAACATATAGGTACAGATATCATTTATACTGTGCTTTTTTGCATCCTTGGGATATATTCCCAGAAGTGGTATTGCGGGGTCATATGGAAGCTCAATTTCTAGTTTTTGAAAGACTGTCCATATTGTTTTCCGGAAAGGCTGGACTAATGGGCATTCCCACCAGCAGTGAAAGAGTGTCCCTTTTCACCCACATCCACGCCAGCACTGGTTGCTTTTGTTCTTTTGAATGTGTGTCAGTCTCTGTGGTGTGAAATGATATCTAATTGTTTTTATTTGCATCTCCCAGGTCTATAAAATTTGACTTGTCTCCAGTAATTGGTGTCAGAAATTAGTGCAATCTGCCTGGTAGAATAGGGGATATTTGATATGGTGAAGGCTGCATTGTTATTTGTCTAAATCTAACAGTTCTCCTTTAAAGAGGACAGGATTTAATAAGTTTTGGTGAATTATCTTGATCCCTTTGGGAGTCTTAGTTAACACAGTGTTTGTTATTAAGGTAAACCAAAAATAATATAGTATTTCTATCATTAAGGCATCTTCTGCAACTCCTCTTTTTCTTCCCTGTCTCTGTCTTGTCTCTCTCTGTCACTATTCTCTCTCTCTCTCTCTCTTTTGCTCACACACACATAAGTGCACTCTGCCTTGTTTCACTGCACTCTTACACACTATACTATTCTTCACTGATCTAAATCTGAGATAAGATATCTGAGATAACCCATGCACCCAAGTCCAGTGGAATTAAAACTAATCAATCCTAAATCTTCTTATCTGTCTCATGTTTTTTCCTATAAAGACACCATAAAAGCTCATCTACATTTCCTCATGCTTCTGTCTCCAGACTGATCTCATTATTTCTGTTTGCTTTGCTTCTATCTTCATGGAATCTATGAGTATAAACTTCCTACAAGACAGTCATTCCTGTGTATGCATCTTGTTGTAGCTGATTAAAATAAATATCAGGTGCTTTTAAAACATGCACACAAGGTGTTTTAAAAATACTATATTATTATGTCTACATAAAGTTCAAACACAGGGATAACTAATAAGGTGTTAGAATTAAGATAAACATTACTCTGGAAAGCAATATTTGGGGGCATGTGGGAGCTTCTCATACACTAATAAAATCTGTTTCTTTTTAAAATTTTTTTTTGGTTTTTTATTTTATTTTATTTTATTAGTGAAACCCCATGTGGTACAGTTGTTGACCTTACAAGTTTTGTACTTGGGTTTTGGTCATGCTATGATCGAGTACCCATCCCTCCACCAGTGCCCATTCTCCACCACCAATGGTCCAGTAACCCTCCCACCCCTGCCATACCCTCATCCCATTCTGCCTCTGTGGCAGGGCATTCCCTTTCGTTCTTTCTCTCTAAAATCTGTTTCTTGACCTAGGTATGGGTTACAAGGGTGTGTTTGGTGTGTGCAGTGTAAAAATCACCCCCCTAACTCAAAACCAAGGTTGGGATATTCCCCTGTGTAAAACAGTTTAGGTCCTAAAATATAATTACTTGCAAACAGGGTATCAAACATGCACCCAGAAAACAATAGAAGAGCAGGAAAGAATAGAACGAATGACAAATATATAACAGTTGCATACATGGACCCAGAAATGCATAGAATACAGTAGGCTAGGGTCTTGTAGCTAGCTGTAAAGGGAAATATGGGTAAAAATAGAATAGGAAACCACCATGATTTTATACTATATTTTAAGAGTGCCTGCTGATTGGTTATGGGAAATACCCTAGCCTTTACTCTTCATACACCTACTGAATACTGATATGCTTACAATATTGTCCTTAATGTCACCGTCAATTTAAATAATAGCTCAAGTGCTGGGATTTCAGGTGAGAGAGTGATGTTGTGTTGAATAATTGTCCAGTGTGGAGACCACTGAAGGCTGCCTATGTGACCCTAAAGCTTGGACAATGTTTGTCTCCTTATATATTTGTTTTATTCTCTACAACCAATCTCCCCTCCCACCGCTGGATGGAGGTCAAAAGTGCCAATCTAATTAGCACTAGACAGTGCAGCTCCATTATATAGTACATTTACAATTTTGACTCCTTCTCTCTGTAAGCCAGAATGGTTGCACCATCGAATTTCCTGCCTCTTCCGAATCTCTGTCCCTTTCTGTGAGTGTCAAAGAAAAAGCTTGGGTTCATGGGACTCGGAGTGTTTGGTGGCTGAGAAGCGTTCCTCTGGCTGGCCCATGGCGACGGATGGACGAAGGACCAGAGGAATGGAGAAATAGGGCCTCAGGCTGGTTGGTAGACAGTTTATTTCTCTCTCCTCTCCAGTGGCATAGTTTGATCTCCCCCGTACAACACAATAATAGTCATAGTTTTGTCATAACTACATTCAACTACAATCATTGTAGTTCCTTCTGTCACCCTAGTTCCATTCCTCGTTCTTATAGTCCTTATCATAGTCCTAGTTTTTATCTTCCTCATCTAGTCCTAGTACCTAATACCCTCTTTCCCCTTACAGCAGAGTTATATAGAAATCATGAAGGGTGGGGGTGTACATAGGTGGGGTTGAACATTGTAATAACAACAAACAGATGTAAAGCCACTCCAGGAGAAGTTCTAGGAGATTAACTCAAGGACAAGGTCTCATCTAAGGGTTAAGTACTCTAGATTACTGGGAGATCTGCTTAAGGGCGGGATTCCATCTAGGGTGCATTGCTTTCTCCTTTCCTCAGCTAGTCACTGTCACTGTCCTCCCGTTGTTCATCAATTTGCTTGAGCAGGCCCAGTAACCTCTCCATTTTGAGACTTGTTGTTACTGTGTTTGGCATATCAATACGTCATGGGAGCTTGCCAGGCTTTGCTGCGTGGGCAAGATACTCTCAGTAGCTTGCCGGGCTCTCCAAGAGGGGCAGAGGAATCGAACCCGGCTCAGGCGGGCTGGCTGCGTGCAAGGCAAATGCCCTACCGCTGTGCTATTGCTAGTAATCTATTTAAGCAATCATAGTAAATTTACTTATAATATTTCTAGTCATTTTGTATGAATACAGTAAGAGGTATATTAAGCTCTTAATATACCTTGTTGGCTCTTCCTGGGGACATCTCGCTAGACATCCCAGACTATAGTCCTCAGGCCAGGCCAGTCTCTCCTAACCCCAGCAGGGTCCTTATTCAGTTACTTCTTTAGGGGTCGTAACAGAGTTTGCTCCATGACCATGCTCTTTACGTATTCTACTTCTTATGGCACTTAGCTTGTCCCTTTCTGATCCCAGGGTAGCTTACAGCTTGCCCTGGGTACATCCAGTCCCTTCGTCGGGGGCCTCCTTTTGGGGGTTTTAGGAAGCAAGGGCAACTGAGGCTTAAGTCAAGTAAATAAGATGGATGTCCAGAAGTAAATATTATTTGGAGTTAATTAACTCCCATGTTACAAAAGCATAGCATGAACTGTCTTCCTGTGTCTATACAAAAAGGTCATTGCTAAAGCATGCAAGTGCCATAGAGGAAAACGAAAAGCAATATAGAATTATTAGTGCTTGATGAAATTGGGTGTGTCTCAATTGTTGTGGGAGTAACTCAATAAACCTAAGCTCCCTTACTCCTAAGGGAGGAGTAAGAGTAACCCAATGTCACTCATGTAATTGTATTACTCTCCCCCCTAACTCTGGAGTTTTCTACATGGCTTGATTTCACCAATCAAATAAACAGGAAGTGAAAGTATACTATGTCTTGGCCCAAATCTAAGGAGACAAGATATATTTCTTGTACGTGTGTATTTGTTATTGAGATGTTTTTTCCCTTGTGTGGGGGTGGGGTGGGGCCAGAAACACACCTTGACTGTACTCAGGGCTTATTCCTGGCTCAGCACTCAGTGATCACTCCAGGTGGGGCTCAGGGGACCATATGGGAATTGAACCTGGGTCAGGCCTATGCACTTAGGCCTAAGACCCAAGTGTCTTAGCTGCTGTACTAAAAAATCTCAATACTATGACTTATGTTATTGAGATTTTATAGACATTCTGAGATTTTATTGACCTTTTATCCTACAAGAGAGCCAAGGGAGGGTTTCTCATCAAAATCCAGCTGGAAACAGAACTTCAAGTGATCCCACAGCATGGGCAAATAGTCAGGAGCTGACAAATCCTGCCTAAGTCAAATGAATCAAATGACCCCCACTGTGTTGTACAGCTTCATAAACAAGCTCAACTTATTTTATTAAACCATTGACCTTTCTTGTTATGCAACAAAAGTCAAGTGGTACAGTAGTAGAGAAAGATAACTATGACAATTGGGCTAAATTAGGAGGAAAATGAGGAAGGAACTGAGACAGAAGTAGGCAACAGGTATCACTAGTGAGATTTCAGAAAATCTTGAGGATTTTTTCTCTTTTTTGGGGGGATCACACCTGGTGATGCAAAGGGGTTACTCCTGGTTCATGCACTCACGAATTACTCCTGGTGCTGCTCGGGGGGCCATGTGGGATACTGGGGATCAAACCCGGGTCAGCCGCATGTAAGGCAAATGCCCTACCTGTTATGCTATCGCTCCAGCCCCAATCTTGAGGATTTTTAATTGACCAGAATATGATAAATTTTTAATAATGGTTGCCTTGAATGAACAGATTGGGCTTTTTCTTTTCTTTTTCATTTACTGCTGTTGGTTCCCCCTCCCATTTCCATAATATAAATAAGCATGCATGCTTCTATTTAGTTTACTCAGGAAGTACAGTTTTTTTTTGAGGTTTTTTTTTTTTAAAGAAGAAAGGAACTGAGACAGAAGAAAATTCATTGAATTTAAAACATTGATTTGGATTTGCTGTGTGGCTAGTCAGTATTAGTCTCAGTATCAGTATTAGTCTCCTGATACTGTATCAAGAAGTCTACAACTTCCTAAATTTACAAGTCAGCTCCAGGAAGATCAGGGCTATTTGGGGCAGAGAAGTGGAAGGACAAAGGAAGGTCTGGATGAGGGTGGGCAAGAGGGAGAGCTAAACAGATTGTTTGTGGGAAGAGTGGATTTTGAGGTCTCTGAAGATATTCAAGCTGTCCAGCAAGGTGGAAGCGCATGGCAGAAGATTAAATCTGGGCTAGACCCTACCGAGGCCACCAGTTGCCCCCCATGAGCGGCTCTCCAGCACGGCCACAGCCCCAGAAGCACAAAGACTTAATGCAGAACCCAACAGCTTGGAGCAGAAAAGTGAACGGACTATGCGTTAATCCAGGCCATCATGTCTGCCTGGAGGGGAAAGGGTGTTGCCCCATTCGCCCTCTCCTCTCTGGAAAGAAGATGGCGGCCACATGGGTGCCTTGTGGAGAGCAGGTGTGAGCCGGGGGTGTGGGGGCGACTAAAACCTCATGGGAAGGGGGGCGTTCCAGTCCGTCCTTCACGCCCTACCGAGGCTGCCAGTTGCCCCCCACGAGTGGCTCTCCAGCACGGCCACGACTCCAGAGCACAGAAACCAATCTCTTAATTATCTGATTCTCAGTAGAAATACTTCCAGGGTTAATTAGCAAAATAGTGGAAATCCAAAACCAACATTTAATTCTTTTTTTTTTTATGTTTTTATTTTCTTTTTTTTTTCTTTTTTATTGGTGAAACGACATGAGGTACAGTTGTAGATTTACAAATTTTTGTGCTTGGATCTCGGTCATACCCCGATCAAATACCCATCCCTCCACCAGTGCCCATTTTCCACCACCAGGATAATATCCCTCCCCCCCCATCCTCCCATCCCCCCATCCCCCCCCTGCCACTGTGGCAGGGCATTCCCCCCTGTTCTCTCTCTCCTCCTGGGCGCTATGATCAGCCAGAGAGGCATTGAGTGGCGAACATGTTCAGTCCAGTCTACTTTCAACCTGCATCTCCCCTTCTGGGAGGATCCTCCAAACACCTTCCACTTGGTGTTCCCCTTTCTATCTGAATTGTCCTTTCCCCTAGAATACCCAGCTGGCCTCTAAGTTATGGAGTAATTCTCCTGGTGTTGCTCTCAGCTATTCTTGGGTATTAATCTCATATTTTATTATTTTATATCCCCCAGATGAATGCTATATTTCTATGTCTATCCCTCTCTTTCTGACTCATTTCGCTTAGCATGATACTTTCCATATTGTACCACTTGTATGTAAAGTTCATGACTTCATCTTTTCTAGGAGCCTCATAGTACTCCATTGTGTAGATGTACCAAAGTTTCTTTAACCAGTCAGCTGTTCTTGGGCACTCAGGTCTCTTCCAGTTTCTGGCTACTGTAAAGAGTGCTGCAATGTAATTCTTGAACCCAGCTGTAGAAAGCAAATCACTTCACAATGCTTTCTCAGCATGTCTGATGTGGGGGGAGGGGGTAAACTCTAAATAATAGTGGTGCATCTTTTATTGAAACAATGAATCTAATCAAAGCAGATAGAGTGTCAACTAGAATTCATCTGCCTCGCAGGCATTGGGAGGGGTGGGGGGTGGGGTTTTATTGGGGTTCTTCGTGGTAAAAAATAAGTATTGGTAAAGGGAAAGGTGTTTGATATTTGCATGACTGAGACCTAAACTTGAAAGGTTTGTAACTTTTCCCACAGTGATTCGATAAATAAATAAATTATTAAAAAAAATCTGGGCTAGAGATTGAGATTTGGATGTTGTGCGTTGCAGGTGGTAACCACAGCATGGGGACTGGATCTGCTCCATAAAGCCAGTGCAAACACAGCCAGGAGCAACCGAGAGACCCAAACTGGTTACTCCTTGGAAAGTACATCAGGCAGCATGAGTAAGCTCTCCATGGTGATGAATGAAAACCCAAAGCAGGGTTTCTATTCATTCATAATCCAACAGAAAGGTCATCAATACCTCTGCCATCACTCCAGTCCGCAGGTCTCACGAACCAGGAAACCTTGCTGAAGTGGCACGTAGACTTGTGTACTTCTTATTGAAACAGCCCTGCAAGACAGGGCAAGAGTGGATATATATGGCCATACTGAAACTGGGCGGGATCCTGAGAAGCAGCTTGTGGGCACCATGGAAATCAGGATCCCGAATCAAGGGGATGGGAGCTAGATAAGAGGAGCAGGAGCCAGACGGACACACACACACACACACACACACACACACACACACACACACACTGAGCCTGTGTCCATAAAGAACCTGTCCTCTCCGCCTCTCCGACTGCCCCAGACTCAGTCTTCGCCTTGGCCCCAGACTCAGTCTTCGCCTTGGCCGTCGGGCGTGGGGTGTCCTCCCCCAGCAACTCGGGCAGGTGAGTAGGGGTATAATGCGGTGGTGCCACGGGAGTGCCCAGGAGATGTGGATTGGGATGAAAAAGGACCCGACCCTAAACCGCTCACCGCTCCCCCGGGTTTTTCTCCGATGTCCTAACCCACTTCTCAAGGTGTCCAAGGACGCTTGCAGGGCGCAGGCGGGCGCACCGACCTGGGTGCGTCTAGGGGTTCGTAGAGTCGTCTCCCGGCCCCCCTCCAAACACGTTGTGGTCCCTAAGCCAACCTTCGCCCCCATCAGTCTGGGCGAGCCCGGTGGGAGGCAGCTAGGAGGGGCGGGAGCCTGAGTCAAAGGGGCGGACCCAGCTGGCTTCTGGCGCTTCATAAAGGGGCGGCGGGGGCCGCGCTCTCTCCCGCAGAGCCCACGGGCGGCAGCGCATCCCCGGCACCATGCCCGACGGCTGCCAGCAGGGTCCGGTGCTGGCAGGCAGCGCCGTGCTGGTCATCCTGGGAGCCCTGTTCCTGTACCAGAAGACGCCCCAGGTCTACGGCAAGCACACGACGAGCCCGGCGTCGGCGGTCCCGCTCCTGCCCGCGCGCGCCGCCTGGTTCCTGCAGGAGCTGCCCTCCTTCGCCGTGCCCGCGGGCATGCTGGCCCGGCAGCCCCGCGCTCTCCTCGGGCAGCCGGCCACGCTGCTGCTGGGACTCTTCTGCGCACATTACTTCCACAGGTACCGTGTGCCGGGCGGCCCGGGCATCCCTCTGCGCCGCGCGCCCCCGCAGCCCCCGGTCTCCCTGGCTCCCGGGACGCCCCCACGAGCGTGCTGCAGACCCCTCGCCCGCCCGGGCAGCGCGCGCCCAGAGGTTTATATTTTTAATTTCTTTCTTTGCGCTCGCCTGAGCCGGGCTGGCCAGTCCGGGTGGGGAAGTGCGCAGGGCAGGGCCACCGGACCCCCGATTTTCCATCGCAGACCAGGGGTCCGGGAGCGGGGTGCGGGCTGCTGTGGGCTCCCCGCGAGCGTGCGAGAGTCAGTCCGCCTCGAAGGGAAAGTGGGCTCTGGCCAGCGCGGGGCCAGCTCGGGAGGAGCAGGAACTTGCGATGCGACCCCTGGAGCCTGCACCCCCCCACCCCGCCCGCACCGAGGACCCGCGCGCACGGGCCGGTGCTCCCCAAGAGGAAGGTGAACGCGACCCCAGTTAGATGAGAACCCCAAAGGGTTCCAGCTGCAAGACCCCGAGCTCAGAAAAGCGGTGCCTCTTGATGGGAGCAGGAAAGACAGGGAACTCGGGAGTCCAGCGGTGGGAGAACGGACGCCTAACTCCCGCCCGCCCCACCGCTAAAGCCCCAGTCCCTCGCCCCCAACCAAACCAAACCAACAAATTCCCAGGGAAAAAGGAAAGGACCAGCGCGCGGTGACTCCGCGCCCCCTGCGCAGGTGTGACCATGGGCGCGCTGGCCGCCGAGAAGGGCAGCAGCCCACCAGGGAAGTGACTTCGAGAGATTCGGGCAGAGCCCAGCCCGGTTCTCATCCCACCAGGCGACCCTTCCAGGCAGACACCTCATGCCAGGAGAGAACCGTTTTGTCCACGGAGAAAGGTTGCCAAACCAAGTAGAGTAGCTTTGGAGTGAAGGATTTCTACAGATAAAACATAAAAGAAACTTAGATTGGAAACGAGGTGTAAAGAAAAATACCTCGGGGGGCTGGAGTGATAGCATAGCGGGTAGGGCGTTTGCCTTGCATGCGGCCGACCCGGGTTCGATCCCCAGCATCCCATATGGTCCCCTGAGCACCGCCAGGAGTAACTCCTGAGTGCAGAGCCAGGAGTAACCCCTGTGCATCCCCGGGTGTGACCCCCCAAAATATAAAAAAAAATTCATCAAAGTGCCAGAGCGATAGTACAGTGGGGAGGGCATTTGCCTCGTACACGGCTGATCTGGGTTCAATCCCTGGCATCCCATATGGTCCCCGAAGCATCGCCAGGAGTAATTTCTGAGTTCAGAGCCAGAAGTAACCCCTGAGTATCTCTGGGTGTGATCCAAAAAGAAAAAAAATACCCGGGGGGGGGGTAGCAAAAAGGCACAAACCTGGCCACAGGGTGGGGGTGGGGGATGGCGGGAGGGTGCCTTTAAGAAGTAGGAGGTGTACACACACAAGTTGACACCCACCTTTTCCTAAGTTCCTCTAAGCCTTGGGATCGTTTTGTTTCCTTGTTGAGATTTTCATACTGATTTTCTCTGAAGTCTCATCTTTAAAAGGATAAGCATGGGGGGTGAAGGGGACGGGAGATAGTAGAGCAGGTGGGCACTTGCCTTGCAAGCAAGGAAGCTGGTTTGGATCCCTTGCATTCCAAATAGCCACCCAAGCACCACCAGAAGGCATCCCTGAGCACTAAGCCAGGAGTAAGTCCTGAGCACTGCAGGGTATGACCAAAAAAAAAAAAAACCCAAAAACCTCCATTTACAAGAAGATTTGATTTCACAAATGGGTGCTCTTTTCTGCAAAAATTTATAACAAACCCAGGAAGAGCAACCTTGCAAACACTTAATTTTCTTCCAGATTTGGGTTTCGTTTGCACAGAAAGTTGCCGGGTGCACAGGAGAACGGATCAGCTTTTGATCTCAGGGTGTTTGGAACAGACACTTGACTGAATGCGACTCTAATCTTTTCATCTTCAAGTTAACTACTGTCTGTGGGCACCACAGTCCTTTTATGAGGTCATTTTGTCCGGGTGATTTGTGCTTTCTGACAGTCCTAGTAACAAAAAATTTAGACTTGTTTTTAAAACCAAGAGGCACTCTGCACAATTATGATAGCACTTTCACAAACCAAGAAGATAATTACCTATAAAGGGAGTGTGGCCACACTGTCCATCTTGTCTTCTTCAGTGGAAAACGTACTGTTTTAGGAAAGGGTTTGGAGCTTGGTTCTGACTTAGAGAAAGTGTCTACTGAGATCGCTTCAGAGGCAGGAAGATCAGAGACCCACCCTCCTCCCAGGGGCGCTCTGAGTCACTCTCTGCTGTTGCTCATGCCACCTCTCCTGGGTGGACACCAGTTTCACGTCCACCTTGAAGGTGAGTGAGAAACTGGAGAAAGAAAAGGTTTTCTTTCTTTTTTTCTTTTCTTTGGGGGGCACACCTGGTGATGCTCAGGGGTTACTCCTGGCTCTGCACTCAAGAATTACTTCTGGCAGTGCTCAGGGGACCATATGGCTGAACCCGGATCTGCCGCGTGCAAGGCAAATGCCCTACCCGCTGTGCTATCGCTCCAGCCCAATGATACTTCGAAATAAATGAATCCTCACTAAAAGAAAAAGAGAAAATTCAAGTAGTTGAAAATTTCAGCTAATTTCAGCACTTAGGTATGTTCTGGAGCATTTCTGTCAAGACTTACTTTTCTTAGTAGAAGTTCATATTTGTCATATTTGTTTTTTCCTTTTACCTATCTATATTTTATAAGTATTATTCCACATTGTCATTTTGGTAAGTATTTTTATAAATATCTAATAACTTCTTACTCCATCCCGTGCACAAACAATAGTTTGTTTGTGGAGAGTAAAGAAAATCATGACATACAGTTTTTCATCTAAACTATTTTTAGAAGATAAGGCTATTTTCTTAGACAAGACTCCCGGGGCAGTACATAGGCAGTGAGTATTCTTTTTTACAGTATTAAGGTTTTGGAGTTATTTGGTTGGAATGAGGGCACACTAAGGAAAAAGCATAAATTTGTCTTGATTTTCCCCTGTTCTATTGATCTATAACATAAAGACTAAGAAGGGGGTACAAAGACATAGACTTAAGAGAAAGCCTAGTTTAAGTGTGACTCAAATTCTTGAAAATGATCTCTTGAGGACTGCTCAGAATAGCAACATGTCCTATGAACAAAAAACTCTTTGTACTTCCGATATATACAAAAGTGACTTAAGAATTATTGTTTCATTTCTCAGAACTGTGCCCCCAATATACAGAAATGTGCTGTCCATAGCTGGTACACATTGAAATTAGTCAAATGAGTGAATGAACACTGATTCTGACATCCGCATAGGCGGTTAGGACTGTGGGAGAGTAGCTCAAGTTTGCATGGCCATTTCAATTGGATCATTCTGCCGATTTCAGAATCAATAGTTGTAGACCTTGGGACGGGGTAGCCACATAGAAATGATTGCTGTGCAAACATGATGCCTAGTCCTGTTGCGAGTCTTTGGAATCAGTTCTTTCTCTTCTCATTGACTTTGATGATAGCTCAAGAATGACCTTTTGCCCACTCTCTCTGATTACTCTTCATTTTGCTGAGAGGACTTGTCCTGTGCAGTGGTCATCACACCATCTGTGCTAAAAGCAGCAATGTTTTTAAAACAATTGAGTATTCATGATAGATCATTACAAAGCTGTTCATGATTGGGTTTCAATCACCAACACTCATCCCTCCACCAGTGTGCATTTCCCACCACTGATAGCCCCCGTTTTCTTTTTTTATTTTTTCAGGATATTTCATGAGTATATTCTTTTTTTTTTAAATTCTTATTAGCGAAACACCCTGAGGTACAGTTGTAGACATACAAATTTTTGTGCTTGGGTTTCAACTGTACAATGATCAAGTACCCATCCCTCCACCAGTGCCCATTTTTTACCACCACTGATCCCAGTATCCCTCCCACTTCCCCATCCCCCCACCCCCCCTGCCTCTGTGGCAGGGCATTCCCTTTTGTTCTCTCTCTCTCTCTCTCTCTCTCTCTCTCTCTCTCTCTCTCCTTTTGGGTGCTGTGGTTTGCAAAGAGGCATTGAGTGGCAATCATGTTCGGTCTATACTCTACTTTCAGCATGCATCTCCCATCCTGAGAGGATCCTCCCAACACCCTTTATTTGGTGCTCCCCTCTCTGTCTGATCTACCTTCTCCCTCAGCATGTGCGGCTGGCCTCCAAACCATGGAGTGAGCCTCCTGGTACTTATCTCGGCTATTCTTGGGTGTTAGTCTCCTATTTTGTTACCTTATGTTCCCCAGATGAATGCAATATTTCTATGTCTGTCCCTGTCTTTCTGACTCATTTCACTTAGCATGAGACTTTCCATGTAGTACCACTTGTATGTCAATTTCACGACTTCATCTTTTCTAACAGCTGCATAGTACTCCATTGTGTAGATGTACCAAAGTTTCTTTAACCAGTCATCTGTTCTCGGGCACTCGGGTTTTTTTTTTCTTCCCAGATTCTGGCTATTGTAAAGAGTGCTGCAATGAACAAACAAGTGCAGAAGTCACTTCGACTATACTTTTTGCCTTTCAAAAGTATATATATATTCCCAGGAGTGATATCCCCCGTTTTCTTCCCACCATCCCTGAAAACCCCTCGCCCCAGCCTGCCTTTATGGCAGGCCCTTTTCTGTATTCTTTCTCCTTTTGTGCATTATGATATGCAGTAGAGGTGAAGGATAACATTGCTTTGTCTTTTCTCCCTTTCTCCACAAGGAACTTAGGTTTATCAGGTTACACCCATCACAGTGCTCCCAAGTCACTCCCATTCCTTTGTTTACCTGTAACCACTTCTCTATACTCTCTTCCCCAACCAGATAATCAGCTTTTTCTCCTAATCAGAATCTGTTAATTTGTAAGGTCAGATCCTTCTAGGACACTGAAATTGTATTGTAAGTTAATATTGCCTTTCTCCTCTCCTTATGTCTTTTGAATAGTTTACTTTAAAGCAATGTCTTTTTTTGTATAGATACAGGAAGACAGTTAATATTATGCTTTGTAACTTAGGATTTAATTTGCTTTGAATATTATTCACTCCCGGGCATCTGCTTTCTTGACTTAAGCCTCAGTTGCCCTTGGTTCCTAACACCCCCAAAGCAGGGTCCCGATGAGGGACCGAATGGACCCAGGGCAAGTGGTGAGCTACCCTGGCATCGAAATGGGCCAGGCCAAAGTGCCACGATTCTTAACTATAAGTTAAGAACTTGATCATAGATAAATGCTGTCATGATCCAAAAGTAACAACGGGACTAGGACCCTGCAAGGGATAGGAAAGACTATCTGGCCTGAGCACTGTAGTCTGAGATCAAGATGGCCCTAGGAGAGCAATTCTATAAGTTTAAGGTATTTCTTACTGTATCCATACAAAATGATTTATGTTATGAATGCTTATACGTTTGTTGGACAAGGAGAGGAGAAACACGCCCAGAGGATTCTGCTCTAGGGTGGGTTGTCCTGCTGAGAGAGTCTCTGTCTTAGAAGCAGCTTTCCCCGAGGGAAAGAATTTTACCCCTATTGATTGTGACCACACCTATGTGTAATTATTACCCCAACCCCTCATGTTTTGGGACTTAACTAGACTGTAAGAGTGGGCTGGAGAATTGGGATCAGAATACAAACTTCAGAAGGAGAAGGAGAGAGAGGATCCAGATTCCAGAGCTAGAAGGAGGATGAAGGGGGATCGAAAAGGAGAATGAAGTAGCATGGGGGAGGAAGAAGCACAAGAAGAGGCAGAGGAGAGAGACAGGAATGAATGGAGAGAGGATTGGAATAAACTGCAACTAAGACCAACCAGCCTGGCCCTCGTTCCTTCCTTCACCTGCCCATCGCCATCAACCTCCCCAGGGTGGGGGAAGTGGCGTGAGACTTCCAAACGCAGGCGGTGGGAGAGGTAGACCGCCGCCGCTGCTGTCTTTTTTGAGTTTACACATAGAGGTACTAAAAAGTCATCGTGTTTGTTCATGGTTTGTTCAGTATTTTTATTGAGAAGATAAGACTGGAGTAGCTTTTCTAATTGGGTGGCAGCTTTGGGGTATGGACGTGACTGTTGAGGTTTCTGGAAATACAGGGAGAAGGGGGGAGGTAGCCTATCCTGACTGCAAGAAAGTCAGAGATTTCAGTCACAAAACTTGTATACCTGAATTTTTAACAGATTATATCTCGGTGAGGTCCATCATGAGAAGGTGGAGGGGATTTTGCATTGTGGAAGCAAGTGGCTGCTGGGGGCTCTGCTTGGGCAGGCACCAGGCTGACCCTCCCTCTTCCAATTTATTGCAGTCTGTTCATCCTTGCAGGGGTCTGAGATTAACTGCAACTTTAGATATCTTTCGAGATTCATTTATGGGTCTCTGAAGCAGGGAGGTTGAAGAACTTACATGGTGGCGATGGTGTTGGTTTGTGGGGCCAGAGCTTCCAGGAGTGTAGGGAATTCGGGGAGGTAGCTGAGGAAGCCTAGAGATTTCAGTCACAAAACATGCATAGCTGAATTTTTAACATCTTGGTGAGGTCCGTCTTGCGATGGAGGTTTATTTGTGCATCTCCAAAGCAGGACTGATACATGAACTTGTATAGCTGAACTGGAGGTGGGCGTGGCTCTCACCTAACTTTTGGCCATTTAGTTTCTCAGGAAACTTAGTTCTGAGTTGTTGGGGTTCAACCAGAGGCACAGCTGAAATATTTGAGTACCAGGAAACCTGAAGACACCATCAGGATGTTGAGCAATGTCTTTCTGAAGTCTTGAATGTGACCTTGGCATTTGGATGAGAAAGGAAATCTCAGAAAAAGCTGTCTGTATTGTAAAATGTGGATGAGCTGTGTTCTCTTCCATAAGTGTCCAGAAACAAAGATCAATACAAGTAATAGCATCTGTTTGACTTAGAGATAACTTTTCCAGGGAATATTTGACTAAAGGAACCAGATTTCCTAGTGAGCCATGTGCAAAGATGGTTCCTGGAAGTTGTCATTTTATTTTATTGACCAGTTTATTCCAAAACAGCTTGAATTTTTCCATGTCCTTAAGACTCAGGGTAGCATACTTTCTTATAAGAAGCTTTTTCTGAGATCCTTCCTGGTAAATCCAGGCATGATGCCATGATGCCATCTCTAGAACTTTCCATAGCAGCCATAATTGCCTCACACAATGGGTCAGACAATTATCTGGTTTTAGGATTCATTCTTATTTGTCCAACGTCCTCAATTTACAGAAACAAAACACCAGAAATTTGAATAAATTAGGGGCAAAAGGAGAAGCACAACTCCAGTCTCCCATTACGCCCTGTTGATGCTCTTCCTGTTCCCAAGAGGTACAGATGCCTCAAATGATTAAAATTAATCGAATATCCTAAAAAACCTGTTCTTTGGCTGAGATTATAAAGATGATTAATACCCTCTGTTGAAATCAATGAAACCAAATATCTTCTCTTACAGACTGAGAAGAAAGGCCAAACCAATAAATCTCATTTTTGTGGTCATTTAACCAGGCATTCAGCACATTTATGAGGCATAATTGGAACCAATTAAGAAGAACTAAAGCATTATTTAGATGGGGGGTGTCAGAAAACTTTTTCTGTAAAAATTTTGAACAAATTTTTTAGGTTTTGCTGTCATATAGGTTTTGCTAAAGTTACTCACCTCTGTAGATGTAGCATAAAAGTGGCCATAGATAAATGTACACAGATGAAAATTGTTGTGGCTTAATAAAGTTATTGATAAGATTAGCCAGGGAACTGCCTTTGGGCAGCCTTTCCTTAAGAAATGTGTATGTGCTTAGTTAGTTTTACACAAGGTGACCTGGTAATTCTACAATAAAATTTTATTGTGGAGTAATCAGTGATCATATGCCAAAAAATTTACTATACCTTTAAGTAGAAATTTGGTGCTGAATATTTTCTGGGAGTTTCTGTGTTCTAACTTTTTTCAAATCTGAACCATTGTAAGAAATTGGAAGAGTCTTGGAAATTATTCTCAAGATTGGATGATATTGTAAGGACATATGAGAGCTATAGAATGATGCTTGCCAAATCTAGACAAACTTTATAGATATTGACTCCTATTGAATTGAAGAATAAACAGCTTATTTCTTGTTTTATGTCTAACTTACAGTCATTTAAAAAGAATGAACAAGATAAGGAAATAATGATTCAAATTAGTAAGGTATCATGGATGCAGTTTTTGTGATGAGGAAGGAGCAGAGTGAGACCTCCTGGTTTTTCTTTTATTTTTTGGGGTGGGGGGCGGGGGTGGGAAGTGAACTATCCCAGCAGTGCTCAGGGCTTACTGCTGGTTTTGTGCTCAAAAAAAAATTTCTGGCAGTGGGGGACCGTATGTTGTGCCAAGGATTGAACTTCGGATCAGCTGCTGCATGCAAGGCTGGCATCGTACTTACACTATCGTCTCTCCAGACTTTGTACTTTATACCTTATACTTTATCAGAACTCCATTTGCTCATAACTATGCCAGCTTACACCGGGGACATAAAAGATGTTCCACACCAGGTGTTTGATATCCAGGCAGAAAGGCAGGAAAGAACTGTCACTGTGTGCTTATTACTCTTCTAGTGTCACAATAATGTGCCACAGTGATGCCAAAGTTAGACTCCGAATAGGCGGGACAGTATAAACAGGGCCTTAGTGCACTTAGTGCACTTACGGGGGCCACAGTGATGCCTCTAAACCCTGCTGGAGGTTCTGGTGTCTGTTTGGGTGTGCAGGACCGAGAGAAGTTAATGGGTGTGTTTGAGGGAGTCCAATAAATGTCACAATGCTTCCCCGCCCAAGTTCTATGGAAGGGCATTCACCAAACAGGAGTGGGAGCTTAAGTGGTTTTGGTGACTAGGTAGGATATAAAAGTCACATATTGATTTCTTTCAGAGCCTAGTATTTGGTTCCGGAACCTGGGGTACTTTCCATTCTGCTTTTTGATTTCTTGCCACGCGTAGCAATGGGGACATTAAAGCCTGAAGTCAAGTTGTGGAATATGTTTTTATGCTCAGCCCAGGATCCCTTAACACGACTCAGCTCGCGATAGGAGCTCTCAAATTTTAAACTCTCTGAACTCGAGCCAACAATGCAATTTGCCTTACATTGGGCTGTGGAAGGGGAGAAAGGGAAAAGTGAAGGCAATGAACATTGAGGACCTGGTGTTCTAGGAATTAGATGATGTGTTTTACATCGGTTCTCTTGTTTGTTATTGAGACGATCGTTTATATTGCTTCCCAACTGGCTGCACTTTATACGATGCAGTTATTTCTGGGGATGAGTGGAGTGATGATGGGTAAGCACCTGTCTGCAAAGGATGATCTCTTCCCAGATGTGTTGGTGAGAATGTGGTGATCAGTCAGGAAATGGGTCTTTTTAGTTGGTGCTGACTTAAAATTGTTCTCTACTCCATATACTCCATCTTCAAGGACCTCACTCTTCTAAATTCCAAATATCTTTTGATTTTATGCCTTAATATCTGAAACCAATCTCACTGTCCTCACTGTCCTCCCGTTGTTCAACGATTTGCTCGAGCGGGCCCAGTAACATCTCCGTTGTGAGACTTTGTTGTTACTGTGTTTGGCATATCGAATATATCACAGGTAGCTTGCCAGGCTTTGCCGTGCGGGCGAGATACTCTCGGTAGCTTGCCAGGCTCTCCGAGAGGGGCGGAGGAATCAAACTCGGGTTGGGCCATGTTGGCTGCGTGCAAGGACCTAACGCTGTGCTATCGCTTCAGCTCCTGAACCCAATCTATAAATGTTAAATCAGACCAAGGTGATTTTGAAAATTCTTCCATTATATTTGTTCCATGTTGTCAAGGTTGTGCGGAGAGTGGTCTCAGCATGGTGGTGGCTGGTCCTGGAGGTCTTCGGCTGCCGGAGCCCTGGTCGGGGCGGGGAGGAAAGCTCAACCCGCTCCCCTCCAAGGGGCCCTGGCGAGGAACACCCAGGCGCGGGGGCAGAAGACTGCACTGTTCTCGTCCGGGATCTGGATTTTATAGTCTCTGAGTCTTGGCCGCTGATGGGATTACACGGCGCCAGGGGTACTGGCAGAGGGACAAAGCCATGCGGGTTCCGGGGCTGAGACCTCCAAGCCTACTCGGATTGGAGTCGAGCATCTTCCACCCAGATCCTCCAAATTCCAGTAGGCGAGGGTCACACCCACCACCTGGCCCCCTGGCGCCGTGTAATCCCATCAGTGGCCAAGACTCAGAGACTATAAAATCCAGATCCAGAACCGCGAGGCCGCATTTGCGGCCGCGCGGCATCTTATCAGAACTTTTTTTTAATGACATCTTATTGTCTCATTCCTACTTTGGACAAACTTGCAGGCTATTGAATGTAGCCTGCCCACAGGGCAGAGTCTGGCAAACTCCCCGTGGCGTACCAAATATGCCAAATACCAGTAACAATGATGGGTCTCATTCTCCTAAAGAGCCTTGAATATAATCTCAGGGCTAGGATGAAAGAGACGTTACTGGGGCCTGCTCGAGGCAATCGACGAATAACAGGATGATGAAATGAAATGAAATGAAATGAAATGTCAAGGTTGACTTAAAAGTCACCATGAAAAAAAGAGGCTTTTGGCATTTTTTTTAATCTGACCATGAAATATTCCCAGAATTCTTCTCTGTGAAGAGAGGGACAGACATAGAAAGATTGCACACATCTGTGGAATATAAAGTAACAGAATGGGAGACGAACACCCAAGGATAGTTGAGATAAGTACTAGGAGGTTTGCTCCATGGCTTGGAAACTGGCAGCGGATGCTGAGGGAAAAGGCAGCTTAGATAGAGAAGGGAACACCAAGTAAAGGGAACAGCATGCTCAGGATGGGAGATGCTGCTAAAAGTAGACTATAGACCGAACATGATGGCCACTCAATACCTCTATTGCAAACCACAACACCCTAAAGGAAAGAGAGAGCAAAAGGTAATGCCCTGCCACAGAGGTGGGGTGGTGGGGGGATGGAGTGGGGGGTGGGAGGGTTACTGAGATCATTGGTGGTGGAGAATGGGCACTGGTGGAGGGATGGATATTGTTGTATAACTGAAACCCAAGCACGAAAGTTTGTAAGTCTACAACTGTACCTCATGGTGTTTCACTAATAAAAATTAAATTAAAAAAAATCTTTTCTGTGTTCATCCTCTGTTCCTTGCTTCATTCTGCCTCTATCTGTCCCCTAAAAGCAGCAATAATGCTCTTCAGTGTAATAGTGATGCTCTTTGTTGGTCAAAAGTTATATGCATGGTAAATTTTAAAATTCAGTATATTTTGTAAATCATGGCACCTAAATGAAAAGAAATGTAGTGTTTGGCTCTTTGCTCTCTTACTGAGATTGAAAATTCTTTATGTAGTTTGAATATAAATCCTTTACCAGATATATGCTTTGCATCTATTTTTCTGTAGTTGATGTGGCTTGTCTATATCATTTTATTAATGGTGCCTTTTGAAAAACAGACATTTTTGATGAAGTCTACCTTTCCTGTTTTTGTATTTTTGTTGTCATATCAAAGAAACTTTTGCCTAACTGAAGATTGCAAGAATTTTATGTGTCTTTGTGAAACATTCGTAATTTCGGGTTTTATGTTTATGATATATTTTGCATTGAGTTTTATAAGATTAGAAGTCATACTATGAATCAAATAATTTTTAATGTTATTTGTAAGCCAGTATCAGTTGTTGAAAAATATTTTTATTTCTATGATGAATAGTCCTGTACTTCTCATATGAGCAGATATTTGACTAGAAAAAAACATGAATGGTAAATAAGACCATGAAAAGGTGCTCAACATCATTGGTTATTCGGAAAACGCAAGTTAAACCACAGTGAGATATTAATAGCATCCACTAGAATTGCTAAAGTGAAAAACACCTGACTACACCAAATGTTGTAATGCTTGTAGGGAACTAGAACTCTTATACCTTGTTGATGGAAACGTACAATGGAAATCAATCTAAAAATGTTTTTGGTAGCCCTTCAAAAAGTTAAACATTAACCCGAATCCACTTTATGACTATAAAATCCAGTTCCCGGAACCACACGGACGCATTTGTGGCTGCGCGACATCTTATCAGGACATCTTTTTATGACATCTTATTATCTCATTCCTACTTTGGACAAACTTGCAGGCTATCGAATGTAGCCTGCCCACAGGGCAGAGTCTGGCAAACTCCCCGTGGCGTACCAAATATGCCAAATACCAGTAACAATGATGGGTCTCATTCTCCTAAAGAGCCTTGAATATAATCTCAGGGCTAGGATGAAAGAGACATTACTGGGGCCTCTCAAGGCAATTGACGAATAACAGGATGATGAAATGAAATGAAAAAAAATTGCTAACTGTTTTTCCTAGAAAAGTAAAAGCACATTAAAAAAAAAACTGGGGCTGGAGCACAGCAGGGCATTTGCCGTGCACGCAGCCGACCTGGGTTCTATTCCTAGCCTTCCCTGAGCACCGCCAGGAGTGATTCCTGAGTGCAGAGACAGGGGTAATCCCTGTGCATCACCGGGTCTGACCCCAAAAAACAAACAAACAAAACATATATTTTTTATTGACTCACCACGAGCCACAGTTACAAAACTTTCATGTTTGAGTTTCAGTCATACAATGATCCAACACCCATCACTCCACCAGTGCGCATTTTCCACCACTGATGTCCCCAGTATCCCAGTGTATATTTCCCACCACCAATGACCCCAGTTTCCCTCCTGCCACCACCACTATCTCCCACTATGCCACAGACTGCCTCTATGGAAGACACTTTTATTGACTCTCTCTTTTTCCTTCTCTCCATCCCTCCCTCCCCACTCTCTCCTTCTGGTCATAATGGTTTGCAGTACAGGTACCAACAGGTTATCATGGTACCTATACCATGGTACCTCTACCTACTCTCAGCAATCAATTTTTGTCCAGAGTGGTCATTTCCAACTATCATTGTCATGGCGGTCCCTTCTCTACCCTAATCGCCCCCATCTACTTGTGGCAAGCTTCCAACAATGGACCAGTTCTCTTGGCCCTTATTTCTACTGTCTTGGGATATTGATATCATAATTTTTTAAAAAATATCCCACAAATTAGTGCAATCATTCCATGTCTGTCTCTCTTCTTCTAACTTATTTTACTTAGTATGATATTCTTCATGTTCATTCATTTATAAGCAAATTTCATGACTTCATCTTTCCTAACAGCTGCGTAGTATTCCATTGTGTAGATGTACCATATTTTCTTTATCCAGTTGTCTATTCTTGGGCACTCAGATTTTTCTTAATATTGGGTTTTATATGTATCTATATATATATATCTATATATAATTTTAGGCACCAAAATTTACAATGTTACTGGTAGAATTTAATGAAAAAAATGTTCAATCCCACACCCTCCACCAGAGTGTCTGCTTAACTCCGCCAATTGTCCCCATGTCCCTCTCCTCCACATCATCCCTTCATTCTGAAGATGAGTTCTAACAACATTGTTTATTTATACTACAAAAAACTTCAAGATCTTGCTTTTGTTTTTAATATAAATCAGCTTTTCCAAAGTGGGTCATGTTCCAAAAATGTTAGATCTTTCCCTCCTCCAGAAACGGGGGCAGTGTCAGTTGTCCACTATAGTCCCCTGGATGCCACCCCAATGAGGAGAGAGCAGGGACGAAGGAGTCTCTGTGGGTCTGGGGAAAGAGCAAACTTGTTTGTCCGGAGGATGTGAGAACTGACTTTCTTCTCCTTTCCTGGACAGAATCCAGGCAGAGGATTGCAGTGCCTCTTGGAGTCTAGGAGTTCTAGGAGTGTAGTTGTTGGTGATATGGGGCAAGGGCCTCCTGTTTTTCTGGTGGGGATGCAGTAGGGAAGCTATTTTCTTCGTGTTTTTTCTTGCGAGTTTTCTTCTTTTTCTGGCAGTGTGGCTAGTGGGAGTAAGTTTCTCTTGGAGCTTTTGGTCTTTGCTTGTGGACACTGAGTGTTTGCTAGTTCTTTGTCCTCTACATACTAGAAAGATGAGGCCAATGGAACCCAGAGAAGTTACTGCCTTTTCCTTCAAGTCCCATGTCTCCAACCTGGACCAGACTCAGGTTTTTGGAAGCATAGGGCATCATGGATTTGTCTTTGGATACATTAAGGCTGGAATCCTTTAAGCTAGATGTTGAGTAGGGAGTTGGCTGTCTGAGTCTGAGGCCAAGGTCTCCAGGTATTTGTCTGAAGACAAAAAATTGGAAGTTGTTATTCTACAGATGATATCTGGAGATTGATTGGCTGTCAGCACAGAGATAGAGGCTCTAAACAAAGAGGAAAAGATATCTGGGGCACACCAATATTTAGAGGTCAAGAGGATGAAGAGAAAGCAGCAAAGGAAAATGATAAATTAGTCAAGAAGGAGAAAAGAAATAAGGGAACGTCATGTGCTAGAGACAAGTTAGAGAAAGTGATCCCCAAAAGTGAACTTATTGACTTGTCAAATAAAAACAGTACTAAAGTTTTTTTCTTAGATTTGAAAATGTGGAAGTCTTTGGTGACATGGCCAAAATAAGTTTATATAGCTGGGTAGGAGGAAAGATTGGAGGAGAAGGCATAGAGATAATAACAAACATATATAACGCTTGGAGAAATTTTATAACAAAGAAAAATGGAAAACTGGGATAGCAAATGAAAGGGAGATGAAGTAGAGGAAGGAGTTATTACTACATATAATAAGTAACTATATACCTGGAAGTCTTGTATTTAGAGATAGAATTTAAATTTATTTTGATTGACAATGAAGTATGAAATTTCATCTAGTAAAAAGTCATCATTAGGCTTGGTAATCTTAGCAATAGTTTCATATTTAAAGAAAGCTTAGTTAAATATGAATGTTCCATGCAAACTATATCATTTGAAAGGAGGCTTCTTTGGTTTAATGTGGATTTGCAATTTCAGTTAACACTTTCCAATAAGACTCCCTCACGAATGAATATTTGCTTAGCAGTGAGAGGGAACTTTACAGTAGAGTATTAGTCTCTGAAATAAAACAATACTAAAGAATGAAAATTTACAATAGAAGGGCAAGGAAACTGAGTGTTATGACTAATGTGGAGTGTGTGATAGGAAGATTGATACTATGGATTTGAATGGAAGAAGACAGTAGGACTCTAGGACCAAATAATTATGGTATTTTATTGCACAAAATTTGGCAACCACTGTCTGTCCCTCTTCTTCTGACTTATTTTAGTCATCATGATTCTCTCTAAATTATATATGTACATACATATGTATGTATACATATGTGTGTATATATATATGTATGTATACACACACCATTGTCCCTAAATTTGTTTGGAAAATGGTTCCTACATTTAAGAATGCAATAAAATAGCATTATATTTGGACAATGGTTCCTAAATTTAAGAAACTTTTTCTTTTGGGGGGGCTTTTTAGTCACACGGGTGATGCACAGGGGTTACTCCTGGCTCATGTACTCAGGAATTACTCCTGGCGGTGCTCGGGGGGCCATATGGGATGCTGGGAATCGAACTCGGGTCGGCCACATGCAAGACAAACACCCTACCCACTGTACTATTAGTCCAGCCCCTAAGAATACTTTTGATGTGACTGTCTGTTTGAAATTTTTCCTCGGTTTTTGTTGTTGTTGTTGTTGTTAACAATTCATCCTGACCTTTCTCCCTCTGTTATTCCAGGACATTCATTTATTCTCTATTTACTAGAGGAAGACCTTATCCGGTTCTGTACATTTTCAAGGGCTTTGTTTTCTGCATGGGAAACGGACTTCTCCAAGGGTACTATCTGATGCACTGTGTTGACTACTCAGCCGAGTGGTATACAGACATCCGCTTCAGCCTGGGTAAGTCCATCCCACCCCCTCGCTTCTCGTCCGGATGCCCTTCCCCACGACTAGGTCTCCCTCCCTTCTGTCACCCAATTGAATGAATTCCCAACCATTGCCATCTCTTCTCCCGCTGCTGCCCTGTCCCCATGTCCCTCCTATACCCTCATAGAGTGCAACCCTCCCTCAGCCATGGACTATAAAATCACACTTCCTCAGAAGGACTTGTCCTTCTTATCTCTCTGAAATAGCCAAAAATAGCCAGAGTGATAGTACAGTGAGTAAGTTACTTGCCTTGCATGTGGCCAACCTGGCTTTGAGCCCGAGCATCCCATGTGATCCTCAGAGCACTGTCAGGAGTGATTCCTGAGTGCAGAGCCAGGAGTAACCCTTAAGCATCTCCTGGTGTGACCCCAAACAAACAACTAAACAAACAAAATAGCCCAAAATGCCTATGATTGAAATTTTCCTTTGGCTGTGGAAGGAATTCAAGTACAGAAAGGTTCGGTTGTGTTTCATTTGGGCTAAAACAAATAATCCAAGGGATGATATTAAGCTCTCCTCTTTCTTTTACACATCACACTCCACATTAAGTTACTATTACAGCCCCAAGCTCCCCAGCAGACCCGCCCGGACTCCCTTCTCCCCCACTGCATGGCCCTCAGCCACAGTCACATCTCCCTTGATGTCACGGTGATGGTCACACCAACTACTGGCCTGGGCTCCTGGCAATCAGTAGCTCCTTCTCACCCTGTAGTCAGCACAGACATTTGAGAACACAGACCACCATTGTCTTGTCGTGTGAAGGATGACATGTGCATTCTGGATCATAACAAACAAAACATACAGACCGTACAGAGGACCTTGATACGCTCATGTGGCATATGCTAGTGCCCTAGCATGACGTAGATGGCAGCACCTTGTGTGCAACTCAGATGCTATTTTTGGTAAAAGTCAGATAGGAAGAAAATGCGTGTTCTTTATTAGAAAAGGAGATATTGGATCGAGTTTTAAAAATATGCAGAGAGTTGGGGCTGGAGCGATAGCACAGCGGGTAGGGCATTTGCCTTGCACGCAGCTGATCTGGGTTCGATTCCCAGCATCCCATATGGTTCCTCCGAGCACTTCCAGGAGTAATTTCTGAGTGCAGAGTCAGGAGTAACCCCTGTGCATCGCTGGGTGTGACCCCAAAATCAAAAAATCAAAATCAAAATCAAAATATGCAGAAATTTCCCTGTAGACTGGAAGTAAAAAAACTGAAGAAAGATCTCTGCTGGCTCACAGCTCATGCCACACAAAACACACACGCAGATGCATGCACACACACGGGCACACATGTGCAAACACACAGGCACTGTAGCACTGTAGTACTGTCTTCCCGTTGTTCATCCATTTGCTCGAGCAGGCCCAGTAACGTCTCCTCTGAGACTTGTTACTGTTTTTGGCATATCGAATACACCAGGGGGAGCTTGCCAGGCTCTGCTGTGTGGGCGGGATACTCTCGGTAGCTTGCCAGCTCTCCGAGAGGGATGGAGGAATCAACCTGGGTTGGCTGTACAAGGCAAACTCCTGACACACTGTCCTATTGCTCCAGGCACTCACAGATACAAAATGCCACCAACTAGAAGTAAGCAGTTTGTCTAGAAAAGGACATTAAAGGGACACTTTTTTGTTGTTGTTTTTGTTTTTTCAGTCTAATAACTTTTATTTGCTCAAGTAATAAGCCAGAGCATAAGAGTCTGGATAAATGTTTTTTTTCCCCATTATCCAATGTAACATAATTTAATTAAAATAAAACAAATTAAGTTTAATCTTTCACTTTTCAACCAGCTCTGTTTGCATCTACTTTCCAGAACTGGCCCCATAGAGATATGAATCCTACATCTGTTAATTTATGGTTAGACTATTCTCCCGTTGTTCATAGATTTGCTCGATCAGGCCCAGTAACATCTCCATTGTAAGACTTGTTATTGTGTTTGGCATATTGAATACATCACGGGTAGCTTTCCAGGCTTTGCCGTGCGAGTGAGATACTCTCGGTAGCTTGCCAGGCTCTCCGAGAGGGGCGAAGGAACCGAACCCGGCTTGGCCGGGGTGGCTGCATGCAAGGCAAATGCCCTGATGCTGTGCTATCGCTGCCTTGCACGCAGTCAACATGGTTAGAATAATTTTTTTTAAACTTTTTATTAGTGAAACTCTATGTGGTAAAGTTGTTGACCTTACAAATTTTCGTGCTTGGGTTTCAGTTATACAATGGTTGAGTACCCATCCCTCCACCGGTGCCCATTCCCCACTTCCAATGCTCCCAGCATCCCTCCCACCTCCCCTCCCCCATCTCACCCCACCTCTGTGGCAGGGCATTCTAAAGGGACACTTTGATCTTTCCAAGAAGTCAGTATATTAGAATGGAAGGTAGAGAGTTGAAATAAGATGGCACCTTCAAGTTCCTAATACTAGATGTATTTTTTCTATGTTGTTATCCTCATCCCCTGACTTTTTCCACTTATCAGAGCTTAGTGGCACCAGCCTCCCCTCCCACACCCCACCCTTCTTAGAGAAGAGGAAGTTATCCTGATGTCAGGGCCCCCTTACCTTCAAATCCCTCCACTTGATGGCTCTCCCTCAGACCTATGCACCCTCTCGATTCCTATTACAGGACAAATATCAGATCTTCACAACAGCTTTCCCTAACCACCTAGTCTTTCCCTAACCTCCTCCAGTGCCTCTGTGGATCATTGTCCTCCTTGGACTTTTCTGGATCCAAATGATCACCTGTGTCTTTAGAAACTTTGCTTCTTTCATTCATTTCTGAGTTCAACACTAAAATGTAAGCTCCATGGGGGTGGCCCCTGGACTGGTCCTCACTACTGCCCTGTTGGTGCCCCTGACAGTGCCGAATACAGAGCATGCCCGCAGTAAACGTTCGTTGGTTGGAGTCTGACACTGTCCTTGTGAGATAAGTGCTGTTAGAATCGAAGTCTTACAAATGAAGGAATAGAGGCTGAGAAAGGTGAGGTGACTCATCCCAGGCATGCTAACGTCCAGTCCACCTGTCATCATCTTTACCTGCTTTACAGTCTCCTTTCCCTGCCCACTACCACAGATATTCCCTCTAGAACCCCTTCTTCCAAGCCATTGAGCTTCCAACTAGACAAGATTGCCAACCACTGTTCCTAATGGAGAGAGCAAGGTGGTGGCAAGCTGTCTCTCAGATCTCCGTGCTCCATGTTTTTTGCCTCATGTTTTGATCAGAGCAAAGGCACTTGGTTGAGAGTTGAGGTGGGGTATCCTTGATCACTTGATCACTTGAGTTCCCGTTAATCATCGATTTGCTTGAGCAGGCCCCAGTAACGTCTCCATTTGTCCCTGTCCCGTGCTAGTGTAGCCCAATGGCGTCTGTTAGCTCTAGGAACATGAGGAGCCTCAAACCGATCATTCATGATCTTGATGAAGAAGTCTGACCATCTGGTTGGTGGGCGGCCACGCAGTCTTTTGACCTCCCGTGGAATCTAGTCCATAACAGCTCTAGTCCAGTGGTCGTCTTTAAATCTCATTACATGACCAGCCCATCTGATTTTTGACGCCCTGGCAAACGAGACAGCGTCCCTGATTCTTGATCGTCGACGGAGGTCAGAACTCCGGATTCTTTCTCTCATTTGAGTGAAACGTGATCTTCCAAGCATAGCTCTTTCAATTCCTCTTTGAGAGACCCAAATAGCATTCTCATCCTGTTTGCGTAGGGCCCAGGTCTCTGAGGCATATGTTAATGCAGGAAGAACAGTGGAATCAAAGAGATGTGCCCGGAGCCGGAGGTTCTTCGTCCTCTTAGCTATTTCTTCGACGCTTTTGAAGGCGTTCCAAGCCGCTCTCTTCCTCCTGCACAGCTTGGGTGCCAGGTCATTCATCATGTTGACTTCTCGACCTAGGTACACATAGCTGTTGCATTCGGAGATGGTCGTTCCGTTGAGAGCAAATAGGGCGTCAGGAACGAGGCTGTTTCTCATAAACATTGTCTTCGTAAGATTCAGCTGTAGACCGACCTTTCCACACTCACAGTCAAAGTTGGCCAGCATTTGTGCTGCTTGGCTGATGTTTGGTGTTATTAAAACAATGTCATCAGCAAAGCTGAAGTGGTGTAGTTGCCGACCATCTATCTTCACTCTCATTCCTTCCCATTCCAGTCGTTTCATGATGTTCTCGAGGGTGGCACTGAAGAGTTTCGGTGAAATGGTATCACCCTGCTGAACCACTCTCTTGACATCGATGATTACTTCTTTGTAGAATGGTGAGATCCTGGTAGTGAATCCGAAATACAGCTCACAGAGGATCTTGATGTATTGAGCTTGAATGCCCTGATGGCTAGGGCTTCAATGACTGCTTCCGTCTCAACAGAATCAAAGGCCTTCTTTAAATCAATGAACGTTAGACAGAGCGGCATCTTGAACTCCTGAGAAACCTAAATGAGCTTGGTTATCGTGTGGATGTGGTCGATGGTACTGAATCCTTTGCAGAACCCAGCTTGCTCACATGGTTGTCCTTCATCTAGTGTTCTGACAATCCTATTCAGGATGACTCGAGTGAACAACTTGTAGATGACAGACAATAGGCAGATCGGGCGATAGTTGCTAATGTCATGGATGTTGCCCTTCTTGAACAGTAGTACAGTCCTGCTGGTTTTCCATTGGGACAGAAGCTTGCATTCAGACAGGTAGCATGTGAATTGCTGAGCCAGTGTATTGATAAGTACTGACGGCAGGTTCTTCAGGTGTTCAGGTGATGTATTGTCTGGGCCGGGTGCTGTTCGTTTCTTTACTGATGAAATGGTGTGTCGGATTTCGGAAGGGAGAACATTGGGAACGACATATCCATCCTGTGGAAATTGGTATGTTGGCAAGTGGACATAGCTATCGAAGAGATTTGAGTAGAAGTCATGAATAATCTTCTCCATTGCCATTCTGGAGTATGTGATAGATCCATCAGAACGTCG
Organism: Sorex fumeus; assembly: GCF_029834395.1. NCBI lineage: Eukaryota > Metazoa > Chordata > Mammalia > Eulipotyphla > Soricidae > Sorex > Sorex fumeus. The sequence goes on from NW_026606063.1 coordinate 5,289,097, forward strand.
GAGGGCAGTCATCTTGGTCTTGTAGTTGGCGAAGGACAGGCGAGCGTTATGAATACTTTTCCTGGCTTCTGTCGCATCTACCAGCATTTCTGCTCTTCTTTCTTTGAGGTCTTCCTTGATCGCATCTCTGCACTGCTTTGAGAGCTTGGATGTTTGCTTGCGGTTGCCTGAGGCTTGCGCCAAACTACGTTGGCGAATAAGCTCGGGAGTTTTTGAAGACAGGTGTTTTTTTTTGTGGTTATCTCTCTCTTGGCATTCCTCGCACAATCATGGAGGTGCTGAACCAGTCGATCGTATTCCTCGTCAATGTTGTCAACAATGGCATCTTCCCATGTTGCCGCAATAGTGCCAAAGAGTTCCCAGTTGGTGGTTGTTCTGGGAGTTCTCTTTTTGAACTTTGCAGCCCTTTCTCCCCGCTCTGTGAAGTAGAATTTTGCATGGAGGAGATGGTGGTCCTATCCCCTTTGGAATTTTGGGACAACAGCGACATCGGTCAGGCAAAACCGTCGATTGAATATGATGTGGTCTATTTGGTTGTGGAATCGTCCACCAGGAGACTCCCATGTCCAATGTTTAGATTCAGCTTTCTGGAACTGTGAGTTACCATGGATGGTCTTGATCGACATGATGAACTCAGACAGTCTCTCACCCTGTTCATTCCATTCTAGGCCATGGGTCCTGATGTGAAGTTCTTCAGCTGATCTTCTCGGTCCTATCTTGGCATTAAAATCACCCACAATGATCTTGTAGAAGGTGTGGTCTTCTTTATAGAACTTCTCCAGCTCCATGTAGAACTTCTCAATTTCTCCTTCATCATAACTAGATGTTGGTGCGTAGACAATGAAGATAGAAACTGCTGGCACTGAGCCACATCTATTCAAATGTAAACATCCGATTCAGGTTGTTTGGCATTCGAATGAATCAATGTTCGTGGCCAAGTTTGTGTTGACAAGGACACCGACGCCTCCGACACCTGCTTTATCGCATGTTCTGAGGATCAATTCTTCTACAGTGTCGAAAACAGCATGATGAGATTGGTGCCTTCTTGTCTTGGTCAGACCAATGATGTCATACTTGATCTTTCGCGCTTGTACCATCAGGTCCTCGATGGATGCATCTGATGCTAGCGTATGTGCATTGAAAGTACAGATGATCATTTTTGTCTTCCTTCGTTGTGGCAGCTTAGTTCGGCCTTGAGATTTTATCGGCCTCTCCTTTCTCATCCTTCTCAGTGCTGCCATGCTGTTGGATATCCTTATGGAACAATATCCTTGGGCTGTGGTAACTCCCATGGAGAGGCAGGATGTTGCCTTCCTAATGTGATTTCTCTTTTCAGAGCAGGGTCTCTTCTGAATCAGTGAGAGGGAGGATGTTTGTGTGAACTGGAAGAGACAGAAACCAGCTCCCCAAGTATCAAATTCTCCTGTCTTCTGCTGGCACCATCACGAGAAAGGCATATCAGTAAGGCATGAGACCTGCAGGCAGTTACGAAAACCCAGTCACCACTTTACTGAGAATGTCAATTTACTGAGTAACAAGGATGTCGAAGGGACGGTGGGCAGCTTCGTGTTCCTTTAGTTGTTGGTCAGTGCCACTCCGATCCACGTTCTTTCTCTTTTCCTTCTCCTTTTTTCTTTGTGAGCTCGCCTCTAGCTCCTGGGAGAGTCACTTCATGGTTGCGAGGCAGTGACTGTTAGCTCAAGGCGTTATCTCTGGTGATGAAAAAGGAATGAGGAAGGGGAGGCATTGCTGCCTGTCCCTTCAGAAAAGAAAAGAGATTGTGCAAATATACCTGGAGGACTTTCCTGCACATCCACTTGGCAGAACTGAGTCACCTGGACACCTTTCAGCTTGAAAGGAGAAGGGAAAGAGGGTTGGAATTGTGGCTGGCCATTGAGTTTGTCAACCACAGCTTGAGTGTTTGTGAATGAGTCAGAAGCTTGCCCCATCCATCCACCGTTCATCCATCCACCCATCCACTTATTTACTTAACTACTGGACAGTAATGCCTCCTCCCTCTACCCCCCCCCCCCCCCATTTCACCACTCACTCATCTTCAACCCCCATCACTGACTCATGTACTTTTAGCCTTTTGGTCAATGAAACAGTCCAGTCCCTCCACCGAAACTTGGCTTCGTACCTAATTGTCTGCCTCCACTGCCACTTTAATGCTATTACTCAGTACCATTCCTAAGAAGTTAAATGCCCTTCCCTTCATTTTTAGAAAGAAAAAAAAACTTACCTTGCTTACCTTGATGAAAAGCACCAACATTAGTTACATGTTTTAATTCTCCCCCCTTTCCTCTTCTTTTCCAAGGTGTCTTCTTATTTTTTTTGGGAATGGGAATCAATATTCATAGTGACCTTATACTGCGGCAGCTCAGGAAGCCTGGAGAAATCACCTATCAGATCCCGCAAGGTAATGTCTCTTCTTCCCAAAGGGTTCTGTTCCTCCTTGGGATCCAGTGTTGTGAATCCCATTGAACAACACAAGAAGGTGGAGTGGGATCCAAATGATACAATTCTCCCAATTTTCCCTTGACCTCTACTCTACATCCGATCCCAGTTTCAACTCATTTTTCTCTCTGGAATCAGATTCCAGAGATCTAGGAGAGGTGTACAAGCTCAAGATCTAAACTCCCAAAGCAAAAGTAGTGAGGTTTAGGGTGGACATAGGCTGCCACTTAGTTCTAGGAAGTGAGATAATCACAGACTTCAATCAGAAATTAGGATAGAGATCATACAAACATAAGTGCATTTTTAAGAGATAAAACACAGAAAATCTGAAATCTATTGTTTCATAAGAAACCGGAATGTGGGGATCACAAATAAAGGCAGGCAGGAGTAAGTATGTCCAAATAACTCTTCAGTATTTTTTTGTTGACTGCTTGCTTAAGCTCTCCTCCTCTTCAAGTAAGTAGAACCCATGTAAATGACACGCAAAGTTCTTACATAATGATTTGGTGTTAGTGAAGATTAATATTCATTGACTAAGAAAATAATAAAAGCTACTATGAGGGCTGGAGCGATAGCACAAGAGGTAGGGCATTTGCCTTGCATGCGGCTGACCTGGATTCGATTCCTCAGTCCCTCTCAGAAAGCCCTGCAAGCTACAGAGAGTATCCCACCCACACAGCAGGGCCTGGAAAGTTCCCTGAGGCATATTTGATATGCCAAAAACAGTAACCACAAGTCTCACAATGGAGACATTACTGGTGCCCGCTTGAGCAAATCGATGAACAACAGGAGGACAGTCCTACAGGGATATGAATTCTAGAATACAGAATGTTACTAGCATCCTAGCATTAGCTACATCAAAGAAGAAAAAATGCATCATAGGTTGAGTGACATCTTGTTACTTTCATAGATAATTCATAGGCCCTTTGTAATAAATAGGCCAGTGGTTTCTCTCTGTGTCTGGGGAATCACCAATCATGAACCACTAAAGCCATGTCATTTTCAAGGAATATAATTTTCAAGGAATTTTATTTTTTTTGTTTCTACTAGAAACTAGTCAAAGGAGAGTGAAGAAAACTCTCAAAAGCTAGGCCAACAAAGCTAGTTTCCAACTATTAAGAGTCGTTAGAATGATCTAAAGACAAAAACAATCCTTATATAACTATGAAAAGAAAAATGATTTTGGGTGAAACTTTCTCAATTTCATGTAGGGCCCAGAATTTTCAGTGTATCTCTATTTTACTATTATTAGAAAGGGATTTACCTCTTGATAGAATTCTGATATTATTTCAGAAGCATGTGTTTGGTTGACTAAACCTTAAAAATCAACAGAGCTTGACCCCAAGAGCCTCCTGCGGGGTACAGACTCTGCAGATTCCTGAGTTTAAATATGAGCTGAGGGGATCACGTTGCAGAGGTCAGGGGGCAAATGCTAGAGGAGAATCGGATTTGCTTTCACATCAGCTGAGGCTTGTGCAGTGCTTTTTTTTTTTTTCTTTGTTGGGAAAAGGGAATGAGTTTCCCAGAAGTGGTGTTGTCCAGAGAAGGGGCGGGAGGTGATGAGAGCCACTTTGAGAGAATAAAACGTTAGCCCTGCATTCACCCCGTCCTGTCCAGAGCAATTGGTCCAGTTAACCTGAGGGATGGGGCAGGAGCCCGACACACCTGGTTGCGATCCCTCCTCCTCCCCCCAGCACGTTCATACGGAAACAGGTTGCTTTGGCTCCGTTTCCCCTGTGGCTCCGTTTCCCCCGTGGCTCTGTTTCCCCCACTCCTGAAGACCATTCCTCCAACGGCCCTGGATGCTCCAGCTCCAGATCCACATTCCGTGGAGCTGCCCTTTCCCATTCTGGAATTCGGTGGAGGGAGGGTTTGGCTGTCACAGTGATCCAGCCAGAGGATTGACTTTCTGATTCTTCTGCACGCAGGAGGCCTGTTCACATACATTTCCGGAGCCAATTTCCTTGGTGAGATTGTGGAATGGATTGGCTTCGCCCTGGCCAGCTGGTCGCCCCCAGCATTTGCCTTTGCATTTTTCTCCCTTTGTTTCCTCGGGATGAGAGCTTTTCACCACCATAGGTAAATGTTCAAGTCAAGGTGGAGTATCGGCATTATTTCTGCTCCAAACATATTTTTAGCGCTGAGGGTTGGAGTTAGAAACCTAAGACCTCTCTTTTTGTCAAATCAGGTTGATATAGACACCCAGATGTGCAAATTCTAAGTTACTGGGCTTGCACTGGAGTTGGAATTTAGCTGGACAATGGAAAATAGCTGGAGTCACAACCCCCCACTCCCCACTCTCCAAACAAAAATAAACTCACGTAGACAGAGTGCCCCAGATGAGGTAGGGAGCTCCCTGCCACTTTCTTGAAGAAGACTTCTCCACCTGAAGCACCTGTGTCTACAAGAGTTAATGGGCCCAGGCTCTGTGCCTCTCAACAGGGCACCAGGAAATGATTGCTGGCTGACGTGAGTAGCCTGGAGGAGGAAAGGGGTTGGAGAACAGCATTCATTCTATGCTTCAGTTTAGTCCCTGCCTACATTCCCAAGTGTGTCCATTGGGTGGCATCCTGGGCAGTTGCTATTGAAAGCTTCCCTGTCAAAACTGAGGGACAAGCAGGATACTCAGCCACTAGGGACAGCACTAGCCCTGGCCCCTAGAGTCTGCTCTGTTCCACTACTAATTCTGGACATTCAGGTGATCAGGGCGCCCTAGGATCCTAGGAGGATAGTTCTGAATCTGTGTAACACCAGGGCTGATTTGGGTTTTCTCTGCTTCCCCCAACCCCACACTCATAGCTGACTTCCTAGGAAAGTGGGATTAGTGGGGGGCAGTTTCAGGATTTCCCTCCAACAGGGGAATGCCTGAAACTGCAGGGAACCTTTCCTATTGGTCTAGCCAAAAGCTTTCCTGGCCTTAACCTCTCTTATGTTCCTTTGGAATGGGGTTGTGGGGTCTAAGGAGTCAACTGAAGTACCCTGGAGGGAAAGAATCACAGTGTAAACTTGCATTGCACTCTAAGCAGGTATAATGTGACTTTGAGACTGACTGGAAGAAGTGAAGGCTGTGATTGAATTTTGGAGTCAGACAATTATAACTGCTGAGTTTCCAATTCCTCTATTCTGGTAAATAAGAAAGCCTTCGATGGAAACAATCTGGGGTGACCAGTAACTGGGGTGCTCTGTGGCTTCCAGTCACCCCACCCGGCTGTCTACCTTTCCAGTCAACCTGCCCCTCCCTCCTTCTCCTAAGAAAAGGTGGGTTGAAACTTGTGTGTTGCGTGAATATTCTTTCGGTCGGAGGCATGGAGATAAGACACGCAAGAGGAATGTAAAGAGCACGGAGGGACAAGGCTCATTCTGGCTCGAGGCAGTACCAGTTACATCCTAATGGGCTGGAGTGATAGCACAGCGGTAGGGCATTTGCCTTGCACGCAGCCAACATGGCCGACCCGAGTTTGATTCCTCCACCCCTCTCGGAGAGCCCGGCAAGCTACCGAGAGTATCTCGCCCGCACGGTAAAACCTGGCGAGCTCCCCGTGACGTATTCGATATGCTAAACACAGTAACAACAAAGTCTCCAATGGAGATGTTACTGGGCCCGCTTGAGCAAATCGATGAACAACGGGAGGACAGTGACAGTGGACAGTGACATCCTAATAACTTCATCACAGAGAAAGACTCATTAAGGCCAGTACAAACAGTTATAGGATGAGCATTTGTCAAAGGAACATCAGAGTAGACATTGTCTTGTCAAAGCTATGTTGTCAAAGCTATGTTAAAACGTCAGAGGAAGATAGGGAATTGGACACATAGGTTCTACAGATTCCGTCCCTCACATTCTTGTGGTTGGTTACACAGAGGGCAAAGAGAAGGCTCATACTGATACTTGAAGGTCAATCCAGATTAAGAAAATGTAGGAGAGGGGGAAACTGCTGCCTTGTACTGCCAAGACAACGTATGACTAGGTGGGTGTATGAGAGCATGCTGTATCCTCCAGGTCATTGGACACACAAGTTTTCAGCTTGCCCACTTAGTGAGAAATGGGGCCTCGGTTCTCCTTCCTGCTTGCAGGACAGCAGCATCCAGAGGCTCATCCCTAAGTCCTGGCTTAGCACCAACACTTGTTTTTGACCCCACCTTTGTAAATTGCATCTATAATTACCGTATTTCCATATTCTCCATCCTGGGAATTCCGACTTCAGCAGGGACTTTTGGAGGAACACAAATCAACCTATAATACAAAGTGACATTTCCAGTCCTCCTGAAGGGGTAGTTTTCTGAAAGAATCCCCAGTTCTCTAGGGTTAACCTGCCCCATGTCCTTTGATATGCTGGATCTCATGGTTGAAACCATCTAGTGATTTTTGTTGATTACATTTTCAAATTGTTGTTTTTCTCACATCACATTTAAAAATGCACAAACCAGGGCTGGAATGATAGCACAGCAGGTAGGGCGTTTGCCTTACACGCGGCCAACCCAGGTTCGATTCTCAGCATCCCATATATGATCCCCTGAGCACCGCCAAGAGTAATTCCTGAGTGCAGAGCCAGGAGTAACCCCTGTGCATCGCCAGGTGTGACCCCCCCAACCAAAAAAAAAAGCACAAACTGACCATTTTAACCACTGTAATTACCCATGGTCAATTTTATCCATTACATTTTTAAAATATGCAACAAATGACTGTTTTGTCTACTCAGTAGCACTAGTTGAGCTCGTAATGGGTGCAGCTTCCATGTTCTCTGGGGTTGCCTTTCATTTGTTTTTTTAATTTTCAGAAGTTTCTCCATTTACAAGAGCCGGATTGGGGGTGGGGGTGGGGGGTGGATGAGGCCGGTAAGCCTGAGTTCCTGTGGGGGAGGGGGGTTCGTGACCTGGTTTTAGGCAGCAAACCATGGCTTTTGGTTTATAATGGTTATACTCAGATGAATTCTTTTCCTGTTTTCAGGTTCTATATCAGGATGTTCAAGGACTATCCCAAATCTCGAAAAGCCCTCATTCCATTCATCTTTTAAGGAGCTCAAATAAAAGACCAACAGAGCTTGCACCACCACCAAGCTGCTGACCTCATAACTTCCAAGGCTCCCTCACCCGCGGATGGACACACTACAGACCGGTTTCTTGGCGCTCTAACAGCGGGAAGAAGCTGACGGTTGCCTCTGTGTCTACAGCTCCTGCCATCAGGCACTTGCTACCCTGATTTCCAACCGAGCCTCTGCAAAGCTCCACTGCACACAGAGGAGTTTGCCCCTGAACTCTCCTTCCTAGACAGCGCAAAACATATCTCTCTGCATTTTAAGTTTTTCCACGGGGGCAATCCTTCTCTCAATATTTGATCCAGCCAATTCATGAAAGATAGCTCTGTAGTTAAGAAAGGGTTTGACTTTGGTACATCTACACAATGGAGTACTATGTAGCTCTTAGAAAAGATGAAGTCATGAACTTTACATACAAGTGGTACAATATGGAAAGTATCATGCTAAGCGAAATGAGTCAGAAAGAGAGGGATAGACATAGAAAGATTGCATTCATCTGGGGGATATAAAGTAACAAAGTATGAGATTAATACCCAAGAATAGCTGAGATCAGCACCAGGAGGATTACTCCATAACTTAGAGGCCAGCCGGGTATCCTAGAGGAAAGGGCTATTCAGATAGAGAAGGGAGCACCAAATAAAGGATGTTTGGAGGATCCTCCCAGGAGGGGAGATGCATGTCGAAAGTAGACTATGGACTGAACATGTTTGCCACTCAATGCCTCTTTTGCAGACCACAACACCCAAAAGGAGAGAGAGAACACAGGGGATTGCCCTGCCACAGAGACGGGGGGATGGGGGGATGGGGGTGGGAGGGATATTATCCATGGTGGTGGAAAACGGGCACTGGTGGAGGGATGGGTATCTGATCATTGTATAATTGAAACCAAAGCACAAAAAATTGTAAATCTACAACTTTAAAAAAATAAAATAAAATAAAGGGGAAAAAAAAAAAAGAAAAAAAAAAAAAAAAAAAAAAAAAAGAAAGGGTTTGTTTGTGTTTTGGTGGTAGAGGGTGGGGATGCGCATCAGCTTTGTAGAAGTTCTGCATTTTACAGCGATGCAAACAAGCAAAGATTTAAATTCAGAGTCCTTGTATGCCAGAGCAAACACACTCTCAAGTGAAGATGGTGATTATGGAAGATGTGGGTGGACAAGCTGCTCTCCCCGCGGCAGAACTGCATCTGGATCCACGTCAAATCCGTGTGCTTGGGTCCTCCTCTTCCTGTCGATTCTCTGGCTCCAGGGCAGGCAGGTGGAAACCCGAGTTTTAATAACTTCAAATCGGAAGAACACGATTCTGGAGAGCCATAGAGTGAGCAAATCTTACATGATGGACTCTGCACATAGTCGCCTTCTTGGAAGTGGTGGGAATACAGGCACTGACAAGACAGTATTAAGTGGAACAAATGACTGAGTCCACGGGCTGCTCATCCTGATGGAAATGTACAGAAGGCATTGGCTCCTGTTCTCTGAGTTTCTTCATCAGTTTTCAGGATTGGATATAGAGGGAGTCTCTGCAGGGAAACATCCTCCGATGTCCCAGAGCAGAAATGGAAGCAAATCTGCATATTGGGCTTAGACATTTCACAACTCATTCTCTTCTTCTTCTTCTTCTTCTTCTTCTTCTTCTTCTTCTTCTTCTTCTTCTTCTTCTTCTTCTTCTTCTTCTTCTTCTTCTTCTTCTTCTTCTTCTCCTTCTCCTCCTCCTCCTCCTCCTCCTCCTCCTCCTTCTCCTTCTCCTTCTCCTCCTCCTCCTTCTCCTCCTTCTCCTCCCCCTTCCTTTTCCCTTCCCTTCCCTTTCCTCTTCTTCCTCTTCCTCTTTTTCCTCCTCTTCCTCGTTCTCCTCTTCCTCTTCTTCCTCTTCCTGTTCTTCCTCTTTCTTTCCCTCTCCACCTTCTCTTATCCTTCTCTTCTCTCCTCCTCCTCTTCTTCTCAACATAAAAGTGATATTTCTTTATGTTAACTTCCTGAAAGAAGTTGAAGAACTGGGGTCCCCAGCTGATACTGATTAGCAGAAACTCATTGGCATTTGCAATCTAGTTGAAGGGGCAAGTCTAGGTGCTTCTAAGACATTGAGCTCTGTCTGGGGAGGGAGCCAGGCACTGATTGTTGAATGATCCCAACTGTTTCTCCCCAGTGGCTTGGGTTGCATGAGCATTGAAGATACTGCACAAGAACTTAGAGTAAATGAACACAACTTGTTCTGGATTGCACTGAGTGCAACTCATTGCTCCTTGGAAAAACTTGGAAGAATTACAGAAAATCATGAAATGCTTACGCTGTCCATTAAATGCCTCTTTAAAACATGGGTGCTGTGTGATTTTGCTGGAATTGAAAGACTTGTGGTTTTGAGTTGGACAGTCCCCACCCCCTTTTCAGGACTGGCTCCTTTCCTCTCCTTTCTTCTTTCTCCTGTTTTCCAACTTAGAGTTAAGGACTCCTTAATGTTTTTGTGCTTTTCAGCACAAAAACTTGAGATTGTAGAGTTTCAGCACGAAAAAATTGAGATTGTAGAGTTTCTCCATCAGAGTTTAGAACTCCCAGCAGGTGCAATAAAGGTGCAGAAAAAAGTGCTCAGGCTAGATTCCTCGCAACAGGTGTCCTTAAGCTTATAGAATTGCTCTCTTAGAGCCATCTCGATCTCAGACTACAGTGCTCATGCCAGATAGTCTTTCCTATCCCTAGCACAATCCTGGTCTTGTCATTGCTTTTGGATCATGACAGCATTTGTCTATGATCAAACTCTTAACCTATAGTTAAGAATCGTGGCACCTTGGCCTGGTCCATCTCGATGCCAGGGTAGCACATAACTTACCGGCTTGCCCTGGTTCCATCCAGTCCCTTGTCGGGACCCTGCCCTTGGGGTGCTAGGAAGTGAGAGCAACTGAGGCTTAAGTTGAGAAAGTAGATGCCCGGGAGTGAATAATATCCAAAGCCAATTAAATCCCAAGGTACAAAGCATAATATTAATTGTCTTCCTGTATCTGTACAAAAATAACATTGCATTAAAGTAAACTATTCAAAAGACAGAAGGAGAGGAGAAAGGCAATATTAACTTACAATACAATTTCAGTGTCCTAGAAGGATCTGACCTTACAAATTAACAGATTCTGATGGGGAAAAGCTGATTAACTGGTTGGGGAAGAGAGCATAGGGAAGTGGTTACAGACAAACAAAAGAGTGGGAGTGACCCGGGAGCACTGTGATGGGTGCAACCTGATAAACCTAAGCTCCTTGTATTCCAACACCTAGTGTTTGGGGTATCCGCAGGATTGGAAAGGGTCATAATCCGTAAAATAAACCTGAAGGAGTAGTGTGGGCTCTGTAAAATAACACTGCTGTCATTTTCAGGACATTGAAAATGGACTCTCCTAATCCCACTAATTGCAATACTCCAGGCCAGCTCGTGAAATGTAATATATAAACTCCATGATTGCCCAATAATCGCAATCGAGGATCTAGAGGCTTTTCAGTAAATGCACACTTTTTTTGTGTGTCTGTTTGCTTTCTTTTTTTTATCGAATCACTGTGAGATACAGTTACAAGTTTTCATGTTTGAGTTACAATCATACAATGTTCAAACACCCATCCTTCCACCAGTGCACATCCCCCCCCCCCACCAGTCTCCCCAGTATACTCCCCCTTTACCACCCTCCCCCTGCCTCCCTGGCAGATAATTTCCCCCATACTCTATCTCTACTTCTGGGCATTGTGGTTTGCAATACAGATACTGAAAGATTATCATGTTTTGTCCTTTATCTAATTTCAGCACACATCTCCTATCCTGACCAATCCCTCCAACCATCATTGACTTAGTGATACCTTCTCTATTCCAGCTGCTTTCTCCCCCAGATCATGAGGCAAGCTTCCAACGATGGAGCAATCTTCCTGGCCCTTTTGTCTATACTGTTCTTGGGTGTCAGTCTCATGTTATGTTATTTTATATTCCACAAATGAGTAATGCACACATTTGACAGTAGAGGGCGCTCTCCAGAATTTTTATTGTGGCTAACAAGTTTCAATAGGGCAACTCACACATATGAAAACATTTTTCAATTTTTCTTTCTGTTTTTGGGGTGTCCTGGTGGTGCTCAGGGCTTGTACCTGGTTCTGGGCTTAGGGAATCACTTCTGGAGGGCTCGGGGGACCATGTGGGGTGCCAAGGATGGAGCCCAGGTTAGCTGTATGCAAAACGAACTCTACCCTCTGTATTACTGCTTTGGTCCCCTGGAAACTTTATATATTCTTTTTGAAGAAACGCAACCTATTGTCATTTCTGAAGAATGAAATAAAACTCCAGACTTCCGCAGCGAGTGCCAGCCCAACTAGTCGCTGCCTCTCCCCAACAGGTCTGTGAACCCGCTTGGCGCCCCCTCCCCAACCAAACTCAGGACCCCAAAAGCCAGCCGCCAACGGACCCGGCCTGGGGCACCTGCCTCCACTTCTGCTTCTAGCGCCAGCCCAACCAGTCGGCGCCCCTCCCCAACAGCTCTGAGGACTAGCATCTGGACTGGCTGGGGGGGTAACCACCACTGTAGGGGCGTGGCCTCCTTAAAAGTGGGCGTGGCCTCCTCAAAGAGGGTGTGGCCTCCCTAAAGTGGGCGTGGCCTTCCCCGAGGGGTGCCACCACTCACGAGGCCGCAGTCACATTTCCTACTCCCAGCACTCTTGACTTTCATCCCAGCCTTCATCACCTAATTCTGTGGGAAAATTCCTGGCCACCTCAACTACAATATAACAATAATCCACTGGCCTACTCCAATTCTAAGAAAAGACCAGTACACAAAAGCTGTATAAGCCTAATATTAAAGAGCCCCTCCTCCAAAGCTTCACTAGATGCCCTTCACAAGCCAAAGAATAATGCCTGAGAGGAAGGTCAAACCCTAGAAAGGAAGAAGGTTGACCACCATTGACCAACTTTATCCAGAATCCTTTCCCATGATAAGAGGGAACAGTCCTAGTGAAATCCAGGGTTTTACCACTAAACAACCAAAACAACATGAAGAAACAGCAACAAATCTCCACTACAAGTAGAAGTCGAAGAAAAGAGTCCCCAGAGGGTATGGTGCTGCCAGCAGGTCAATCTGCTCCTGTGAGGCGAGTGCATCAGCAGCCTGATGGCGCCTTCAGACTTCCAGAAACCCCAAAATTGCTGCTGTGCATTTGGCCAGACCCCAAAAACTTGGGGCAAAGTTTACCAAGAAAGTAAACGGACAAAAGTTAGGTATGTGGGAAACACACCCACAAACCACCTCCGGCTCAGTTATATAATTAGAGGCATGGCCTCATCTGGTTTCTGATTGAACTGCTTAATGGTCATGATCCCAGAGACTCAGAAACAAATCTTGAAACCCAGCGGTTTTTGGCAGAAATGCGTCCAGTCCCTGCAGTAGGTTACTGGTGCTGGGCCAATCCAGGTGGGAATAGGTTTTGTGCCTTGGCCTGTTCCCCCTGATGGCTCGGTGGCCGCCATCCTCCAGAGGCCACTGGACAGTCAAGTTTGGGCCCGCATTGATGAGACACATTGGGCCTCAGGGATGGGGGTGGATCTGGTCCTGTCCCCCCCACCCCAATAAGACCCCAAATCATCTCTCACAAATGGTCTCTCTGGCTTCTGATCAAGCTGCTTAATGACCATGATCCCAGAGACTCAGAAACAAATCTTGAAACCCAGTGGCTTCTGGCAGAAATGCGTCCGGACCCCACAGTATGTTATTGTCACCTGGCCACACCAGGGGGGAAAGGATGTTTGTCACTCTGCCTGCTCCCCCTTGAAGGCTCGATGGCCGTCATCCTCCAGAGGCCACTGGACAGTCAGGCTTGGGCCCACAGTGATGAAACTTGTTGGGCCTCATGGAATGGGGGTGGAGCTGGTCCTGTCCTCCCTGTCCCAACGAGACCCCAAATCATTGTCCACGAATAGCCTCTCTGGCTCCTGATCAAGCTGCTTAACTACCATGATCCCAGAAACTCAGAAACAAATCTCGAAACCCAGTGGCTTTTTGCAGAAATGTGTCCGGACCCCGCAGTAGGTTACTGTTGCCGGGCCACCCCAGGGGGGAAAGGGGACTGTCCTTCCACCTGCTCCCCCTTGGTGACTCAGTGGCCACGATCCTCCAGAGGCCATTGGACAGTCAGGCTTGGACCCGCAGTGACAAGACATTTTGGGCCTTACAAAATGGGGGTGGAGCTGATTCTGTCCTCCCCACCCCAATGAGACCTCAAGTCATCACCCACGAACGGCCTTTTTGGCTCCTGATCAAGCTGCTTAACGCCCATGATCCCAGAGACTCAGGAGTAAATCTCAGAACCCAGCAGGTTTTGGCAGAAATCCTTCCAGATTTAAGTGTTAAAATTTTGGAATTTTAAAATTGCAAGGCCACTACTGCAGTCACGTGACATCATATGTTATTCATAACCAGCAATAGAAAACAAATTGTCTACTGTTGCCTTTTCAGGAGATCTGAGTGTTGGGGTAAAATCTCAAATAATAATGGTAGGTCTGGTGTCAAAATATTGAATATGATTAAAGTAGAGAGAGAATAATGTGGAAATCATCTGCCCCACAGGTAGGAGGAGGGTGCGGGATGGGGGCATACTGGGGTTGTTGAGGGTGGAGAATGGTCACTGGTGAAGGTACGGGTGTTTCATCGTATGATCGAGACTTAGACCCGAAAGCTTTGTAACTGCTCTCACGGTGATTCAATAAATAAAATTATAAAAAAATGAAAAAGAAATTAAGGTGGAGTTCATGCACAATTCAATCAGCTAATCAGTGGCTGAATAAATAGCAGTACTCCTACATAAAAAAAAAAGAAAGAAAAGAGTCCTGAATCCTCTACTGGGTAAAGGTAAAGGTAAGGTAAAGGCCCTCCCGTTGTTTGTCGATTTGCTCGAGCGGGCCCAGTAACGTCTCCATTGGAGACTTTGTTGTTACTGTGTTTGGCATATCCAATACATCACGGGGAGCTTGCCAGGTTCTGCCGTGCGGGCAAGATACTCTCGGTAGCTTGCCGGGCTCTCCGAGAGGGGCGGAGGAATCGAACTCGGGTTGGCCATGTTGGCTGCATGCAAGGCAAACGCCCTACCGCTGTGCTATCGCTCCAGCCCTCTACTCGGATTATCCACAAATATACTCTCTCTGATAAAGAATTCCGAGACAAAATGCAGAGGTTGGTCAAGGAACTACTCAAAGAATCAATAGAGGAGATATTCAGAAAATTAAAGGAAGAAATGAAAGAAACAGTAGAACAGATTCATTCATTCATTCATTCATTCATTCATCATCCTGTTAATCGTCGATTGCCTCGAGCAGGCCCCAGTAACGTCTCTTTCATCCTAGCCCTGAGATTATAGTCAAGGCTTTTTAGGAGAATGAGACCCATCATTGTTACTGGTATTTGGCATATTTGGTGCGCCACGGGGAGTTTGCCAGACTCTGCCCTGTGGGCAGGCTATATTCGATAGCCTGCAAGTTTGTCCAGATGTTCTGATGTTCCGGGAGCTGCATTTTGTAGTCTCTGAGTCTTGGCCGCTGATGGGATTACACGGCGCCAGGGGGCCAGGTGGTGGGTGTGACCCCCGCCTACTGGAATTTGGAGGATCTGGGTGGAGGATGCTCGACTCTAATTCGAGTAGGCTTGGAGATCTCGGCCCCGGAACCTGCGTGGCTTTGTCCCTCTGCCAGTACCTTCATGTGTGCGGAGAGTGGTCTCAGCATGGTGGTGGCTGGTCCTGGAGGTCTTCGGCTGCCGGAGCCCTGGTCGGGGTGGGGAGGAAAGCTCAACCCGCTCCCCTCCAAGGGACCCCGGTGAGGAACAGCCAGGCGCAGGGGCAGGAGACTGACTGCACTGGTCTCGTCTGGGAGCTGCATTTTGTAGTCTCTGAGTCTTGGCCGCTGATGGGATTACACGGCGCCAGGGGGCCAGGTGGTGGGTGTGACCCCCGCCTACTGGAATTTGGAGGATCTGGGTGGAGGATGCTCGACTCTAATTCGAGTAGGCTTGGAGATCTCGGCCCCGGAACCTGCGTGGCTTTGTCCCTCTGCCAGTACCTTCATGTGTGCGGAGAGTGGTCTCAGCATGGTGGTGGCTGGTCCTGGAGGTCTTCAGCTGCCAGAGCCCTGGTTGGGGTGGGGAGGAAAGCTCAACCCGCTCCCCTCCAAGGGACCCCGGTGAGGAACAGCCAGGCGCAGGGGCAGGAGACTGACTGCACTGGTCTCGAGACCAGTAGAACAGATAGTCGAGAAAATACAGGAAGAAATGAGAGCAGAAATAAAAAAGCTACAAAAAGAAGTATCACAAATAAAGGATTCAGTAGACGAAATTAAAAACTCAGTAGGGTCCTTTTCGCCTTTTTCCCTCTGGACAGCAAGATGGCGGCCACCTCAGAGCTTTTTGGAAAGCCAGGTATGAGCCGGTCATGACCGGGAAACTGAAACCTCACGGGAAGGGGGCGTTTCTGGCTCATCCTTCACGCCCTACTGAGGTCACGAGTTACCCCCTACGAGTGGCTCTCTAGCACGGCCATGGCTCTAGAGCTACAGAAACCAATCTCATAATTATCTGACTCTCAGCAGAAATACTTCCAGGCTTAATAAGTAAAATATTAGAAATCCAAAATTGTGCGGCTGCAATAGCAGCCGCGTGACATCATTTGGTTCTTGTAACCAGCTGTAGAAAACAAATTATTTCACAATGCCTTTTCAGCAGGTCTGATTTGGGGGTGTAAACTCTAAATAATGATGAGCATCTTTTGTCGAAACAATGAATCTAATTAAAGTAGATAGAGTGTTAACTACAATTCATCTGCCTCACAGGCATTGGGGGCGTTGGGAGGGGGTATATTGGGGTTCTTGGTGGTGAAAAATAAGTACTGGTGAAGGGAAATATGTTTGATGATTGCATGACTGAGACTTAAACCTGAAAGCTTTGTAACTTTTCCACAGTGATTCAATAAAAAAAATAAATAAAAAACAAAACTCAGTAGGTGTCCTTAGCAGTAGGATGAATACAGATGAAGACAGGATCAGTGAGCTTAAAGATGAGCAACAGAAATCGAATAGGGAAAAACAAACAATGGGAAAAGACCTCAAAATAGCTCTAAGGAGAATTAGAGACCTAGGGGATGACACCAAGAGGGGCAACATTAGAATCATTAGAGTACCAGAAGGACAGGGAGGCAACCCCAATGAAAAAGCCACAGTCAAAGAAATCATTGCTGAAAAGTTCCCAGAGTTAAAGAATGCAGACATACAGATCCAAGGAGCCAGAAGGGTGCCAGCTAAAAAAGACTCTAATAAAAACACCCCAAGGCATATCTTAGCCAGAATGATGGATTCCCCAGATAGAGACACAACACTGCAAGCAGCAAGGTCAAAGAAGGAAATCACATACAAAGGAGCACCCCTTAGATTTACATCAGACCTATCAGAGGAAACCCTCCAAGCCCGAAGACAATGGTGGGAAATAATGAAAAAACTCAATGAACTTAACGCCTCACCAAGAATTTATCTAGCTAAATTCTCACTCAAACTCGATGGAACTATACACCATTTTGTAGATAAACAACATCTCAGGAACTTCATAAACTCAAAACCAAATCTAAAAGAAGGATTAAAGGGGCTCCTGTAAGATAAGAAAGAAAACACATAAACACAACCAACCTCTACAGAAAGATGGCATAAAACCCCATGACAATAATCTCTCTTAATGTCAATGGTCTAAATGCACCAATCAAAAGACACAAGTGGCAAAATGGATCCAGAAACTGAAACCAACATTCTGCTGTCTACAAGAAACTCACCTGAACAATCAGAGCAAACACAGACTCAAAGTTAAAGGATGGAAAACAATCCTGCAAGCAAATAGCTCCCTCAAAAAAACTGGGGTGGCCATACTAGTATCTGACAACATAAATTTCAGGTTGAAAAAGATTAGAAGGGACAGCGAAGGCCATTTTCTATTTATCAAGGAATATGTACAACAGGAAAAAAATCACACTCTTAAATGTATATGCACCTAATGAGGGACCAGCTAAATACTTAAAACAACTGCTAACAGATTTTAAGGACATTACTAGCAACACAATAGTAGTTAGAGACTCCAACATCGCCTTCTTAACCCCTGGATATATAAACAAGAAAAAAACTCAACAAGGAAACATTCGCTTTGAACGAAGTAATAGAAGAGAGAGGGCTAATAGACCTATACAGGGATTTACACCCCAAAAAGAAAGAATACACATTCTTCATTTTCCAAAATAGACCACATGCTAGGCCACAAAACATACCTCAATATAATCAGGAAGATAGAAGTAGTATCAACAATCTTTTCAGACCACAATGCTCTGAAGATAGAAGCGAATCACACAAAGACATCGAGAAACAAATCAAACACCTGGAAATCAAACAACTCAGTGTTGAACAATGAGTGGGTCAGGAAGGAAGTCAAAGATGAAATCGAAAGATTCTTGGAAAAAAATGAGAATGAAGACATGAGCTACGAGAACCTATGGGACGCTGCTAAAGCCACTCTAAGAGGAAAATTTATAGCCTTGCAAACATTCCTAAGGAAAGAAGAAAGGGCCTACATAGATAACCTAACCACACAGCTCAAGATCTTAGAAAAAGACCAACAAAAGGAATCCAAGCCTGGCCGAAGGAAAGAAATAATAAAACTTAGAGCAGAAATTAACGAGATGGTATCCCAAAAACAATCCAAAAGGTCAACGAAACCAAGAACTGGTTCTTTGAGAAAATAAATAAGATTGATAAACCACTAGCAAGATTCACAAAGAAAGAGAGAGAGAGAACACCAATAAACCGAATCAGAAATAGAAAAGGGGACATCACAACAGAAACTAATGAAATTCAAAAGATCATCAGAGTCTACTTTGAGAGTCTGTATGCCATGAAACAAGAGAACCTCGAAGAAATGGATAAATTCCTATATTCCTATAATCTCCCAAGATTGAACCAGGAAGACTTGGGATACCCGAATAGACCCATTCATATCAAGGAAATTGAAGCAGTAATCAAAAGTCTTCCCAAAAACAAAAGCCCAGCCCAGACAGATTCAATAGTGAATTCTTCCAAACATTTAAAGAAGACCTTTTCCCACTTCTCCTCAAGCATTTTCAGGACGTTGAAAAAAATAAGAACTCTCCCTAACAGCTTCTATGAGGCACATATCTCCATAATACCAAAAGCAAACAAAGACACCACCAACAAAGAAAACTATAGGCCAATATCCTTGATGAACTCGGATGCTAAGATCCTAAACAAAATATTAGCAAATAGAATCCAACAACTCATCAAAGAGATCATACACCACAACCAAGTGGGATTCATCCTGGGCATGCAAGGATGGTTTAACATTCGGAAATCAATCAAAATAATCCATCATATCAACAAATGTAAAGACAAAAACCATATGATCATATCTACAGATGCAGAGAAAGCCTTTGACAAGATTCAGCATCCGTTTATGATGAAGTCTCTCACCAAACTGGGCTTTGAAGGAACTTTCCTCAAGACAGTCAAAGCCATGTACAACAAACCCATGGAAATCATTATCCTCAATGGGGAAAAACTAAGGGCCTTTCCTCTAAGATCAGGGAAAAGACAAGGATGCCCACTATCACCACTTCTGTTTAACATAGTACTGGAGGTACTTGCAATAGCTATTAGGCAAGAAAAAGACATTAAAGGCATCCAGATAGGAAAGGAAGAAATCAAGCTCTCACTATTTGCAGATGATATGATACTATATCTCGAGAATCCTAAATCCTCTACCAAGAAACTCCTAGAAACAATAGACTTGTACAGTAAAGTCGCAGGCAATCAATGCCCCAAAATCCATGGCCTTTCTATATGCAAATAATGAGAGAGAGGAAAGTGACATGAAAAAAAAATCTCGTTCATAATGGTGCCCCAGAGAATCAAATACCTCGGAATCAGACTTACTAAAGAGGTAAAGGACCTTTACAATGAAAACTACAAAACGATACTCCATGAAATAAAAGAGGACACGAGGAAATGGAAACATATCCCCTGCTCATGAGTAGGAAAAATTAAAATAATCAAAATGGCAATACTCCCAAAAACATTATACAGATTCAACGCAATCCCCATAAGGATACCCATGAAATTCTTCAAAGAAATAGATCAAGCACTCCTGAAATTCATATGAAACAACAAATGCCCATAAATAGCTAAAGAAATTCTTGGAAAAAAGACTTGGGGAGGCATTGCCCTCCCCAACCTCAAACTCTACTACAAAGCGGTAATAATTAAAACAGCATGGTACTGGAACAAAGGCAGGGCTGCAGACCAATGGAACAGGGTGGAATATCTGTACACACAACCCCAAATGTATGAACATCTACTCTTTTATAAGGAAGCAAGAAATGTGAAGTGGAACAAGGAAAGCCTTTTCAACAAATGGTGCTGGCATAACTGGACAACCACATGCAAAAAATGGGCTTAAACCTTAGACCTCGACCTAACACCATGTACAAAAGTCAGATCAACAAAGGTTAAAGATATCAACATCAGGTCAAAATCCATAAGGTACATTGAAGACAAGGTCGGCAAAACCCTCCACCATATTGAAGCTAACTCTATCTTCAAAGACAACACTCCACTGACCAACCAAGCGGAAACAGAGATAAACAAATGAGACTATCTAAAATTAAGAAGCTTCTGCACTTCAAAAGATACAGTGACAAGAATACAAAGACAATCTACTAATGGGAAAAGATATTTACCCAATACCTATCTGTTAAGGGGTTGATATCAAGGATATACAAAGCACTAGTTGAACTCAACAAGAAGAAAACATCCAACCCCATCAAAAACTGGGGTGATGAACTGAACAGAAACTTTCCCAAAGAAGAAATCTGAATGGAGAAAAGGCACATAAGAAAATGCTCTACATCATTAATCATCAGGGAGATGCAGATCAAAACCACAATGAGATATCATCTCACACCACAGAGACTGGCCCACATCCAAAAGAACAAAAGCAACCGGTGTTGGCGTGGATGTGGCAAGAAAGGGACCCTCCTTTACTGCTAGTGGGAATGCTGACTGGTTCAGCCCTTTTGGAAAACAATATGGACGATTCTCAAAAAATTAGAAATTGAGCTCCCATTTGACCCAGCAATACCACTCCTGGGAATATATCCTGGAGAGGCAAAAAAGTACAGTCGAAATGACATTTGCACTTCTATGTTCATTGCTGCACTATTCACAATAGCCAAAATCTGGAAAAAACCCGAGTGCCTGAGAACAGATGATTGGTTAAAGAAACTTTGGTACATCTACACAATGGACTACTATGCAGCTGTTAGAAACGATGAAGTTATGAAATTTACATACAAGTGGTACTACATGAAAAGTAGCATGCTAAGCCAAATGAGTCAGAAACAGAGGGACAGACATAGAAAGAGTGCATTCATTTGGGGTATATAAAGTAACAAAATAGGAGACTAATATCCAAGAATAGCCGAGATAAGTACCAGGAGGTTCACTCCGTGGCTTGGAGGTCAGCTCCACATGCTGGGGGGGAAAGGCAGCTCAGATAGAGAAGGGAACACCAAATAAAGAGTGTTGGGAGGATCCTCCAAGGATGGGAGAAGCATTCTGAAAGTAGACTATAGACTGAACATGATTGCCACTCAATGCCTCTTTTGCAAACCACAGCACCCAAAAAAAGAGAGAGAACAAAAGGGAATGTCCGGCCACAGGGTTGGGGTCAGATAGGGGGATGGAGGGGTGGGAGGAATACTGGGAGCATTGGAGGTGGAGAATGGGCACTGATTGAGGGATGGGATTTATAACTGAAAATCAAGCATAAAAATTTGTACATCTACTACTGTATCTCATAGTTTTTCACTAATAAAAATTTAAAAAAAAGAAATGAAACTCCAAAACAGCAGGACAAATAATGTGATTGAGGATCTTAATTTAATTGGAGTGCAGAATTAATTCCCTCCCACCTTGACTTCCTTTGGTGACTGAATTATTTACAGGTTTTTGTTTTCAACCAGTAATTACAATGGAGAAGTTCTACATGGAGCTAGAGAAGTTCTATAAAGAAGACCACACCTTCTCCAAGATCATTGTGGGTGATTTTAATGCCAAGATAGGACCGAGAAGATCAGCTGAAGAACTTCACATCGGGACCCATGGCCTAGAATGGAACGAACAGGGTGAGAGACTGTCTGACTTCATCATATCGACCAAGACCATTCACGATAACTCACAGTTTCAGAAGGCAGAATCTAAACGATGGACATGGGAGTCTCCCGGTGGATGATTCCACAACGAAATAGACCAAATCATATTCAATCGACGGTTTTGCCTGACTGATGTCGCTGTTGTCCCAAAATTTCAAACGGGATCAGACCACCGTCTCCTTCGTGCAAAATTCTACTTCACATAGCGGGGAGAAAGGGCTGCAAAGTTCAAAAAGAGAACTCCCAGAATGACCACCAACTGGGAACTCTTTGGTACTATTGCGGCAACATGGGAAGATGCCATTGTTGACAACATTGACGAGGAATACGATCGACTGGTTCAGCACCTCCATGATTGTGCGAGGAACGCCAAGAGAGAGACAGTCACAAAAAAACGCCTGTCTTCGAAAACTCTTGAGCTAATTCACCAGCGTGGTTTGGCGCATGCCTCAGGCAACCGCAAGCTAACGTCCGAGCTTGCAAAGCAGTGCAGAGATGCGATCAAGGAAGACCTCAAAGAGAGAAGAGCAGAAGTACTGGTAGATGCGGCAGAAGCCGGGAAAAGTATTCGTAACGCCCGCCTGTCCTTCGCCAACTACAAGACCAAGATGACTGCCCTCCGACGTCCTGATGGATCCATCACATCCTCCAAAATGGCAATGGAGAAGATTATCCATGACTTCTACTCAAATCTCTTCGATAGCCATGTCCACTTGCCGACATACCAAATTCCACAGGATGGATATGTCGTTCCCAACATTCTCCCTTCCGAAATCCGACACGCCATTTCGTCGGTAAAGAAAGGAACAGCACCCGGCCCAGACAAGGTTAGACCTGAACACCTGAAGAACCCGACGTCAGTACTCATCAATACACTGGCTCGGCTCTTCACTCGCTACCTGTCTGAATGCAAGGTTCCGTCCCAATGGAAAACCAGCAGGACCGTACTACTGTTCAAGAAGGGAGACATCCATGACATTGGCAACTATCGCCCGATCTGCCTATTGTCTGTCATCTACAAGTTGTTCACTCGAGTCATCCTAAATAGGATTGGCAGAACACTAGATGAAGAACATCCATGCGAGCAAGCCGGGTTCCGCAAAACATTCAGCACCATCGACCATATCCACACGATAACCAAGCTCATTGAGGTTTCTCGGGAGTTCAAGATGCCGCTCTGCTTAACGTTCATTGATTTAAAGAAGGCCTTTGATTCTGTTGAGACGGAAGCGGTCATTGAAGCCCTAGCTAATCAGGGCATTCAAGCCCAATACATCAGGATCCTCCCTGAGCTGTATTGTGGATTCACTACCAGGATCTCACCATTCTACAAAGAAGTGATCGTTAATGTCAAGAGAGGGTTACGGCAGGGTGATACCATTTCACCAAAACTCTTCAGTGCCACCCTCGAGAACATCATGAGAGGACTGGAATGGGAAGGAATGGGAGTGAAGATAGATGGTCTGCAACTACACCACCTCCGCTTTGCTGATGACATTGTTTTAATAACACCAAACATTAGCCAAGCGGCACAAATGCTGGCCGACTTTGACCGTGAGTGTGGAAAGGTAGGACTACAGCTGAATCTTACGAAGACAATATTTATGAGAAACAGCCTCGTTCCTGACGCCCCATTCACTCTCAATGGAACGACCATCTCCGAATGCAACAGCTATGTGTACCTAGGTCGAGAGGTCAACATGACAAATGACCTGGCACCCGAGCTGCGCAGGAGGAAGAGAGCAGTTTGGAAAGCCTTCAAGAACGTCAAAGAAATAGCTAAGAGGACGAAGAACCTCCGGCTCCGGGCACATCTCTTTGATTCCACTGTTTTTCCTGCATTAACATATGGCTCAGAGACCTGGGCCCTACGCAAACAAGATGAGAATGCTATTCAGGTCTCCCAAAGAAGAATAGAAAGAGCTATGCTTGGAATATCACGTTTCACTCAAATGAGAGAGAGAATCCAGAGTTCTGACATCCGTCGATGATCAAGAATCAGGGACGCTGTCTCATATGCCAAGGTGTCGAAAATCACGTAATGAGATTTAAAGACGACCGCTGGACTAGAGCTGTTACCGACTGGATTCCACGGGATGTCAAAAGACCGCGTGGCTGCCCACCTTCCAGATGGTCAGACTTCTTCGTCAAGATCATGAACGATCGGTTTGAGGCCCTTCATGTTCCCGGAGCGAACAGATGCCATTGGGCTACACTAGCACGTGACAGGGACAAATGGAGACGTTACTGGCGCCCGCTGGAGCAAATCGAGGACTAACTAATGGGAAATTAAGTGATTAAGTGATTAAGTGAATTACAATGGGTGTCATTCCCCTGACCCCGAAGGCGTCACCAATATGGCAGCATTGTGAAGGATGAGAAAGGAGAGGCCAATAAAATCTCAAGGCCGTCTGAATGGATTCACTAGGGAATTCTTCCAAATCTTTAAAGAGGACTTACTCCCAATGCTCTTTAAGCTTTTCCACGAAATTGAAATATCAAAAACACTTCCGAACAGTTTCTACGAAGCAAATATCACACTGATACCAAAAGCAGACAGAGATACCACAAAGAAAGAGAATTACAGACCTATATCCCTGATGAACACAGATGCAAAGATCCTCAACAAACTACTAGCAAATAGAATCCAACTACTCATCAAAAAGATCATACACCATGATCAAGTAGGATTCATCCCAGGGATGCAAGGATGGTTTAACATTCGAAAATCAATCAACATAATCCATCATATCAACAAAAGAAAAGATAAAAAGCATATGATTATATCAATAGATGCAGAGAAAGCATTTGACAAGATCCAGCACCCCTTTATAATGAAAACCCTAGCCAAAATGGGTATAGAAGGGACCTTCCTCAACATAATTAAAGCCATCTACCACAAGCCTACAGCAAGCATCATCCTCAATGGGGAAAAACTGAGAGCCTTCCCTCTAAGATCAGGGACGAGACAGGGATGCCCACTATCTCCACTGCTGTTCAATATAGTACTGGAAGTACTTGCAATAACGATTTGGCAAGAAAAAGTTATTAAGGGCATTCAGGTAGGAAAGGAAGAAATCAAGCTCTCACTATTCGCAGATGATATGATACTCTACTTAGAGAACCCAATAACCTCCACCAAAAAACTCCTAGAAACAATAGACTCGTATAGTAAAGTTGCAGGTTATAAAATCAATACCCAAAAGTCCGTGGCTTTCCTATACGCAAACAGTGAGAGAGAAGAAAGCAACATGAAAAAAACAATCCCGTTCACAATTGTGCCCCAGAAAATCAAGTACATAGGAATCAGCTTAACTAAGGAAGTAAAGGACCTGTACAAAGAAAACTACAAAATGCTACTTCAGGAAATAAAAGAGGACATGAGGAAATGGAAAGATATCCCCTGCTCATGGGTCGGGAGACTTAACATTGTCAAAATGGCAATACTACCGAAAGCATTGTATAAATTCAATGCAATCCCTATAAGGATACCCATGACATTCTTCAAAGAAATGGAGCAAACACTCCTGAAATTTATATGGAACAATAAGCCCCCACGAATAGCTAAAGCAATTCTTGGGAAAAAGAAAATGGGAGGAATCAACCTCCCGAACTTCAAACTGTACTACAAAGCAGTAATAATTAAAAAAGCATGGTACTGGAACAAAGGCAGAACTGCAGACCAATGGAACAGGGTTGAATACACTGACATCTCCCCTCAATCATATGATCATCTAATCTTTGATAAAGGTGCAAGTAATGTGAAGTGGAGTAAGGAAAGCCTCTTTAATAAATTGTGTTGGCATCACTGGACGGCTACATGCAAAAAAATAGGCCCAGAACTCTGCCTAACACCATGTACAAAAGTAAGATCAAAATGGATTAAAGACCTCAACATCAGACCAGAAACCATAAGGTACATTGAAGACAAAGTTGACAAAACCCTCCATGACATTGAAGCTAATGGTATCTTCAAAGATGCCACGCCACTGGCCGAGCAAGTGAAAACAGAGATAGATAAATGGGACTATCTTAAACTAAGAAGCTTCTGCACCTCCAAAGAAAGAGTGACCAAAATACAAAGACAGTCTACAGAATGGGAAAGGATATTCGCCGAATACACATCTGACAAGGGGTTGATATCCAGGATATACAAAATACTGGTTAAACTCCACAAGAAGAAAACATCCAACCCCATCCAAAAATGGGGCAATGAAATGAACAGAAACTTTCTCAAAGAAGAAATCCGAATGGCAAAAAAGCACATGAGAAAATGCTCTACATCATTAATCATCAGGGAGATGCAGATCAAAACCACAATGAGATACCATCTCACACCTCAGAGACTTGCCCACATCCAAAAGAACAAAAGCAACCGATGCTGGCGTGGATGTGGCGAGAAAGCGACACTCCTTCACTGTTGGTGAGAATGTCGACTGGTTCAGCCCTTCTGGAAAACAGTATGGACGATTCTCAAAAAATTAGAAATTGAGCTCCCATTTGACCCAGCAATACCACTCCTGGGAATATATCCCAGAGAGGCAAAAATGTGTAGTCGAAGTGACATCTGCACTTGTTTGTTCATTGCAGCACTCTTTACAATAGCCAGAAACTGGAAGAAACCTGAATGCCCAAGAACAGATGACTGGTTAAAGAAACTTTGGTACATATACACAATGGAGTACTATGTAGCTGTTAGAAAAGATGAAGTCATGAAATTTACATACAAGTGGTACAATATGGAAAGTATCATGCTAAGCGAAATGAGTCAGAAAGAGAGGGATAGACATAGAAAGATTGCATTCATCTGGGGGATATAAAGTAACAAAATATGAGATTAATACCCAAGAATAGCTGAGATCAGCACCAGGAGGATTTCTCCATAACTTAGAGGCCAGCCGGGTATCCTAGAGGAAAGGGCAGTTCAGATAGAGAAGGGAGCACCAAATAAAGGGTGTTTGGAGGATCCTCCCAGGAGGGGAGATGCATGTCGAAAGTAGACTATGGACTGAACATGTTTGCCACTCAATGCCTCTTTTGCAGACCACAACACCAAAAAGGAGAGAGAGAACACAGGGGATTGCCCTGCCACAGAGGCAGGGTGGGATGGGGGGGATAGGGGTGGGGGGATATTATCATGGTGGTGGAAAATGGGCACTGGTGGAGGGATGGGTATCTGATCATTGTATAATCGAAACCCAAGCACAAAAAATTGTAAATCTACAACTGTACCTCGTGGTGTTTCACTAAAAAAAAAACAAAAAAAAACCCAAACACCTCTCGTTATAAAAAAAAAAATCTCATGGTCGAACTAGACTGCCACAATAAAGGAAGACAGAAATGATCGTCTGTACTTTCAATGCACATACGCTAGCATCAGATGCATCCATTGAGGACTTGATGGTACAAGCGTGAATAATCAAGTACGACATCATTGGTCTGACCGAGACAAGAAGGCACCAATCGCATCACGCCATTTTCAACACTGGAGAAGAATTGTTCCTCGGAACATGCAATAAAAGAGGCATCGGAGGCGTCCGTGTTCCTTGTCAACACGAACTTGGCTATGAGCATTGATTCATTCGAAAGCTTAGCAAGCAGAATCGAACATTTACATTTGAATAGATGTGGTTCACTGCTAGCAGTTTCTATCTTCGTTGTCTATGCACCAACATTCAATTATGACAAAGGAGAAAAACGGAAGTTTTACATGGAGCTGGAGAAGTTCTAAAAAGAAGACCACACCTCCTACAAGATCATTGTGGGTGATTTTAATGCCAAGATAGGACCGAGAAGATCAGCCGAAGAACTCCACATCAGAACCCATGGCCTAGAATGGAATGAACAGGGTGAGAGACTGAGTTCATCATGTCGACCAAGACCATTCATAGTAACTCAAGGTTCCAGAAGGCAGAATCTAAACGTTGGACATGGAAGTCTCCCGATGGATGGTTCCACAACGAAATAGACCACATCATATTCACTTAATCACTTAACTTCCCGTTAGTCATTGATTTGCTCGAGCGGGTGCCAGTAACGTCTCCATTTGTCCCTGTCACGTGCTAGTGTAGCCCAATGGCATCTGTTCACTCTGGGAATATAAAGAGCCTCAAACCGATCGTTCATGATCTTGAGGAAGAAGTCTGACCATTTGGTAGGTGGGCGGCCACGCAGTCTTTTGACATCCCGTGGAATCCAGCTGGTAACAGCTCTAGTCCAGCGGTCGTCTTTAAATCTCATTACGTGACCAGCCCATCTGATTTTTGACACCTTGGCAAATGAGACAGCGTCCCTGCTTCTTGATCGTCGATGGATGTCGGAACTCCGGATTCTTTCTCTCATTTGAGTGAAATGTGACATTCCAAGCATAGCTCTTTCTATTCTTCTTTGGGAGATCTGAATAGTGTTCTCATCCTGTTTGCGTAGGGCCCAGGTCTCTGAGGCATATGTTAATACAGGAAGAACAGTGGAATCAAAGAGATGTGCCCAGCCAGAGGTTCTTCGTCCTCTTAGCTATTTCTTCAACGTTCTTGAAGGCGTTCCAAGCAGCTCTCTTCCTCCTGCGCAGCTCGGGTGCCAGGTCATTTGTCATGTTGACTTCTCGACCAAGGTACACATAGCTGTTGCATTCGGAGATGGTCGTTCCTTTGAGAGCGAATGGGGCATCAGGAACGAGGCTGTTTCTCATGAACATTGTCTTCGTAAGATTCAGCTGTAGTCCTACCTTTCCACACTCACGGTCAAAGTCGGCCAGCATTTGTGCCGCTTGGCTGATGTTTGGTGTTATTAAAACAATGTCATCAGCAAAGCGGAGGTGGTGTAGTTGCCGACCATCTATCTTCACTCCCATTCCTTCCCATTCCAGTCCTCGCATGATGTTCTCAAGGGTGGCACTGAAGAGTTTCGGTGAAATGGTATCACCCTGCCGAACCCCTCTCTTGACATCAATGATCACTTCTTTGTAGAATGGTGAGATCCTGGTAGTGAATCCGCAATATAGCTCACGGAGGATCTTGATGTATTGGGCTTGAATGCCCTGATTGGCTAGAGCTTCAATGACCGCTTCCGTCTCAACAGAATCAAAGGCCTTCTTTAAATCAATGAACATTAAACAGAGCAGCATCTTGAACTCCCGAGAAACCTCAATGAGCTTGGTTATC
Source organism: Sorex fumeus (assembly GCF_029834395.1). Lineage (NCBI taxonomy): Eukaryota > Metazoa > Chordata > Mammalia > Eulipotyphla > Soricidae > Sorex > Sorex fumeus. The sequence goes on from NW_026606063.1 coordinate 5,317,993, forward strand.
GTGTGGATAAGGTTGATGGTGCTGAATCCTTTGCAGAACCCGGCTTGCTCGCATGGTTGTCCTTCATCTAGTGTTCTGCCAATCCTATTTAGGATGACTCGAGTGAACAACTTGTAGATGACAGACAATAGGCAGATCGGGTGATAGTTGCCAATGTCATGGATGTCTCCCTTCTTGAACAGTAGTACGGTCCTGCTGGTTTTCCATTGGGATGGAACCTTGCATTCAGACAGGTAGCGAGTGAAGAGCCGAGCCAGTGTATTGATGAGTACTGACGTCAGGTTCTTCAGGTGTTCAGGTCTAACCTTGTCTGGGCCGGGTGCTGTTCCTTTCTTTACCGACGAAATGGCGTGTCGGATTTCGGAAGGGAGAATGTTGGGAACGACATATCCATCCTGTGGAATTTGGTATGTCGGCAAGTGGACATGGCTATCGAAGAGATTTGAGTAGAAGTCATGGATAATCTTCTCCATTGCCATTTTGGAGGATGTGATGGATCCATCAGGACGTCGGAGGGCAGTCATCTTGGTCTTGTAGTTGGCGAAGGACAGGCGGGCGTTACGAATACTTTTCCCGGCTTCTGCCGCATCTACCAGTACTTCTGCTCTTCTCTCTTTGAGGTCTTCCTTGATCGCATCTCTGCACTGCTTTGCAAGCTCGGACGTTAGCTTGCGGTTGCCTGAGGCATGCGCCAAACCACGCTGGTGAATTAGCTCAAGAGTTTTCGAAGACAGGCGTTTTTTTGTGACTGTCTCTCTCTTGGCGTTCCTCGCACAATCATGGAGGTGCTGAACCAGTCGATCGTATTCCTCGTCAATGTTGTCAACAATGGCATCTTCCCATGTTGCCGCAATAGTGCCAAAGAGTTCCCAGTTGTGGTCGTTCTGGGAGTTCTCCTTTTGAACTTTGCAGCCCTTTCTCTCCGCTATGTGAAGTAGAATTTTGCACAAAGGAGACGGTGGTCTGATCCTGTTCGAAATTTTGGGACAACAGCGACATCGGTCAGGCAAAACCGTCGATTGAATATGATGTGGTCTATTTCGTTGTGGAATCATCCACCAGGAGACTCCCATGTCCAACGTTTAGATTCTGCCTTCTGGAACTGTGAGTTACCATGGATGGTCTTGGTCGACATGATGAACTCAGACAGTCTCTCACCCTGTTCGTTCCATTCTAGGCCATGGGTCCTGATGTGAAGTTCTTCAGCTGATCTTCTCGGTCCTATCTTGGCATTAAAATCACCCACAATGATCTTGTAGAAGGTGTGGTCTTCTTTATAGAACTTCTCCAGCTCCCTTAGAACTTCTCGATTTCTCTTTCATCGTAATGAGATGTTGGTGCGTAGACAATGAAGATAGAAACTGCAGGCAGTGAGCCACATCTATTCAAATGTAAACGTCCGATTCGGGTTGTTAGGCATTCAAATGAATCAATGCTCATGGCCAAGTTTGTGTTGACAAGGACACCAACGCCTACGACACCTCTTTTATCACATGTTCCGAGGAACAATTCTTCTCCAGTGTCGAAAACGGCATGGTGAGATTCGTGCCTTCTTGTCTCGGTCAGACCAATGATATCGTACTTGATCATTCGTGCTTGTACCATCAGGTCCTCGATGGATGCATCTGATGCTAGCGTACGTGCATTGAAAGTACAGACGATCATTTTTGTCTTCCTTCATTGTGGCAGCCTTGTTCGGCCTTGAGATTTTGTCGGTCTCTCCTTTCTCATTCTTCTCAGTGCTGCCATGTCGGTGAAGCCTTAAGGTCAGGTGAATGAGACCAGTTGTAGTTACTGGTTTTGGCATATCGAATACACAACGATATGATGTCGTAAAGACATCATATTCAATCGATGGTTTTGCCTGACCTATGTCGCTGTTGTCCCAAAATTCCAAATGGGATCGGACCACTGTCTCCTTCGTGAAAAATTCTACTTCACAGAGCGGGGAGAAAGGGCGGCAAAGTTTAAAAAGAGAACTCCCAGAACAACCACCAACTGGGAGCTCTTTGGCACTTTTGCTGCAACATGGGAAGATGCCACTGTTGACAACATTGACAGGGAATATGATCGACTCGTTCAGCACCTCCATGATTGTGCGAGGAACGCCAAGAGAGAGTTTGCCACAAAAGAACACTTGTCTTCGAAACTCTTAAGCTTATTCACCAACATGGTTTGGCGCACACCTCTGGCAACCGCAAGGGAATGTTCAAGCTTGCAAAGCAGTGCAGAGATGTGATAAAGGAAGACCTCAAAGAGAGAAGAGCAGAAGTGCTGGTAGATGCGGCAGAAGCTGGGAAAAGTATTCGTAATGCCTACCTGTCCTTCGCCAACTACAAGACCAAGATTACTGCCTTCCGATGTCCTGATGGATCTATCACATCTTCCAGAAAGGCAATGGAGAAGATTATCCATGACTTCTACTCAGATCTCTTTGATAACCATGTCCACCTGCCGACATACCAAATTCCACAGGATGGATATGTCGTTCCCAATGTTCTCCCTCCCGAAATCCAACATGCCAAGTTGTCGGTAAAGAAACGAACAACACCCGGCTCAGACAAGGTCAGACCTGAGCACCTGAAGAACCTGCCATCAGTACTCATCAATACGCTGGCTTGGCTCTTCGCACACTACCTGTCTGAATGCAAGGTTCTGTCCCAATGGAAAACCAGCAGGACTGTACTACTGTTCAAGAAGGGAGACATCCACGATATTATCACCTGATCTGCCTATTGTCTGTCATCTAAAGTTGTTCACTTGAGTCATCCTGAATAGGATTGGAAAAACACTAGATGAAGGACAACCATGAGAGCAAGCCGGATTCCGCAAAGAATTCAGCACCATCGACCATATCCACATGATAACCAAGCTCATTGAGGTTTCTCAGGAGTTCAAGATGGTGCTCTGTCTAACGTTCATTAATTTAAAGAAGGCCTTTGATTCTGTTGAGACGGAAGGTCATTGAAGTCCTAGCCAACCAGTGCATTCAAACTCAATACATCAGGATCCTCCGTGAGCTCTATTAAGGATTCATTACCAGGATCTCACCATTCTACAAAGAAGTGATCGTTGATGTCAAGTGAGGGGTGCGGCAGGGTGATACCATTTCACCGATACTCTTCAGTGCCACCCTTGAGAACATCATGCGACGACTGGAATGGGAAGGAATGGGAGTGAAGATAGATGATCGGCAACTACACCACCTCCGCTTTGCTGATGACATTGTTTTAATAACACCAAACATTAGCCAAGCGGCACAAATGCTGGCCAACTTCGACCATGAGTGTGGAAAGGTCGGACTACAGCTTAATCTTATGAAGACAATATTTATGAGAAACAGCCTCATTCCTGACGCTCCATTCACTCTCAAAGGAACGAACTTCTCCGAATGCAACAATTATGTGTACCTAGATCGAGAAGTCAACATGACAAATGACCTGGCACCCGAGCTGCGCAGGAAGAAGAGAGCGGCTTGGAACGCCTTCAAGAGCGTTGAAGAAATAGCTAAGAGGATGAAGAACCTCCGGCTCCAGGCACATCTCTTTGATTCCACTGTTCTTCCTGCATTAACGTACGCCTCAGAGACCTGGGTCCTATGGAAACAGGATGAGAATCTTATTCAGTTCTCCCAAAGAGGAATTGAAAGAGCTATCCTTGGAGTATCACGTTTCACTCAAATGAAAGAAAGAATCCGGAGTTCTGACATCTGTCGATGATCAAGAATCAGGGACGCTATTTCATTTGCCAAGGCATCAAAAATCAGATGGGCTGGTCATGTAATGAGATTTAGAGACGACCTCTGGACTAGAGCAGTTACCGACTGGATTCCACGGGATGTCAAAAGACCGCGTGGCCACCCACCTACCGGATGGTCAGACTTCTTCATCAAGATCATGAACGATCGGTTTGAGGCTCTTCATGTTCCTAGAATGAAGAGATGCCATTGGGCTACACTAACATGCGACAGGGACAAATGGAGACTTTACTGGCACCAGCTCGAGCAAATCAATGATTAACGGGAAGTCAAGTGATCAAGAGATCAAGTGTTTTCAACCCAAGTTTCTCTGTTTGCGGTTAGAACGTGGAGGTAGAGTGAATGTAACCAAGGTCTGAATATGTGTTTATCCATAAGTATACGTTTGCATTTCTCATTTCTCAAAATAAAAAAAAAGTGCAACAAAGATACTATTAATTTTGGTTAAACGAAGAACAATGCTTCAGCTGTGTGATGTTGCCACAGAAACTTTCATGGAAGAATGGTTTCTGACTGATATTGGAGAAGATGCTCGTATTACCATACTTGGCATACACATTATATTAATTTCATACATGCAGTAAATCTGTAACCTTGTGTATCATAATATTATCACCATAAAAATCACCACACAGCTACGTTTCTTTTTTTCTTGTAATGAGACTTTTTACTTTTAATGAGTACAGCTATTCCAAGCTTGGTCCTTGGGTCACTCCCTGTGGAGTCTGAGGGATCATGTAGTTCCTTGATCAGACCTGGGGCTCTGGCTCTTTCAGCCATCCCCTTGGCTCCTAATACCTCAACTCTCAGAGTAACGGAAAGGGTTTTTTTTGTTGTTTTTTTTGAATTAGTCCCCCTCATCTTCACTGGACTGGAGAGATTATCACAGTGGGTAGGGCATTTGTCTTGCACTCGGCCGAGTCGACTTTGATTCCTCTATCCCTCTCGGAGAGCCCAGCAAGCTACTGAGAGTATCCTGCTCACGTGGCAGAACCTGGCAAACTCCCCATGGTATTTAATATGCCAAAAACAGTAACAACAAGTCTCACAATGGAGACGTTACTGGTGCCTGCTTGAGTAAATCGATGAACAATGGGAGGACAGTGCTACAGTGAGGATTTTCAAGATCTCAGCCACTTTCAACTATGCAATTAAATTACTGTGTTATCGACCACCTCAGATAATAATTATAATTATTTTATAATTAAAAGTTTGTGCCTCTTGATCTGTTCCCAATTTCCCCGCAACCCCACTCACAGAGCCAGAACCAGAAGTAAACCCAGAGCACTACCAGGATTATGGCCCAATCCCATTATATATATATATATATATATATATATATATATATATATTCCTACTTTGGACAAACTGGCAGGCTACCGAATGTAACCTGCCCACAGGGCAGAGTCTGGCAAACTCCCCGTGGCCTACCCAATATGCCAAATACCAGTAACAATGATGGGTCTCATTCTCCTAACCTTGAAAGAGTCTTGAATATGGCACTTTTTTTAAAAATCTCAGGGCTAGGACGAAGGAGACGTTAGTGGGGCCTGCTCGAGGCAATCGACGAACAACAGGATGGTTGTGATTGTGATACACACACACACACACACACACACACACACATAGCACTGTCCTCCCATTGTTCATCGATTTGCTCGAGCAGGCACCAGTAACGTCTCCATTGTGAGACTTGTTACTGGTTTTGGCATATCGAATACGCCACTGGGAGCTTGCCAGGCTCTGCCATTCGGGCAGGATATTCTCTGTAGCTTGCCTGGCTCTCCCAGAGGGACTGAGGAATCGAACCCTGGTTGGCTGTGTGCAAGGCAAACGCCCTACCCGCTATGTATTGCTCCAGCCATATATATATATATATTATATAGATTATATATATAAAACTCAAATCACCCAACTAAAAATGAACAAAGGAGGATAAAGGACTCAGACGTTTCTGAAACAAAGAGATGTCTACTAGACATTTTCTTCAAACAAATATGAAATAGACGTTTCACCCCTCGGACAGGCCAGTTCTAAAGCCCAACCTGCCCACCAGGGTCTGAGAAGGGCGCAGGGAACAGGAACGCTCTGGGGCTGCCCTGGGAACAGGAACCGGGCAGGTTGTCAGTTCCTGAAAATGTAAAACGCGGGGTTACCCCAAGTGCCGGCAATTCCGCTCCTAGGCATCTTCTTGCTTTCTGCCTGGCTGGACGCCAAGTGACAAAAAATGAGTACATGTATCTGGGCGGTATTGTGTCCTGGGAGGTGGGAGACGGGGTGAAGAGACAGCAGGACGAGCCTGGGGCGATAGGACAGTGGGTTCAATCCTGGGCATCCCATATGATCCCCCAAGAACCGCCAGGAGTTAATTCCTGGGTGCAGAGCCAGGAGTTAAATCTGGAGCGATAACACAGTGGGTAGGGCGTTTGCCTTGCACGTGACCGACCCGGGTTCGATTCCCAGCATCCTATATGGTCCCCTGAGCACCGCCAGGGTTACATAATTCCTGAGTGCAGAGCCAGGAGTAACCCCTGTGCATCGCAGGGTGTGACCCAAAAAGGAAAAATAAATCCTGCACAACACCGGGTTTGATCCCAAAAGACAAAAACAAAACAAACAAACAAACAAAACTCCAAAACAGCAGGACAGAGCCAGCAGAAGCAAATCCGAGCCGAGCGTGGCGCTCCCTCTTGTGGCAATATTCTGGAATTGCAGGTGGGATGGACCCTGAGGGGTGGGATGTCCTGACACTCCAAGGAAGGGCTGGGGCTGGGGGCGAAGAAGAGAGATTTGATTGGCTTTTAAACATTGTTTTGGGGGCCACACCCGTTGATGCTCAGGGGTTACACCTGGCTCTGCGTTTCGGGATAATTCCTGGTGATGCTTGAAGGACCATAGGGATGCTGGGGTCCCAGCTCCGGTTGGCCGGGTGCAAGGCTAGTGTCCCACCCACTGTACTGTTGCTCTGGCTCGGCGCCAGAGATTTGAATAACCTTCAAGAGGACAACGAAGGTGACCTTGAGCTCCTCACAGCTGGAGTATTTCAAATGGAAGCTGGACGAGAAAAAGAAGGACCAGGAAGAATGAAAGCCAGGGTTTGGACCGGGTATCTCTAACTCACCTGGAGTCTCTTAAGTTTGTGAATACGAAGTGCTGGCAGCATTCCAGGTTGACATGTTTTCCTGCCTCGACCAGACCTGCAGTTCTGGGTGGTTTGGGGGGGAATCTCCCAAGGCATAATAATTTACCTGTGCTGAGCCCAGAGATGGAGCCAGTGGCATCTAGATATAAAGGTACAACACATAGTTGTGGATGTAAACATGCAGGATTTAATAGGTTCACCTCACACTAATGAACAGTGTGGTGTCCTGAGCAACAAATTCTGGCCATAGCAACAGAAGCTCTATTCACAGATGAAGGGGTTAAAGCTTTCAAACTCCTGTCTTATGCGCCTTCAAGGGGGCTGGTGAAGCAAAAAGAATGGAGAAAGAAACTTTGCTAGCTGGGAAGGCACGCTAATAAAGCAATTGATCATGGAGGTGATCATGCAGATAGCTTTCTATCTTATTTTTTCCTCCTGTTTTATTTTTAAGGAAAAAGATCACCATAGGACAGCAGCCTATATTAGAAATGTCTTCTTGTTATAAAATTAATGAGAAATAGTTTAGAGCACATATATGCAAACACTGATTGCAAGTATACAATATGATGCATTGGATAGCTTGATTCATTTGCGAAATAACTTCTACAATCAAGACACTTAATACTGCTTTTTGTGGAAAAGGTTTCTTGTATACCCTTACAGCTTGTCCTTCCCTGAAACCCTTGCTTCAGAGAACCACCGATTGGTTTTTCTTCACTTAGGTTAGCTTGCATCTTCTGTAAGTAGAGCCATAGGCTATGTACCACTCAATTGGGTGCTTTCTCTCAGCATGAAGTCTAGATGGTTCCACAAATGGTTCATTCCCTATATTGCTCAGTAATATTGATGTTGGTGGGCCCCATGGTTGACTTATGTGAAGCGGGGAAGACAAAGACGATCACTTTCTCCCCATCCACTTCTGCCACCTGGGACCCTGGGTTACTGGGTTCTTGTCTTGTTTTGCAGAAAAGAATTTCAGGAGTAGACAAGCAGTGAAATACAAACAAAAACAATGTCCTCCCGTTGTTCATCGATTTGCTCGAGTGGGCCCAGTAACGTCTCCATTTCGAGACTTGTTGTTACTGTGTTTGGCATATTGAATACGTCATGGATAGCTTGCCAGGCTTTGCCGTGTGGGTGAGATACTCTCGGTAGCTTGCTGGGCTCTCTGAGAGGGGCGGAAGAATCGAACCCAGCTCAGCAGGGCTGGCTGCGTGCAAGGCAAACGTCCTACCACTGTGCTATCATTGCTCCAGCCCAGCAGTGAAATAAATAGATTTTATTTGGATGGTTTTAGAAGGTGTGGAGGGGAAGAGAGAGAGAGAGAGAGAGAGAGAGAGAGAGAGAGAGAGAGAGAGAGAGAGAGTAATGCACTCAAGAGAGAACATAAGCGTCTCCAAAGGCGGAGAGAGCCCCTACATACATCTTAGCATTAGACACGAAAGAATGAAAGTACACATCTCAAGAGGGGAGATGCAGGTGACACATATGCTCAGGCACCATGTGCTCGGCCATGTGGGCGCAAAAAGCACATGGGCTCAGGCAGTATGTGTGTGCCCTTCCTTTGTTCAAGGTGGCTTTTATAGGATTTCTCCAACCTGCCCCCATGTGGGGCTTCTTCACAGGTAAAAGTCCATTGCTAAGGTTACCAGGGAGGTTGGGAATGGTGATGGTCTTCTTTGGGCCGAATCGCTAAATTTAATCAGATTGAGGGAGAGGTCCGAGTGAATTTGAGGAATGTTCTTCATGGGGAGGAGGTCCAAACTCTTCAGAGTCCACTGCTCAGGGTCTTATCCGCATCCACAAAGTGGATGGGCCTTGGAATTTTCCTCCCAGAAGTTTTGCTGACCTGTTTCATTGTCCAGGGCCTTTCCCTATCTACCTGCCTACATCAATATTGCATTAGATTTGCCAATTATATGACTTGTGATTACTCTTTGATATGTTGATGGATATTTAGGCTTCCTGATTTACCCTTATTTATGTTGATGGATATTGAAGTTGGTCGCAATTACACATTAAACTGTTGGTTACTGTTGGGTCAGCCCAGAGAAAGACATCTCTGTCTTTCAGACCAACCAGCAAGTTCAGCTCCTGAAGCCATCACCCTGCCCCCGGGGATTTCCCATCTCCAGAATCCCTGGAACCCAAAACACAAGGCTACCTGCCTGACCTGGTGCTCACCAACTTTCACCTCAGGCCACCTGTAGCACTGTCCTCCCATTGCTCATCGATTTACTCAAGCGGGCACCAGTAACATCTCCATTGTGAGACTTGTTATTACTGTTTTTGGAATATTGAATACACCACAGGGAGCTTGCCAGGCTCAGCTGTGCGGGCAGGATACTCTTGGTAGCTTGCCAGGCTCTCCGAGAGCGACGGAGGAATCAAACCCGGGTTGGCTGCATGCAAGGTAAGCGCCCTACCCGCTTTGCTATCATCGCTCCAGCCAGGCCTCCCGTCCTTCAACATAAATCCACCCTAAAACACAGGCATGCATTCTTCATTAGCCTCTCTTGAGGGTGTTTCAAAAAAAAAACCCATGTCAGCCTAATTCTCCTCTTGTGTTTCTTTCTTTCTGCAGCCCCGGCCCCAGACCATTCAGTTACGTTTGTGTTACAGACTTTTGTGGGAATTTATGGGTAATTTCTTTTGAGTAAATACCAAGAGGGTTTCTAAGTCATGGCATGCAGAGATGGGCAGACAAAATGGGCAAACATTTTTTTCCGAGGTGGCTGCTTCATTTTGCATTCCTGTTACGATGTAGTAGGACAGCGACAGGCTGGCATGACGCAGGAGACCAAATGCCAGCCAAATGTCAGGCGAACCCCTGAAGTGTGAGAGGAGATGAAGAGAGAAACGCATGTTATTTGAGAGAAGCTTATACACACTTTCTCCAAATGATCTCGGCCTGGAGTTTTCAATCTGTACGTCCATCCCGGTGTCCTCCCGGGAAAGCTTTGCTCTCGATGGTCTTTCCTGTTCTTATCGGACCTTTATATTCTCTGGCAGTGGCTCCCTTAGGCCTGCCCCCTCCACTTCCCCATTTTTGGTGTCTCCATCCCCACAGAGCTCAGAATTTGCATTTCAAAAGGATGTGACGTTCATGCCTGGGGCAACTTCAGTACTGGGCAATTTTTCTTTTCCTGCCTAATTTATTTTTTATTTTATTATATTTTTTATTTAAAATTTTACAAAATTGCTCACAATAATTCCTACTTTGGACAAACTGGCAGGCTACCGAATGTAACCTGCCCACACGGCAGAGTCTGGCAAACTCCCCGTGGCGTACCCAATATGCCAAATGCCAGTAACAATGATGACAATGATGGGTCTCATTCTCCTAACCCTGAAAGAGCCTTGAATATTGCACCTTCTAAAAAATCTCAGGGCTAGGATGAAGGAGACGTTACTGGGGCCTGCTCGAGGCAATCGACGAATAACAGGATGGTCGTGATCGTGATCGTGATTGGTATTCCAACACCAATCCCGCCACCGTTACACCTCTCTACCACCGTTATTTCGAATTTTCCCACCACCACCCACACCTGCCCCAATAGTAGGCCCTACATAATTTATTTTCTATTGCTTGTCATAAATTCTTTACAGCAAAATATATTTGAAAGACATACATAATCACGATACATGTAATTTATTTTGCTTGTTTCTGTTTGGTTTTGGTTTTGAGTCACACCTGGTGATGCTCAGGCTTTATTCCTGGTTCTCCACTCAGAAATTACTCCTGGCAATTTTCAGGGGACTATATGTGATGCTGGGACTTGAACCCAGTTGGGAACATGAAAGGCAAGGACCTTATCCACTGTACTATCTCTTCGACCCCTGGCTTACTTTTATTATTATTATTATTTTTAGGTAAAAAAATTATTTTGAAAGGTTGTGGGTCAGGGAAATGTAAAAGCTGGGGGCTGGAGCGATAGCACAGAGGGTAGGGCATTTGGCTTGCACATGGCAGAGCAGGGTTCGATTCTTCCACCCCTCACAGAGAGCCCTGCAAGCTACCAAGGGTATCCTGCCCTCACGGCAGAGCCTGACAAGCTCCCTGTAGCGTATTCGATATGCCAAAAACAGTAACGACAAGTCTCACAGTGGAGACATTACTGCTCGAGCAATTCAATGAGCAATGGGAGGACAGTACTAATGTGCTACAGAGCTACCAATCATGTAGGCAGGTAGATTAGGGAAGGTCTCCTCTGATCCCCCCCCCACCCCACACACAGACCCGCCATATCATGATAATGAAATTTCTGGGAAGTAATAAAGTCACCAGTCCTAAGTCTGACTCACCTTGTGGATACAGAGAGCAAGACCTGATAAGGCCTCCTCCAGCTGCAGCCCCTGCGAAGACTGGACCCCTCCCTACAGAGAGACCCTCCAGTTCTTTCCTTGAATCCGATTAACCCTCAGCCAGCCCAGACCAGAGAAGACTGGACCCACCCTCTGAGAGAAGATCCAGCAGGAGCAAAGGTCAAGAAAAAGAGTTTCAAAGAAGACCACACCCAGCTCTGCCCACTTAGCAGCAAACCTTGCAAAGGATTCTTATCTAGTTAGAAAGCCCCACTCAGTGTGGGTATCACTGAGTTCTTTGTCAATTTTTTCTCGAGCCAATGCCAGTCTCTATTCGTCCCAGCCTGGGATTTTGGCAGCCTCTCCTTACTTGTCTTTCCCAACAATTAGAGGCTCTTTCAGGGTCAGGGGAATGAGACCTGTTATAGTTACTGTTTTTGGCATATAGAATAAGACACGGGTAGCTTGCCAGGCTCTGCCCATGCAGGCCGGATACTCTTGGTAGCTTGCTGGGAACTCTGAGAGGGATATATATATATATATATATATATATATATATATATTTCTCTCTATGATCTGATCTGTTGCTTACTGTCTGAACTCCAACAAACATGGTGTGGCAATTATGGACAATGGGTAGGAAGTGTCCCATGATGTGTCTGGAAAGTGGCCTGGACTGTGGCGGTGGTTGGGTAGTGGAGGTTGGCTGCCGGGGTTGGGTCCCTTGGGGCAGGGAGGGGGGCCCTCACCCGCCCCCCTCTGGGGGACACTGAGTGGAAACAGTCTGGCATGGAGTCTGGTAGCATGGTTGGGGGGGGCCTCCTTTTATACTCCCGTCTTCTGGGAGGAGCAGCAGTGAGTTCTGGAGGGTGGTCAGTGAGGAGATTATCTGGTGCCGGGCAGGGTATGGTTTATGGGTGTGACCCCTGGGTCACCTGAGACTGGGGGAAGTAGGCAGAGGATCTCTACTCCTGGTCCTGTTGAGTCCAGAGTCCAAGGTCACAAAGTTCTGCATTACCTGGGTTCCGTGGGACTTCACTCCTACATGAGGCTCGGCCCGAAAGTGGCCTGGAGCGTGGCAGCGGTTGGGTAGTGGAGTTCGGCTGTTGGGCCTGAGTCCCATGGGGCGGGGAGGGCTCTTGCCCACCCCCTCTAGGGCGCCCCAAGTGGAAACAGCCTGGCATGGAGTTCTACTTGTGGAGTTCTATAAAAGCCACCTTGAACAAGGCCATATACTCCTTGTGCCCACGTGGATGAGCACTTGTGTTACCTGAATCTCCCCTCTTGAGATGTCTACTTTTCTATCTAATGCTGGGATGTGTGTAGGGGTCTCTCCGCCCTTGGAGAAGCCCGCATTCTCCCTTGAATGTCTTATTTTCTCACACTCTCTCTTGCTTCCCCTCCTTCCTCACCTTCAAAAACCCCCAAATAAAATCTGTTTTATGTCACTGCTTGCTTACTCCTGAAATTCTTTTCTGCAAGGCAAGACAAGAACCTGGTAACCCTGAGTCCCGGATGGCAGAGGCTGATTGGGAGAAAGTGACTGTCTCTCCTCCCCACCTCACATAAGCCACTTATGGGGCACACTGGCACCACCATTAAATAACTAATAGAAAGGTAAAAAAATATTTCCATAAAGAAAATTTATGAAAATTGCTGTATCTCACCATGGGGACATGAAATTTCTGTCTGAGGGTTTACTAAGCCGTTGTTACAAATTGAGCCTTCTGTGTGAAGATCTTTGTTAGCTGACATTGGTTAGCTTCTGTGTTACACCCCATCCAATCTGGTGTGTTGCTCTGGCACAAGCTGCAAATGAACACACACAACAACAACAACAACAACAACAGCAACAACATAGCTCAGGATAAGATAGTGAGTTTATTAGAAGCTTTAAAGTGCTGAAGAGGTGGGGCCGGATAGATAGTACAGAGGGTAGGGCGTTTGCCTTGCATGCAGCTGATCTGGGTTCGATCCCTGGCATCCCATATGGTTCCCCAAGCACCGCCAGGAGTAATTCTTGAGTGTAAACCCAGAAGTAACCCCTGAGCATCGCTGGGTGTGACCCAAAAATAAGCAAAATAAATAAATGAATGAATTAATTAAAAAATAAAATGCTAAGGACACCAAGTCAGAAGAAAAAGAGACTTGGAGCACCGTTTGCTGAGAGGTTCTCCCTTTTATCCTCTAAAGGTGGGCTACAATCTATGTACATTCTTATCAGTGAAACAGGGGATACAGAGTTAATAAGTAAAAGAAAAACAATCAATGCATCATTAAAAACAGTCAGTGCATCAATCCCACATGGTACAGCTTTCAGGTGCCCAAAAGGAAAACAGTCAGTGTCAATATATCCTTCCCATTTGGTGCGGTCTTCTGATGCTGCCTTCCATAAACTCCCGTCAATCTGTTGGGCCCAGTGTGCTCCCATCAATTTGGTGGGCTGGCGGGCCCTTAACTATGTTGGCTGGTCATAAAAGGATGCTTCTCCCTCCCTTCTCTGGTTTAACTTAGGGGGTCAGTTTCAGTTTTCCTAGTCCCCCTTACATTTTCTTAATTCTTATTACAGTTTCATAATTCTCATTACAAACAGCTTTTTATTACAAGTGTTATAGTTTGGAGGGGCTGCTCTAGAAAATCCATAATCTTTAACTTGGCCTGGAGGCGGCTTTGGGTGTTGGAGGGGCTGCTGTGACTTTGTTAGGGCAGGAGCAGGCCTGCCCCTCTCTGAGATCGCTCAGGAACAACAGCCAGGAATGAATGTCCAAGACATTTTTGTGGCTAGTTGGTCTCTTTTGAGATTTATTTATCAGCCTCTGGAACAAGACCCTAGAGGGGCTTACAGGTCAGGGGCAGTGGGACATAGGTGTGACTGCTGGGTTAGGTCTCTCACCTGACTCCGGAAAGGCCTGGTTTCTCAGGGAGCCATGGGCTCAGGCTGGAGAGGGGAATTGCTCTTCGCAGGGCAGGAAAGCCAGTGGTAGGCCTCACCCAGGGTTTCCAGGTCTTAGCCCTATCTCACAGAAAAGAATTTCAGAAGTAGATGAGCAGTGATGCAAAAAAAGTAGATTTTTTTATTTGGAGTTTTGAGGAAGGGGAAGGAGGAAGAGAAAGGTGAGAGTAAGCGCTCATAAGAGAACCCTGGCTTCTCCGAGGGTGGAGAGAGCCCCAGGACACATTTCAAGAGGAGAGATGTGGGTGGCATTAAGGTCAATGTCTTAGTTTTCCTTTTGTTTCAGGTTTTAATGTCTTTTTAAAAAAAATTTATTTATTGAATCATTGTGGGAAAAGTTACAAAGATTTTAGGTTTAAGTCTCGGTCATACAATGATCAAACACCCTTCCATTCACCAGTACTTATTTTTCATCACCAAGAACCCCAATGTATCCCCTCCCACCCCTCCTGATGTCTGTGAGGCAGATGATTTCTACTTAATTCTCTCTCTACTTTGAATACATTCATTATTTCGACAAAAGATGCACCATTATTGTTTAGAATTTCCCCTCAACAATCATAACTGTTGACAAGGCATTGTGAAATAATTTGTTTTCTATAGCTGGTTATGAGAACCATGTGATGTCACGCGGCCGCAACTGCAACCACACAATTTTAGATTTCTGATATTTTACTAATAAAGTCTGGAGGGATTTCTGCCAAGAGCCAGATAATTACGAGATTGGTTTCTGTACGTCTGGTGCTATGGCCGTGCTGGAGAGCCGCTCGTGGGGGGCAACTCATGACCTCGATAGAGCATGAAGGACAAGAGGTTTTAATGTCTTTAAACCAAACCACAGAGCTTTAAAATCATTGTCCTTGAAAATAATCAAAACCGGGGCAGGCGAAATAGCACAGTGGGTACAGCATTTGCCTTGTACGGGGCCAACCTGGGTTCAATTCCTAGCATCCCATATGGTCCCCCCAAGCACCACCAGAAATAATTACTGAGTGCATGAGCCAGGAGTAACCCTTGTGGAACACGTGTGTGACCAAAAAGCGAAAAAAAGAAAAAGAAAAAGAAAAAAATCAAAACCATTAAAGGCGGTGTGATAGCTGTGGTCTCTGGTGGCTCTTGAAGTTTTGCATAAGAAGTGGAGTCCCTGGGCTTCCCTCCCCTGAACTATTCTCTGCACTTCCAGCTGCTGATGAACTAAGAAAGCTTAGAATTCCTGAAACATGAAATCAAACCAACTCATCGACTTGCAAGACCTTCTGTGGCTTGACTATTCTCTATGAAATGCTTGTTTATTTCCAATGAATCTTCAGAGCTCGCCATCTTCCCTGCATTGCCTTCTTCGTCCACACCAGAAAGGTCTCTCTTGCCCATTTCTTCTCTGCAACCCAGTCCCACACAGTTCTGCCTCACCAGTGACCTGACCTCTGATGGAAGGTCAGATTCGCTCCCTTCACAATCTGTGGGGCATGCATTTCCTCTCTGTCCTGGCCACTTGGCCTGTAATTACAAGTTGCTAAGGTTGGGTTCTTGATCAGGTTGTCCGTGCCCATCTTGCTCTCTCTGTAGCCCCTGTATCCTCTAAGTATAAAGCAGGGTGGCAAGCCCACAGGGTTCTACCAGAGCTGTCCATTTCATCGTTCTGTTCCAGTGGATGCTGACTAAATTCTGGGCCCTTGTAGACTATGCGTAAGATTAACAACACAGAACATAGATATCTCGGGTGTTGCCTTTCGTTTATTTTTCAGCTCCCTCTTTGACAGCTTAAGCAGATACTCTTCTGTAGCTTGTAGCAGTCACAGAAATGGGAAACTCCAGGTTTGGGGCTGCAGCCCCCTTGCTGTTCTATTCAGCTGCTGCTTGGTGCTCTGTGCTCCTTGTCCCACAGGCTTCTTCTTGTTTTCTGTCTATGCACGCGTGTGTGATAGAACCTACCCATTGTCTTTTATTTGTAGCTTGTTTACCCCCATGCTTAGCTCTTTTTATTATATGACTGGCTACACTCCATGTAAGCAAGATTTAAAATGACCAATTAGATCATCTTGATGATCTGCCCTTCTTCCTCACTTTCACTGTAACTCTTCCAGCACCCCACCTTTTTTTTTTTTAATTTTTACTAGTGAAACACCATGAGGTACAGTTGTAGACTTACAAGTTTTTGTGCTTGGGTTTCAGTTATGCAATGATTGAATACCCATCCCTCCACCAGAGCCCATTCTCCACCACCAATGATCCCAGTATCCCTCACAATCCCCAAGCCCCCCATCCCACCCTGCCTCTGTGACAGGGCATTCCCTTTTGTTCTCTCTCTCCCCTTTTAGGTGCTGAGGTTTGCAAAAGAGGCATTGAGTGGCAATCACGTTTGGTCTATAGTCTACTTTCAACATGCATCTCCCATCCTGGGAGGATCCTCCCAACACCTTTTACTTGGTGCTCCCTTCTCTCTCTGAACTGCCTTTCCCCCTAGCATGTGTGGCTGGGCTTCAAGCCATGGAGTGAACCTCCTGGTACTTATCTCGGCTATTCTTGGGTGTTGGTCTCCTATTTTGCTACTTTATATTCCCCAGATGAGTGCAGTTTTTCTAAGTCTGTCCCTCTCTTTCTGACTCATTTCACTTAGCATGATACTTTCCATGTAGAACCACTTGTATGCAAATTTCATGACTTCATCTTTTCTAACAGCTGTATAGTATTCCATTATGTAGATGTACCAAAGTTTCTTTAACCAGTCATCTGTTCTCGGGCGTTCGGGTTTTTTCCAAATTTTGGCTATTGTGAACAGTTCCAGTACCCTTTGATTTGTTATTTTCCCTTTGCTTCTTCTTCTCCTCCCTGCCATGCTCCTTTGCCTTCTTTTTTTTTTTGTTACCCTGGTGATACTCAGAGGTTACTCCTGACTCTGCACTCAGGATTTACTCCTGGCGGTGCTCAGGGAATGATATGGGATGCTGGGGATTGAACCTGGGTCGGCCACATGCAAGGCAAGCACACTACCTCCAGCTGTTCTATAGCTCCATCCCCCTCCCCCTTTGGGTTTAGTCAGATTCAGGCTGAACCTTTGCATGGAAGCTCTACATTCTAGATCAGGACCCAAGCAACTTGGTGATGAAGTTCCTCCAAAGCGATGCTGTTGTGCCCGAGTTTCAGATCCCCAATTGCCGAGAGACTCAGTTCCACACACGATAATGCAAAAGCAAAGGAGCTTAATTACTAGTCTGAGTCAGCACTAGCCTGAGCTAGGTTCCCAGTCTCATCCAACATAGTGGAGTCTTGACAAGGACCTCGACTCCAAATCATAAGCAGTTTATATAGGGTTCAGTTAAGAATCTGTTTATACAGTGACCAAAATACAAAGACAGTCTACAGAATGGGAAAGGATATTCGCCGAATACACATCTGACAAGGGGCTGATATCAAGGATATATAAAGTACTGGTTGAACTCCACAAGAAGAAAACATCCAACCCCATCCAAAAATGGGGCAATGAAATGAACAGAAACTTTCTCAAAGAAGAAATCCGAATGGCAAAAAAAGCACATGAGAAAATGCTCTACATCATTAATCATCAGGGAGATGCAGATCAAAACCACAATGAGATACCATCTCACACCTCAGAGCCTGGCCCACATTCAGAAGAACAAAAGCAACCGATGCTGGCGTGGATGTGGCGAGAAAGGGACACTCCTTCACTGTTGGTGGGAATGCCGACTGGTTCAACTCTTTTGGAAAACAGTATGGACGATTCTCAAAAAATTAGAAATTGAGCTCCCATTTGACCCAGCAATACCACTCCTGGGAATATATCCCAGAGAGGCAAAAATGTATAGTCGAAGTGACATCTGCACTTGTTTGTTCATTGCAGCACTCTTTACAACAGCCAGAAACTGGAAGAAACCTGAGTGCCCAAGAACAGATGACTGGTTAAAGAAATTTTGGTACATCTACACAATGGAGTACTATGTAGCTGTTAGAAAAGATGAAGTTATGAAATTTACATACAAGTGGTACAACATGGAAAGTATCATGCTAAGCAAAATGAGTCAGAAAGAGAGGGATAGACATAGAAAGATTGCATTCATCTGGGGGATATAAAGTAACAGAATATGAGATTAATACCCAAGAATAGCTGAGATCAGCACCAGGAGGATTACTCCATAGCTAAGAGGCCAGCCAGGCATTCTAGGGGAAAGGGCAGTTCAGATAGAGAAGGGAGCACCAAATAAAGTGTGTTTGGAGGATCCTCCCAGGAGGGGAGATGCATGTTGAAAGTAGGCTATGGACTGAACATGTTTGCCACTCAATGCCTCTTTTGCAGACCACAACACCCAAAAGGAGAGAGAGAACAAAAGGGAATGCCCTGCCACATAGGCAGGGTGGGATGGGGGTGTGGGGGTGGGAGGGATATTATCCATGGTGGTGGAGATGGGTATTTGATCATTGTATAATCGAAATCCAAGCACAAAAAATTGTAAATCTACAACTGTACCTCATGGTGTTTCACTAATAAAAAGAAAAAAAAAAGAATCTGTTTATATTCTGATCTATTTTTAGCATTGCCCTATTACAACAGTGGTCAGCAATGGCCAGTAACGGTTTGGGGTTCTTTCCAAGAAGAATGAGGCGAATCTCCCATGACTGGCCAGATCCAGCCATAGTTTCTTATCTAGATGAATTACTCAACTGGGAGTTTACCAGAAACTGCAAGTCCTGCTTTGAGGAAACAGAAGCTGAGGCCTAGCTGAGACTTAATGTTAGTTGCAGCCTGTCATAGCATCAGTTTGGCCCTCACAGAATGTCATAATCAGGAAAGAGAGTTCTCAGCAATAACCAAATCTGAGGCACAATCTTAGACATCCCGGTTTCTAGATTTGTGAGAAATCCTGTGTTTAAACCACCATGACTGTGGGGTTTTTGCTACCATAGCCAATACCGACTGAGACCCCAAGGAAGGGATTTTGATCCTAGAAGGCATCTTTCCTACCGAGACACTCCTTCCCCGCCCCCCTCCTCCACCCTTCTTTTTCTCTTGGTGGTGTTTCGCATTCCTGATTTCCACCTACTTCTTAGGCAATCTCCACTTCTCACTCTTGGTCAATATTGGTGGACTTCCCAGAATCCCTGCTTTCCTCTCCCATACCCAGTGGCTGAACCCATAATCCTCGATTTGTGCCTTTTCTTCTAGAGTCTCCTTGTCAGGACCTGGTCTGGAACCCACAGCCTCTCTATAAGCATCAGGGATCTCTGCACTGTTTGAGAGACAGAGCAGAGTCAGAGGCAGTAACATACGTCATCTGAGGGATGCTGGGTTAGAGCAAATAGTAAGGTAAAGGTAAAGGTAAAGGCCTTCCCGTTGATCATCGATTTGCTCGAGCGGGCCCAGTAACATCTCCATTGGAGATTTTGTTGTTACTGTGTTTGGTATATCGAATACGTCACGGGGAGCTTGCCAGGCTCTGCCGTGTGGGCGAGATGCTCTCAGTAGCTTGCCGGGCTCTCCGAGAGGGGCGGAGGAATCGAACTCGAGTCGGCCATGTTGGCTGTGTGCAAGGCAAACGCCCTACCGATGTGCTATCGCTCCAGCAGAGAAAATAGTATTAAAAAAAAATTAAAGAACCCAAACCAAAAATGTACATCTATTCTTGCAATCTGAATTTCCATCAGACCATTGTGTGTGGAAGTCGATAATGATCGAACGGCTGCCCCTTTATTCTGGGCCGGCACCGTCCAATCTGATGTGGAGCTGGCCATGGCCCCCACTGTTAGTTAACCTTCAACAGAACACTTGGCATCTCTCGCTTTTCCTGTTATCTGCACAGACATCATAGCAGTAAGATGTGTCATAGATTTTTTTCTGGAAAATGCTGGTGATTTGGGAAGAAATGATGGCAGAATTATTTATTGCACAGGCTACAAGTGAAGTCATGGTGGCAAGTGCATAGGAGATGTGGGATTTATGTTGCTCCAGCAAATTTCTCAGTGAAAAATGAAGTCAGGTTTCCTGTAAATCACAGCAGGACTTTCACTTTTGACTGTTGCTACCCTGTTAATGATAAACACAGCAAGTCAGCTGTCTGCCAACTGGCTGTTGATTATGCAGCAAGTAGAGAGAGAACTGGGGACATGCTCCATTCAAAGCCCACAGAAAGCCTCTTCTTCTTCTTCTTCTTCTTCTTCTTCTTCTTCTTCTTCTTCTTCTTCTTCTTCTTCTTCTTCTTCTTCTTCTTCTCTTTTTTATTACCATCTGTTGGAGTACACGGAGCTTGGATTTATCAGATTGTACCCATCACAGTGCTCCCGAGTCACTCCCATTACTTTGTCTGTCTGTAACCTCTTCTATGCTCTCTTCCCCAACCAATTTGTAAGGTCTCATCCTTCTTAGACACTGAAGCTGTACTGTAAGTTAATATTGTCTTTCTCCTCTCCTTATGTCTTTTGAGCAGTTTACTTTAATGCAATGTCCTTTTGTATAGATACAGGAAGGCAATTAATTAATATGCTCCGTAACTTAGGAATTGATTGGCTTTGAATATTATTCACTCCTGGGCATCTGCCTTCTCAACTTAAGCCTCAGTTGCCCTCACTTCCTAGCATTCCAAGGGCAGGGTTCCGACGTGGGACTGGATGGAACCAGGGCAAGCCGGTAAGTTATGTGCTACCCTGGCATCGCGATGGGCCAGGCCAAGGTGCCACGATTCTTAACTATAAGTTAAGAGTTTGATCATAGGCAAATGATGTCATGATCCAAAAGTAACGACGAGACTAGGGCCCTGCTGCTAGGAATAGGAAAGATATCTGGCCTGAGCACTGCAGTCTGAGATCGAGATGGCCCTAGGAGAGCAATTCTATAAGCTCAAAGTATTTCTTACTGTGTCCATACGAAATGATTAATATTATGTATGCTTATATGTTGTTTGGACAAGGAGAGGAGAAACACGTCCTAGAAGCAGTTTCCTGTGTGTCCTGACTAGCTTGGATGAGACTGCTTTTTGGAGATGTAGATTCCAAGCTCTAGCAGACTGGTCTTTGTTGTGCTAATCTAAGTGCTTGTAGCTTGTGAAAAGGTGAGGCCAGGATTACTGGCCTGCGGATGTAAGGAAACAATGTATGTTTGCCGCCTCAATGTTCTTTCTGTAACTCCTTTTGATGACATCATTATATTGCGCCCTTTAGAGGTACTATGATCTATATAAGGGAGATTTCAGGGCTCTCTGGGGGGACATGTGCATCAGAGAACCTGGGAAGATGGGGCTGAGGACAGAAGCTGAGAGAACAAAGGCGCACGTGCTTGAGGATTCCTGAGGCCTCCATGACATACATCTCTTCCATGTAATAAACGGCTACTAAGACCAACTAGCTTGGCCTCGTTTCCTTCCTTCACCTGACCATCGCCATCGACCTCCCTGGAGTGGGGAAACGGCAAGACTGCCGGCCGTTTTATTTTTTGTGTGTTTACACAACCATCAATATTTATTCTCTTCTCTTTGGCACCACGGTAACATTTCATCCATTTCTTTTCTGGGAGGGTATTTAGCAACATGAATACAAAATGAGCTTTCATAATATGATGAGAGACCAGAGTGATAGTACAGTGTGCAGGGTGCTTGCTTTGCATACAGTGACCCAGGTTCGATCCCCAGCATCCTTTATGGTCCCCCAAGCACAGCCAGGACTAACTCCCGAGTAAAGAACCGGGAGAAACCCCTGAGATGGCCAGGTGCGACCCACACCCCCCAAAAATAAAGCAAAATGTCATAAAAGGCTAATATTAAAAAAGGGAAAATGGAAGAAAATAACATAGTGGGGCAATAAAAATAATCGCTTCTTTCTAAAATGATGCCCCTTCCTATAGTCATACAAATTGATAAGGACATAGAAGCATTATGCAAAAAAAATGAGAAACAGGTCCTGCTTTATCAGTTTGATATGATTTCTTCTATAAAATGTTACATTGAATACTGATATGAAATAGATTATTTTAGGTACTTTTTGGGTTACACCTAGTGATGCTCAGGGGTTACTCCTGGCCCTGCACTCAGGAATAATGCCTGGTAGTGCTGTGGGACCCCATGGGGTGCTGGGGATCGAACCCAGGTCCAATGCACGCAAGTCAAAGCCCCCCCCCCCCCGCTGCACCACCACTCTGGCCCCTTAGGTATTATTTTTTTTATATTTATTTATTGAATCACTGTGGGAAAAGTTACAAAGCTTTCAGGTTTAAGTTTTGGTTATGCAATGATCGAACACATTTCCCTTCACCAGTACTTATTTTTCACCACCAAGAACCCCAATATACCCCCTCTCCTACCCCTCCCAATACCTGTGAGGCAGATGAATTCTACTTAACACTCTATCTACTTTGATTACGTTCATTATTTTGACAAAAGATGCACCATTATTGTTTAGAGTTTACACCCAACAATCAGAACTGCTGAAAAGGCATTGTGAAATAATTTGTTTTCTACAGTTAGTTATGAGAACAATATGATGTTGCGTGGCTGCTATTGTGGCCACGCGATTTTGGATTTCTGATATTTTACTTATTAAGCCTGGAGATAATTACGAGATTGGTTTCTGTGGCTCTGGAGCCATGGCTGTGCCGAAGAGAAAGCCTCTTCTTGGACTCAGTGATAAATCCTCACCCCAACGCACTAGCCCAGTTATCATGGCTCTATTCCTCAGGCCCATTTACTGAAGTTAGATGGGCGATTGCTGAACCAGCATCTCCAACTTCTGGGTTTCCTCAAAGCTCTACATGCCTCTTCCAACACAGGCTTGTGTGTGTGTGTGGGGGGGGGGGGGGGGATTGGGGGGCTATTCCTCCAGCAAGCTGGGCCATCGCCTCCTTTTCGGGGAGGGTTAGTTACTTCCAGAGATGTGCATCTCTCCCAGGTGAGAGGGGTACCAGGCTTTGGAGACATCGGCTGAAAGATTTTCAGGCTCAGTTCCAGAGACGCTAAGGGCACATATTGGGTGCCCACACTGTCACTTCTTTAAAAATAAAACTGAAGATGCTCTTTTGAAACAGCCCCCAGGCCATTTGAGACAAGCTTCATTCTCTGGTTTTGTTTGTTTGTTTGGGCCAGATCTGACTCCTCCCCGGGCAGCCTGAATTACTGCCAGAGTAATTTCCAAACGCAATTTTATTCTACTATTTTTTTTGGGGGGGGCAGAGGAATACCTGGCAATGCTTAAGTCTCACTCCTGACTCTGCACTCAGGGATCACTCCTGGTGGGCTCAGGGGACCATATATGGTGCCGGGGGTCAGCCATGTGAGAGGTAAATGCCTCCCCGCTGCCCTATCTCTCAGGCCCATCTACTATTAAATCAGGAGTAAATCACACGTTGGAGTCAATTATAACCGGAGGAAACTTCTGTCCCTTGGTGGCGAGACTCTGCCCAGTCTCTTAATCCTTGATAACAGTGCAAATGGCATGAGGCTTCTGCCCTCCAAGGGCTAGCCCACCTGCTCTGTGCTGATCAGCCAGCTGTGGGCATATTTATGATCACATATTTCTAGAATTGTAAGATTTTTTTTTTAATTGCCTCCACTCCACCTGCACCTAATGCCTTTAGAGGTTCCCAATTTCTAAGAAAACCATGTGAGCTATTCCACATTCCTCTCAGGAAATAGGGTGGGCACTCATAAGAACAGGTGTACTTATTTTATTATTATTATTATTATTATTATTATTATTATTATTTTGCTTGGGCTGGAGCGATAGCACAGCGGTAGGGTGTTTGCCTTGCACACAGCCAACATGGCTAACCCGAGTTCGATTCCTCTGCCCCTCTTGGAGAGCCCGGCAAGCTACCAAGAGTATCTTGCCTGCACATCAAAGCCTGGCAAGTTACCTGTGAAGTATTTGATATGCCAAACACAGTAACAAATCTCACAATGTTACTGGGCCTGCTTGAGCAAATCGATGAACAACGGGAGGACAGTGACATTGAGGAATTATTTTGCTTGATAGCCACATCCACCTGCCCACATACCAAATTCTGCAGGATAGATATGTCATTCCCAACTTCTCCCTTCTGAAATCCAACACGCCATTTCGTCGGTAAAGAAGCAATACAGCACCAGGTCCAGCCATGGTCAGACCCGAACACCTGAAGAATCTGCTGCCAGTACTCGTCAATACACTGGCTCAGCTCTTCACACGCCACCTGTCTGAATGCAAGTTTATGTCCCAGTGGAAAATCAGCAGGACTGTTCTGCTATACAAGAAGGGAGACATCCACGATATCGGCAGCTATCACCTGATCTGTCTGTTGTCCATTATCTACAAGTTGTTCACTCGAGTCATCCGAATAGAATAGGCAGAACACTAGATAAAGACAACCATGCAAGCTAGTCAGATTCAGAAAAGAATTCAGCTCGATCGACCTTATCCACATGGTGACCAAGCTCATTGAGGTTTCGTGAGAGTTCAAGAAGCCATGTTCATCAATTTAAAAAAGGCCTTTGATTCTGTTGAGACTGACGTGGTCATTGAAGCCCAAACAGGGTGTTCAAACTCAGTACATCAGGAGTCTCTGCAAGCTGTATTACGGATTCACCACCAGGATCTCACCATTCTACAAGGAGGTGATAATTGACATAAAGAGAAGGGATCAGCAGGGTGATACCATTTCACCAAAACTCTTCAGTGCCACCCTAGAGAATGTCATGGGAATGGGAAGAAATGGGAGTGAAGATAGATGGTCGGCAGCTACACCACCTCTGCTTCACTGATGACATCGTTCTAATAACACCAAACACTAGCCAAGCGGCACAAATGCTGGTCGACTTCGACCGTGAGTGTGGAAAGGTTGGACTGCAGATGAATCTCACCAAGACATTGTTTGTGAAAAACAAACTAGTCCCTGACGTTCCATTCGCTCTCAACAGAACAAACATCTCCAAATGCAGCAGCTATGTGTACCTGGATTGAGAACTCAACATGAGGAACAACTTGGTGCCAGAGCTGTACAGGAGGAAGAGAACAGCATGGAATGCTTTCAAAAGCATTAAAGAAGATGTTAAGAGGATGAAGAACCTCTGGCTCCGGGCACATCTCTTCAATTCTATCGTTCTTCCTGCACTAACATATGCCTCAGAGACCTGGGCCCTACGGAAACAGGACGAGAACGCCATTCAGGCATCCCAAAGAGGAATCAAAATATCTATGCTTGGAATATCATATTTCACTCAAGTGAGAGAAGGAATCCAGAGTTCCAACCTCCATTGATGATCAAGAATCAGGAACGCTGTCTTGTTTGCCAAGACGTCGAAAATCAGATGGGCCAGACATGTAATGCGATTTAGAGATGACCGCTGGACTAGAGCTGTTATCGACTGGATTCCACGGGACATCTAAAGGATGCATGGCTGCCCACCTACGAGACGGTCAGACTTTTTTTTTGTCAAAACCCTGAACAAATGGTTTGAGGCTCTTCGTGTTCCTGGAGTGAGCAGATGCCATTGGGCTACACTAGCATGAGACAGGGACAAATGGAAATGTTACTGGTGCCCGCTTGAGCAAATCGAAGATTAATAGGATGACAAGTGATACAAGTGAAGTGATTATTTTGCTTATTGGGTCACACCTGGCAATGCTCAGGAGTTAAGTCCTGGCTCTGCACTTAGGAATTACTCCTGGTAGTTCTCGGGGGTCCATATGGGATGCTAGGGATTGAGCCCAGGTTGGCTGCATGCAAGGCAAACACCCTACTATCACTCCGGCCCTAGAACAGGTGTATTTTAAATGGTTTACCTATACCTTCCTTTTCATTATATTAAATAAAGTGTGAGTGTCAAATAGACTCATAATTCCACGAAAAATTCTTCCACTAGGCACCAAGGTTTCGGTATCTAATCAGCAGGACCACCCTACATTCTGTTCTCTGGACAAGCGTGTTCCAGGAGTCTTATTGCTTTCTGTTATAAAATAAACTCTGGCAGTAATTCAGGCTGCCTGGGAGGAGTCAGACCTGGTCTTCTAGATCCAAACAAAACCAGAGAATGAAGCCCATCTCTAATGGCCTGGCCGCTGTTCCAGCCTCAAAGTCGCGCTTCACACCCTTGAAGGAGAGTTTAGGAGTATCCAGCATCTTCACTTCCACCCTAGCAATGCCTCCTTCCTCTGGTGTCTGCAAGCTGGCTCCTGGTTCAAGAAGAAAGGGACTTGGGAAAACGTATCGGCATCTGTTAAGAACTGACCATAGTCAGACCTCGTGACTATTTCATCCTATTTATTTTTAGGTCTGGGGGCACACCTGGAAGTGCTCCGGGCTTACTCCTGGCTCTGTGCTCAGGGCTCACTTCTGGCAGTGCACAGGGGACCGTTCTGGTACCACATGCAAGGCAAGCACCTGATCTGCATTACTTTCTGGCCCATCTCAGCTCACTGAATATCATAAAACCCCAGGAAGTAAGCACTTTTCCCATTCGGCTGGTGACAACGTGAGGCTCTGGGTTTTGATGCTTGATGCCCAGGCCCATCTTCCCACTATTCTGGGCCACCTGGAGAAGAAGGAAAAGAGAGAAGGAACCAGCTGAGAGGACAGAAGTTGCATCAGCAGGGACCGGTGCACAGGGCACGCCAAGAGGGCAGGGGAGAGGTAGCAACAGCCTCAGGACACAGAAGTTGGGGGCCAGGACAGTGATGGGGGGGTGAGGTAAGACCCTGCATGGCTATGTAGGAGAGGATGAGGATGGTTGGGTTTGATGACAGATTCAGAAGAACAGTTTTTTTTTTTTTTTTTTGCTTTTTGGGTCACACCCAGCGATACTCAGGGGTAACTCCTGGCTCTGTACTCAGGAATTACTCCTTGTGGTGCTCAGGGGGACCAAATAGGATGCTGGTAATCGAATTCAGGTTGGCTGTGTGCAAGGCAAATGCCCTATCCGCTTTGCTATCGCTCCAGCCCTGAAGATCAGGTTGAATATCATGACTGGTGCATCTGAGGCACAGAAGTCAGGGAAAATAATTTTGTTTCTTTGGCCTAAGAAATTGATTGAAAGTAATTACAGTAATTCTGAAAGTCATTACATTACAGGGTAATATCAGAAAAGAAACTTGGGGACGGGGTTTGGAGCAATAGTACGGTGGGGAGATTGCTTGCCTTGTGTGGGTCAGACCTGGGTTTGATCCTTGACACCATGTATGGTCCCCAAGCCCTGCCAGCACTGACTCCTGAGCACAGATCAGGAGTGATTTCTGAAGACGAGCTCCGGGGCTAAAACTTGAAAGTCAAGACTTGAAACTCCGTGGCCAAGACGGAAGGAGGTTTTCTTCACATTTCTCCTTCTTGCCTGTTGATCTGGCCAGGAGGCAGATGGTGCTGAAAAATGACTGTGCATTTCTGGAAGCTTTATTCAAGGTGATTGATTGTCAGGGCAGAAGGAACCTGGCAGGAGAAGGTGCCGCGGGAGACTCAGAATCCTATTCTTCCAACCTGCTTATTTGGCTCAGGACTGTTTCTACTCAGTCATGCTGTGTCCCGTCCATTGACATGTGCTCTCAGCTAACACCCCTCCTGAACATCTGTGCCTGCACACTGGGCTTCAGGGTCAGGAACACCCCTCTCCCTTGACCCCAGCAGGTTAATCCTGAGCTGCACTGTTTCTATAAGGACAGTAGATCTTTGAGGAGGAGGACAAGGCTTCACTCCAAAATTGCCACCAGTGCTTCCCAGGAATTCCATGCAGAATTTTACCCAGCATCCTTATCTGCAGTGTTAGAAAGCACACAAGGTTTAACATCCCTTGCTCCTGGGACTAAATGCAGAGGTTTTTCTTGCTCTCAGCTTAATCTACATGTGGCAGCCCCTTGGGTTTCTTGGTAAATGAGTCAGAGTAACAACATGTTTGAAGTGTGAATCTGAACCAACACCATCTCTCATGGTTTATGGACAAACCGTTTCACTCCTAGAGGCTCATTCCCATCTTCCTCTCCTGGAAACATCACTCTGTCTCCTTCATGGAGCCGCTTCTGTCTCCTTTGGGAAGGGTCTGTGCTCCTTTAGAGAGCGTTAAGAGTTTCTGGGGCAAACAGGTGACTGATTTAGAATATATGTTATCTGTATCTGCTTACGTTTGCTATTTGGAAAGGACACTTTAGGATGGTGAAATGGAACTGAATCAATTCAACCGAGAGTCATGAGGCGTTACTCCTTTGCTGGAGGTTCCTTCCCTGCTGTCTTCAAAGAAATTTTCAGAGGCTTCTTATTTCATATGTATTTAGGAACTAGATGTTGCTATATGGTGGGTGTCGCAATCCACACCCCAAGTTGGTAAATGCTTACCCTGTTCCTTCTTGCAAAGCACTTTTTTAAAAAATTGAATCACTGTGAGACATAGTTACAAAGTTGCTCATGATTGGGTTTCAGTCATAAATCCCGTCACCCGGGTGCATTTCCCACCACCAATGTCCCCAGTTTCCCTCTCTCCACTACTTCCCCCACCTGTCTCTATAGCAGATATTTTCCTCTCTCTCTCTCTCTCTCTCTCTCTCTCTCTCTCTCTCTCTCTCTCTCTCCCCCCCCCCCCTTTTGGGCATTATGGTTTGTAATACAGGTACTGACGCCCCATTCCTGATGCCCCATTTGCTCTCAACGGAACGACCATCTCCGAATGCAACGGCTATGTGTACCTAGATCTAGAAGTCAACATGACAAATGACCCCGCACCCGAGCTGCGCAGGAGGAAGAGAGCTGCTTGGAACGCCTTCAAGAACGTCGAAGAAATAGCTAAGAGGACGAAGAACCTCCGGCTCCAGGCACATCTCTTTGATTCCACTGTTCTTCCTGCATTAACATACGCCCCAGAGACCTGGGCCCTACGCAAACAGGATGAGAACGCTATTCAGGTCTCCCAAAGAGGAATCCAAAGAGCTATGCTTGGAATATCACGTTTCACTCAAATGAGAGAAAGAATCCGGAGTTCTGACATCCGTCGACAATCAAGAATCAGGGACGCTGTCTCATTTGCCAAGGTGTCGAAAATCAGAGGGGCTGGTCACATAATGAGATTTAAAGACGACCGCTGGACTAGAGCTGTTACCGACTGGATTCCACGGGATGTCAAAAGACCACGTGGCCACCCACCTACCAGATGGTCAGACTTCTTCATCAAGATCATGAACGATCAATTTGAGGCTCTTCGTGTTCCTAGAGCGAACAGAAGCCATTGGGCTACACTAGCATGTGACGGGGACAAATGGAGACATTACTGGCCCACTTGAGCAAATCAACGATTAACGGGAAGTCAAGTCAAGTGATCAAGTGAATACAGGTGCTGACAGGTTGTCATACCTGTCTCTTTACCTCCTTTCAGCACTCAGTTCTTGTCCAGAGTGATCATTTCCAACTATCGTTGTCACAGTGGTCCTTCCTTTATTCCATCTGCCCTTACCCACCACCACTTGTGGCATGCTTCCAACCACGAACTAGTCCTCTTGGCCCTTATTTCTATTGTCCTTGGGTATCAGTCTCAAACTATGTTTTTCTATACGTCACAAATGAGAATAGTCATTCTATGTATGTCCCTCTCCTTCTGGCTCATTTCACTCAGCGTGAATGAGTGGTGGATCTTGCCAAGTGTTTTCTCTGAATCTATTGATATAATCATATGGTTTTTATCTTTTCGTTCATTGATATGGTGTGTTATGTTAATTGACTTGTGGGGGTCAAATCATCCTTGCATCCCTGGGGTGAATCCTACTTGTTCATAGTATATGATCTTTTGGGTGAGTTGTTGGATTCTGTTTGCTAGAATTTTGTTGAGGATCTTTGCAAGTGTTCATCAGGGATACCAGCCTGGTGTTCTCTTTTTTTTTAATGGTGTCTCTGATTTTGGTATCAGGGTGATATTTACCTCATATAAGCTGGAGTGTTTCTGTTTCTTCAATTTTCTGGAAACGTTTGGAAAGGATTGGACTAGGTCCTCTTTAAAGATTTGAAAGAACTCACTGGTGGATCCATCTGGGCCTGGGCTTTTGTTTTTGGGAAGACTTTTGATTTCCATTTCGATTTCCTTGATGGTGATAGGTCTGTTCAGTTATTACAATTTTTCTTGGTTTGGCTTTGGAAGATTGTAGGAATCCAGGAATTTATCTATTTCTTCAAGTTTCTCTCATTTCATTGCATTAAATTCCTCAAAGTGATCTCAGCCTAATCTACCTGATCTCAGCCTAATCTGATGATACTTTGAATTTCTGTGATTTCAGTTATGATGTGCCCCTCATTTCTGATTTGGTTTATTAGGATTCTCTCTCTCTCTTCTCTCTCTCTCTCTCTCTCTCTCTCTCTCTCTCTCTCTCTCTTTGAGTCTTGCTTGTGGTTTATAGGTCTTGTTTATTTTCTCATAGAACCAGCTCTTGGTTTTGTTGATATTTTGAATTTTTTTGGTATTCCAGCTCAGTAATTTATGCTCCAAGTTTTATTATTTCCTTCCTTCTGCCTGGTTTGATCTCCTTTTGTTGGTCATTTTCCAAGATCTTAAGCTGCGAAGTTAAGTTATTTATATGAGCCCTTTCTTCTTGCCTGATGCTTGCAGAGCTATAAACTATTTTCTTAACACTGCTTTGGCTGTGTCCCACTAGTTCTGGTAGCATGTGTTCTCATTTTCTTTTGTTCCCAGGAATCTTTCTAACACTCTCTAACACTGGTTGTTCAATAGTGAGCTTTTAATTTCCAGGTGTTTATTTGCTTATTTGTTTCTGTATGTGATTAACTTCTACTTTTAGTGCATCGTGGTCTGAAAATATAGTTGATACAATTTCTATTCTCTTAATTTTATGGAGGTATGTTTTGTGGCCCAGCATGTGGCCAATTTATGAAAATGTCCCATGTGCACTGGAGAAGAAGTGCACATACACTAACTTCCTCGCTTCTATTTTTTTCCCTCAAATAAAGTATTTCCTTGAGGAACTTTAGCCTGGTTGATCGATCAAGAGTGAAAAAGTAGTGTTGAAATCTCTACTATATTATTGTTATCAATGTCTCTCTTCAAGTCTACTAACAATTGTTTTAAGTGTTTTGCTGGTTCTCCATTAAGGTGCATATGCATTTAGGAGTGTGAGTTCTTCCTGATGTATGATTCCTTGTTCATTAAGAAATGACCTTCACTGTCTCTTATAACCTTTTTCATTCTGAAGTCTATGTCATCTGATACTAGTATGGCCACCCTGGCATTTTTGAGAGGGTTTGCTTGAGGAATTGATTTTCAGCCTTTGACTTTGAGTCTGTGTTTGCTCTGATTGTTCAAATGTATTTCTTGCAGGAATCAGTGTTGAGTTTAATTTTCTAATCCATCCTGCCACTCTGTATCTCTTATTGGTGCAATGAGCTCATTGACATTGAGAAAGATTATTGTTATGTACTTTTGTGTCATTGTTCTGCAGGAGTTTGGTATGTTTGTGGGGCTTTTCTTATCTTAAAATAGCCATTTAGTTCTTGTAACAATGGTTTTGAGTCTATGAAGTTCTCAAGTTCTTGAGTCTTTGTTTATCTGTGAAGATGTGTATTGTTCCTTTAAATCTGAATGAGAGTCTGACTGGGTAAAGTATTCTTAGTGAGGCTTTACCTTATTGAGCTTTTTCGCTATATCTCACTACTGCCTTCTGGCCTGAAGGTTTTTGCCTGACAAGTTTGCTGTAAATCTTAAGGATGTTCCTTTGCAAGTTAATTTTCTTCTTTAATTTTACTGCTTTCAGTATTCTATCTCTAGATGTGGTTTTCGTCATTCTAATTCACACAGTCACAGTCACAGTCCTCCCGTTGTTCGTCGATTTGCTCGAGCAGGCCCAATAAAGTCTCCATCGTGAGACTTGTTGTTACTGTGTTTGGCATATCGAATACAACACTGGTAGCTTGCCAGGCTCTGCCGTGCGGGCAAGATCCTCTCGGTAGCTTGCCGGGCTCTTGAGAGGGGCGGAGGAATCGAACTCGGGTTGGCCATGTTGGCCGCTTGTAAGGCGAACGCCCTACCTCTGTGCTATCACTCCAGCCCTATCATTCTAATTAGGAGGTTGTTTTGGAGTATTTTTATTTGGATTTCTTTAGCTGCTACTCTTTGGGCCTCCTGAATGGGTGCAGGTACTCTTCAGCTCTGGGAACTTCTCAGCAATGATAGCTTTGACAGTTGCTTCTTCATTAGGGTTTTCTCCACCCCCCATCCTCCCATTTCAGAATCCCAGTGATTCTTCATTTCACCTACCAGTTCTACCATTTCCATTTATATTTTCCTTTGTATTTTCCTTGTTTGTGCTCTCAGAACATCTTGTGGTTTTTTGTTTGTTTGGCGGTGCATTTCATTGTTTCCTTGAGCTCCTCATAGATCCTCAACAATTTAATTCTAAATTTCTTATCAGAGTGAATATATAGCTCATTATTACTGGTTGGGTCATCTGGGCTAGCGTCTTCCCTCACTAAGCCTGGTGGGGTTCTGTGTTGCTTTACCATTGTAACCTTTGTAGTTTGAAGTTGTTTCTTGTGCATTGTTGTGAGTTAGGAGCCTACAGTTAGGGTGTCTATTTATGTTTATGATGACTTATGGAGAGGTGAAGAAATGATGCACTTTGCTTCCTGCTCCTCGAAGGCAGAGTTCACTCCTATCTGTGGAGGGTAGTGGCACTTCTCAGTTTGACACAGAGCCCCTGAGGTCATGCCTGCCTGGCCTTTTGGTTTTCAGCGACCACAAAGCAGTTTTTGTAAATAAACATCTGGAGTTTTAAATTCACAGTCTGGAGTTTTCTATTCCTACAGCAGTCTTCCCCTGCCACCCCCATCACATGACTTTCTAACCTGAGAACCTGGGAAGCGTGGGCCCATCGATGCAAGGTAAGATCCAAACATCTTGGCATGTGTTCAGATCATTAGGCAATCTGTATTGGCCACACTTGATTAGTTGGACTAATATAAAGGATGTAGGAGTGGAGGCCACAGTGGGGTTCTTAAGGTGGAAAAAGAGGCAGCAATGGTGGGAATTAGTAGGAAGAGAAAGTGTAGACAAAGGGTGAGGAGAGAAATGGCTAAGTCCAGGGCCCAGTCCAGCACCTTCCCCTTCTGCCTCCTGGTAGGTCACTCACCAGGAAAGGGAAGGGTTGCAAAGTGACATTCTCATCTACATCCAGCAGGAAATCAGACCCTGGTCGCCTGATCTACTCACCTCCTGTGTGGGTGTCCAGCCGTGGAAGTGGAAGATACCATTGATATGGCACCTGGTTTGGCGGCCCGCCAGCCTCTTGGATAAATGCACAGTAGCCCTGGAGTATCAGCCCTTGTGCTGCTTTCTCTGTAATCGCCCCTTCTTTCTTCTCTTCTG
This sequence comes from Sorex fumeus, assembly GCF_029834395.1. Classification (NCBI taxonomy): domain Eukaryota; kingdom Metazoa; phylum Chordata; class Mammalia; order Eulipotyphla; family Soricidae; genus Sorex; species Sorex fumeus. Next base: position 5,351,457 of record NW_026606063.1, read on the forward strand.
CTTCCACTGAGAGCTGTCTGCTGCCGCGGATCAATGAGGTGCAGCCCACATTGATGTCAGCAGCCGAGGGCACTGGGGAGGAGCACTCTGCTGGGAATGAGCCACTGCTCCTTGGCCTAATGGGCATTTATTGAGCAAAGACAAAAATGGTTCCTTGTCAACGGGAAAGGGCTATGGATGGGAACAGAAAACAAAACAAAACAAAACAAAAACAGGGAAACTAAAACCAATCCCTAAGTTTAATGTGTAAGCCAATATTAGTGTCAGTTTTTAAGAGAGACACATGGAGGATGAGGGCTGTGGGCGCTGGTGCAAGACCATCGGGACAACAAGACCATGCTTGCACGTTGCCTTAGCTCCTGGGAACAGGGCTGTGTTCTGCCAAGTAGCCCATGACCGCTCACACCCTCCACAGTCTGCTGCTGTGCAGGCTCGGGTAGAAAGAGGCAAGACCATGGCTTCTGGAATCTTCTGAGTGTTCTCCTCAGTCTGCCCTACCTTCCCCATCCCTCCACTGAGATACAAAGGCAGCACCACACAGAGCCATGTGCCAAATGCCAATGTTGCTTGTGCCTTTGCAAATTTTGGCCTAGAATCAAATGGAAAATATGTTCCCATACTCCATATTTTTAATCTCTCTTTAATGTTTGCTTATTCCTAGGACATTAAAAAAGTTGAACAAATAAATTTTGAAAGCCTGATAAGCAGTCACAGTAGAATACATATTATTTTTAGTTTGAATGGTTTATTTGTAAACTCCCCCAACTCATCCGCCAAAGAATTCTCATGGAACTCTCTTGGCTTTGGTGGAAGCAAAGGTCAACTATAGACTCTGAAACCGACTTCTGGAAGAAATTAAAGTACTGTAGCACTGTAGCTCTGTCCTCCCGTTGTTCATTGATTTGCTGGAGCGGGCACCAGTAACATCTCAAGACAAATTGAGAGACTTGCTACTGTTTTTGGCATATCGAATACATTATGGATAGCTTGCCAGGCTTTGCTGTGTGGGCGAGATACTCTTGGTAGCTTGCCCAACTCTCCGAGAGGGGCGGAGGAATTGAACCCTGGGTCGGCTGCGTGCAAGGCAAACTCTCTACCTGCTGTGCTATGGCTCTAGCCCAATAAAAAATAAAAACAAAAGTGAAATTTCTACACTGTACCATATTTTATTTTTCACAGTAACTTTGATTTTTTAAAAATATTGCTTTAACAGAGTTCTCTTGATTTATGAATTTGGGGGGCACCCTCTGAAGTGTGGTGGCTGAGGCAGGTGTTTCATTTGCTTCCCTCAAAGGCTGGTCCTGAGAAAAGGACACTGTGTTCTAGGTAGGAGTAGGTGAAGCTCATATGCGGCTGATAGCAGACAGGGGGGATTATTCAAAGGGCAGAGCGAGCCCATGGGATTCCCACAGAGCAGGAACACAAGGCCGCCGGATAGGAAAGATCACAACTGAAATTGCTTTTCCTTCTTAGTATTTGTTCTTCTTGTTCTCTCCCCTCTCCACACACATTATTATTTTCAAAACCATTTGAGAGCAAGTTGTCCATCTCTTTAATGGACATTTGACCATTAAAGAGTTGAGTGTATATTTTCCAAGGACAGGAACCTTCTTGTTACCCAAGTAGAAGGATCTAAACCAGGCAATTCATGTGGGTGGAATGCCCTTCGGTATTCTTTTTAACCCATGGGCCAATAATTTGAATTATGCATGCCCCTCCCGAGTTTCCTTTGGGTTAGATTCGTTTCTTAACCTCTAAGTTGTTGAAAGTCTGATGTTTTTGAAGAGCACAGAGCAGTTGTTTTGAAAGAACGTGTCACCTGGGGCTTGTCTGATGTTTCTTTATCTTGATTTTCAGATCATGCATTCTGAATCATCCAGGGGCTGAGTCCTCAGTACGTCTTTCAAAGGAACACAGCTTTCTGCTTTACCCTGCTTTATTGTGATGCTGCATTTCACTAGAGAGTTAAGGAGTAATCTACCCAGTTTCTCCACTAAAAATTAAGTTTTTGCAATTCAAAAAGTGATTGGTAGAGGGGTTGGGTAGAACTAGCTCAAAGGGCTAGAGCTCATGTTGCGCATTTGGGAGTCCTGCATTGTTCCCTGAGCACTGCATTACCAGGAGTGAGCCCCAAGCACTGAACACTACCCTTTGTGGCCCCAAACTTCCCCCTGCCCCCAAACTTGTGGGAAGAAACTTTGAGACTCTAAATAGCCTGCCCCTCCTCAAACACTGACCCAGCAGTTTTAGCCTTTGAGTAAGTGAGCTTTAAAGATTGAGCACAACACACCCACTTAACAGCTTCTTGAAAGGTGGGGGGAGAGTGGGGAGTCCCCTGCACGAAGTCTCGTGGCTCTAACAGTGTGGCCTTGCTGTGCAAAACCGCATCTCAGGGTGATGTCGGTGGACCCCATGGGTGGCTCATGTGAAGTGTGGAGGAGAAAGATGACCACTTTTTCCCGATCCTCCTCTGCCACCCAGGACCCAGGGTTACTGGGTTATTGTCTCACCTCACAGAAAGGAATTTCAGGAGTAGATGAGCAGTGAAATTACAGTTTTTATTTGGAGATCTTGAAGGAAAGGAGGGAAAGAAAGTGGGAGAGAGAGGAGAGTAACCCAGTGCTCAAGAGAGAACCCAGACTTCAACAAGGGTGGAGAGAACCCTACACACATACACCACCATTAGACATGAAAGCATAAAAGTCTACATCTCAAGAGGGGAGATGCGGGCAACACATGTGCCCAGGCACCATATGGGCGCAAGCAGCACATGGGCTCGGGCAGCATATGCCCACCCTTCCTTTGTTCAAAGTGGCCTTTATAGGGTTTCTTCAACCTGTCCCCACGTGGGGCTTCTACCTAGGTCAAAGCTAAGTAGGTTGCGTAGGGGGCTAGGGTTGGGAGTGGTGATGGTCTTCTTTGAAATTCCTTTCCTGGCCTTCTGTTTCTGCAGGAGCTTCTCTGGGTCTGTTGCTGTAGATAGGTGAGGGTTTTATCTACAGCTCCAGTTTTTTTTCCTATTTTCTGCAAGGTCAGCTTTTGCCATTGCCTTGGGAGGGGGCCTTCCCTATCCTGCCCACATCAAAAGGGTGTCTCCAGTGCACCTGGTCCTGGGCTCTAGGATGGGCTGTGCTCTTCCTGAGTATCTATTCCAAGCAATGAGACCTACAAGGGAGCACAGATCTATCTGCAGGTGCAGGGCTTTGGCTCCACTGCTTAGTGGTCCAGATACTTGGCCTGACTCTATTCCTATAGGAGACTGTAGGAGAAAGGCACCTCAGCTTCTCAAGCTAATAGATACCGAGAGCCAAAACCTCTCCCGTGTGAATTCTGTCTGATTCAGAACATAGCAGAGGCTCTTGCTTGGTGGGTCATCCTCTAGCGCTTCTCAATGTTTGGGGGTCACTTATAATTAACAACTACTGGGGGTGGCCATTTAAAACCTGGGAAATGTGCTGGTTCTGTTGAGGGATTTGTTAAAGTGAGGACGTAGGTACTTCTGGGGAGGAAGTGTGCCAGGTTGATGAGATGGAAGGGAAAGAGGAAGGAAAGGGAGTCAGGTGCCAGGCAGACTTGACAATAACCAACACAAGGGTGGGGGGAGTAAAGGAAGGGGAAAGAGGGAGGGAGGGAGGGAGGGAGGGAGGGAGGGAGGGAGGAAGAAGTAAGGGGAAATGGGGCAAAGAGTGGGTGAGAGAGAGAGAAAGGAAGGAGGGAGAAAGCAAGAGTGAGTGAGAGAGCAAGCATGAGCCAGAGGGGGGCGGGGAGAGAGAGAGAGAGAAAGAGAGAGAGAGAGAGAGAGAGAGAGAGAGAGAGAGAGAGAGAGAGAGAGAACAACAGTGAGTCAGGATTTCAAAATTGGGATGTAGGTGAGGGGAGGGAACCCAAACAGTCTCCAGCATTACTCCTCTGGGCTTCCAAAATTCCTGTCTTTCTAAAGTGATGCTGACAACATCCACATTTATACCTCAGTTTCAGACATTCCCCTTTGTTTCCACACTTGCAAAACTTTTTTTAATGGCCACCAATGATGGGAGGGGGGGGCGGGGGGGGGGGCAGAGCTCAATGTCACCATCCTCAAAATTAGTAAGTGTTTACAATCCTAACTAAGCCTGGGAGAATTCGTTATTCAGCAGTATAGCGATAACATGCTTTGTTTGTTGCCTTAGGGTGGCCATAACAAATACCTACAGAGCCAGGAGACTTAAAGCAACAGATGTTTGTTGCTAATAAACCTGGGAACTGGAAGTCTGACATCCGGTGTGAGTGTGAGTAGAGCTACACTTCTCTGCAGGCACAGGAGAGAATTCTTTCTTGTTCATCCAGTTCCAGGGGTCCAGGCACCTTTTGATTGGTAGCTATATCACCCTGTCTGCCTCCCTCTCCACACAGTTCCATCCTCTGTCTCTGGCTTTTCCTCTTCAGTCTCCTAGCATCACTTGAATCTGAATTTAAGATCACTTGAATTTAAGACCTTATCATGAGAACCTTAACTTCATTGCATCTGTAAAGCCCCTTTTCCCAAAGAAGGTCACAATCACATGTCCTGGGTTAGACTGTAGCTCTATTTTTTTTTTAATTATCCTCCAACCCTGGTTTGGAGCCAAAACACAGCGGGTAGGGCATTTGCCTTGCAAGTGGCCAACATGGACGACCCAAGTTCGATTCCTCCACCCCTCTCAGAGAGCCCGGCAAGCTACCGAGAATATCTCGCCTGCACGGCAAAGCCTGGCAAGCTACCCGTGACGTATTTGATATGCCAAATACAGTAACAATTGTCACAGTGGAGACAATTACTGGGCCTGCTCGAGAAAATCGATGAACAACGGGAGGACAATGACAGGACAGTGACAGGATCCTCCAACCCAGTTCATATATCATTTCTTACCAGGATTGATGGCGAAAAGTCTTAAACCTGTTTGTATTCCTTTAAACACACACACACACACACACACACACACACACACACACACACACACACACACACACATGATTTTCTTGAGAATAAAATGCAGCTTTATATCATGGCCTATAGTGCAGGTAGATCTGGTTTGTCTACCTCTGACTCCATATGCCAGCCATCACTGACATCCTCTGGGGTGGGAGATGTGCGTCAGGAAGGAAAGAACAGGTGCTAAGTGGGTTCTCACAGAGGTGGGAGACTGTCATTTCAAGGAGGAATGTGCCTAATGCAGAGCAGAGGCTCGAGCTGCAATCTGTGTGTAGGTGGCTGGAGGGATGGAGGGATGGAAAGGAGTGGAATGGTGGGGAATATTCTCAGGAACTGAGGCCCTAGAGAAGATGACGGAGCAGGCAGGAGGGGTCATCGGAGACACACAGGTGGGGTTCAGCACAGATGGCTGTGCCCATGACCACAGCGTGCCAGCCTAGTCCATCCTCTTTGGCCTTTAGGGGCCTTGCAATGCAGGGTAGCTGGAAGAGACCATGTCCTAGAAGAGACAGAAATAGCCCCATAGCGGCCACTCATGGTGCTTTGGAAAAGCTCAGATATGTGAATTTGAGTGGCAGAATAAAAAGAACAGGAGTTAGACCTATTTTAACACGTAACTTGAAAACTTGTTTTTAAGTTTCAGTTGTTTTTTTTCTTCATCAGGGATGGACTTATTTAAGTTACCTGCCTTCAGTGAAAAGTCCACTGGGACAATGAGGGTAGCTGGAGGTTCTAGAGCTCAGAATTCCCATGGAAGAGGCTGGAAGCCCACAAACCACATTTTTCTGACTTATCTGTTGCTAGACTTTGGGACACACCTTTGATCCTACCCAATATACACTGATGGTGATATAGGCAAGCAGGAAGATAGGGAAGACCCCCTCCCAACATAACAGCAAAAGCCGACGTTGCAGAAAACAGGATGAAAACAGAACTAAGGCCTGATATCTATCCTCATCTGTCTACAGAAACAAACCCAGAAGAAGCTCCTGCAGAAACAAAAGGCCAGGAAAGGAATTTCAAAGAAGACCATCATCACTCCCAACCACAGCCCCCTAGGCAACATCCTTAGCAACAGACTTTGACCTAGGTAGAAGCCCCATGTGGGGGCAGGTTGGAGAAACCCTATAAAGGCCACCTTGAACAAAGGAAGCGCAGGCATAAGCTGCCCAAGCCCATGTGCTCCTTGCACCCGTGTGGCCAGGCACATGTGTCGCCCACATCTCCCCTCTTGAGATGTGGACTTTGATGCTTTTGTGTCTAATGCTGGGATGTGAGTAGGGACTCTCTCCACCCTTGGAGAAGGCCAGGTTCTCTTTTGAGTGCATTACTTTCTCTCTCTCCCACTCTCTCTCCCTCGTTTCCTTCAAAACCTCCAAATAAAAACTGTAGTTTCGCTGCTCATCTGCTCCTGAAATGATTTTCTGTGAGGCGAGGCAAGAACCCAGTAACCCTGGGTCCCAGGTGGCAGAGGCAGATCAGGAGAAAGTGACCATCTTTCTCCTCCCAGCTTCACTTAAGTCACCCGTGGGGGTCCACCAACATCAATGTGACTTGATAAATTGAAGGAGAAAGGAAGGCTATTTTTTTAGGAAAGAAAATATAGAAACATAAGGCATTTTCTTGGAGATGGTTCCCAGTTCTACCCTCCAACTTTAGGGTTTGAAAAAAGTGTGGCTGTGTCCACGGTAGGACTCGGGTCCTGACAGCAGCGTGGGTGTCAGGCTCCAGTTCTAAGCCTGATGGCAGGTGCCAGAGAACCGGCTGCGTCTCAGCACTCTGTGACAGTTTCAGAGGAGTGGCTCCACGGACAAATGATTCTATAGTGTGGAGATTATGCCAGGAAGACCAGTCTGGAACCTGATCTTTAAACCTTTCCTATGGGGTTTGAAAAGATCTAAATCTCCAAATCAAATCTCTTGTTGCTTAAAATCCCCGAAGTTGTTTCTATTTTCAACACTGATGTGTGAGGCTCAGGGACGAGCAGGAGGGGTGTTGCCTGGGAAAGACCAACTGACTCATGAAGAGGCTGATGATACAATAGGGCATTCGCTTGGCTGAATGTACTGAGGTCTAAGCTGGACCCTTGGCTCACTGTCTTAGTGCCCAATATACTAGGATTGATGGGACTTGCCTGCTGACTAATGCTCCGAAGCTTTCAAGATGAGGATTTATGAATGATGATTTATTAATTTACAGTGAGGAAGGCAGGCCAGGAAGACCAGATGCAAGTAGTAGCTTGGCCAACAATTCTGCCAACTGACTATTGTCCGGTTTCATATGATCTCAAATGATCAAAAACTGCTCATGGTGTGGGTGACTGATGTGAAGGAAGAACAATGGAGGGATGGCCTTGTCTCCTGGGCCAGGCTGACCAAGCCCTCTGAGTACCTATTTATGGAACAGTACATAGAATTTCTAGAACTGTGTCCCTAAACTTCCCCCATTATGTTCTCACCCAGTTCTAATCCCTAAATGGTGGGTTCTTAGTGTTACATCTGAAAGGACAAACTTGCTTCTCCAGTTTCAAAGGCATTAGAGAAAAGCTGCCTCAAGTATCTACTTGAACGAGTAGTTATGAGTATGATCTTAAGTAAAATAAATGCATGTATTCAGAATACATATCATAATCTGCAGAACACAGCTGTTTAATTCAGCAAATATTAATTTTCTTCTAATTCAATTTCACCCAGAGTTGACATAACTTTTATACTATTAAATGTTTTAGTAGAAATCTTTCTACAGTACATATTTTATTTTCCTGTATTTTTTTTTTCTTTTAAGCCACACTTGATGATCCTCAAGACTTACTCCTGGTGAACTTGGAGGTCTGTGAGTTTCAAAAATAAAGTGTGATGGCACACGCAGGGGACTTGAATGTTCGGTGGCCGAGAAACGTTCCTCTGGCCGGCCCATGGTGACAGATGCATGAAGGACCAGGGGAACAGAGAAACTGGTCCCCAAGCCCCAGGCTGGTTGATAGTCAGTTTATTTCTCTCTCCTCTCTGGCATAGTTTGATCTCTCTCCTTCATTAGGACCCTGCTCTTGGAGTGCTAGGAACTAAGGGCAATTAAGGTTTAAGTCAAGTAAATATGGATGCCCAGGAGTAAATATTATTTTGGAGTCGATTAATTCCCATGTTCCAAAGCATAGCATGAACTGTCTTCCTGTGTTTCTACAAAAAGCATATTGTTAAACCATGAAAATGACATAAAGGAAAGAGAAAGGCAATATGAGAATATTAGTGCCTGATGGAATTGGGTGTGCCTCCGCGGCACTGTTGTGGGAGTAGCTCAATAAACCTGCGGAAGGAGCAAGGACAACTCAATGTTATCCAACAGAGGACCATATGGGGTACCGATGTTGAACGTGTATCAGCAGCATGCAAGATAAATGCCCTACCCACTGTACTATATTTCTGGGCCCTTCACCTTCCCGCCTTCTTAAAGACAGGGTTTATTGTGACAAATTTTTATGTGACTTTTTCTAATTTTTTTTTGTGGAGGGTTGGCATGGGAGAAGGGTGGAGGCACATCTGGAGATGTCTAGGGCTTACCCCTGGCTCTGTAATCAGGGACCATTCATGGTTGTGCTCAGGGGAACATATGGGGTGCTATGGATTGAACTCGGGATTACTGCCTGCAAGCAAGTGCCCTATCAGCTATACTATCTCTCCAGCCCCGTTTTATCTTTTCTTAAACGGTTTTTGGTTATCAATATAAATAGCTATTAATGTTCAATGTTTTAATATAGTGATACTCCCTGGTTTTTATTTTTTGTTGTTGTTGCCATTGTTTTTTGACTTTTGGACCAGAGCTGGTGCTCAAGCTTGCTCTTGGCTCTGTGCTTAGGGATCAGTCCTGGTGGGATTGGGGTGCCACACAGGGTGTTGGGGATTGAATATGGGTTGGGTATCTGCAAGGCAAATGCCCTACCCACCATACAATCTCTCTAGCCTCTCTCTGGGGTACTTTTGGAGAGAGAGAAACCTGTTTCTAAGTCAGATGGAGCTTCCATTCCTTTCTTTTTCTGGTTCCATGTTTTCTTCTTGAGGATCATTTTGCCCTTTGCGACTCCTGGGCACTGGCAAGCTGCCAGTCTTTATTACATCCTTACCTATTATAATCTAACCATGTAAGTTTGCTATGGATTACACTATCAGGTATCAGGCCTTCTTGGAAATGCCCAGAATGTAAGAACTGACTCTAATAGAATTGCCTGTGGTCTCCCAGAAGATGGGAGACATTCCGGGGAGCATAGATGTAGGTAGAGAAGGAGCAGGATGGAGAGGTGAATTTGGGTGAAAGCAGAGAGGCTGACCAAGAAGGACACACAAGTGTCAGAGGTCACTATTGAAGGATCCTATACCCAGGAGGCTTGTTCTAAGCAGAGGGTGAATGAAGTCTCGTGAGGCAGAGTTGTTTCTCCCTCCTCTCACACAGATTACCTGCAAGTCAAGTAGGATTCTCCCTGCAATTCTTCAGATTTGCAGGACGAGGAATTGGAGTTCAGACGAACCAATCACCAAGATTCTCCTGTAGATAAGTGATGTTAGTTCTACAGCTTCCACCCCAAAAGTTTGATTTCTCTTTGAAATGCCTGGACTTGGCTTTTGGCATGACACTTCTTTTCTTCCAAACCAATCCTGTGTGTCAAAAGGTGAATTGTTTTGTCTTTTCTATGCATTGCAACTTTGCACTAGGTGCAGAGAGGAAGGCTCTCAATCAACATTGCTAACCTAACTGGGCTTCTAAGAGAGGACTGAGAGGTATTGACCCAGAGACAAGACATGGAGATATGTATAGATAGGCAAGGGAGGATTATGATTTGAACCTAAATTTTAGCTCTGGTCACAATCTGCCAACAGACTCCAGCTCAAGAATTTATTCCAACAGAACTTTGTCCTAATTTCTGTCTCACTCTGAGTACCTTTAGGAAAATGTATGAGATCTGAGAAAGGTCAGCTCTTTTCAGAAAGAGTAGTTTTTATATTAATAATGAAGAAGTAAGGTTGGCCAAGACTCAGAGACTATAAAATCCAGATCCCGGACGAGAACAGTGCAGTCTTCTGCCCCCGCGCCTGGGTGTTCCTTCCCGGAGCCCCTTGGAGGGGAGCGGGTTGAGCTTTCCTCCCCGCCCTGACCAGGGCTCCGGCAGCCGAAGACCTCCAGGACCAGCCACCACCATGCTGAGACCACTCTCCGCACACATGAAGGTACTGGCAGAGGGAAAAAGCCATGCGGGTTCCGGGGCCGAGACCTCCAAGCTTACTCGAATTGGAGTCAAGCATCTTCCACCCAGATCCTCCAAATTCCAGTAGGTGGGGGTCACACCCACCACCTGGCCCCCTGGCGCCGTGTAATCCCATCAGCGGCCAAGACTCAGAGACTATAAAATCCAGATCCCAGAACCGCGCGGCCACGAATGCGGCCGCGCGACATCTTATCAGAACTTTTTTTTATGACATCTTATTGTCTCATTACTACTTTGGACAAACTTGTAGGCTATCGAATGTAGCCTGCCCACAGGGCAGAGTCTGGCAAACTCCCCGTGGCGTACCAAATATGCCAAATACCAGTAACAATGATGGGTCTCATTCTCCTAAAGAGCCTTGAATATAATCTCAGGGCTAGGATGAAAGAGACGTTACTGGGGTCTGCTCGAGGCAATCGACGAATAACAGGATGATGAAATGAAAAATGAAATGAAGGTTGACTCTTACAGAAAGAATTACAGTTAGGAAGACATTTTGAGATGCTGTTTTTCAGAGTCACCCTGGAACAACATTTTGAGTTGGCTAGCATTATCCTAAGATGACACCATTCTGCAAGTAAAATTTTGAGAACAACCTAGGAAAGATCCAGGTGGCGATAACCTGTCTTCTCCCCCTCACCTACCAAATATGCAAGGAATACAAAAGGAAAAGAGAAGGTGTGTTTGCGCAGAACAAGCAAGATGTACAAGCTGAGTAGGGTGGGCAGGTGGGAAGTCTATGTATGATATCAAGAACCCTGGAGGCTGTGACCTTCCTGCCAGGGTCTCAGGATCTGCAATGAAACCCTCCTCTCCACAGCCGTCCTGTGCTAGTGTTTTGGGGAAACAAGGAGAGAATTATGGGGCTCTGTGTTTGGGCTACTTGGGTGAGAAAGTTTACAAGAACTCTGTAAATGGAAGAATTGGATCCAAGGAAAGCCTTGAGGAATTCCCAGAGAGCAATAGAGAAGATTCAGAGTGTTCATCAGACACAAGATCAAGGTCAACCCACACCTATTTTCATCACAAAGGACAGGCCCTTGGGGAGGGGAGGGTTGGAGAGGGTGACCCCCCCATGCCCCCCCACGATCAGTGTGGTCAGGAGCTGCAAGTTTTGAGGGAGGGCCAAGTATAAGGCAATGCAATATGCACCCAGCACTTTCATGGAGAAGAGTTTTTTTTATTTCTTAATATTTTGACTTGGAAGGTACCGACTTCATTTTCTGGAAGCTGGAAAGGTAAACTTTCATCTTGGGTTTCTAGTTTTCTCCTCCCTCATGATCTTGTCTGGCTGGCTCTGGTGGTTTCCTGCTTATTCCTAAAAGCATTCCTGTGTCTTCTCGTTATTCCTAACAGGTCCTGCCAATTCATGCTTCTCCGATTTTAGATCACATGGCACCTCCTCTTTATTCCTTACGTCTGAAAAGATCTTTGATGGAGAGCAATAATTTTTGCCCCAATAAAGAAGATAATTGCAGGGTTTTAATACTCGATGGAGAGCTTTTCCCTTGAGAGGAGAATATTTTCTTTCAATTAGAAAAAAGACAGATCCTCAAGGTCAAGTCGCCTAGCTCTCTGTTGGGTGCCCTCGCGAGGTTTCTGAGGATCCCCCGTTGGAATGAGCACCATGCTATAGAAGTTCAAGTCCAACTCCTTGTTGTGGAAAAGAAGGAATAGTTAGACAGCTTTCTGGAAGGTTCTCTGTGGCTGCCAAATAGAGTACTGTGAAACTTTTTTTTTTTCCTGGTGGTGCTCAGGGCTTACCCTGGCTTTGTGCTTAGGGATCACTCTTGGTGGGGCTCAGAGACCACATGGGATGCTGGGGATTGAATCAAGGGCTGCTGCTTGCAAAACAAATGCCTTACCCACTGCACCATCTTTTAGGCCCTTGACCAAAAATTCTAAGAACCCTAGTCTGAGCCAGAAATTCTTATTCACCAGAATGGATGTATGAGTTAAGAAAAAATTTCAACTATTTTTTTTCTGTTACATGAATAGAATCAGATGACATTTATAGTAAGTAAAGCTTAGTGAATCAAACTCAGCAATCCCAAAGCGGATTCAACCCAGTGCCCCTTGATGGATTGCTGAGTAAGTCAGAATGCATGGAGGGTACCTGCACCATGCATTCTGACCTTTCCTTTAAAAAGGAAGTAGATCCTAACATGCTATAATATGTACAAGCCTGGAAGGCATTGCGTTAAGTGAAGTCAGTCAGACACAGAAATGTGGCATGGCCCCCTTTTTATAATGCACTGAGTGGTCAAATCCTTATTGGCAGAAGGTAGAATGTGATTGCAGAGTATAGAGGTTTTCTATTTCACGTGCAGAATTTTAGTTGGAAAGAGGAAAAGGTTCTGGAGACTTTTGACTTACACAACATGAATATCTTCATGCCATCCAGATGGACTTTTACATGTGGCAAATGGAATACGTTTGTTACACATATTTTACCACTGAAAAGAGCTTAGCGAGAAAGATGTTTCTATTTGCACATCGTTGCATTTCTTTACGTCATATTTTCCAATAGCCTTTCTGGGAAAACATGCACAGACTCTGTTAGAGTTAGCTAGGGAGCCCTGCATACACAAACACTCAGTACAGGAATGTCTCTGCAGAGAAATGATGCCACACTGAGGGACCCAGCAACTCACATGCAGGGTCGACTCAAGTAAAGCTTAGTGAGAGCCCCTGGATATTTCCCAGAGAGCCCTTAGCTATTCCTTCGAGCTTGTATTCTGTGAAACCTGACTTTAAAAAGTTCTATATAAATCTTCCAATCAATAAAGGTGTGCCTGAAAAAGAGAGAGTCGCCTTTTTTTTTTTTTATCATGAACTTTGGAAGTTCAGTTCTCTTTCCAGTTATATCTTGTGACCTTTGTGATAAACAATTAGAGGGTAATTTAGTGTGATTTGGTAGCTCAGTGAAGAGACCATAAATCAGAAGTTATTTGAGATCACACTTTACCTATGTCCTCTTTTCACTGTGCAAGAGAGGGCCACTGCCCTACCCCTCCCCCGAAACCTAATTTTTTTGGATTTTGCTGATGATGTAGACCAGTCCCTCCTGCCAGCAGTTCCATACAGTGGAGGCAGGAGGTTCTGAAGAGAAAGCACACAACCAATGGTCTTTCTTTAATTTTTTAAAAAATTTTAGGTGTTAGGGCATGACTCTGGATCTCCGGCCACAAGCAAGGACCACAAGGAATGCAATCAGCAAGCAGGTAGTTTATTGAGCTGGCTAGCCAGGGTCAAGCCGTCAGGCAAGACCCTGAACTTCTTCAACGGGGATCTTATATAGGCCGTCACTGGCCGTTACAGCAAAGCCCGTGCATTTCATAGCCAATAGATTTGTAACAACATATACTTTCTCAACCAATCCATTTAAAAGTACATCACTCCTTAGCCTATAGATTCAAAGATCAGCATTTACGTACATAGGCATTGTGGCTAGTGGGCATCTGGTAATTTGGACATTTGGTTATCTTCTTTGTTTCCTTTGATTCTCAGCTCATGGCTCCTGGAGGCGGATAAGGGAAAAGTTCCTAACAGAGATAACAGATAAGGAAGGGCCATCCCAACAGGGAAGAGTCAACAAATGGTTTCATAATTTACATCCCAATAAGGAATGGCGAATGCTTTCACTCTAAAGTTCTACTAGGGAGGGGGCAGGAAAGGGAGAATTACTAATTAGTAGAGTTTTAACTCAGGAATCTCCCTCGGGGTTCCAAGGGACCTTACATAGGAATTGTGGTTTGCAATCTTTTCATCAGTAGCACTGTAGCACTGTCCTCCTGTTGTTCGTTGATTTGCTTGAGCAGGCACCAGTAACGTTCCCATTGTGAGATTTGTTGTTACTGTGTTTGGCATATCAAATACACCATGAGGAGCTTGCCAGGCTCTGTCTGTGGGCGGGATACTCTTGGTAGCTTGCCTGGCTTTCTTTTTTTGAGGGACGGGGGAATCGAACCCGGATCAGCCGTGTGCCCCTCTCAGAGAGCCCAGCAAGCTACAGAGAGTACCCCGCCCACACGGCAAAGCCTGGCAAGCTACCAAAACCTGTGATGTATTCGATATGCCAAAGACAGTATCAACAAGTGTCACAATGGAGATGTTACTGGTGTCCACTCGAGCAAATCGATGAACAATGGGAGGACTGTGCTACAGTGATTTACAGTGATTTACGATCCTGCTAATGATAGGGTTTCATACAGAATACATTACAAGACCACACACTCCACCGATGTCCTCTTTCCTCCACCATCGTCTCTGTTTTCTTTTACCACCAATGGCTGGACTGGACCTATGCAGCTTACTTGGGTACAGAAGCTAATGTCAGCCATGGTCTGACTTTTGTGGTTCTTATTTTGTACTTAAGACTTCTCCCAGGAATGATTGTGGAAAAGGAAATGATATCATAGTATATCTCATCCAATTAACACTTTTAGCAAGCTGTTTCCATTTGCTGTATTTTATATTACCATGAATCAAAGTAGAGACTTAGATTTTATTGCCAAAGTCGCTTCCATCTTAAATAGACACTACTTTTTTTTCTTCACAAGTAAACATTTTTGTATTTACTTTATGAAGACGTCTTGGCTTGGCTATTTTCTATTTTTATAAATATTTGTAATTTACTCACACTGTTTACATATTAGACCTAAAAACATTTTGTTTTATTTATTGGTCAATAGTTATGCTGTTCTCTCTTATTGTTAGGTTTTGACAGATTGTTCTTAGAAAAATTGCAAATTTTAAGGTTTTAGAAGACAATATTTAAAAGTGTAATAAATCAAAGTTTTAAACATTACCTATAGTAGGTAATAGGGCAACTGTAAAAAAATTGATATTGAATGTGGTGACACTTCCCAACCAAAAAACAGACATGGAATAAGAAATGGAATAAGAAGACAAACTTGCCGTAGACTAATCAGAGAGAGAGAGAGAGGGAGAGAGAAAACATAGAAAAGAAAGTGCAAAGTAAAATTGTAAAAGCAAATATATATATATATATATATATATATATATATATTGCTTTTTGGGTCACACCTGGCGATGCTCAGGGGTTACTCCTGGCTCATGCACTCAGGAATTGCTCCTGGCGGTGCTCAGGGGACCATATGGGTTGCTGGGAATCAAACCTGTGTTGGCCATGTTGGCTGCATGCAAGGCAAACGCCCTACCCGCTATGCTATCCACTCCAGCCCCAAATATATATTTTTTAAATCAACACAATGCAAATAACTAAAATGTATTAGTTAAAATAGACTGGTTTTGAAAACAGGAATACAAACTTTAGTTATCTGCACTTATAAAAGATCCATTAAGAACTTAGAGACATACGAAAATTAAAAGAATGTTACACACTTTAATTAAAAAATTTTAAAATTTAACTAAAGAGCCTTACTTTTAGTTGAGTTTTAGGCATATAGTATTCTAGTGGTATCAATCCCACTACCAGTGTCCACTTCCCTCCAACAGTGGACACTGGTGGTGGAATTGGTACTAGATTGGTGGGATTGGTACTCCCTTCCATCTTTAGGAATGATGTGATTTCTCCATCATATTTGAAAAGTTTAAGTCAATAGGAAGATGTTTCAATATAGTTTCTAAAACTTAAAGCAAGAATTGCTAGGATATCTAGAATTACCAGGACAAATAAACAGATATTAGGGGTATAACTAGAACGATCAGTTAAGGTATGTTGTTTCATTTGTGTTTGACTGAATGTCTGTTTAGTGACAGGTGTTAGTCGATAGCTTGGCTTAGAGATTCAGATATGGACTCACCTGCTAGATCAGGTCCTAGGGGAGCTTGGAGAAGGGTCACCAGGACTCCCTCTCATCCTGGCACGAACTTTGGAGGTACAGTTTACAGACTTGGCCTAGTTTGGGTCTTGTCATTAGTGTTGGGAACTGTGGAACTTGTCAATTGAAACTCAATTCACTCATCTGTAAAAATGGGATATAATGCTCGCTTGTCACTTAGGTGAATGTGGTGTAGGTTATATGAAACTTTCAGAAAAATGCTTGGTGGAGGTTCTCAATGATTGGCAGGACTTATGACTCTGCTATTTTACAAAAAGCTTTGACTCAATGATTGCAGCTGAACCTAATGGTTTTACAGTGGGACCCTCCTTCGCATCACTGCCTGAGTGCTGGTGCTTTGGGAAGGCCAGGGGAAGAATGTGGCTGGGTTTGGGCTGCTGGGGAGAGAACTTGATGCAGCAACAACTAGAAGTCCTATCATTACCTGTTATTTTACCAAAAAAAAACTTTGACTCAACAGTTCTGCTGAACCCGTTGGCAAAGTTCCATTAATAATCACCCCTTTGGCTGATAACCAATGATACTTTGTGACTATCACATCAATGAATCTATTTCCCTCCAAATAGTGGTTTTTCAGTATTTTTCATTTTTATTTAAAATTACTTATTTAATTTTTTTGGGGGGGGGGGCACACCTGGCAATGCTCAGGGGTTACCCCTGACTTTGCACTCAGGAATTCTTTTTTTTTTTTTTTTTCCCCTTTATTTTATTTTATTTTTTTAAAGTTGTAGATTTACAAATTTTTGTGCTTTGGTTTCAATTATACAATGATCAGATACCCATCCCTCCACCAGTGCCCATTTTCCACCACCATGGATAATATCCCTCCCACCCCCATCCCCCCATCCCCCCGTCTCTGTGGCAGGGCAATCCCCTGTGTTCTCTCTCTCCTTTTGGGTGTTGTGGTCTGCAAAAGAGGCATTGAGTGGCAAACATGTTCAGTCCATAGTCTACTTTCGACATGCATCTCCCCTCCTGGGAGGATCCTCCAAACATCCTTTATTTGGTGCTCCCTTCTCTATCTGAATAGCCCTTTCCTCTAGGATACCCGGCTGGCCTCTAAGTTATGGAGTAATCCTCCGCACTCAGGAATTCTTGTAGTGCTGGGATTGGGGGGAGGTTGTGGATCATATGGAATGCTGAGGATCAAAATTGTGTTGGTCATACATAAGGCAAATGCCCTGCCCGCTGTACTATGATTCTGACCCTGCAAGATAGTTTTTACTGAGTGAAGTTTATTCAGAAAGATGCAAGAGGAGAGAAAGAGAGAAAATGTGTATTTGTGTAATCTCCGGGAGGCTAGGGAAAACCCCGGTGGCTGTCCCTCTCACAGCCCACTGTCAATGGACTGGGGCCACTCTCCCGCGTGGGATAGCTCATGCCATGGGCGGATGGAGGAGGAAACGAGGGCCAGGTTGGTGATCAGTTGCCATTCATTCCATTCTCCCCATGTGCCTGTTCCAATTTCACTAAGCCCCCCATTCCAGTCTCACCCTGCCCCTCATTCCCATCTCCTCCTGTCTCTCCTGCTCATCTCTCCACACTCCCTCTCGCAGTCACGTCTCTTGTCTCTCCACGCGCCTGCTCCTGCATTCTTCCCCTCCATTCCTCTCCCTCTGCTCCCCTTGCTGGTCTCTCTGTGCTCCATCTTGCTGCCCTGGTCTCTTTCTCTGTCTGTCTCTCTCTCTCTCTCTCTCTCTCTCTCTCTCTCTCTCTCTCTCTCTCCCTCCCTCTCTCTATGTCTCTCTCTCTTCTCTTTCCAACTCTCTGTATTGGAGGCCCCCACGCCTGGCTGTCTTCGCCGGGGCCCCTTAGAGGGGAGCAGGTTGAGTTTTCCTCCCTGCCCCGACCAGGGCTCCGGCAGCTGAAGACCTCCAGAACCATCTACCACCATGCTGAGACCACTCTCTGCACACATGAAGGTACTGGCAGAGGGACAAAGCCACACGGGTTCCGGGGCCGAGATCTCCAAGCCTTCTTGGATCGGGGCTGAGCATCCTCCACCCAGATCCTCCGAATTCCAGTAGGCAGGGGTCACACCCACCAACTGGGCCCCTGGCGCCGTGTAATCCCATCAACGACCAAGACTCAGAGACTATAAAACCTAGCTCCCGGAAGAGCGCAGCCACATTCACAGCCACGCGACACCTTATCATCTCATTCCTACTTTGGACAAACTGGCAGGCTACCAAATGTAACCTGCCCACAGGGCAGAGTCTGGCAAACTCCCCGTGGCATACCCAATATGCCAAATACCAGTAACGATGATGGGTTTCATTCTCCTAACTCTGAAAGAGCCTTGAATATGGCACTTTTTAAAAAAAATCTCAGGGCTAGGATGAAGGAGACATTACTGGGGACTGCTCGAGGCAATCGACAAATAACAGGATGGTTGTGATTTGTGATTGTATTGGAGGTAGTCACCACACCCCACCCTGCAGCAAAATCAACATATCAAAAGCCCTTTTTCTGCTGCTCAAGGGCAAAAATACTACTTAGGGGTGTTTCTGTTCTCCTTAGTCCAATAACTTAATTAACAACTTAATTCTACTTCCTCATATTGGTTATTTTGTATGGACAAAGTGAGAGGTATGTTGAGCTTGTACGGTGGCTCTCCCTGGAACATCTTGCCACAGACCCAGACTACAGTGCTCAGGCCGGATTAATCATTCCTAACCCTAGTAGGGTCCGAATCTAGTTATTACTTTTTGGATCATGACAGAATTTGTCCTTGACCATGCTCTTGACTTATAGTTAAGTATTATGGTGCTTTGGCCCGGCCCATTTCGATGCCAGGGTAGTTCACCTCTTGCCATCCAGTCCCTCGTTGGGACCCTGCTTTTGGAGTGCTAAGAAGTGAGGGCAACTGAGGCTTAGGTCGAGAGAACAGATGTCCAGGAGGTAACATTATCTGGAGTCAATTAACTCCTAAATTACAAAAACATAGCATGGACTATCTTCCTGTGTTTATTCAAAAAGGACATTGCTCTGAATTAGCTATGCAAAGGACTTAAGAAGAAGAGAAAAGTAGTATTTACAAGATGATAGAGTCTGATTAGTAGATAAAGGTGACTGATCAGTTGGGGAAGCAGAGTACAAAGAAAGAGGTCACAGGTAAACAGAGGAATGGAACCACTGTGTGGGTGTAACCCAATAAACCTAAGCTCCCTGTGGCAAGGCAGAAAGGACAAACCAATGTTATCCTACATGTATTCAAGAGAGAACACTAGGTTCTCCAAAGTGGAAAAGAGCAAGCAAAGAGACATAGAGACAAATAAGTAAGGTAAACATTCAAGGGAGAACACAAGGGAGACTTGAAGAACAAACCTAGTACTTTTCTTTTTTCTTTTTTTTAGTTGACTTCATAGCTTTGCATGTTTGCATAGCTTTGCATGTTTAGGCCCTCAATTTGCAAACCTCAGTGCTAATGACTGCTTTGAATTCAGGCTCTGAGCACCTCTGGCCAATAGGTGTTACTTTTTTTCTGAACCCATCTAGCCATTCTAACATGATGCTTGCTTAAAACTCCGAATCTGAAGCTATCTATTTTTCTTTTCCTGTTTATGATTTACCATTTCATTTTAAGAGTTCAGCACCCAAATCAAGATTCAAACAGCCAGGGCATTCCCTCCATCTGTCATTCATTGACTAGACCGATAAATATTTACTGAATCTCAGACTTTTTCTGTGTCATGAAGGAAAATACCACTGTGAAGATGATCCGATTCCTACTCAGAAGGAACTTCCTGTTTAGTGAGAGCAATGAGACCAAAAAAAAAAAAAAAGCATAATTCTGCCCTCCCAGGAAAAGCAGGGAGAGGGCAAAGATGTCCACTCTCACTCCATAGTTCAACTTTGTTCTGAAAATAATAACCGTGTCAAAAGGCAAAATTTAAAATGAGAGAGAGGACAGGGGTGTGACTCTGTGGAAGAGCACAAGCCTAGCATGTGTGAGCCAGGTTAGAGCCCTGGCACTGCCAAAATACATAAATTAAGAGAATTAAAAATAAGTGACATAACAATGGAGATCAATAATTAAAACCTTTTACTCTATTACTCTAAAACCTTTTACTCTAAATCATTACTCTAAGACCAATGACAGAATATGTGGCTATAATCAATGTCATTCTTAAGAATCAATTGTGTATCCATATATTAACACTAAAGAACTGGAAAAGTTAAAATATAAGAGCAGGGATTGGAGCAATAGTACAGCGGGTAGGGCATTTGCCTTGCACACTGCCGACCCGGGTTCGATTCCCAGCATCCCATAAGGTCCCCTGAGCACTGCCAGGAGTGATTCCTGGGTGCAAAGCCTGGAATAACCCCTGAGCATCGCCAGGTGTGGAAACCCTCCCCCCTCCAAAAAAAAAAAGCCAAAATGTAAGAGCAATACACTTATGGGGCTAGAATGATAGCACAGAGGATAGGGTGTTTACTTTGCACGCGGCCAACCTGGGTTCGATTCCCAGCATCCCATATGGTCCCCCGAGCACAGCCAGGAGTGATTCCTGAGTGAAGAATCAGGAGTAACCGAGAATCAACGAGTAAATGAGCATCACCGGATGTGACCCAAAAAGAAAAAAAAAGAGCAATACACTTAAAATAATGTCAGATGTATAAAGTATATAGGACTAAATTTAACTATTTGTGCCTAAGTCCTGTACACTGAGAGCTATAGAGCATTGTAAAGAGAAATGGAATCCCTTAGTAAGTGGGGAGACAGCCCAAGTTCATGGATTTCAAAGCTGAATATTGTTATTACATGACTTCTCCCTGAAATTTTTCCATAGAAATCACTGTCACTGTCACTATCCTCTCGTTGTTCATCGATTTGCTTGAGTGGGCCCAGTAACATTGTGAGACTTATTACTGTATTTGGCATATTGAATACCTCATGGGGAGCTTGCCAGGCTTTGCTGTGTGGGCGAGATACTCTCAGTAGCTTGCCAGGCTCTCCGAGAGGGGCGGAGGAATCGAACTCGGGTCAGCTGGGGCGGCTGCATGCAAGGCAAATGCCCTACCTGCTGTGCTATCACTCCGGCCCTCCATAGAAATGTAAATCACAAAATCTTAGTAGATAATTTTTGAAGAATCTGACAAGTGGATTTTAACATTTACATAAAATAGAAAAGACCTTAAATAGCCAGAATAATCTTGAATAAAGAACAAAGTTTTGCTTCTCAACTTCAGAACTTACAGAAGTACAATAACTGAGATAAGGTAGCATGGGCATAAGAACAGAGCGGTTGACAAATGCTCTTGACAAATGCTCCTGTAGGGCATTTTCACTGTTTCTAAATAGGAATGATTAAGAAGAAGGTTGGAAAGAAGACTGAAAGGGCTGATTGCATACTTTGCATGAGAGAATTCTGGGTTTCATCCAGCCCTACATGATTCCCCAAGCACAAAGCTGGGAGTGGTCCCCAAACTCCCACTAGGTGCGATCCAAACACACACACGAAATGAATCAAACCTAAAAAAATAAAATAAATATAGGAAGATGCTTTTCTTTTACCATAACAGTATTATGTTTCAGTTTGTTATATGGTCAAAAGAATTACCTTTACAATTTCTAGCAGTTTTATGTTTTTGATGTATTGTAAAACACAGCTTTTAAGGATATTTATATATAAAGTATATGTGACATTAAACTGATTCAAGTTGTACTGATGAAGTAAACACATACACACACACACACACATACACACTCTAGAACACATCTATACTTGTAGGGTTAATGGATTTTTGGAAAGCTTTTGAAGGAATTCAACAGAATATGAAAGTTTATTTATTTATTTATTTAAAATAATGTAGGAGTATTGCTGTTTGTTCAGCCACTGATTAAGCTGATTGAATTGGGCATGAACTCCACATTACTTTTTTTTTAAAAAAAATTTTATTGTATTACCGTGAGATAGAGTTCCCAAGCTTTCATGTTTGAGATTCAGCCATATAATGATGGAACACCCATCCCTCCACCACTGCACATTTTCCACTACAAATGTCCCCAGCACTCCCCCTGCCCCATCCCAGTCCTTACCTTGACTCTATGGCAGACAATTTCCCCAATTCTCTCTCATTTTGGGCATTATGTTTTGCTCTAAATTTCCCACTACCACTCAAGCCTACCTGCCAAGGGCAGACGTGGTCACGGTCACGGTGGTCACGGTCCTCCCGTTGTTCATCGATTTGCTCGAGCGGGCCCAGTAACGTCTCCATCACGAGACTTGTTACTGTGTTTGGCATATCGAATATGTCACGGGTAGCTTGCCAGGCTCTGCCGTGCGGGCGAGATACTTTTGGTACCTTGTCGGCCTCTCCGAGAGGGGTGGAGGAATCGAACTCGGGTCGGCAATGTTGGCTGCTTGTAAGGCAAATGCCCTACCTCTGTGTTAAACTCCCCCCCGCCCTCGCAAGGGCAGACGTGAGATAATTTATTTTCCATTGCTCATTTTGTATTTGATGTATTTGATATGCCAAACACAGTAACAACAAGTCTCACAATGATGATGATGCTACTGGGCCTGCTCGAGCAAATCGATGAACAATGGGAGGACAGTGCTACAGTGCTCATTTTGAATATCATGAGAGCTTGCATGGCTGAGATTGTAAATGTAAATTTCTAGATTGTAAATGGTTGGGTTCCAGAGATATCTCTGTATGGCACTAATCCATTTTGGGATTCAATTGGGAGTCTCTGGCCCAGGGCTGCTGCTGTGCTAAAATGGTACCCAGAGGCAAATTGTGGGCACGACAGCCAGTTTTCTGGTGGGTGAGGACCAGGGACGAAGAAATGGGGCCACAGGCTCGTCACTAGTGGTTGGTAATCAGTGGCCATTTATTCAAATCTCTCAGTGTTATAATATAGGAATCATGAAGGATTGGGGAGCAGTAATTACACATAGGTGTGGTTGAACAGTCACAAACAATGAACAGTTGGAGGGTGAACTTCCTTCAGAGGAGGTTCTTCTAGGAGATCCACTCAAAGACAGAATGTCATCTAGGAATTCCAGCACTCTGATTCCTACTAGGAGATCCACCCAAGGGTGGAATTCCATCGAAGGGCATCTCGCTTTCTCCTTTCCTTTTCTGGTAATCCATTTAAACAATTATATTAAATTTACTATTTTTTAGGCAGCTCAGATAGAGAAGGGAGCACCAAATAAAGGGTGTTGGGAGGTTCTTCTCAGGATGGGAAATGCGTGATGAGAGTAGACTATAGTCCGAACAAGATTGCCACTCAATGTTTCTTTTGCAAACCACAGCATTCAAAAGGAGAGAGATAACAAAAGGGAATGCCCTGCCACAGTGGTAGGGTGGGATGGGGGGAAGGAGAGAGATAACAAAAGGGAATGCCCTGCCACAGTGGTAGGGTGGGATGGGGGGAAGGGGGGTGGGAGGGATACTGGGACTGGTGGTGGTGGAGAATGGGCACTCATGGAGGGATGGGTATTCGATCATTGTATAACTGAAACCCAAGCACAAAAATTTGTAAGTCTACAACTGTACCTCATGGTGTTTCACTAATAAAAATTTAACAAAAAAAAATTTACTTTCTTTTTTGTTCTTTGGGTCACACCCGGTGATTCACAGGGGTTATTCCTGGCTTTGCACTCAGGAATTACTCCTGGTGGTGCTCAGGGGAGCATATGGGATGCTAAGAATTGAACCCGGGTTGGCCGTGTGCAAGGCAGACACCATAGGCAAATTCTCTAGCCCCTTAAATTTATTTCTTAATAATATTCTAGTCATTTTGTATAGACACAGTAAAAGATATAGGCTTTTAAAAGATATGTGCTTAACTCTAGATTGTAAGCTTCAATGGTCTCTTTGGACTCATGGTAAAGAGTGGCTTTTCCTATATTTAAATAGTATATATTTATATAAATCTCGCTATATTTCCCAGACTACAATCATCAGGCCAGATTAGTTTTTCCTAATCTCAACTGAGTCCTTATTCAGTTACTTCTTTTTGGGTCATGACACAGTTTGTTCCATGACCGTGCTCTTAATTTTTCATATTTCTTATGGAACTTAGGCTGTCCCTTTTGAAGCCAGGGTAGCTTATAGCTTGCCCTGGGCCCATCCAAGTCCCTTGGTAGGACCCACTATTTGGGGATGTTAGGAATTAAGGTCAATCTAAGGGCAACTGAGATTTAAGTCAAATAAATACGGGTAGGGCGTTCGCCTTACACGTGGCCAACATGGCCGACCCGAGTTCGATTCCTCCACCCCTCTCGGAGAGCCCGGCAAGCTACCGAGAGTATTCGATATGCCAGGCACAGTAACAACAAAGTCTCCAATGGAGACGTTACTGGGCCCGCTTGAGCAAATCGACGATCAACGGGAGGGCCTTTACCTTTACCTTTTAAATATGATGAATGCCCAGGAGTAAATATTATTCAGAGTCAATTAACTCCCATGTTACAAAAGCATAGCATTTACTGTTTTCCTTTGTCTATACAAAAAGTACATTGCCCTAAAATAAGTTATGCAAAGGACACAAAGGAAAGAAAAAAGCAATATTTCACTTATATATACAAAATCCAGAGCTATCAGTGTTAGGGCACGGATTGTGATCTCCCTTTAACGACAAAGAAACTCCAGAGACTGCAAACAGCAAGCAAGGTTTATTGTAAGACTGGCTAGCCAGGGTCAAGCCGCCTACACAGACACGCAGGTCAGTTAGGTGAGGCAAGACCCCGAACCTCTTCAAAGGGGATCTTATATAGGCCTTCACTGGCTGTTACAGCAAAGCCCACGCATTTCATAGCCAATAGATTTGTAACAACATATGCTTTCCTAACCAATCCAATTAAGGGTACATCACTTCCTAGCCTATAGTTTAAAGATCAGCATTTTGCGTCGGTGCTTAGGAACTGACAGGTTTTTAAGGCAGTCCTGGGTCTTGCAACATGGGTCTTATGAGAGACATCCGGTTATCTGGTCTGACCCCCACCCTTCGAGTACCTGTATCTGAATTCCTTGCTCAGGGGTAGAAAAACCAGTTATTTTGCAGTGCAGGCTCCTATAAAGCGGATCTGAAAAAGCTTATCTAGACCTGTTCCTTGAAAAACAAGTTATTTTGCAATGCAGGTTCCTATTAAGCTAAGCTAAATTAATTCTGGTGGTAGTCCATTTTGGGCCTGTCCCTTACAATCAGAAGGTTTGACTTTACAAGTTACAGTGTCTGATTTGGAGACAACTGTGATTAACAGATAGTGGAAGAAGACAAATGCAGAGGACTGGGAGTGCCCTGACAGAATTGGTTGTGCCTTAGGACCACTGAGTGGGTGTAACTCAATTAATTGAACAGAATTTACTTAGAAATATATGAAGGGAAAGAGAGGAGAACATGATCAAGATTGATCACAGACTTCCCCAGGGTGGAAAAAGCAAGCAACTAAAAATATGTGTTCTAGGGAGACTGTGGGCTTGCTAGAGCAAGTCTCTCTCCGTTCTTTGGAACAGCTTCTCCACCTCTGGAGCTTGTTCCTTGAGCATCCACCCATTTTGTTTTTGTTTTTGTTTTTTGGCCACATTCAGCTGTGCTCAGGGCTTGCTCCTGGCTCTGCACTCAGGGATCACTTCTGGTGGGGGTGAAGGGATCATATGGGGTGTCAGTGATCAAATTTGGTGAGCTGCATGCAAGACCAGCACCCTACAGGCTATACTATCACTCCAGCTACTCATCCATACTTTTTGTATTCCAAACTCTTGTTTCTTTACTTACCTCTATGTCCAGGAGAAAGTCCATAGATGATCATGATTGGCCCTTGTATGTATCATCCACTCCTTTCTTTTACTTCTATATGTATTTGTGACTCAATTCTTCCCCACATAAACCAAGACATTATTTTCACTCAACTACCAGGATAAAAATACCCAGACTGGGCAGACCGAGATGACTTGTCACTCCTCTGACAATCAGTATAACTCTAGCTCAGGACTTCTTACTAGAAATTGCTGAAAGAGGCTCATTTTCTCACTCTCCTCTGGGAATATACTTGGGAGTGGGGGTTATTTAGGGCACACCTTGTAGTCCTGGGGGTTGTTTCTGGATCTGTGGTCAGGAGCAAGTCCTGGCTGTTCCTGAGGGCCAGAGTGGTGCTGGTGTTTTGAGCTGGGATAGGCTGCATGCAAGACAAGTGTCTCATCCCTGTGCGATTTCTCCAATCTATTCCTCTTGGACTATGTTTACATTCTCCTCTTTTCTACACCATGTTCCTCTTAGCAAGTGACCCTGCATCACATGAATATGAAGAAAGCAAATAAAACTGTTCATCATATGAAAACTTACCCTTATCTTCCCACTACCAGATCCAAACACCTGGTGGCATTACCAGACAATTTTCCTCTGCTGCTCCCCTGTTTGGCAAGAGGTTTATTCTTCCTTCTTTTTTCCTCTTCTGAGTGCTCTGTGTTCTATTCTCTTTTTTGGTCTGTTCTTCCTTGATTAGGGTCGCTGCCTTCCTTGTCTTTAATTAATCCCTTTCTACTGAATCTATTAAAACACGGTCACAGTCACGGGTCTCCCGTTGTTCATCGATTTGCTCGAGCGGGGCCAGTAACGTCTCCATTGTGAGATTTAATTGTTACTGTGTTTGGCATATCGAATACATCACGGGGAGCTTGCCAGGCTTTGCCGTGTGGGCGAGATACTCTTGGTAGTTTGCCAGTTTCTCCGAGAGGGACGGAGGAATTGAACTCAGGTTGGCCATGTTGGCTGCGTGCAAGGCAAAAGCCTTACCCGCTGTGCTATCACTCCAGCCCCCACAGAGGGTAGAGTATTTGCCTTGCACGTGGCCAACCCAAGTTCGATTCCCAGCATCCCATATGGTCTCCCGAGCACTGCCAGGAGTAATTCCTGAGTGTAAAGCCATAAGTAAACCCTGTGCATCGCAGGTGTGACCCAAAAAGAAAAAAAAAAGAAAGAAAAGCTTCATGACTAATTAAAAAACACTCCAACATTTGTAAAGATCTTCCTCCCAATGCTCCCAGGTGGAAACTATGGAGACATCAGAACACTTATTTCACTGACACTTGGCCATCGTCATAGAACACAAAGCCTATTTTGTTAAAAAAAAAAAAGTGTGTAAAATTCATGCAATTTATTAAAACAATACTGAAGGTAAAAAAAATGTGTTTGGCTTCAAAAACACACAGCACTACATTCCAAACTTGCTGGCCACATCATGCACTTTGAACTGGTGTATGGTCCTCATGACCCCATGGCTGGCTAGAGCTGTGGTTTGCCACCACTGTCCATCATCATGCGAACCTATTGTCTGTCATTCCCATAGGCCAGGGAAAGATCAGCACTTAGAGTCTGGCTTCTACTAAATGTATGTTGTGCTCACACCACCGAGAAGTAGAAAACCCCTGAGCTCAATCATTGGAATTGGGGACATCTGTGCCATCCATGTGTGTTATCTAACTGACAGCTTCTGCTCCAAAGATGGGTTTTGGAGCTTCATTTCCTTCTTGAACTTTATTTCCTGCAAGGGATGTAGCAGTCATGCCCTCATCTATCACTCCTTCTTTGCGGCCCTTAATTCAATCCTCTGCCCACTTTGCTCCAGGAAAACCCATCTTAATCGGTCACTCCATGCCACTAAGGCCAAAGGCACACAGCTTCTTCTCTTGCTTTCCAGAACACCCAATTCTGAAAACCTAATTTTCTCCTAACTACATAGCTTTTTTTTCAGACTCCTTTGCTGGTACCTCAACGTCTCTGTTCAAACCCTAATATTTTAAGAGTAGTCCAGAGCCCTCTTCTGTTAATTCCTCATCCCAGCCAGTTCATGTCTTTTGGTATTCATTAGGATTCCTCCATAAGTGTCTGTATGCTAGGTCTTTCTCCGGGCTGTAAATGCAAATGACGTTGCTATTTCTAACTTGAATGGCTCAGAGGAATCTTAAAATTTCCTTGGCACAGCCTAAGGAAAATTTAAACAAACAAACAAAAAGTCATGTTAGGGACTGAATCCAGGGCTTAATGCAGATGCTAAGCAAGTTCTCTGAGATACAGTCCCAGCCGTCACAAAGTAAACTTCTGATGTTTTCCTTCCCATCGTCTCTGGCAGAGCCAACATCCTCTTTCCTGATCCTTACTTCTCATCCACTGCTCCCCATCTCCCAACAAACATTCCAACCTATAACACGTTGCTCTTGATTCTATCTTGAAATCATGTCTTGCAATGATTAGAGACTGTCCACAATCTGACCCACAAATCTAACCCACCCTCTTGTCTGTCTCTTGCTCTCCTCCAGACTAGTATTTCTGCGTTAACTCCCACCCCACTGGAATCCACTCAGGCACCATAGCCTGAAGGAGAAAACAAATAGGAACGTTTCAATGAGTTTTTAAAAAATTATATCCCACCATTTTCTTCTGGTTCAGAGAGTCTCATTTGATAGATCTGCTGTGAATCTCATGTGATGGGGTTTGAGCATGTGGGCAAGTTGTGGATGGATGTACGATGAGTCTTGTAAGGAAAGTGCTTTGATCTTGGGTCATCCGTTCCTCTGAATGTCACCAAGTAAGGTTATGTCCCTCCAGATGCTTTACCATCACCTTCCTCAAGTGACCCACGAGACCTCTGTATGTGGGAGAACGGTGTCTTTAATCTTGATCTTAAGCAATGAACCTCACTATACTATGAGTGGAAATGGGGCCAGCTCTGAGCAGAGCCTGACCACCTTTGAATTTCTACAGGTAGTCTCTTATATCTCTCATGAGAACCCCAGCACTCCTAAAGGGACTGATTCTCCTGCCCAATCCTACAGCCTTGGGTGACCTGGAAGGAGCATGTTACACCAGTGAGGCAAAATTGCTATTCAGGCAAATTCTTGGGGTTGATGGTTGCCACACTTTGACCTGACCTTAGCCGACAGACAGACCACTTCCTTGATGTTAGACGAGGCAAAGGTGACCAGGTCCACTAATAAAGAGTGAGTAGAGCAGTTGATATACCACATTCAGACAGGCTCAGATGCATTCTACCTCTCCAGGCCACACAAGGCATACCTGTGGGGGCAAATGTCATGGCACAGCAAGGAATCAAGAACCCAAGACGGAGAGAATTTCTTGTACCTAATATAACTGGGCAGAATTCCTTTCCAAACTCTGACCCGTGAGGGTGCTGGTGGCTTGAGACCATCTTGTCCCCCCACTGCTCCTCTCCCCAGCACGGCATGGAGCAGTGACGCCCTTTTCTGCAGTGGAAGGTCCTGAGGTGAGGCTGCTCTTCCTGGGGCTGGTGGTTACCCTGCATCTCCAGGAAGGACTCAGTGCCTCTGCCCTAGGAAGTGCCTCCCTGAGAGGACAGATTTATTGATTGAGGTGCCTAGTTAGGAGGCTGCTGGGAGAATAGTTAAATACGAAATAAAATCCACCAAACTTCAGCTTCTGCTTCAAGAGACATTTCCTGATCTCTGTTGTATTCCATTCCTGGGAACAAGCAAATTGTCCTTCCTACCATCGTGTGTGGCAAGCATTCTCTTTGTTTGATGGACTGGAGCAGTGGCTTGAAGAGAGGGGGAAGATCTTCCATAGTCCAGAGCTGCTGAGTGGGGGACTTGGGCTTTGAACATAAATATTTGAATTCTTTCCCTCTCCCTCCCTCACTCCTCATCTCTCTCAATGATGTTGCACAAACCACTACTAGTTTCCTAACTCTTCTCTTTACCAAATCTCATCCCTTGTAATCTTTTTTTTTTGGTGGAAATTATTTCAACTTACAGGATAGATTTCAATATCTAAGAAATAGTTCTTTTGAAATAAAAATCTCAGGTACTGGAGAACCCCCTATATGCCATTGGGCTATGCTAGCAAGCGACAGGGATGAATGGAGTCATTATTGGTGCCTGCTCGAGCAAATCAATGATCAACAAGATGGGAAGTGACAAGTGACAAGTGACTGGAGAATATTCGAAGAGAGTAAGCTTGGAGAACCCAAAAAGCAAAACCTCTCCTCACTGCAACGGCTGCTCCAGCGCAAGGTGTTGGGGGGGGGGGTGCCTAGAACTCCCACCCTACAGTCAGTGGACTGAGACAGTCTTCATGGGGACACCCGAAACCTGAGCCCTGCCAAGTGTCCAGTGATCACAGAGATGGTGCAGAGAGGGTCCGTTGCAGGCCCTCTCCCCCTGACGGATCCTGGGAGGAACTATGGGCTCCTGTGAGAGAGAGCCATCCTAATTAAAGGGGCATGCCAGGGCAGCCCCAGGCACCTGCATCTCAGAGGTGCCGTCCCTGCCCCCGCCTGCCCCCAGGTACCTTCTCAGGCCCTGCCCTGTGCAGAGGGGTAGGTGCTAATTGCTATGTGGTCTCTGCCACCTCTCTGGGGCCTATTGTCAGCAGCCCTTCAGGGCTTGCTGGTGGGAAACCAAGGGTTTATCTGTGTTATGCTGTTCAGGTCTCTGCCATCACCACCTCTTTTGATCCCCTGTATTGATTGGATTTTTGACTTTCAACCCAGCCCTAAGAAAGGCCCAGGTCTTCAGGCCCTCATGAGTGTGAAGAGAAGTGCAGGGCATGTAGAAATGGACGCTATCTCCTCAAATGGGCTGCTGGATCCAAGCCAACAACTGCTTCTCATGTTCTTTTCCACATGTCACTTTTTTTTTGTTTGTTTATTTTGTTTTTGATCACATGAAGAAATGCTCAGGGTTTACTCTTGGCTCTGGGCTCAGGGGTCACTCGTGTTGATAGTCAGGGGTTCCAGGGATGGAACTGGGGTCAGTGGCTTACAGGCAAGGCCTTTCCTCAAGTACTGTCTCTTCAGTTGCTCTTGTCTCATTTTTATGCTAATGATTTCACCCCAAGACTAGACCCCAGTGACTCCTACCATCCTCCACAAGAACGGGCTGCTTCCTCCACACTGTCCTCCTGGGCCACAGCTTCCCCACCTGCATCCAAGCCGAACTGCACTAGTGGGTGGGTGGCTTTTGTTTTGTGAGGAAACCCAGGAATGTTCTGGAGGCCAAGTGAGGTTTTGCTCCTGCATGCAGCAGAGCCAAGTCTCCTTTTCTGAAGAAGGTGAGAGAGACCATTGTTGGCTCTGCAGGGTTAGTGTGAAGAGCTGGGAGCAGACAGACCCTGGTTGACCCCTGCTCCCATAGATGTTATATCTGGTGCAGTGGGCTTGGCAAGGCCCAGAAGAGCAAAGGTGGGCATGAGTCAACACCTGAACTGATGTTCTTCGAGCTTCTCCTTTCTTTGCATCCTCCATCCATGCTAGTTTTTGACTTGTCTTCTTGCTCCCTCCCTGTCACCCTTACTGCCAGTCTGGACCACCGCCTTCCACTCAGAATGGACTCCGCCCAAGATCCCCATGATCCCTGTGAGTGAGTGAGCATGCAGCAGTTACTCACAACAGGGTTCTCTTCTGAGGAACCCCAGGTCACCTTATATTTGTTGCAAAGTCCCCCTGCACCAGTCAACCCCTCTGCTGACGGGGATGACTTTCCCAGAAACCCTTCAGGGTCCCTGGATGGACAGTGCTCTGGGGGTTTCTTCAAACGTTTCTCCTTCCTCTTATTCTTGAAAATTTGACATGGATTGGGTTTCTGTGTCCATCAGTTATGGGGAGCTCTGAGCTTTTTACACGTAGGAACCCTGTGGGAAGGGGACCTGGCAGAGAAGGAGAAAAATGATGGAAATAAGCATGTCCTTGACATGGCGGTTACCTCTGGGTGGGAGAGAAGAAAACTCAGGTTTGCCCATGACTAAGACTCTCCTTCAGCTCTGGGTTTCTGAGCAGGAGTAACCTAGCCAACAGGGCTTGCTCATGACTGTGTAATACAGCACGGGAATAAACAGGGAGTAGAATACTTTGGTCTGTGTTCAAAGTTCCCAGAAAGAATGGCATGGAGTGCAGTGAGAGCAGACAGGCAGTGTGATATCCTAATTGTGGTCAACATAGAGAGATGTTAGAGGTGTTGAGGATCTGAGATTCCCAGAATTTAATTAACTAATTAATTCATCTATCTATTTGTTTGTGTTGGGGTCACACCTGGAAATGCTCAGCGGTTACACCTGGCTCTGCACTTAAAAATCACTCCTGATGGTGCTTGAAGAACCATACGGGATGATGGGGATGGAACATGGGTTGGCATTTGCAAGGCAAGTACCATACCACTGTGCTACTGCTCAGGCAATAAAATTCCTAGAATTTGAATAGGGTAAGAAGTAGGAATTGAGGCCAGTGGTACGGCCCATGCTAAATCGTGGAAGGTTGTTGGCAAGTTCAGTTCTTCGTGATGGTCTAGATGTGCTCCAAGGGTATGGTGGTTGGAACAGCTGAGTCTGAGTCTGGCTGAGTCCAGGTGGGTCCCAAAGCACTCTATGCCCACAGATGAGTTCTTGGGGTCCCTCGCGGGGTCCTGGGACTCTCTCTTTATAATGTCTTGCGTTTTGGAAGAGTTCTATTAAAGCCCGAGTCTTTGCAACTGCTCACCTCTTTGTCCTCCCTTTATTCATCTGCACGTGCTGGACTCTCAGCTTTCCAGGGTCTCCTCTGACATCTGCAGGCTGGTACCCTGGAGAGCCAGATACTGTGGGTTTATATGTGGTTGTAGTGAAAGCAACAGGCCAACTGAACAAAGTATGAAATCAAAAGTGGGCTCCTTAATGGACAGTGTCTCTTCAGAATCACCTTGAAAGTCAGATTTAATGGATAATTTTCAGACTCTCCACAGGAGAAAAGGGATAGATACAGAATGATGTCTCTCATATGTGCGACTTGACTTAAAGATACACAACGAAGGTCCACAGGCTGTTTAACAGGAGAAATGAGTCACACAAATGAGTTGGTGGGGAAGGTTTGAGAGGAAGGGGCCTTGGGGTCCTTGGGAGTGGGAGGGAGCACACTGGAGATGGCTGTGGTGTTGGAATTCTGCACATGAGAAACCTTTACTAATAACATTGCCGACCACAGAATCTCAATAAAAAGATTCTTGTTACCTCCACCATTTTTTTCCACACAAAGGAAGGAGTGACAAAATATTAAAAAACAAAATACAAGCTGCTTCATTTCCAGGGATCTTCTCCCACACTTCCCTCCAACCTCAGCCCCATTAGACAGAGCCTATGTGGTTCTTTCACAAGATTGATTCTTCTAGATACTTCCTCTTTCATTCACATTTCTCAGAATATTGACAATAAGAAGATACAGAGAATGAATAGGAGATGTTTGTCCTAGTGGAAACACTGATACTGATCACGGCAGGAAAATCATGACTGCTTCCGGGTCTAGGGACTATGACTCTGCTGGTCTGGCCACACACCTGGAGTAGGAAGTCATCTGGGACCTGCATGCTCTGGAGACATGACCCAGAGGCTCTGATTGACTAGGCTTGCCATCTTTGCCGATCATCCTGGAAGCATGGTGTCCTTTTCATAAGCTCTGTTTTTCCTTGACTGCTCCTGACTAAAGCCCATAATACCTCCCCTCAGGACCCCATGCCTCTTAGCTGAGCCTTTCTGCCCTGAGGCTGCATTCCCTCCTGGTTCCAGGAAGCTGTAAATCACCCAGAGGCTTCCAGAAGGGCCCCTGTTCTCCCAGCTTTCCGCAAAGGGCATGTCAGTGAGTTGGGCAGATGCAGCAACGTGTTCCTGCCTTTGCCCCTTGATAAGCCACCATCTGAGGGACTGGAAGAGAGGGGAGGTTGTTGTTACCACAGTGTCTGTTTCTCCTACTTCTCTGGCAGAGCAAAGACTAACCAGAAGGTCAAATGTCACTTTCTAGTTCAAGGACTCATTTAGTTTATATTTTTATTCATTCATTTATTTTTGGTTTTGGGGGCCACAGCCTGTGGTGCTCAGAGCTTACTCTTGGCCCTGTGTTCAGGGGTCACTCTTGGTGGTGCTCAGGGGATCATCTGGGGTGCTGGGAATCTGTTGTATGCAAGATAAACACATTTCACTACACTAAGTGTCCATGACCCTCCACCACTATCCTTATGTCACCTCCAGTTGGCCTCATTATTTCCCCTTATACTCCCTCCACTGCTTGGTTATCTGAATTTTGTAACCCAAGGCCCAGAGTTTTTCATGGTTCCGTGTTGTCTATTCCTTTGTGTTGTCTGTCTACATACCACAGATGAGTGAGACCAGCTGGTATACGTTCTTCTCCGTTTGCCTTATTTTGCTTCTCGTGACATCCTCCAATTCTATACACGTGGCAGCAGATTTCATGAAGCCCTGGTTTAAAAGAGTTGTTGCTGTTGTTGTTGTTTTGGGACCACAACCTGCAGCATTCAGGAGGGTCACTCATGTTGAATCTCAGGGAACATATGGCATTAGGGATGGAACCCAGAGCTTCACACATGCCCGGCACATGTACTGCTGGGCTACAGTCCCGGCCCCACCATCCTGGTTTTCACATTCCCATGATTGACCTTTTGGGAAGGGGGTGACGGGCAGAAAAAATACCTGTTCACTGGAGACAGTTGGCCAGTCAACCCCTCTGGCCCTCATTTTCCTTGCTGGATGGGGAAGATAATCATACCTTTCCTGTCCACCTGGCAGGGCACTTATTTATAAAATTACATATGTGAAGGAAATGCTCTTCAGGTGTCAAGAGCTGTTATTAGGATTGGTGAGTAACCTAGATGTCTTGGAGAACATCAGGAGCGCCAGTGGCTGGGCAGGGATGCTCTGAGAATGGAGAAAGCCTTTTATCCAGCTTGAGTCTGTGTAGGAGGAAAATTGTTTGAGAGAAAAACAACAGTAAACACCAACCATTTACTGTCTTTTAGTTTAAAAAATCCAACAGTGGAATATTTTGATATGATGTCATAGTCACTGTATCACTGTCATCCCGTTGTTTGTCGATTTACTCAAGTGGGTGCCAGTAATGTCTCTATTCCTTCCAGCCCTTCGATTTTAGCAGCCTCTCCTTACTCGTTTTTTCCAGTGATTGGAGGCTCTTTCA
This sequence comes from Sorex fumeus, assembly GCF_029834395.1. NCBI lineage: Eukaryota > Metazoa > Chordata > Mammalia > Eulipotyphla > Soricidae > Sorex > Sorex fumeus. The sequence goes on from NW_026606063.1 coordinate 5,386,434, forward strand.
GGGTCAGGGGAATGAGACCTGTTATTGTTACTGTTTTTGGCATATCGAATATGCCACGGGGAACTTGCCAGGCTCTGCCTGTATGGGCGGGATACTTTCTGTAGCTTGCCAGGCTCTCTGAGAGGTATAGATATATATATTTTTCTCTCTATGATTTGTTGCCTAATGTCTGAACCCCATCAAATATGGTGTGGTAATTATGGAAAACGGATAGGAAGTGTCTTATGATGTGTCGCCTGGAGAAGCAGCCGCACAGTCTGGAAAGTGGCCTGGAGCGTGGTGGCGGTTGGGTAGTGGAGGTCGGCTGTCAGGGCTGGGTCCCTTGGGGTGGGGAGTGCTCTCACCTGCCCCACTCTGGGGTGCCCCGAGTGAAAACATCCTGGCATGGAGTGTTTGATATAATATCCCTTATACATCATATATATATCATATATATCATATTTTGATATATATACATCATACATATCATAATATGATATGCTTTATATATCATATATATCATAAGCATACACATATATAATGCAAAAGGTTTGATTCCTGGCACTGAGATCAGGTGTGACCCCCAGTCCCTGCGCTTGGAGTGGCCCTTAGATCTGCAAGGTGTATGACTCCACCCCCCCAATATTAACCTTTTTCTTTTCTAGTGAAATGTGCTGTGGGTAAAGAAAATGAACTGAGGGCGTGGGTGTAAGTGTACAATTGGATGAAAAGAGAAGAGTGAGTGGCCCAGGGGTTCAGGGTGGCAGTCAGCCTTCTGCGGGAGGCTGGCCTCTACCACGGCAAGAACACAAGCTAGAGGGCAGGAAAGCCTGCACAGAGAGGGACCTCACTGTGGCCAGGCCTTCTGAGAAGGTCCAGAGCTTTCTGGAAACTCTGCTGGGCACAAGGTTGGGTGGGGGGTGGAGAGAGAGGGTGTAGGTGAGGGGAAGGGCCGGGCCCTCAGAGAGCGCAGACTTCTGCAGACTTCAACTTGGCAATGTGTTTATTTTTGTTCCTTCTTGGGACCCACGAAGAAGACACTCATGTCCCTGGAGGCTTAGGGGTTTCTCTGGCTCCCCTGTGGTCTTGTGGACCTCACAGGCCTGCACACAGTGGGTTAGACACCAGGGCACTTGTCAGGAAAGAAGGAGGGCTTTCTTATGGTGCTGTGACAACATTCAGCTCCAACTGAGAATTCACCCCCAGGTTGAACGCTGAGGAGCCTTCTACTGGGAAAGAAAATGCTTCTTCCAGAATATTTCCCTACTTCATGAGCTCTTGAAAAAAAATTAGTGAGAGGAAAGGAAATATTTCACAAATATTTTGCTGAAAAAAGAAGGAACTGTATGAAGTCAAAGTCTTTGGCCAATCTCACTGTCACCAAAATAAACTCTTGACTAGAGGAATAAAATTGGAATGAAACAGAACCTTCTAGAGGGTCCTATTCCCTCCCCCACCTCAGCATACCAGTAGGACAGGATTCTGTAACAGGTGCAGTTTGAGGGGAAGAAGTCAAGACCCCCTCATAGTGGTACCAGACTTCTGGACTCTCACTAGAGTGGGAGCCGGCAAAGCAGATTCAGAGCTCATGGTTCCTCGCAAGTACTGAGGCTCAGACTTAAGACCAGGTCCCTGAGGCCAAGCTCTTCCTAGGCACCCCCTTTCGCTCGGTGGCATCCTGAACTCTCCCTAGAGGCAGGCTAAGAGAAAGTGAGGCTTCCTCAGGTGGGGGCTTTGGGAACACAGGAGTCTTCACTTACAGAGCAATCAGGGAAAGAAGGTCCCCAAGTTCCGTCCTCTCTCTCCTCCTCCCTTCTCCTTCCCTTCCGAACAATGTCTCAGTCCTTCCCTCACTGATATTTCAGCCTGATAATTCCTCACTGGGGAGTGTCCTGTGAAGGGCGGGGTGTTCAGCAGCTGTGAGAGGCCTTTAGCACCCTTCCTCAGCATGGCAAGAAATCATGTTTCTCATACATTGCCAAGTGGCTCCTGGTGTGGGAGGAAAGATCCCAAGCAAAGAACCATGATCTTATATGACCAACCCGTTTCCCCTGACTGAAGACCAGTTGGAATCTAGGGGGTAAAACCAGGCCCCATTGGGCTGTTGGGCCTGACAGGTGGAATATGCCTTCTGGCGTAAAGAAAGGCTGATGGAGTGTCCTCCCCTGCTCAGCATGCGTGCCAGGGAAATGATCCCCTTTTGAGAGTCTGCTGAGTGACCTCCAGGGTCCTCACAGGACTGAAGGGGGATTGCAGCTGTGTGTGTGTGTGTGTGTGTGTGTGTGTGTGTGTGTGTGTGTGTGTGTGAAGGAGGGCAGTGTGGACAAGCGGGAGTTGGTGTATGAGGTTGTGAATGTGAGCGTGTGAGGAGGAAAAGACTTGGGTGTATGTAGGTATGAACACGTGCATGTATGCGAAGAGGTGGGTGGAAACATGGATGTGGACATTGCGTGTGTGAGCCGAATGTGAACACGTATGTAGGTGAATGTGAATGTGAGTTGCGTGAGCCTAAATGGAAACACGTATGTAGGTGAATATGAGTGTGTGTGTGTGTGAGTGTGAACGTGGGTGTGTATGTATGTGTGTGTGAGCATGAGTGTGTGAGACTGTCCGTGTGAGCATGTGAGCTTGAGTGTCAGGGGGACCCCTGTGGCTGACAGGGGTTAAATGCATGTACATCTACACCACAGGTAAATGCACACTGGGTGGAGGAAGGCCGCTGGCTGGTAATTAGGGTGCTTGTGTTATTCTTGTGTTGCTGAGGATACAGTTACAATGGTAACCTTTTATAGACCCATTTACAAGGTGGAACCAACTGAGTCCAGAGGAGCGAGGTAAATTGCTGAGGTGAAAGGCTGGGTATTTCATCTTGGATCCCAGGCTCCGTGTGGTGTGTATTCCTCCAGGCTGTAGGAGTTCCCTGATGGTGCCTGGTCGGGTTGCTGCAGACCTGAAGGGTAAGAGCCTCTGTGGTTATGGAGGCTATGAATCAGCTGTGTGGTGGCTCAGGCCTGGCGCTGCCGCCTTCCCTGTCTTCGGTCAGGGGGAGGGGCAAGCAAGTAACTCTAGAACAGAGCCCAGGACCATGGTCAGCTGGCAGCAGCAGCACCTGCTCCCCTCATATCTACATGCACCTTCCCCTGTGCCCTTTGACAGGAGGGTTGAGAGCAATCTTTGGTGTAAGATTGTAGGAGTCTTCCTGTATTATGCAAACCCTGGGCCTTTGCCAAGAACTCTCCATGCCCCGAGGCTCTGAACTGCTTCCTTCCCATTGGCCCACTTGGTTTCGTTTTATTGGGAGGCGTAGTTTTCTAGTGACAGAGCTGTCATAACTGCCAGTGTCTCTTGGGAAGCAGATACCTGAGTGCAGGGGACCTCCTCGGCCAGCAGTGACAATGACAGCAGACGAGTTGGTTTTCTTTGTGAATGGCAGAAAGGTAAGCAGGAGCTGACCTTTGGTCGGGCATGCCTGCTTCCCCTGAAGGCACCTGTGCCCTTCTCCTCTTCCTCCTCCTCTGTTTCATGTCACGTCTTACTCTGCTCCTCTTCATCTCACCCCTCTGAGTGTGGCTTCTGTATTTCGGGTCACACTGGGGACCTTTCCAGGAGACTCAATAGGACAGGGAGTGAGGGGGAAGGGAAGTGTGGAGGGAGGTGTCTTGCCAACTCTGCAGGAGAGAGAGGCTGGCATGCAGATGAGAAAGGAGCACAGGGCTCTAGGTGAAAGTGGGGGCATCCACTAGGCCCCATTTCTGCATGTCATAGAAACTATCCGAAAGCTTTCACTACTCTGCTGAGAGAAGGAACGGGAGCTCCCTCTTCAAAAGAGGCTGGAAGATGCACTCAGACTCCCCTTCTGTCTCTCATTGCCGAAAGAGGCTTCTGATTTGTGAGGACAGACACTGACATCTTGTGGCAAGTCTCCGTGTTTTCACTAAAGCCTGCTTTCTTCTTCCAACTGAATGTCGTGGAGAAGTATCAGAAAGCTTTAGCTTTGATAAAGATGACCCCCGTGGGTCACCCTCACCAGTGCAAGAGCAACCAGGCAGGTGGGAGAGGGGAGAGGAGGGAGTCTCCGGTCTCCTACCATCCTCGAAGCCCCACAGGAGTCAAACTTTGCAGTTTGAGTGCAGGTGCAGAAACAGTGGGTGCAGACCCCGTACGCTGTCCTCACCTCAACTCACCCTTCCGCATCTGAGGAGATGCGCAGCTTGACTCCAGCTGCCCGGTGGAAATATGAGGAGCCTTGAGTGCACCTTGGGAAGAGGTGTGTGGTCATTGTGTATGACTATATTCCCAGAAGCCACCCCCCCCCCAAAGGGCAATTTAATTTGTTTTGCTTTATTGAGCCTTTATTTTTTGGGTCCCAACTAGTGCGCAGAAAGTCCAGGGGCCACACTGCTGATTCTTGGCCATTGACTCAGCACAAGGGCCTGAGAATTCTGTTCTACTCAGACCCTGCAATGTTGGATGGATATCAGGACCGCACTGCTGCAGGCCCCTCAAGGGATTCCAGGGCAGTCCTTGGTGATAGTCGGAGGACCACATGGTGGTGGGAATTAAACCTGGGTTGTGTCCAGGCTAGACGAGCAACCTAATGGCTTTGCTATCCCCCAGCCCTCTATCTGTACTTTGGAGTTGAGAAACTGGGTGACTTTCTATGTAATTTCCTTTTTTTTTCTTTTTGGGTCACACCCGGCGATGCTCAGGGTTTACTTCTGGCTCTGCAATCAGGAATTACTCCTGGCGGTGCTCAGGGACCATATGCGATGCCGGGGATTGAACTCTGGTCGGTAGAATTCAAGACAAATGCCCTCCCCGCTGTACTATCACCCTGGCCTAACAATGTAATTTTCAAGAACTAAAATGTGTTTAATAGGCCACTTGGTTGTTGACTTTCCTAGGTGTGTTTGGTGAATAGAAAGGGAATTCCTGGAGTCTGGGCTCGTCCTTGCTATCAAGACAGTTGGAGTCAGATGTCGTAGTGTCCCTAGAAGGCTCTGGGAGTGTGGTCAAGTCTGTTTTTCGGGGTTCAGAGTTGTCTTTCTGTGCTCATTGCTTCTCAGGAATGACATCTAGCAGCAAACCAAGAGTTAGTGCACTGCAGTAGGAAAACTTACATCCAGTATTCTCTAGCATTTAGTTATACTCAGCAATTTCTTTGCAGAGAGTCAAGCAGCAGCTTGACTCTTCCTGTAAGTATAACTTACTTCCCGTAAGTGTAACTTGGCAGCTTCTGGGAGAATTTTCTAGGCAATGTTCACATAGGTGAGTCGCTGTGTCATGATTTCCAAGGTCCCATTCTACATGAAGACTTGACTATTTCTGAAGCCATTTATTTGGGCGTGATGGTCCCAGACTGCTCTTCTCTGAAGAATGTTTTTCTTAAAATATAAGATCTAAGGGGATGGGGGTGGGAAGGATACTGGGACCCGTGGTAGTGGAAAATGGGCACTGGTGGAGGGATGGGTATTTGATGATTGTATAATCAAAACCCAAGTACAAAAATTTGTAAGTCTACAACTGTACCTCATGGTGTTTCACTAATGAAAATTTTTTAAAAAAGATCTAGAAAGGAACATTCCAAGGAAGACTGACTTGGTAGAAATAGTTTTCCTCTGTATTTTATTTTCACATGAAGAAAAACTATGTAACATTTCTAAGGAATATCATTGTGCATTTAAAAAATTTTTTATTAGTGAAACACCGTGAGGTACAGTTGTAGACATACAAATTTCTGTGCTTGGGTTTCAGTTATACAATGATTAAGTACCCATCCCTCCACCAGCGCCCATCCTCCACCACCACGGGTCCCAGCATCCCTCCCACTCCCCATTCCCCCCATCCCACTCCACCCTTGTGGCAGGGCATTCCCTTTTGTTCTCTCTCTCCTTTTGGGTGCTGTGGTTTGCAAAAGAGGCATTGAGTGGCAATCATGTTCGGTCTATAGTCTACTTTCAGCATGCATCTCTCATCCTGGGAGGATCCTCCCAACACCTTTTATTTGGTGCTCCCTTCTCTATCTGAGCTGCCCTTTCCCCAAGAATGCCCGGCTGGCCTCTAAGCCATGGATTGAACCTCCTGGTACTTATCTCGGCTATTCTTGGGTGTTAGTCTCCTATTGTGTTTCTTTATGTTCCCCAGATGAATGCAATCTTTCTATGTCTATCCCTCTCTTTCTGACTCATTTCACTTAACATGATACTTTCCATGTACTACCACTTGTATGTAAATTTCATTGCTTCATCTTTTCTAACGATATCTTATTATCTTCTTTTTACTTTGGAGACTGGCAGGCTACCGAAAGTATCCTGCCTGCACGGCAGAGTTTGGCAAACTTCCCGTGTCATACTCAATATGCCAAATACCAGTAACAATGATAGGTCTCATTCTCCTAGTCCCGAAAGAGCCTTGAATATGGCTCTTTTAAAATCTCAGGGCTAGGAAGAAGGAGACGTTACTGGTGCCTGCTCGAGGCAATCGACGAACAACAGGATGATCGTGATCGTGATCATGATCATTGTGCAAAACCCTACTCTCTCTGGGAGCTTCTATGACAGCCGGTTCCCGTGATGAATATCCATGTTTGCAATTAATAAATGGGTGATCTCTTAAGAAATGGAAGGAAAGGTTGACAGGCAAGGCAGGGAGAGATGAGGCAAAGTTCTGAAAGCATCAAACGAGGAAATTCCCTGCCCATCAAAAGTTCCTGTAAATTTGTTTTATTTCAGTTTCCAGGATGTAATTCATCATTTGTTATCCAGCTCTTATGCAAAGAAGTTGCCAAGGAAGCTGTAAGACAGTGTGACTCACTGTGAGCTTGAGCCTCCTTCTGTTCAGATGGTGCTTCTGACAGCTCTTGAGAGGTCCTGGTAGAAGAGAGCAATCAAACACCCTGAGGGTTTCTGGGGTGGGGGTCGGCATTGGAGGGAAGGAGCTGCTACTCTTGATGGATGGTGGTGCAGAAGAACCACTGCTATTGATTTGTTTACTTTTTTTTTTTTGATAAACAGTACTGTTTAGTGGAAATCAGAGACCCTGCAGGAGTCTAGATTCAGCATGTGTGAGACTGAAAGGGTCCAGGATTGATCCCTTTCAGGCCACGTGCAAATGTCAGTGAGGAAATTGAGTCTTCCTGGATATGTCTCCTGTCCAAGCACCAAGTCCCTGCTGGGCTTGTGGGATCAGTTCACTTGCTCAGGATCAGGGACTTGCCACTGGGAGCCTAAGGACCAGCTGTAGAGCAGAATCAGGATAAGGCTATAACCATAGATTCCAATTTGGAGTTCACAGAGACTCTTCTTGTGAAATGCTCCTTCAAGATGTTGTCAAGCCACTTAGCGCAGTGTTGATGTTTGGGAGGTCCCTGATGAATGCGAATGGAATGAGAAATATTCTACTAAAGACATTCTTTTTTTTTTCCTTTTTGGTTCAAACCCAGCAATGCTCAGGGGTTACTCCTGGCTCTGCACTCAGGTATTACTCCTGGCGGTGCTTGGGGACCATATGGGGTGCCAGGGATTGAACCCAGGTCGGCCGCATGCAAGGCAAATGCCCTACCTGCTGTACTATCACTCTGGCCCCAAAGACATTCATTTTTAAGCTTTGTGGTTTAAAATTATTTTAAGCTCACTAAAAAGCCTTCAAAAAGAATTTTAAAAAATTATAAAATAACTTCCTACATTCTGCCACCTATAAACAATTTGTCACAACTGCTGTATCACACTATCTCTCTCTCTATATATATACATATATGTTCACATCTTACAAATATAAATTATGTATTTATTTATATTCAATTAATATAATTAAACATATAAAGCACATGTCTTCTTTCTGAGCATAATTTCATTTGAGAGTCACTTTCAGATCTCATATCCCTGTTCCCATCAAACTCAAACCATGGATAATCTGAATAGAAACATAATCTATTTAGAAAAATCAGGAAGTCTGGTGATGATCTAATTTAGAGTTTCTCAAACTTATTTGATCTACTGTTCCTTTCTCAGGAAAAAAAATTACTTGGTATCCCATTCCAGAAATCTGCCTTCTAAGGAAGCAAACAGAAAATTCTTCCAAGGCACATTCTAGCCTATCCCCTCACTGTTCTAGCTCATCCAGGGGGTGGCATTGTCCGCTTTGGAAAACCGCTCTAAGGAGATGACCTAGCTCAATGAATCTTATGCAACATTATGTGGATGTTTCTGAATTTATAATTTGCCCCCTCTCCTGCCTGCCCCCAAATCCAGAGGCAGAATTGTGTCTTACACTTAGATGTCACCAGTGTTTAGTTCCTTTAACCCACAACTCTTCAACTGTCCTTGTCTTTTGGAACTGATGTTTAGGAAGAGAACGGTTCAGTGATTTTTTCAGAATGCCCCTTGTACTAAGTTGTGCTGCACTCTCAGCCCAAGTCTGCATTTGACGCAGTGATGCCAGAGAAATGACATGTCCTTCTCAAGCTGCTGTGTCAGGAGGCAATCATGTTATATGTTCTCCATTATCTCTGATAACAGAGAACTCAGATCACTGGGTTAAGGTGTGACCGCCAGGGCTTGCCATTGCGGGAGAACTCTTTTATCCCTTTATAATCATCTATGAGGAGATATTTTGAGGTCGTAATATTGTGTTTATCAAACCTCCACCCCTTTTCCCATTTAGCCTCATTTGTGGTTCCCCCACCGTGGCCCACCATCTCTGTTAGCAGGCATTCTTCTATTAGGGAGGACTCTTCCTTTTAATCCCATTGACTCATTTGTCTATGAAAAATCATCTTGGGATAAAGAGATTTAGTTGTACTGGATGGGTTATGTTCTGTTTCAGTCACTGTTCTGGTGCTTGAGTTTTACTGGGGCTTAACGCTGCTGTCATGCCTTGAGAGTGGCACAGCCATTCCCTGCAGTGATTTGAGGGTTGGGCACTGAGGGCTTGTGTGGTATGGAAAGACTTTCCTGAGCAAGGTTTGGGCTCTTCCAGAAGGGATGCAGGTGGAAGGTAGTAGGACGGTCAAAGGCAGGGTCAGCAGCTTTGTTTCCAGAGCACAAAGCTTGGAGATAAGTAGGATGGGGGAAAGATTGAAATGGAAGCTTGGAGTCTGCTGGAGACACTTGGAAGATGACTTAGAAATCTGGATTTTCCTTGAATGTGTGTGTGTGTGTGTGTGTGTGTTTTCCTGAAGACAGTGAGCCAGGGATGACTCAGGGATGGAGACAAGTCTACAGGACAGGAGTGGTAGACTCCCTACAGGGAGGAAGAGAGCTAAGAGACTCTCACTGTTTTCAGAGGAAAAATGAATCAGGATATTGGTCTTGGGAAGCCACAATCTCATCTTCGAAAGGAAAGAGAGCACTTCTAAGTGTACTTTGTAACCTGAACTTTGAATGAACTGGAATCATGGGTGTAATCACCAAAGGAAACTTATCTTTCACTTTCCTTTAAACTTTATTCAAGGGGCAAATTCTGTCAGGTTTGTGGCCTTTTTGATTACACTGAGTCAATAAAAAAAATCCGCAAGGACATCTCTAAATTGTCAAATGCAGACTTAGTCTAGGGCGGAGAAGGGAGGGTAGCGAGGCTGTCCCCGAGGCTCTCTCTCCACACCAGAGAGCAGTAAACTGCGGAGCTCATTTCATCAAAGTGCCCATTTCTCAGACTTGTTGCTCTCCCTCAACCTCAGGTGTTCTGAGACCCCTCCCATCCAAACTCTGGGCTGTGTTCCACCTTCTCTGCTTGGCCATCAGCCCCTGAGGGTGGTCCTTCTGAGAACCACTAAGTAATGCCCTAAGTCAACTCTATTTCCTGGAGGCTCTGCCGGACACCCATGGCTAACACTGCCCCGGTCTCCTTCGTTCTCCCACACACTGGCAGCATGCCAGTCTCCCAACATGGCCGCTCTCTAGTGCATCTGGTAATCCCATCTCTGCTGTTGTGCTGCCAGACCACCAGATCCGCTGCCCTCCCACACCCACCTCAAGGGATGCCTGTAGGCCATACCTGCGGCATCTCGTAAGCCCCTGAAGTCTAAGGTGTGGGCCAGACACTTCCTGCTCTACTGTAAGAAGTGGAACTCATTGTACAGCTCTCTCTAAGGAAACCCTGTCAGTCATCCTAGTCCTCTTACCCTGCTGATGTGTAAGGTGGGTGGGACATTTTCTTTAGACCTTCCTGAACGTTTCTCCTTGAGAACAGGCACCTTGGCATGCAAGCTACCTTCTCCTATATGGAACGCCTGTTCCCCAACATATCGGACAGGTGTGACAATGCTGGCCCGTGCTGCCTGCCGGGCACACCTCACCCTTCTCTGTGAGCCTGGGCCCTGAGCTGATATATTGGCACTAGCGCTGTCCATGCCTCTGCGTAAAGTCCCAATCCAGCAGCTTGGTGGGTGCGCTGAGGAGATGACATACTGATTTGGGGGGAGGTTTGCTCATATGCTCACACAGCCACTCCTGCAGCTGCTGCTGTAACACTTGTATGCTTGGCAGTGGGTTCTGAGAATTTAGTGGGAAGGGGGGCGTGGGGAGGATGCCAGCATAGTTTGGCTGGTTGAATAGATTCAGTTTTACAGACTTTTCGAGAACAAATCCTACTTTCCCCTAATATTTAGCAAATCCCTGTCAACTCTACAAATTTTGGGGTAAGGAGGCAAGAGAGTACGGGTTAAGATGCTTATCTTGAATGCGGCTGAGCCCCATTTGAGTATGGTACCCTGAGCAATGCCAGGAGCGGTCCTTGAACCTGCAGCCAGGAGCAGTTCTGGGTGGACCTCAAACCCACCCTCCAGACCCACAGAAGAAATTTTTTTTTATTTATCATTTTTTTTTATTAGTGAAACACCATGAAGTATACTTATAGACTCACAAATTTTTGTGCTTGGGTTTCAGTTATACAATGATCAAGTACCCATCCCTCCACCAGTGCCCATCCTCCCCCACCACGGGTCCTATCATCCCTCCGACCCCCCATCCTCCCCCCCCCCCCGTCCCACCCTGCCACTGTGGCAGGGCATTCCTCCCTGTTCTCTCTCTCTTCTTTTGTGTACTGTGTTTTGCCAGAGAGGCATTGAGTGGCAGTCATGTTTGGTCTATAGACCACTTTTAGCATGTCTCTCCCACCCTGGGAGGGTCTTCACAACACCCTTTATTTGGTGCTCTCTTCTCTATCTGAGCTTCCTTCTCACCTAGCACATGTGGCTGGCCTTCAAGTCATGGAGCAAAATTCCTGGTACTAATCCCACAGAAGAAATTTTAAAATTCTCCCAATTCTTGGGAAAACCCAAGGCTAGTTCTCCCCATGACAGATGTTTCTTTCTTTCTTTTTTTTTTTTCCTGTAGGTGGTGGAGAAAAATGCAGACCCAGAAACAACCCTCTTGGCCTATCTGAGAAGAAAAAGTATCCTGATTTTGGGAGGATGGGAGAAGATGGAGACACTCCCCCGGGGGGCCTCCTGTCAGTTCTTGCAGACAGCAGGGGAGGCTTGGTGTGGAGGAAGAGTTATGGAGTAGGGCTGTGCACCCAGGCTTGCGGCTGAGACACTGATAGCCGCGTGACCTGGGGGAACCAGTTAAGCTCCCCGAGTCTGACAGACCCAGAAGTTGGAGGAGGGAATTATTTCTGAGGTGCCTGGACATCTTTGGTGGGAAGACTCTGATAACACTCTTTCCCTCAGGCCTGTTAAGAAGACAGACTTGAAAGGTTCGTCCAGCCCCAGTGAAGGTCATGCCAGCCATTTCTGTCCTGGAGAACTTTGCTAAATCCCAACCAGATTCTGCAAAGGGGACCTTGTTGGCTCTGCACAAGGGGAGCGGCCCGTCAGGGCGCTTATGGGAAAGGGAGGTTTCCAGGGGAACAGTGTGGAGAGGTGCTTCTCCTGGGGCATTGCTGACGGCTAACGGTATCCAAGCCCAGCCCCCCAGGGTGCTTTCTTTTCTCGTGTGAGGAGGCCATGGGGAGCCCTTTGCTCCTTCATAGTAGGAAAGGAACCAGAGACCCTTAGACTCCCTTACCGGTGCAGACAGAAGAGACAACTTTGGAGAGTCCTTCAAGCATGGAGTTCAGGGCTTTTGCAAATTCTCCCATTGACTTCTCCAACAATCCCTGAAATGCACTGGAGGTGGCCCTGTATATGGCAAGGCACCAGAACCTTCTCACTGACCAGAGCTTTAGAGTCTGGGATAGAGCTAACAGTCAGACTTGCCAGCTTCCTCCCAACTAGAAACCCTTCAGGGGTTTCCTCTCAGGAAGCTGCTCCTCCAGACCTCAAGGAACCACCCCTCTGACTGAGTGGGGAGTGCAGTGGCTCACCCTTAGCATATGGGGGTCGATGAAGGATTGTCACGCAAACCTGGATGGAAGCCTGCCCTCACCTCTGGCTGGCTTGCCGTCGTCACAAGCCTCTGATGCAGTCTGTCTTGACTTCGTATCTGAAGGGGGCAGGGCTGGAGGTGGGTCATATCCCTGGAGCTTCACAGCTTCTATGAGGAGGCAGAGTCAGATGGCTAGGGACAGACTGGAACTCCATGTCCAGCACACCTGCCTGGGAGGTCTGGGGACATAGGCTCTTCCTTAGAAACCAAGGACAGGGGCTGGAGTGACAGCACAGCGGGCAGGGCATTTGCCTTGCATGCGGCCGACCTGGGTTAGATTCCCAGCATTCCATATGGTCCCCTGAGCACCGTCAGAGGTAATTCCTGAGTGCAGAGCCAGAAGTAACCCCTGAGCATTTCCAGGTGTGAACACCACCCCCCCCCCAAAAAAAAAAAACCAAGGACATCCATTTGGGTTTCCAAATGATATTTTCGGGCCTGAGAGATACAGGAGTTGGTTGGGGGTAAAGTTCACACCACAAACGAAACCCAAAACTGAAAGTTAGCACGCATAAGGGAAATCCCTGTGGCTCCTTTCCTGGGAGTTCTGGCAAAGAGATGCCCCAGCCTTGGCTTTGCTCTGCATTCCATTCCAGAACCATCTACTTGCTAGACTTTGTGCCACTCGCGCTTGTCACCATCTAACTTCAGTCATCTGAACAGCGATGCCAGAGAGAACCTCCAGGACCTAGGGGGTCCCCTCTCCCTGACGCCCCAGCTGTGTACTGGAAGCAGCAGCATAATGATAGAGGAGGCCCCACATCTGCCACCCCAGGGCTGTGTTTGGCCCAAACTTCAAGGAGATACCAGTGGCAGTGTGACCTGGCATAGCTCACGTTGCGTGGTGGGTCTCCGTGTTGTTGGTTTTTAATTATTGGGAAGGTAAAATGAGCACATGGTAATGAGTGTTGGAGTCCAGACCACAGGTAGGCACTAATTTTATTTTGAAAACAAGGGAGGAGGCCAGGTGCCACATCCTGCAACTCCCTGCATCCACCCGGTAGCCACAAGCTGGGTGCCTGCCCAGGAAAGAGCGAAAAGATCCCACCTCTGCTGGAAGTGCTGTCATGATGTCTGGACTCTAGAAGACCTGCGCAGTCCTCACTGGTCAAACTCAAAGCAGAAGTTTCCTTCCCACATCTGTAGAGGAGGACCACTTAAGTGGTCCCCAATCTCAAACATCCTTTCATTTGACTTCCTGCGTGTGCCTGGTATGCTCTGGCCTGGCCCAAATTTTGGTCCCTGAGCTTTATCAGCCTACGATATTCTGGTTGGGGGGAGTCCCCAAGTAGGTTTGTCCCTACTCTTAGCTGCTGGGCAGCCTCTGGTTTCACCTTCACCCACCACCACTCCCCTATGCCCCTGAGGCCATGCATCTCGCCACACCTATGGGTGGCTGACCCTATCGCCAAACTCTGGGACTGGAAGGTGTTGGGGCTTGAGTCCCAGGGTGGACAACGGGTGCTGATGCCCTGTGGATCTGGTACCTTGCCTCATCAGTGAGGTGGATAAGACAAGTCAGCCTCCCTGGTGAGGATCCTGCGGGCCTGGAGGTCAGCCTGCCACTCTTCTCTCTGACATCCCGTTCCTTAACCCTTGACCATCCAGTGGGGCTCAGCGGGACCAAGCTGGGCTGCGGAGAAGGGGGCTGCGGAGCATGCACTGTGATGCTCTCCAAGTATGATCGGCTGCAGAACAAGATCGTGTATCCTTTGGACTGTTTTTTGGGGGGCGGGGGAGGGCTGGTGGTGAGCCAGGTGGTATGCGGGCATACCTGGGACCTTTCTAAAATCTGGACTCTCTTCACATCCCATGAGATCCTTCTCCGGGTTGCTGTAGCCCCTGGACCAAGGTAGTCTTTGTGGAACATCTGAGTCCTTTTATGATCAACAGCGACTTTACTCGCCAACGTCCATTCTCCTCGTCAGTCAGGCACCAGTGACGGCTGTGAAGCAGCCACTCCCATGATCACTGCTGACTTGGTTTTTGCATAGGTTGTTTCCTTCCTGCATCTTTTCTTCCAGGGGTTCCCATCTGGCTCACTTTTGTGAACTCTTTGGCACCTACTCCAGGAAGCAATCCTTGGCCCCACAGGGTGGGCTGGGAGTCCCAGTCTGTCCTGGTCCTGTGGGATCCTGCGTCCAGCCCTCCTGAAGAGCTTCCTCCATGCATTGAAAATCGCCTCTTCTCAGGGGCTTGACTTTCCAACAAGCACAAGGGTCATATTCTCTTCAGTTTCCTCAGCCACCCACCTCTGCAGTGCCGAGCCAATGGGCAGGACTCAGGAACTTGGGTGGAGGTTGAAGTTGGGCTGGGTCCTCAGAAAGGGGCAGCAGGAAGCTCTGTCTGGGACTGGGCCTCCAGGGACCAGGGACTTTTCCATCCCAAAAGGGGATGAAACTGATGCCGGAGAGTGAAATTAGGAAAGCCCAGGAATCAGGGCAGGATAGGATGCACTCTGAACAGAGAAGGGTCCTCATACAGATCTAGGACTTGCTAGAAACTTACTCTTGACTGGTAGGTATCCAGAGTGGTGCTGTAGAAGAGTTGCCTGATAGTCATCGGGCTGCAGCCTAGAGATTCCTAGGAACTGCTTCCTCCCCCCTCTTTTCTCCTCCGCACCAGGGAACTGAGGTGATAGATAAGAACATGGGGCCGTGGAGGGGGGACTGCAGCCTCATGACCGAGGAACGACCTTAATCTGGGATGCCAGCCACTTCTCAGCCAATGCCTGCCTGGCGCCCATCTGCTCCTTGCACCACATGGCAGTGACAACAGTGGAAGGGATTGGAAACACCAAGACCAGGCTGCACCCTGTGCAGGTAATAGGGACGGGGCCTCCTGTGATGGTGGCAGTGTCCTCAGGGAAAGGGTGGCATTGAGACCCAGGTTCCTTCTCACTTCCTCAGATGCTTTGAGCCTGCCGAGGCTGGGATGCGAGCCTTTCCTTCCCACAGTACTTGCTGGTCAGGGACACTGGGGTTCAGATGCTCGCTCTGGATCTCGGGGCAGGACCTCAGGGTGAGCGAGTGCCTGGATGTGACTCCTCAGGCAGAGCGATAGGAGTGAACAAAGTGAGGCCAGAGTCAGGCGGGGCACTGCCCTGTCACTTTGGTGGCTTCGAGTCTTAGGCCGGAAAAGGAAAAATGACTAAGGTGTCTAAGCTGCAGGGGTGTGAGAGGTTAATTAGGACTTGAAAGTTTTCTTTGAAACAGCTGATGAAAGAAAATGCTGTCGCACCCAGGTATGGTATCTGTCTGGGCAGGCTGAGCCCCTTTTCTGTGGGACAGAGTCATGTTCTGGGCCTGATTCTGACTCCAGACAAGTGTCAGAGCCAACTGGCCCACCCACTTTTTTACTTCCTCCCTCCTCTGTGTTCACGTCCAGGCTCACTTGGTTCCCCTTGCTTCCTGTCCCTATGTTTCTTACTTTGCCTGCATCAGAGGTCATATCAATACGGTCTGCACACCGAGGGCACTTCTGTCTGCTCCCAGGCTCTGACCTCCCCTTGGAGGTCCGCTCAGTCACCATTGTCTGTGTGCCATCACTTTCTAAACATCCTATCTCAACCATCATGAGTTCCCACCCCCTTCGCTTCTGGCTCCCTTAATTTGCTAAGAAGCTTGAGGATAAAGGGTCTACCAAATTACTCTTTGACCACACCCATCTGACCAGACCACTCTCTAGAACCACAATGTAACCTTCAATTTTGTTCAGATTTCCACTCGCTATCTGGTCAAGACTCGGACCTCTCACCTGAGCACTGTTCAGTGTCCTGTCCACTGGGTCTCCACTAGCCACCACTCCCACCCCCAGTGACTGTCCCTTCCTTACCCAACAGTGATTCTGGCTCTTTAAAAAGACACAAGCAAGATCTTATCTTGTTCTGTTGACAGTGCCCTGGGGGCTTCCCATCACGCCCAGAATTAGAATCCAAATCCTCTCCTGACTGAGGGAGGAAAGGATCCGGCTGCCTGTTGCCAGTGGGATGTGGGGAGGGGGGCTTATCCCCTGGGCTTCCCCTCACTGGCTTTTCTGTGGATCCCACTCAGTAGACTTGTGCAGGAGCTGTGCTCACAGCTTGCTTTTTCGTTTTTCCAAATTATATTATATCCATCATATAATGTTTATATGATATATGATCTTATATGGGCTGGAGTGATAGCACAACGGTAGGGCGTTTGCCTTGCGCGAAGCCAACCTGGCCGAGCCGGGTTCGGTTTCTCCGCCCCTCTCGGAGAGCCTGGCAAGCTACCGAAAGTATTCAATATGCCAAACACAGTAACAAGTCTCACAATGGAGACATTACTGGGCCCGCTCGAGTAAATCGATGAACAATGGGAGGACAGGACAGATGATCTTATATAGATCACATATAGGGTCTATGATTTTTCTCATCCAAATTGTATCATGGAATTTAGCCATGTAAAAGTAGCCATTTCTGATGCCATAAGTAGCCACTGGTACTATTGTACCTCATTCCCACCCTGGTCTGCCTCCACCTTGAACTTTCCTATTAAGATTTGTCAGCATTTCTTTCCTAAGACAGGAGCGCAAGGAACCACTATTTCTCTTCTTCACTGCTCTGTCCCAGTACCATTGCCCAGTCTGGCACAATAGACTCTTAGTACCTATTTGTAAAATGAATTGCTAGGGGCGTGGGTGGGAAAATCCATCAATGTAACTTAACCTAAATACCGAGGCTATTCCCAAGGTGACAAGGAGCATCTCCTTATAATAAAAAACTTCCACATGAGTTCTCGTAGCTAGTAAATTCTAGATGGCACATTTCTTGCAACTGCAAGGTCAGCCTTCACTTAAATATGCATGCCAGTGGCCAGAGAAACAGCTCAACAGGCTGGAGGCAGGCTTTGCATGAAGGAGATCCGGGTTCCTTCACCAGTGCTGCGTGGTTTCCCGGCACCACTGAGACTGACCTCCTTTAAATAGAGCTGGGAGTAAACTCCCAAGCACTGCCAGGTGTGGCCCCAAATTCCCGACCCCTTCCTTCACCCCAAGGCATTCCATTTGGAATCAAATGCATACTGGTGCTTCTTAATCTCCCCTTCAGCTATAGAGCAAACGCTAAGGAAGGCCTGGGATACAGACTCTCATCTGTCCGTAGCTGGGAGGTACGGAAACCAGGTGAGATCACGGTCACCAAGAGTTGGTCCCAGAATTGCACTCTGGCAGTGACAGGGACTCCCTCCCCCCACTCTTTACCAGCAGCTGATGACATCGGTTGGGCCATGTAGGGACCTGGGAAGGTCACATCAATGCCGGAAGGATTCTTTCAAGCAGACATGCGCATCATCTGTTCCCTTAGGAGAGGATCTCCAAGAGCCACGGCTCGCAGTGCGGGTTCTGCACCCCTGGCATAGTCATGAGCATGTACACGCTGCTCCGGAACCAGCCTGAGCCCACCATGGAGGAGATTGAAGACGCCTTCCAAGGTCTCTGGGATGAAGCCTGGGAAGTGGGAAGGCAAGGGTGCTCTGTGGAACAGCAACCAGTGTGGTGGCCAAAGTCTGCTGGGACATTGCCCTGCTCTTGGTTTGGAGACTTTTGAGTGCTTTGGGTATGGGGGGAGGGTCCTCCTGGGGTCTCCTGGCATCGTGCGTGTGCTCATGTCCAGTGCTAGCAGCAGGCGTCAGCTGGAGGCCAATGCAGATGATCGTTTGGAAAAGTCCACCAAGCTAGTCACATCTCTTTCCCCTAACTTTCACCAGGGGCCTGCAGAGGTCACATGGGAGGGAGAGGAGAAGTTCATGTCCTGGGCAGGGACTGGTACCACTCGGCCTTCTGGGCTGGGGCCAGGTATTGGTTCTGTACAGAACTCCCCCTCCTTTCAGCACGCCCACCCCATCGCCTGCTCAGTCAGCTCTTTGAGTTTCTGCTGTACATTCGGCATTGTAGACATTCAGGGCACAGGGACGAGAGACTTGAGCCCTCTGCTCAAGAGCTGTCATCTGTGGGGAAGGGGCTTACAATGGTAAGAAGGATGTGGTGACCAGGAGCCCAGGGGAGGGCGACCAATGCAGTCTGTGGATTCTTAGGGAGACTTACTGGAAGAAGCAGCACTCAGTTGTTTGGAAGTCAGGAAATTAAAGAGGTCCAGGGCATTCCAGGCAGAGGATCCCCAGTGATTCAGTGTTCCTTTGGCCCGCAGGGAACCTGTGCCGCTGTACTGGCTACAGACCCATCCTCCAGGGTTTCCGGACTTTTGCCAGGGTAAGTGGGGGCCTGGGGCAGCAAGGAACCAGGAGGAGGGCAAGAGCCTCTGATAGCTGCCAGGCACATGCCTCCCACCTGCCGTTCTCTCTCTCTCTCTCTCTCTCTCTCTCTCTCAAATTACACAGTTTTGAGGCCAGAGAGATAGTACAGCCTTGCACACAGCCTACCTTGGTTTGATCCCTGGAATCCCATATGGTCCCCCAAGCACCACCAGGAGTAATTCTTGAGTGCAGAGCCAGGAGTAACTCCTCAGCATCGCTGGGTATGATCCAAAAAGAGAAAAAAAATTGCATAGTTTATTTGGAGGTTTTGAAGGGAAGGAAGGAGTGAAAGTGAGAGAGAGAATGGAAAGTAACATGCTCAAGAGAGAGCCCCTACACACATCCCAGCGTTAGGCATGAAAACATGAAGGTAACTGTCACAAGAGAGGAGATGCGGGCAACACATGTGCTCATGCACCACACGTCCTTGGCCATGGCCACATGGGTGCAAGCAGCACATGGGCTCAGGCAGCATATGCATGCTCCACTTGCCATTCTTACACAGGAGGATTCTTGTCAATAGTTCTGGAACTTTCCTGCTAGCAAAGTAGAAGAGCTGGTTTTTGGAAGAGGCCTGTTGCCCAAGAGTTAATTTCCTCCAGGGCATGTGGGTTTGGCAGCCCTTCTTAGAGATGGGCTCACTGGGACCTGGCCCAGGTGCTGAACGTGGCAGTTAAGAGCCACAGCCAACCTGCCTGCCGCTCGCACCCTTTCCTTTGCCAACTGGCCCTCTGCTGGCCTTTGAAGCTGTTAATCAGAACCCAGACGGTCTGTGAATCCATTGAGGCCACTGCTTGCAGGAGTGATGGCTGATATCAACCCAGATATCCCTCCCTGCCCTCGGGCAAGGAGACACAGGTCCAGACTAAGCTTCCCAGATTTCATCAGACACCCCACCCCCCCACTTCTCTTACTCCCCTCAAGTGGAGGGGAGAGTGAGGGAATCTTGTGTTTTCTTCTGGCCTCTAGAGTTGCTGCACTAAGAATCTAAGAGAATGGGCACTGGTGGAGGGATGGGTACTGGATCTTTGTATGACTGAAATGTAATCACGAAAGCTTGTAAGTCTGTAACTGTATCTTATGGTGATTCACTAAGATCTATATCTATATCTATATCTATACCTATACCTATATCTATATCTATATGTCACTGTCACGGTCCTCCCATTGTTCATCGATTTGTTGTATGTGTGTATATATGAAGAACCCCAAAGGGGTGGAGCTGGCGCCCTGCCTCTGAGGCTGGGAACTGCACACTCGTGGAAGGCAGTAGGGAAGAGCCCGGTGGGGACGGATGAAGAACAGTGCTCAGAAGGATGATGCCCATGTTCAGCCCTGAGTCCGCAGACCAGGGGTTCGAGTCCCCTTCTTTTGCTCTATGGGGGTACAACACTGGGCAAGTTCCCTTGTCTAACTGCAGGTTTGCTTCCTCCCCTCTGCCCCCTTTGCGGGGACCTCCCTCAAAAGGCCTTGGAGCAGTGCCCGGCACCTTTCTCCCAGTTCACACACGGCGGCAGCCACGGTGATGATGCCAATCTGTCTGCCGTGACTCAACCTCACCCTCTGGTGCAGACGCCTGAGAACCCTGGGCTGCTGCTTCTGCCCACAATGCTGCTTCCTAGGAGCTCCTTCCTGGAGGAAGGATGCCGCCAGCCCGTCTTGCTTCTCAGAGGAGCAGGCCTGCTGAGTGGGGCTGGCAGCTGGGTCCCTTCCCGGGTTCTGCCCTGCCGTCATGGAAAGCCTCCCACTGCTCTCTCCCTGGCGGTACCTCCGGATCCCAGCGGGCTGTGGCAGCAGTGGCCAAGCCCAGTTTGAGGAGCTGGCAGAGTGAGCTTAGCTGGCGCCGCTTCCACATGGGGCACCCCAGGTTTTACCCAGAGCTGCTTTTTCTGACGGTGCAGGCAGTTCTAACCAAGATGGGCTGTGAATTTGCAGGGCCTAGGCACAAGACTGAAAGGGGGAATGTTCCTGTGAGAAATGGCAGCGTCCATGTGGGGAACTATGACAGAAGCCAGCATCCAGCAGCTGTAGTTGCCAGAAAAGTTGAAAGAACTCCTAGAAAGAACCAGCCTCACCCAGCATGGCATAGTTGTTGAGGGCAATGACACCTCCTGTCAACTCACAATCACTGTCACTATCCTCCCATTGTTTGATTTGCTCCAGAGGGCACCAGTAACAGTCTCCACAGTGAGACTTGTTGTTACTGTGTTTGGCATATTGAAAACATTATGCATAGCTTGCCAGGCTATGTGTCTTGAACACAGCAATGAATAGACATAGGAAGTTCCAAGCATGTGGAGCCAGAGAGATAGTACAGTGGGTAGGGTGCTTGCTTTGTACATGGGCAACCCAGGTTCAATCTCTGGCCTCCTATTTGGTTCCCCAAGACCACTAGGAGTGATTCCTGAGCTCAGAGCCAGGCATAGCCACTCACTGAGCATTGCCAAGTGTGACCCAAGACATAAAGTGTGTGTGTGTGTGTGTGTGTGTGTGTGTGTGTCCTGGGTTTTTAGTTCTCTGGAAAAGGAAGTTCTGTAAAATATGTCCTTCCTCCCTGACCAGAAGCAAGCTGATGGTCCCCTCCTATGTGCAGGGGGTGGGAAGCCCTCCACCTGGTGACCTCCCTAAGAGCACAAGGAGAGGCATGCTAGGAGCTGCTGCTCCTTCCTACGTTTTGGTCAGCAGCAGAGGGGAAGGACACAGTGGTCTGAGGGAGACAGAGTGGCGCTTAACTACACAGGTGAAGCTGTGGGCGTGGAGAGGTCTATCCAGGAGAGTGTCAGCATGGCAGGGGTGGGGTGGGCAGCTTCTGTCCTGCTGCCAAGTCTGACGGGGTCTGCCAGCTCTCTGGGGCAAACCCTTTGTCATCTGGGGCCTTCTGGGATTTCCTGGGAACGCTTGGGGAGTGGCACTCTCCTTTGTTAAGAGTCAGAAGGACCAATATGGCCCATGTTTTACCTACACAAGGGCTCCCCCCCTCCCCAGTCTGCCTCTCTCAGGGATTGGCTACTTAGTCTCTCAAGCACTGCTCCCGTATGCTGTCCCCCAAGACACTGAGCTGCTCTTGGGCTTTTTGGATCAATCAGGGGAGCACACTCTTTCCCCACCCTTGATGGAGGGAGCCATGGGAGCTCAGTTCTCAGCTCTGGCCCTGGAATATTGAAAGCACCTTTGGAACATGTGTTTTCTGTGTGGCACTGGGTCATCAGAGGAGTGCATGGCCTAGAACAGTCTAGTACATTCTCCGAGCAGTCCATCAGTCCTCTAGAGCAGTCTAGTGCAGTGTATCCTCTGAAGAGTCTCGTACGTCTTGTAGAAAAGTTTAGGAGCCCCCCATATAGTCTACATGTCCTTGAGAACAGTCTAGCAATCCTGCAGAATAGTTTGACATGTCCTCTAGAACATGCTCGGAAGGAGTTATCCCCAAGATCGCTGAGTCAATAGGGACCCACTCTGGATGGACCATCTCTACACTCGCCTTGGTCAGGGTCACCCTCCCTGGGAATCTCACAAAGCCCCCAGCTAGGAGCTCAGTGAACTGGACTGATCTGGAAGTAGAGGTGCAAGAAGCAGTGGAGGTGGCACCGATGAGGGAAAAAGGGCACAGAGAGGTTCTCATGACGTTGACCCCGACTTGTTTGGACACACACTTTCAGGGGTGAAATTCGGCTGCTTCCAGAAGAGACCCATGTTTCTCCATGAGCTCTTCACTCTACATTTAAAGTAGGGGTCTTAATCCCCTGCAGGGTCATGGGTGCTGGGTAGGGCATCTGTTGCTATCCTGACCCCAGGAAGGGTGAGTGTTACGCTAGATGCTTAGTAATCACCCAGCTTCTTATTTATTTATTTAATTGAATCACTGTGAGATAGGGTATTCCAAAGCTATTCATGATTGTGTTTCAGTCATACGATCTTTCAACACAATCAAGCAGTTTCTTTAGCCACACATATGAACAGATGTTGGTCCTCCCTGCAGGACGGTGGGTGCTGTGGAGGAAAGGGCGACAACCCTAACTGCTGCATGAGCCAGAAGAAAGATGACTCGGTAAGGGGGTCCTCCCCTCCTTGGAAGCAGGGGCCAATCTCAGGTCAACCCAGTGGGATTCTTTCTCACCTCCCAGCATGCTGGTTGTGGGAAGAAATGGTCTTGCTCAGACCCCGAGGCTCTACAGCAGCCTGCTGGTGCCCAGACCGAGGGCGGGTGGCTTCCTGGGGCATTTTAAGTGAGTCATGATCTCGCCTTCTGTTCCCTTTTTCAGAAGATGACACTCTCGACATCTCTATTCAATCCTGAGGAATTCCAGCCCCTGGATCCCACCCAGGAGCCCATCTTTCCCCCGGAGTTGCTGGTAGGTGATACCCAGGGGAACTATCCAGATCCTGTGCCAGGAGCCCCAGAGACTGGCCAATTTTCATCACCAGGGATCGTCGTTATTTTCCTGTTATATAGGTGTCAGCCTGAATCTCATCCCTTTACGACACCCAGGTGCCAACCACCCCATTGCCTCCTCCCATGCTCCCCCCACCTTCTGTTATTCTTACACATGGTCTCTCAGACACTCTCTGCACAATGACAGGAGTTCTAGAAGGAAGTTCTGGCCTGACCGAATCTAAGGCATAAGGTTTCTGGGACCCCATCCTTCCCCATCAGTGCTCCCAGATTAGAAATAAGGGGAACCCCCTGCTCTGCTCTTTTTGTTGAACAGGAGCCGTGCAAGGAGAAGGCCCCTCGCCACCATGAGCTTCTCTAGGCGATTTGGTTCCTTTTACCCTGACCATTTGTGACAAGGAAAGAATCTTGTACTTCTCTGAGTGGCCTCTGTGCAGATGTCTTGGGGGTGGGAGGGCTTGAGGGGGAGAAGGCTACCCTCTGAGACCACAGTTGGACAGAAAGACTTTCTTTCAGATGTGACTCCCAACCCAACCCAAACCAACCCAACCCAACCCAACCCAACCCAACCCAATCCCCCAAAACCACCTTTCAGAGGCTGAAAGACACCTCCCAGAAGCAGCTGCACTTTCAAGGGGAGCGTGTGACCTGGATCCAGGTGTCCACACTGGAAGAGCTGCTGGAGCTGAAAGGGAAGCACCCTGACGCCAAGCTGGTGGTGGGAAACACGGAGGTTGGTAAGTTCTGTGGTAGCCCGGGGCCTGCTGGGGAAACCTCGGCACGTGAATGCCTACCAGGACCCTGGTGCTAGAGCCCACGCGGACCTAGGCAGCTCCTTGTTGGCAGAAGCGCTCCTTCACTCCAGCCGCTCTTTGCTCCCCGTTCCCTGTCTGTGGGTGCTAGAGCTTCTTAAAGAGTTGTCTCTAGTGAACAGAGTTTCTAGGGGTCATTCTCCGTAAGCATGCAGCATGTGGACCAGTCTCTAAGAGGAATGGGGTCAGAGGGGGCCCAGAACTCAGGTGTCCAGGATGGGTTGTGACAAATGCCAGAATTTCCCTAATGTCATTCCATAGGTTCCCCATTTTTGAGGGATTAGGTGACAAAGCAAAGAAGGGGTGTCTGAGTGTGACTGTGTGGTGGAAGCCAGAGGACACCAGTCTTGTTAGGCTGCCACTTGGTCACAGCTGCTCCTTGTTGTAACCAGATCCTGGCAACAAGGTCCGGAAACAGTCTGGCACATTCGTAGCCAAGAGGGCCAGAGGTGCCTGGATCCTGGTTGATGCCAGTCCTTTCCAAACCTGGATCAGCTGGTTTCCATTTGGCAGGTTCCCAAGCACAGTGCCGAGGCCCCAACAGAACACAGTGGCCCTGGAAGGTTCAAACTTAGATGGCCTCTGGTTTAGAGGGACGTGATATATGTCAGCAGCCAAGGCCGACCTGTGGGAGCTTCGGGGCTCTGAGGGCTGGATTCCTAAGCCTTGCCTGGTTTTTGCGTAGGGCAGTGTCTCCAGCACAGTTCTGTGACCAATGGGGCAGTAGGTGGCTGGGAGGTGTGTCTTTAGGGATGCCTTAGTGTGCGTCCAGGGAGCATCTCCACAATGACTGGAAGAGTCTTCTAGATCTTCTCATCTAAGACACAGTGAATCATTTGCCATCCAGAATTCGGATTCCAAGAAAAAGGAATTCACAAGATTGCATACGCTCTACATTAGGGACAGTTTAAGACTTTTCTCTCTGTTCTTTCTTCTCCCTCCTGCACGAATAGTGTGATCCACTGCAGGCAAGCATGGGGGTGCAAAGGACTAGTGTGGGACAGAGATAATGGATTGGGTTGGATACTTACTGTGCTGGAGCGATAGCACAGCGGGTAAAGCATTTGCCTTGCATGCGCCCAACCTGGCCGACCCGAGTTCGACTCCTTTGCCCCTCTCGGAGAGCCCAGCAAGCTACCGAGAGTATCCCGCCCGCATGGCAGAGCCTGGCAAGCTATCGTGACGTATTCTATATGCCAAACACAGTAACAACAAAGTCTCACAATGGAGATGTTACTGGGCTTGCTTGAGCAAATCGATGAACAATGGGAGGACAATGCTACAGTGCTACTTACTGCCCCATCTGTGTCCCTTGTCCCAGAGCTGATCTGCCAACAAGCTGGTTCCCCCAAAGCTTGGAGTGCCCTTCATGACTCCCGAGTGCTGGGGGAGGATTAGGAGGATTCACAGAAATTTCTTTTTCAAACTTTGCATCCTTAGTCCTGGGGGTGAAAGAGGAGGGCAGGGGAGTGCTGGTCTCACTGGGTCTCTGGGACAGAGTATCTATGCGCAGAGCTTTTGAATCTTTGGACAGGAAGGAAGAAAAGAGGTAGACACACATGCAGGCAGGAGATCAAAAGTCAGTTTCCTCTTTGAATATTAGATGTTAGGTGTTCACATTATTGCTGCTGTTCTCCATTGCCCCTAACCCTGCCCCCGCTTAATACCAGGCGAAGGAAAGAATGGAATGTGTCCACTCTTACCCTATTTCACTGCATAATCATCCTTCCTGTTGTACTATCACTCCGACCCGCCACTGCATAATCATTGCAGATTTTATTCTTTTATTATTATTAATTTTTTTTTTGCAAAAACAATTACACGAAGCTTAAAAAAAGTTGTGCTGTTATTGGAAAGAAACAGGGAGGCGTGATGATTATGTGGTGCAATATTATACCTGGGCAAAGTAGACCAAAAAAAAAGACCTTAGACAAAACAACAAGCCAAACCCCAAGACAAAGCTTTCCACCTTCCCATGCTAAGGTCAGTTTCTTCATGCAAAAGAGACAACCCCAACACCTCCAGGACTAATGTGGGGATGAGATGGGCTGAGCTCAGGCAGGAGTTTGGGAAGGTTCCACACCTACCGACCCTGCTTTCTGGCCTGGTCTTTAAACACATACACAGTGGGCTCAAGTTCATCTTACCTGAATGTTGATGGGACTTTCTGAGAAAAAGACAGGGTGGCAGCTGACAGTGGAGACTGGATGGAAACCCTGAGTCTGCTAACCCTGCTTCGCCCCAAAGCTGGCTAGGGTTGTGAAGATTGTTCCTTTCCATGGATCAGGTGTCTGGGGGTGAAGGGAGAGGCTGGGCCAGCCCGAACCTCACACTGAGCCTGTCTTCTGCTCAAGGTGTTGAGATGAAGTTTAAGAACAAGCTGTTCCCGATCATTATCTGCCCAGCCTGGGTCCCGGAGCTGAATGCCGTGGAACATGGACCCGAAGGTAAGAGGCATGGACTAGGAGTCCACATCAGGGCTGGAATGGGGCACAGACGCTGGGGTGCCAGGGCAGCGCCCTCCGTGGCCCTCACTGCTGTCAGGTTTTCTATGGCCCGACTGTCCAGGGACGGATCTGTAGCCAGCCCCACCCGGGACAAGAAGGGAAGATTTTTTCAGTCACTTCTCAACCCACCCATGCATTAGAATTGATCACGGAGCAGGGAGGAACTGGGAGAATGACTGGTACTTAAACAAATTAACAAACAATGCCACAACTTTGCCTTCAGAGGTTTGATGACCTTGAGTAGAGAACCACTAGAGGAAAGAACACCGGGGATCTTGAAATAGTTGTGTGGCATTGGGCAAGTCACTTAACCTCTATGGGACTGGGTTTCCTCCTCTCTGGAGGCTGTGGACCCACCTTGGCTCGCTGGGGCTGCTGTGAAACTCCCTCGGGGTGCGGAAGAGGGTGCTCCCCCTGCTATCCTGGTCCTGTCTTCACAGGGATCACCTTTGGGGCCGCTTGCTCCCTGAGCTCAGTGGAGAAGATCCTGACGGATGCAGTGATCAAACTTCCAGCCTACAAGACAGAGGTGTTCCGGGGGGTCCTGGAGCAGCTGCGCTGGTTCGCAGGGAGGCAGGTCAAGTCCGTAGCGGTGAGTCCCGTGAAGGGTCCTGAGGAGCCTCTCACTCCAAGTGGGGCACAGCTTGCCTGAGGGGGCAGCCCATGTTGCTACTAGAACATGGCTGGGGTGCTGGTTGAATGCAGTTTCCTGGGCCCTGTTCCAGAGATTCTGACCTGGTGGGGCTGGTGTTTGTGATGAAGGTTGGATGGGCCACCCCAATCCAAGGCTGTAACTCTGTCCCCACCTCTGACTCTGGAGGTCAGGAGCCTCCTGTGTCCTTTCCTGAGCTTGACCCACGTCATCCCCAGGTGGGTGAGAAAGAAATTTGGAGAAGACAGATCAGCCCCTCAATTTCCAGTTTGCAAATAGCATTCGCCTGCCCAGCACCCCCGGGGAGAGAGGCTCATAACAGTTGATGAGGCGGGGGAGGCTGCTTGCCCTTCTCTCACCTACTGAAAACAAAACAGAGCACTGCCATCACAGCCCCACCTCTAATTGCTGGGTGACTCAGGACCTCAGGAAATGTAACTGAGACCCTGCAGAGGAGGAACACCACCTCCAGGAAGGAGTCTGTTCTTCTTTTTCTTTCTTTTTAATTACGCAACTGGGTTTTTCCCTCTTTGCTCTACCAAGAACCCAGTCTTCTGTTTGCCAAGGATTCAGCCCCAAAGAGAACAGTCTCTTTCTCATCCCTAAGGCTTCCTGTTCTATGTTCCTTGATCAGTATCTCCCAGTTCTCACTAGCTTGTGTGATGAGCTAACCCCACCCTTCCAGGAAAAGGCTAGGGCAAGGGAAAGGAGTAAATGTATTTCCGGGACTGGGCCTGCTCTCCTTTCGGTGGTTTTCTAGACTAGGATCTCAAAATAAGTATTCAAAACTCACATTTCAGACATGGCTCTTCGTGTCCAAGGTATTACTGCCAGACTTGTGTTTCTGGGGGTGTAGGTCCTTGGGGGGGGTGTCTTCCTCTTGCCCTATGTTTGGGAACCAGCTGTGTGACAAGGGCTTTCTGGGGGACTCTCACACCTTCTCTGTTTGTTCCTAGTCCATTGGGGGAAACATCATCAATGCCAGCCCTATCTCCGACCTCAACCCTGTGTTCATGGCTAGCAGGGCCAAGCTAACCATCATATCCAAAGGTGAGTTGTCTCAAGTAGAGGTACAGAAAGCAAGGGGACACAAGTGTTCCAAGATAGGTCACCTTCTGGAGAAATAGAGCCCAAAGACCCCTGGCTTGGCTGTCCCAGGAAGAGGACATGCACCTGGGTTGGAGACCAGGTGCTGGACCGTTTCTTTCTCAAGATGCTATGACAAGGGTTGGGGTTGAGGTGTTGGCTCATGGGGCTGGAGTGTATGCCTTGCACACACTCCTCCCCAATCAGCTTAGATCCTCCAAAGACCACTGGGCTCAAGCATAGAATATCACTGAGCTCAAACATTAAACCATCAACCTGCACACTTAGACTGAGTTTTGCCAGGAGTGGCCCCCGCACCCCTGAGCACTGTTTGGGAACACCTACCTCTGGTACAAAAAGAATGTACAACAGGCTCTATCATCCGTATTTCTCTGGAGCCACATGCTGGAGCCGGAATGGACGGATGGCCGGGCTTTCAGGGATCCTGTGAGCCAGTTGATCAACATGCTCATTGCTAAAAAGCCAATGACATAGGTGGGAGATATAATACAGGGGTTAAGGTCGCAGCTGACGTGGTTGGATTCCCCAACACATCATGGGCCCTGAGCATAGAGGCCAGGAGTAGCCCATGAGACTGCTGGGTGTGCCGTCCCCAACCTCCACCCCCACCTGCCAAATTAACTTACAATGAAACAAATCACAGGGAAGTCAATGATGCTAAAGACACAACTAGTTACTTGATCTCCTCTCTTCGAGGCTACATTCTTGGGCTTCTTTCCTCCTCTTTCATCTGCTGGAGTGAAGATGCTATGTGATGGTGTGCATTTTTCCTTTTGGAGGGGCCCCGAGACACCTCAACCCAGTTTGGGGGACACTGTCTCACAGGGTTCAGCAGACAGCCACCCCTCATCAGATTCCACTGGAAATATTGCAGATGGAGGATAAAAGTAAAATCCACAAAGGGCCTGGCCTTTACTGCACAGCTCACGTAAGCATGCAGAGCCCTTTAGCACAGAACAGAGCTGAAACCTTGCTTCCAGAGGACAGCAGCGAGTCAGGCCACTTTATGGTACCCAGCTTTTCAAATTTACCAGGGTAGTTTGAAACTGCTGATTGGGCAGTATTTCTTTTATTTTTATTTATTTATTTATTTATTTTTAATTTTATAAGGTAGTTCACAATATTTGATTATATTTAATATTCAAACATCAATCCCACCACCATATTTGGGATATTTCCATCCTAAGCCGTAATCCCTGTCCCAAAGCACAACCGAAATATTTATATTTTGTATTGTTTGTTATGAAGAACTGCTGAAAATGCTACAAAAGAGTATCCATAGAGGAAACAGTGTGAAGATTGTTCTATTTTTCAGGGCCATTAAGAACTTCTTTAGGATATCACTAACATATTGTTAAAGGTTGAGTGATATGAACTTTTGTATACATATATATCTGAAAAAAATATGCACATATATTTCTATCTATAATTGGTTGCCTACTATTTGAACCCCATCAAATGTGGTGTGGTACTCTTGGAGAATGGGTAGGGATTGTCTTAAGATGTGTCAGCCACGTGGTCCAGGAATAGGTTCACTCGTGCGTGAGGCTCCTCCCGGGTGTGCGAGGAGCAGCCTTGAGCGTGGTGGCTGTTGGGTTGTGGAGGTTTTTGGCTGCTGGGGCTGGGTCCCTTGGAGCGGGGAGGGTTCTCACCTGCCCCTCCTCTGGGGCAGCCCGAGTGGAACAGCCTGGCGCAGTGTCCCGGGACGTGGCTGTGGCAGGCGTCATGTTGCTGCCATATTTCTATTATCCTATTATCATATCGTTATATTTCTATGCTGGATTCTAGCAAGTACTCTAAAATGCTTTTACTTTTTTCCTCTCTGTTTTTCTTGTGACCCACTCACCAGCGGGGATGCAGAAGGATTTGGGTCCCCACTATCCCACCCTCGTCCTGACTCTGGAAGCCATCACATCCACTGTGCCCCCAAGGTTGTTTCCCCTCTCACTTGGCCCCCTTTCCTCTGCTCCCGCACAGGTACTAAGAGAACCCTGCAGATGGACCAAAACTTCTTCCCCGCCTACAGGAAGACTCAGCTGAGTCCTGAGGAGATCCTGCTGTCCATTGAGATCCCCTACAGCAGGGAGGTGAGGTGGGACTCCGGGTCAGGCAGCTCAACTTTCTGAGCCCCCGGGTCTTTGTCTGTCAAATGAGCATGGTGACCCGCAAGAAAAGCTCTGTGAGGACTGAAATCACGGAAGCCTCCTTGCGGAGGCCTGTGGCTACTGGAGGACACAGCTGGTCACTCAGTCATTAATTTCAGCTGTATGGCTGCCGTGGTGGGTGTGGGATGGAGGAGTAAGGATGGCTTTTCCCTGCCTCAAGTTTGCAGAGATCTTCAGTCATTCTTTTTTTTTTTTCTTTTTGGGTCACAGCTGGTGATTCACAGGGGTTACTCCTGGCTCTGCACTCAGGAATTACACCTGGTAGTGCTCAGGGGACCATATGGGATGCTGGGAATCGAACCCGGGTTGGTTGCGTGCAAGGCAAACGCCCTACCCGCTGTGCTATCTCTCCAGCCCGCCTTCAGTCATTCTTTGCCTGTGCTCTGCTGAAAACCTTCCTCCCTTTGTGTACAGGCTCACTTAGTCTGGGAGCCTCTGACGGCCTTGCTCTTGGCGGGGCCCCGAGTGGGCTCGACTGTGTGGTTCTGCTCCATTCAGGAGGGTCTTTTAGCAATAAGATGAGGGAGGGAGTGAAGGCAGCTGTGAAAGAGTGTGGTTTGGGCTTACAGATCCATAACCCATAACTTGAAGCAGGTCCTGTATCCTGACTCCTCAACAAGAACGCTAATTACAGGAGAGCAGCTCTGCCCCCAAGTGGTTTCCTGAAGATTTCTGTCTGGGCCTTACAGACCCCTGTAAGGCAGTGGTTGCCAGAGTTAAGCATTTCACAGTACAGTGAGAACATTTGGCGCGTAAAGGAATAGATCCAGCGCGCACCAGCATCCAGTTTGCCCCAAGGGACATGAAGAGCAACATGAAGGAGGAAAGGATTGTGAGATCCATATTTAGGGACACTTCTCAGAAAGCAGACTGGACATCTAGCCCTAAGAGTACACGGTACTCCGGGCAAAGCCTTCTGTCCTGGCCTGGTCTGTCCCGGAAGAGAGTGTCTGGAACCTCTTTCCAAAACTGATTTCAGACTCTGGGTCATTGCCAGGCTATCTCTGACTCCAGGAATCTGAGTTAGTGGGTGAATGGCGGGGGGAGGGAGGTTTGGGGAGTGAGAGAAGAGAGGGAGGCCTATTCTTGGGGGCCCCACTGGTGATTCTCTGCCAACCATATGGTTGAGGTCCAAGGATATGTGTTGGTCAGAACTAGCAGTGCCAGGGACTACCCAGGTCATCCTGCTGTTCCTTGAGGACCTGGGTTGGCCATTGAACCAGGGTTGGTGGATGCAATTTACACTCAGTACTAGTACTATCTTGCTTGCCTTGGAATCAAAGGTCCTAAGCAAACCCATAGATCAGTGAGAGACACGTTGAGACAGTCTGTGAAAGCCACAGACTGGAGGGTGTTTCTCTGGTTAGGTTTGATTTTCAGGCTGCACGTGACTGTGCTTAGGGCTTTCTTCCAGTTCTCCCAGGGAGCAGCCCTAATGGGGCCTGGAGGGCTCTATGGTGGCTGAAATTCCACCTAGGTTAGCTGTGTGCAAGGCGAGCACCATGTATCTCTCCAACATGTCTCTGCTGGAAGGTTGGGCCAGGAGACGTCTCACCTTCTCCTTGGCAGAGCCACTGGACTCTATGCTGGGTCCCAGGATGGGGGAGGGATGGGAACTGGAGAAGGAAGTCACTGCCTAAGCTCCTTCCTCCTCCTGCTGCTTGTTTGTTGTTCCTGCTAATAGGAGAAACTCCGTCCCTTTCCCAGGGCTGGGATGTCCCAGGCAATCTCTAGAGTGGACAGTCAGTTCTGGCAGGCTGTCCCCTGGCTCCTTGCTGACCTGAGCTCATAGTTGCTTCCACCTGGACTGGGGTCAGGTGAACCTGCAGCCGAGCTGCACGTGCATGATTGGGCGACTCTGTTCTGTTCTAGGGTGAGTTCTTCTCGGCATTTAAGCAGGCCTCCCGCCGAGAAGATGACATCGCCAAAGTCACTTGTGGCATGAGAGTCCTGTTCCAGCCAGGGACCTTGGAGGTCAAGGAGCTGGCGCTCTGCTATGGTGGGATGGCTGACCGGACCCTGGCTGCCTTGAAGACTTCACAAAGACAGCTGACAAGGTAGGGGCGAGGGGTGGGGGCAGATAGGTCGACTTTGGCAACCTAACCCACATGACTGCTTCCCTTCCCCTCCCAAGTGACTGCTGTGACTACTCCTTCTACTTGAGTATTGTCACTACTTTTTCCATGTCCATGTGTTACTGCCATTCCCATGTGACTTTGCCACTACCCCCTCCCATATTAGTGCTGCCACTCTGACTCCCTCATTGCTGCTATTACTACGATGCCCACATTGTGACGATGGCTGGCTTCTACTTGAGTATGGTACAATCCCTACATTAGAATTCTCACATAACTACTGTCACTATTACCACATTACTGCTTTATTACATCTCTTACATCGTTACTGCTGCTACAACTTTTCATGACTACTGCTACTGTTACTCCCACATTGCTACTGCTTATTTAGCAACGCCTACATTACTCTGGGTACTAAAATTCCACATTGCTATTCTTGCTACAACTCCTACCTTATTGTTGTTATCACAACTCCCACATTGCTACTGTTATTACCACTTCCACATTACTGCTATAACTGCAACTCCTCCCACACCACTGCTTCCTGTGACTCCCGTTACTGCTGCAACAACTTCCATATTGTTACTGTTACTACAGCTCCCACATGTCTGTCGCTACAGCACTCCCATGTTATTCTTGATACACTCCTCCATTAGCACTGTTACTACAGTCCCTACTTTGTGCTGAGTCCACATAGCCACCACATTAGTGCTGTTCTACAAGTGTCACATTCCTGCTACTGTTGCTTCCTGTACGGCATCGCTACTCTTGCTACTATTCCCGCAATACTGCTGATCAACAGCCAACACATTACATTTCTGGCCATAAACGCCATATTGCTGTTGTATCTACTGTTAATATCACTGCTGCCATTTCTGCTGCTCTATTAGTAGTCAGTACGACTATTGCTGTCCTATCATTGTCGATAGTGCTCTTACTTCTCCTACTGCTATCACCACACCTACCATGACTGTGATGGAACTGATTTCCGTGATTCTGCTTATCCAATCACTATTGCTGTTTGTATTATTGCTGTGACTGTGTGTGCTATTACTATCATCATTAGTGGTGCTATTCCTACAACCATGATTACTTTTACTATTACTGCACTGTAGCACTGTCCTCCCATTGTTCATCGATTTGCTTGAGCGAGCACCAGTAACATCTCCATTGTGAGACTTGTTACTGTTTTTAGCATATTGAATACTCCACGGGGATCTTGTTAGGCTCTGCCACTCGGGCTGGATACTCTCGGTAGCTTGCCAGGCTCTCTGAGAGGGATGGAGGAATCGAACCCAGGCTGGCCACATGCAAGGCAAATGCCCTACCCACTATACTACTGCTACTAATATTGAAATCTCTTTTTACTACTAGTACTATCATTACTGATAGACTATGACTCTTGCCATGCTGGTGTTGCCACTATTGTTGATACAATTAATTTTGCTGCTACTATCATCACTACTATTGCTGTTACTAGTGCTGCTTCAGCTATTATTTTTTTGATAATAGCGTCACTACTGCTGCTATTGCTTCTACCACTAATTATGACATTACTGATGGTATTGGGATTACTATTACTTCTACTTCCTCTGCTACTGCAACTATTATTAATTCTGCTTTTTACTCCACTGTTCCTATTGATTTCACTATTTCTGCTACTGTTGCTTCCGCAACTGCTAGAACCACCACTTGCATTACTACTGCTGCTATTACTGCTATGGATAATCCTATTATTAGAACTACTACTATTATCATGGCTGCTTTAAGGCAGCGGTTATACCAAACCCTGCCCTATCACTGACCTGTGTCATCCCTACAGTTGCCACAGAAGAGAGTTAAAAATTAACTTAACCTGGATCCAACACTTATCAGTTGATTTGCTCAATTTCTCCATGGCTCGATTTTCCTCTTGGTAAAATGAGTATATGATTTTACCTACTTCGTTTTCAAATCCATATTTAAAGGGCCAGAGAAAGCTCTGCCTTGCGTAGAGCTGGCTTGGATTTGATACCTCGTACTGCATATGGGACTCAGGAGTGATCCCTGAGCATAGCCCAGCACTCTCATGGTTCCTGAGCACAGCTGGGTGTGGCCCCACCCATCTTCAGAATAAATTCATAATTAAAATGCTCATTACCTGTTTGTATTGTACCATATTTCATATTTCATCATGTCTAGCTCTATAAAAGAACAAAAGCATGCAATTTGTGGAGATACAGATAGAACTAGAAAATATCTTGGAGAGTGAAGTCAGTCAGAAGGAAAGTGGGACTTAAAATACACAGCAAGGTTGTAAGAAAGGGTGAAAAGCAACACAATGAGAACTGACCTACACAACTGAGTTTGTGTGTGTTTGGGGTGCTGAAAGGGAGAGGTATTGGGATTCCTGAGGGAGGGAGATGGGTGCACTGGTGATGGATGAGTTGTAGGAATTATGTACACGGGAAACCGTCATTGAAAATATTGTCAACCACTATGTGTCACATGTCAATCAATTAAAAAAATAAAGTGCTCATAATTCAAAGCACTTGGGTAATGCCTTGTGCATATAAGAGTCTCAAGATTTAACTATTTTCATTTTGTGATTCATTATATCGTATGCATTTTTTAAATTGGACTGGAGCAAAAGCACAGTGGTAGGGCATTTGCCTTGCACATGGCCAACCCGACTGACCCAGGTTCAATTCCTCCACCCCTCTTGGAGAGCTCGGCAATTACCAAGAGTATCTCACCCACATAGCAAAGCCTGGCAAGCTCCCTGTGACATATTCAATATGCCAAACACAGTAACAACAAGTCTCACAGTGGAGATGTTACGGGGCCCGCTCGAGCAAATCGATGAACAATGGGAGGACAGTGACAGTGACAGAGGAAACTGAGGCTCACAGGGGTTCAGTAAAACCCAGAATGGTGAGCATGAGTTCAACTTTGACCCCAGGCCCTGGCCTGTAAGGCCACAGCACATCTCCACCTCTGCATGCTGACGGGAGCACTGACCTACGAGCTGCTTTCCACAGGTCCTGGAACGAGCAGCTGTTGCAAGAAGTGTGTGCCAGCCTGGCTGAGGAGCTGCAGTTGTCCCCCAGTGCCCCCGGGGGCATGGTGGAGTTTCGACGAACCCTCACTCTCAGCTTCTTCTTCAAGTTCTACCTGACGGTGCTTCAGAAGCTGGGCAAGGGGGATACGGAGGATGTGAGTGGGGACCGAGGGCCTGGGCCACTTTAGTGTGTGTGTGGGGGAGGGTTTGGATTTTTTTTTCTGGGTGATCTAATGCTGTGGACCACCTGGTGATCCTGCTCCTTTCCTCTGGACACCTAAGATCAATGGAGCAATGTCCAGGAACAACGCAGGGAGCCCCCAGAGGTCAGAGACCATAGGTGCCTGGGGGCAGAGCACTGGTTTGGGAGGCGGGTGCCTGAGTTTGGGTTCTAGGCAAGCCTTTTATAAGACCTGGAAGAGGCCATGACCTAAGGTGCAGAGGCGGCCCCTTCCTGCCAACAACACAGTCCCTGTGACCGTGGTCTGGTGCTCAGACTGGGAATGCAGAATGGGGTGAGCGTGTAGACAGGGTTCCACAGCAGGTGGGGCACGTGGCACCCACAGGCTGTGCATTACCTGAGGGTGCTGATGGAGTGCGCCCTTCTCCCAGGACTGTCTGTCCACAAGCAAAGACTTTGTGCCTTTCTTGAAGGACTCTCTGGGCACTGGGGATGAGGGCTGTGCAGGGAAGTTGGCCCTGAGTGTGAGAAAGTGGAGGGTCCAGCACAGAGCAGAGGAGATGACGTAGATGTGGGCACTGCTGAGTGGAGCACCTCTCTGAAAAGAGCCACACCACGTTTATTTTTTCCAGTTATAAAAGTAATAAGGACCAATCGTGGGAAATTTTAGATCATGTCTAGAAAGTTGTTAAGGCTAGAGAGAGAGGGCAGAGATAGGGCAATTGCCTTGCATGGGGCCGATCCAGGTTTGAGCCCCAGCTCCCAACATGGTCCCCTGAGCCCTGCCAGGAGTGAGCCCTGAAGGCAGAGCCAGGAGTAAGCCCTGAGCACAGCTGGGCATGACCCCAAAAGCCCCCTCTCAGATCACAGAGAAAGTTATCACCGCTATTGTAATTCATCTGGTCTTTTTCCTACATTTGTCTGTCCTGGAGTCTTGTTCTATCTGCATGGCTCTGGCTTTCTGTCTGTCCTTCCATCTGTCACTAGATTATTATCTGTCTACCTCTGAATCCGGCTCTATCGCTTTCCAAACCGATGGAGGCTTAGGCACATACCGAGTTTATGTTCCCCTGGGTTCCAATAAATTTATGTCATGAACATTTCCATGATCATTCAAAATGTCCCAAGACCTGAGAAGGAAGAGGAAGGAATTTCCTTAAGGATGGGGAGAAAGGTGTGC
Source organism: Sorex fumeus (assembly GCF_029834395.1). Taxonomy (NCBI): domain Eukaryota; kingdom Metazoa; phylum Chordata; class Mammalia; order Eulipotyphla; family Soricidae; genus Sorex; species Sorex fumeus. Next base: position 5,423,162 of record NW_026606063.1, read on the forward strand.
CCAGCAGATAGAGTAAGTGTGGAGGGAGGGACACAGCCTAGGAGTGAGGGAGAAAGTACTTCCTGGAGAAGCATGTGGACTTTGGATGCTGGTGCAGGTCATTTCCTGTGCAGAGTGCAGAGAGGGAAGAGAGAGAGGCTGCTGCAATGTGCCTGCCTGGACAAAGTGCAGCTGGTGTGTGGGTGCAGGTCTGCCCTGTACAGAGTGGGGCTGGATGCTGCAGGTATTGCAGAGTGGTATTGGGGTGTGGGCGCAGGTCCCTCTTCCCTTCCGCTTTATTTATACACCATGGTTTAACATAGTTGTTCCCGATGATCTGTTGTAGTCCCTCGACACTCCAACCCCCACCCCTCCAACTCCTGTTACTTCCCTCTGCCATTGTCCCTCTTTTCCCAGTCACACTGTAGCAGGCTCCATATAATTTATTTTATATTGAATATGCCAGACACAGTAACAACAAAGTCTCCAATGGAGACGTTACTGGGCCTGCTCGAGCAAATCAATGATCAACGGGAGGGCCTTTACTTTTTACTTTTACCACTAAATGTGACCCAGAGACTATAAAACCCAGCTCCCGGAAGCACGCAGCCGCATTTGTGGCTGCGCGACACCTTATTATCTCATTCTTATTTTGGACAACCTGGCAGGCTGCCGAATGTAACCTGCCCACACTGCAGAGTCTGGAAAACTCCCCGTAGCATACCCAATATGCCAAATACCAGTAACAATGATGGTCTCATTCTCCTAATCCTGAAAGAGCCTTGAATATGGCACTTTTTAAAAAAATCTCAGGGCTAGGACGAAGGAGACATTACTGGGGCCTGCTCGAGGCAATTGACGAACAACAGGATGATCGTGATCATGATCGTGATCGTGACCACTAAATGGCTGGTGGGCTTATACAAAACTACATCAGTAAAAGAAAATTGCTATATCTCACCGTGGGGATATCAAGTGCTTGTTTGAGCGATCACTGAGTTCTTACTGCTAGTTGAGGCTTCTGTGTCAATGTTTTTGTTCACTAGCTCAGTTGACTTCTACATTACATTCCCATCCAATCTGGCATGCTCCTCTTGGGATGTTAGAATCGTAGAGTTTGAAGATGCTGTACCGCCAAGCTCCAGAAAATCCAGAAGAGTTAACTGGACAGTGAGCTAACATGGTGGTGGTAGAGGCCACCAGGGTTTCTGGAAGTCTGGGGAGAGGAGAGGGTAGAGGTCATTTTTGCACAGCACACACTGGGGTGTGGGATGGATCATTCCTTCTGCAGAGTAGAGGGTGGAGTGGGAGTGCTGAAGATAAATAACCAGTTCTCAGAGTCCGCGTTGGGAAAGTGGGAGCCATCCTGCATGCTCTGGACTGAGGGTATGTTGAGGAGAGGAGGACTCTTGTCTCCTGCAACACTTGCTGCTTGGGACAACCCTGGTTTGCATCAACAATGGAAAGAGTCACCAACATGTGCCCTCTGTTCTCTTCCTTCCACAGAAATGTGGCAAACTGGATCCCACTTATGCCAGTGCCACATTACTCTTTCACAAAGACCCTCCGGCCAATGTCCAGCTCTTCCAGGTGAGTTTGGTGGGTGTGTTCTCACTGGCCGGGGTGAGGGGTGGGCTGTACAGTACATCCCACGATGTTCACACTTGGCCCCAGATTTACGGAGGCTCCTAAAGCTTTTGAACTAGGGCACAGAAACCAATGAGAAGCAGAGAAATGTCAATGAAGCTATTTCCTCTTTGGCTTTTCGTGGATAACTCTAGTGTTTATCTATTCCTGAAAGGAATTCTTTCTCCTATTTTGTCATTTCTCTCCCTATGAGACCTGCAATGAACCAAACCTGCAGTTCTCTGTCACTGTCATTGTCACTGTCCTCCCATTGCTCATTGATTTGCTCAAGTGGGCCCAGTAACGTCTCCATTGTGAGACTTGTTACTGTGTTTGGCATATTGAATACGTCGTGGGGAGCTTGCCAGGCTTTGTCGTGCAGGCGAGATACTCTTGGTAGCTTGCTGGGCTCTCCGAGAAGGGCGGAGGAATCGAACCTGGGTCGGTCAGGTTCATCGCATGCAAAGCAAATGCCCTACCCTCTGTGCTATCACTCCAACCTGCAGTTCTCTGTAAGAATATAAAAACAAAACAAAAAAACCCCAAAATCACAACTTATCAAAATCTAGTTTTTGAAGCCTCTTTGTCACAATTTGAGAGCTTCTATCTTAGGGTGTTATGATCTAAGATATAAACTCTGGGACTGCATGACTTGGATTGAATCCAGACCCTGCTATCTTTTTACTATGAAACCTTGGGCAAGTTGCTTATCTACTCTGACCTTTTGGCCAAATTGATAAGCTTATTTGCCATTGTGGGTAATTATGGTCCTTATTTCTTAAGAGAGTTTGAAGATTAAATATGTTAGTAAAAATAAATAGCTAATATAGTTACTGCACATACTAATCATTCAATAAATATTATTAATATAGTTATTTATATTAGAAAACACATAAAAATATGATTTTATTATAAAATGAATACAGTTGATCCTGGAACAAAGCATGAAATGTAGGGGTACTCACCCCCTGCATATTAACTTTTGACTTTTCCAAACTTAACTATTAATCATCTGTGTAGCCTGAAGACTTACCAATAACATAAATGGTTGATTACCACATGCTGTATATGTATTATGCATTATATGCTAATTATTATTGTAAAATAAGCTAGCTAAAAATGTTTAAAAAATTGCAAGGAAGGGAAAATAATTGGCAGAACTGTATCATTCTTAGTGATACTGTAAGTTCATGTTGTTAAGTGGCCAACTGTACATTTTAGAATATTTCAAAAATAAAGCTAAAAGAAGAAAAATAAAAATCTCCCCAATTCCTATATCCAGAAGAACACAATTGTATGTTGTTTTCTTCCTTTTCTTACTTTCATGGACATGTATATCTTTATAACATTTTTTCTATAGAATTTGAACTACATACACGCAGTATCCCCTACTTATACTCATAACATAGCTCTTTGCTCTGGCTTCAGTTCTTCTATGTTCTCTTTGCAGAGATGCCGGCTCTTTCTTGCACTGATTGTGTGGAACAGAATGAACTTCCCTCTCACTTTGGGTTCTTCTCTTTTCTTTTCATGCCTGTCCATAGTTACAGACACATTAGTGTGCCTTTCTGGCCTCTCGACCACTCTATTATCACTGCTCAGTCGCTTTGCCTGCAAAGCAAACCTCCTATTCTCTGGGTCTGTGGGTCTCTCCCTCAGCTCAGTCTGACTTGTGACCGCTTGGTTCCAGGAGGTGCCCAAAGACCAGTCAGAGGAGGATATGGTGGGCCGTCCCCTGCCCCACCTGGCCTCTGCCCTGCAGGCCTCTGGGGAGGCCGTGTACTGTGATGACATCCCTCGCTACGAGAATGAGCTGTCCCTCCGTCTGGTCACCAGCACCCGGGCGCACGCCAAGATCAAGTGAGATGGGACCATTGACGTGGGGGTGAGGGTGCTGCTGGGAAGCCCTGCCGGGTACTGGGACACGAATAGTGAGCTCTCTCGGGGCTTCCCAATCTAGAGGAAAGACAGGCACCTCTTCCGGTTAGTCTGGAGAGCAGTATTAGTAGGCCCTGGGCTGGGGGAGACAGTGGAGAGGGTGGCAAGGGCTGGGTTACTTGAACAGCTGCATCAGCTGATTGTACACTAGCTTGGCACCAGTGATAAAAGGTAAAGGTAAAGGCCCTCCCGTTGATCGTCGATTTGCTCGAGCGGGCCCAGTAACGTCTCCATTGGAGACTTTGTTGTTACTGTGTTTGGCATATCGAATATGTCACAGGTAGCTTGCCAGGCTCTCCGAGAGGGGCGGAGGAATCTAACTCGGGTCGGCCATGTTGGCCGCTTGTAAGGCGAACCCCTACCCGCTGTGCTATTGCTCCAGCACCAGTGATAGTCTGTAAAAAGACCTTTGAAAGACCGGTTGGAGTTGCCCTCTAGATGTAGGTCAAATGTCCCTGCAGCCTCTGCAGAACTTGAGTCAGCTGCCACCACCACTACTTTTACTATGACTATCACTACAGCTACAACTGCTACTGCCATTACAATGACCTCTACCATGGCAACAACAAGCAACACTGTTACTACCACTATCGGTATTCTCATGATCACTGCCATTGCTAACAACAATATCATGACTACAATGATTTCACTATTGTCACTACAACTATCATCACCGCTACCACTATTATGGCCACCATCACTAACTACCATTTCCTACCTCACTATAGTGATAGCTCCCCAACTTCTACTATAATTACCAACGCCATTACTGCTTTGGGCTGGAGCGATAGCACAGCAGGGAAGGGTGTTTGCCTTGCATGCAATGGACCTAGCCGACCCAGGTTCGATTCCTCCACCCCTCTCAGAGAGACTGGCAAGCTACCGAGAGTATCTCGCCTGCACGTTCGATATGCCAAACACAGTAACAAGTCTCACAATGTTACTGGGCCCGCTCAAGCAAATCGATGAACAGCAGGACAGTGACAGTGACTACTACTTTAGTACCACCTCCACCATAATCACCACCACCATTACTGCTACCATTACTCCCATAGCCACCATGGCAGTGATAAGATTTTGCACCATTATTACCGCTATCACTATTATTACTTTTTCTTTCTGAGCCAAACCCAGATGTGCTCAGGGCTTTCTCCTGGATCTGTGCTCAGGGATCACTCCTGCCCTGATGTCTCAGTGTACCCTATGGGGTTCTGGGGGATAAAACTCAGTTGCAGGCAAGTCAAGCACCTTACCTACTGTCTGTCTATCTGGTTTCTACCCCAACCATTAGTACTGCTGCCAGGATCACACCACCACTTCCACAACTACTGTAATTGCTATTATTACTACCACCACGATCACTATTATTGCCACTGCTACTTTCAATATTTTTACTATCACCACTGTCACATTACTGCCACTACCACCACCACCACTAAAATTCAGTCAGGTGGCACTTTTTAGTTGCTGTCCCTGATTTTAAATGCTTTACAGATGCCAGCTCATTATTTTATTTATTAAGTTTTTCCTCCACAGCTCTATAGACAGGCCCTATTACCCCCCTGCTTGATGAGGAACTGGCACCGGGGAGGTCAGGTCTGGGTCACACAGATGTGTGTGAGCGCAGAGCAAGACTGTGAAACTGGACAGCACTAGCATCAGGGCTGGGCCGCCTCTGGGTATTCAAACACAGACTGTATTCCTCCTAGATGTTAGACACATTACCTGCTTGGCAGAATAATTATGGGAAATCCTGCCTGATACCCCTTCCTCCTTGTGGATTAGGGATCAGATATCTTTGATATCAGAGTCTTTCCACTGCTGAACTCCAGAGATAGTGAACGGACACAGATAAAAAACTCTCCTGGTCCCAGAAATAAGGGTATGTGTAAGATATTGTTGCCATCTGTGGAGCACATTCATTTGCCTCTGCTCTTGATTTGAATTCACATTGACAAAATCGACCTGCACTGTTTAATTTTCTCTGTTGGAGCAGATGGGTGAGGAGGAAGCCTTCATTTCTACCACTTTGAAGTAGTCAGCAATCTGGGTACTTTTTGAAAATACGACCATGTGTAAGAAACATGTTAGAGTCAACTTTGGCAGGCGTGGCACTCCTTATAATAACCTCTGACCCAAACTCAGTTAACCTGATTTCAGATTGGGTGACTTTGGATCAGCAATTTAACTTTTCTAAGCATGGTTCCCCCCAAATGTAAAATAAAGACTATAACTAAATTTTTCTGCATCTCTAAAGAGGATGATATGCTTGGAGGTTTGTTGGTACTTGGACTGGTCATGGCCAAAGCTCTTTTCTGAATTGCCTTGGTTTGTTTCCTCGGAAATAGGGGCTTAACTAAGCATGACACCACCTTAGAATTGCAAATTCTCCAAGCATTCTCCCTGGGAGGCCTGCATGGCTGGAGGTAGCCTTTGTGTCCCCCAGGCTGGGAAGATCCTTTGAGTGTGGGGAGAGTGAAGACTTTTAGTCTCTTTGCAGGCGTGGCGAGCTCTAAGTCACTGATTTTGGATGGGCATTAGTTGTGCTATGAGCCATCAGAACCATTCTGAGTAAACATTGTTCGCTGTGACTTGATTCCCTGTGACTCCCTGAGAACAGGGTCACTCCTTCTATCTCCAGTAACACTGAGTCCAGTGGGAAAATGTTCGTTCATTATTTGCAGAATAGAGCAGAAAACAGAAAGGGAAAGTATTGGGTGGATAAAAAAGTACTGAAATGGAAACAGGCTCTTACAAGGGTGAGTGGTTGGCTGGGCACGACTGCAGATGTTTATTTTGCCTGGCCCCTCACCCAGTTTCTTCTTGCAGGTCTATAGATTTCTCAGAAGCCCAAAAGGTGCCAGGCTTCCACAGATTTCTCTCTGCTGATGATATTCCTGGAAGTAATAAAACTGGGATAGCTAATGATGAAACAATCTTCGCCAAGGATGAGGTATGACTTGGAATTTTGATTTTTTCTTGTGTGTGTTTTGGGCCGGGCTGGAGTGATAGCACAGTTGGTAGGGCATTTGCCTTGCATGCAGCCACATGGCCGACCTGAGTTCAATTCCTTCGCCCCTCTCGGAGAGCCTGGCAAGCTACTGAGAGTATCTCACCTGCAGGGCAAAGCCTGGCAAGCTACCCGTGATGTATTCAATATGCCAAAGACAGTAACAACAAAGTACTGGGCCCGCTTGAGCAAATCAATGAACAACGGGAGGACAGTGATACAGTGTGATACAGTGTTTTGGGCCACACTCATTTATGCTCAGGGCTTACTCCTGGCTCTGTGCTCAGGGATCACTCCTTTAGGAGATCATACCAGGGACAACTGCAAGATTCAAGGCAAACACCTTACTATTTCTACTCTCTGGCTTTACTTAGATTTTAAAAATATGAAGTTAGTATAGTAATTTAAGTTTTAATTTCTGCTCATTCTTCCAAATTTCTATTCCTGGAAGACTGAACATTTGCACATACTATGGATATCATCCAGTTGGATGGTATTCAGGGAAATAAGTGAAAGGATGGCTGTGCTGAGCAGTCGTTCTAGTTTCTACCAGATGTTCGCTAGTTTTGTAAGGTCCAGCTGCCGTTTTACCTCATGAGATGTCTCCATGTCATAGCAGGATTAAAACAAGGCTGATTATTACAATTGAACTAATAAGTGGTCTCTTGATGGTACACTTGAGGCTTCTTGATTTAAAGAAATAAGAATGCATTAAACCATAAAAAATGCACAATATATATTGGTAGTTTACTTTTAGGAAAGCCCATCTGTTGACTTCAACTATATCTATGGAAAAAACTTTTCCAAAATTTCAGGACATTTTCTGAAAAATTCTATATATTTATGAGACAATTATCAATCAATTTATTATTCAAAAATGTTCAAGTGTTGCAAATTAAAGATGAGTAGATATTGCTGAAGAGTAATTTCATCTTATTGATGTGAAAGCAAAGGAGAGAACAAAAAGTGTTAACTCTGAATGCAGGAACTCTAAGAGAATAGAGAATATAGAAGGACAAATTACTTAATAAACTTCAAGAGCCCTCAGGAGCATGGCTAGCCCTGTCATTAGTGTGAATCAGTCAGATTCAACAGAAACTGCACCAATCAGTTAAGCCAATAAATTAATTGTGTCCTCTAGAGATCATTATCAGAGAAAACTCATATTTCAAAGTGAGAAGTTGGACAATTTATTTTGGCTAAGAAATATATTGATCCTTCTTTGTTTGGGTAAAATACGATTCCTAAAGAAGATCTACTGCTTTTATGTTAGTTTGATTTTGGACCACATCCTGCTGTGCTCAGGGCTTACAACTTCCTCTATGCTCATAGATCACTATTTGTGAGCCATTTGTAGAGCCTGGGATTAAAATTAAGTGAGCCACATGCAAGGCAAGAGCCCTATCTACTGTACTATCTCTCAGCCCTCCATTAGGGTTTTTAAGAAATTGTGTTATTAAATTAAAATAACAGTCTTATTTCTACAAGTCCATCCCTAAATCCTGACCTGATGGTTCATCAAGTCTAAACACCAGCATTTAGGAAGTACCACTCTGAGCATCTAGACAAAACATAAGACAAATTTCTATCTTTGAAAAGTTTTAATATAATCCGTAAAGAGAAGATTGACAGTGGGGATGGTAGAAAAGATGAAAATTCATGGCGTAGTCACTAGCTGCTTGTGATCTTGGAGTCTGGGTCTCCATCTCTTCCTATGAAAAATAAGAGTGTAGCAGTAGTGATCGTACAGCAGGGAGGGCCTTGCTGACCCAGGTTCGATCCCTGGCATCCACTATGCTTCCCCAAGCACTGCCAGGAGTAATTCCTGAGTGCAGAGTCAGGAGAAACCCCTGAACATCTCCAGGTGCGACCATCAAAAGCCAAAAACAAAAAAAAAATGAAAAAGAAAAATAAGGATGTTGGAGAAGACCCAAGTTACCAGGATGCTTCATTGGGCCCTATCTCCAATTCTGTTGCTTATGCAGACATCACTAATCAGTCACCACACTCCATCCTGGGAGCATCTCAACAGCCTTCTAGTAACTGAACCTTGAGATAAAGTGAGTTTGCCCTCTGAAATGAGTGATCTTCGAGTCCTATTCCCAGGATAGTAGGAGAGAGAGAAAAAAAGCCTCCAGGACATTCCTAAAATGTGCCTTGATAGGAAGTGGTGGGTCAGAGATTTCCTTTGCCTTCTCTAACAGGGCCCAGGTGCCTGTGGCATTCTTTGACAGTCTGGCTATTCCTGTAGGTGACTTGCATTGGGCACATCATTGGTGCTGTGGTTGCTGACACCCCGGAACATGCACAAAGAGCTGCCCTAGCAGTGAAAATCACCTATGAAGATCTTCCAGCCATTATCACCATGGAGGTAATTGAGTATGAACTTCTGTGGAGAAGCCTGAACACACAGTGGCATCTTTGTTAGAATTCCCTATACCCACTCAGAGATGGTACTGGGTTGTGTAGTCCTGGGAAAACTTCCCCGTCTGATCCTAGATCTGGTCTAAGCTCTTGCTTTAAGTCTGAATTCCACCTTCCTCAGCATCTACTGGTTCTGTAAGGAAGTCATGATTTTTTTCAAGATCAGGCTTGTCCACCGATATCCGAGGCAGAGGAGGACTAGTACCCCATGAGCTTCTTGGAATCTGTAGGTGTTAGAGATGCATTTGTGAGAAGGGAGAGACACTTCTCTTCCCAAGTATTTCCTTGCCCTCATCAGACAGAAACCCTCTTCTTCTATCTGAGAGTCAAGTCACTGAAAGTTCTTTTTGATCCTAGGAAGCCATAAAAAACAATTCCTTTTATGGACCTGAGCTGAAGATTGAGAAGGGTGACCTCAAGAAGGGCTTCTCTGAGGCAGACAACGTGGTTTCAGGTACAGCTGCACTGTGCTGCATGGAGATGTGTGTGTGTGTGTGGGGGGAGGGGTGGGCACCCTGCCTAGGAGTAAAATGGAAGAGTCTCGAAGCAGGAAAGTATGTTCCTAATGAAAGATCCTGATTAATGAGCTGCAGACTTTTAAGTCTTTGTACCCGTGTCTCTAAGCTGGAAGTAACCTGTGATTCTAGGGGTGAGTTTGAGGGTACTGCTGTGCCTTCTTCCACCCCAGACTTTTCATGACCCTGGGTCCTGGCTCTTCCCCCAAGGCAGGGTTCCAACCCAACCCTCCAACGGGGTCTAGGGATTCATTTCCGAAAGACCCTCATTATTATCATTATTATTATTATTATAGTTATATTATGATTATTGTTCATGGGAGAAGGACAGTTCTGGTGGTACTCAGGTATAGCAGTGCTTTGGGACCAGTAGAGCTACACTGGGCAGTGCTTGGGAAGGCCTTAATTTTAACTTTCTAATCACAACTGCTCATTTCTTCTTTACTTCATCCAACCTTTTACAACAAGAATCGCAAAGTCTGATCTGCCCCAGCTGCTGCAGGAAGAGAGCATGACTCAGTTGCTCTGGCTTCTGTGTTAGGGTTGGGGATGTTCACTTTCAAATGGGTAAGACTGAGAGTCAACCCACTCCTTTTGAGAACCTGGAGTTTACAGGAAGTGGTTGGTTCTTGCCCAGGAGTGCTTAGGGAGTGCCCTCCCTCCATCAGCAGAATTACCCTCTGTGCACATAGGCTCACTGTGTTGGGGGGCTTATTATTCCCGCAGGTGAACTGTACATTGGGGGACAGGAGCACTTCTATCTGGAGACACACTGCACTATTGCTGTGCCCAAAGGAGAGGAGGGGGAGATGGAGCTCTTTGTGTCCACTCAGAATACCACGAAGACCCAGGTCAGTATCGGGGCAGGCTCTGGGGCCTGACAGAAGCTGGCAGGATATATTCAGTGCAGCTTTCTCTTGCTTCCAGGCTTTTGTTGCAAAAATGTTGAATGTCCCAGAAAACCGGATTGTGGTCCGCGTGAAGAGAATGGGAGGAGGTTTTGGAGGAAAAGAGACCAGGAGCACCGTGGTGTCCACAGCCGTGGCCCTGGCTGCACACGTGTGAGTTCTCCCTGTGGTCTCTGGGCTGCTGAAGAAGGCTGTCTCTGCCAGGAAGGCGATCTAGGTTTTGGAGGGCTGGGCCGATGCCCAGCATTCCATGTTTCTAACTGTCTGGTGCCTCCCTCAGGACTGGCCGCCCAGTGCGTTGCATGCTGGACCGGGATGAAGACATGCTGATAACTGGTGGCAGACATCCCTTCCTGGCTAAATACAAGGTTCTAGATGTTGGGGGGGGGCTGTGCTTGGGTTGGCAAGGCCATCTTACTGGAAACCCAGGGCCAGAGAGCCAAGATCCCGGTCTGTTCTGACTTTTCCACAGCTACCTGCAGATGCTCAAGGATAAAATGAGAAGCAGAGAATTCAGAACAGCAAATGGCATCATAGAGGGGTGTTGGCAGTGGGTCAGGGGAGTGCCAGCAGGTCCCCTTCCGAGGGAGCCATGACGCGGTCTTCACAATGGTCTGATTCGGCAGAGGTCCTGTAAAAGGTCTCTGTCCAGTGAGACTCAGAAGTGTGATTTATTAGCAGACCTGGGGCTGGGCTCTCTGCAGGTGGCCCAGTGTTCCTGTGCTCATTGGCCCCTGTCATTCTCTGAATAACGGCTCATGCATTTCCAATGAGACATCCGGCTCTGCAGACTCTCAGGGGCAAGGGTTGGAGGGATATGCCCCTGCTCCAATGTATGGTGGATGGGCGCTGCCCCAAACCCTCTGTGGCATTGTCCTTTTCTGGAGGTGTTTGGATGACCAGACCCTGTACACACCAGCAGAACTCATGACCCCCATGAGGCTCCATCAGCTGGCAGCACTTCCCTGGGAGCTTCCTTTGTACATCTCCCCTGTAACATTTTATGGCTGTTCTCTGATTTAACTCTGCCAAGGGACTCTGTCTCTCTCTCCCTTTCAGAACTGAAGCATAGGGAGGATTTATCCTATTCCCATATCTTTTTTTTTTTAAATTGAATCACCATGAGATACAGTTACAAAGCTTTCATGATTGAGTTTCAGTCATATAATGATCGAATACCTATCCCTTCACCAGTGTACATTTTCCATCACCAATGTCCCCAGATCGCTCTTGCTACTATGATAGGCACTTTTGTTCTTACTCTCTCTCTACTTTAGGGCATTATAATTTGCAATACAGATACCAAGAGGTCATCTACTTTCAGCACACATCTCCCATCCTGAGTGGTCCCTCCAACCGTCATTAACTTAGTGGTCCCTCCTATATCCCAACTGCCTTCTCCCCCAACACATGAGGCAGGCTTCTAATATTCCTTGCTCATGTCTCTACTGTCCTTGAGTGCTAGTCCCATGTTATTTTATATTCCACAAATGAGGGTAGTCATTCTATGTCTGTCCCTCTCTTTCTGACTCATTTCACTTAGCATGATATTCTCCATGTCCATTCACTTATAAGCAAATTTCATGACTTCATGTTTTTCTAACAGCTGCACAGTATTCCAAAGTATAGATGTACCACCGTTTCTTTAACCAGTCATGTGTTCTTGGGCACTCGGGTCATTTCCAGATTCTGGCTATTACGAACAGTGTTGCAATGAACATACAAGTGCAGATGTCATTTCTAATGTGTTTTTTAGCATCCCCAGGATATATTCCCAGAAATATTATTACTGGATCATATGGTGGCCCACTTTCTAGTTTTTTGAGGACTTCCCATATTGTTTTCCAAAAAGGCTGGACCATTTGGCAATTCCCATCAACAACGAATGCGGGTCTCTTTCTCCCTGCATCCGCACCAGCACTGGTTGTTCTTGTTCTTTTTGATGACTATTTTCACATCTTGTGGATCAGAGAAAGTACCTTGATCATTTCGGGTGCTGGTTTCCTCACTGAGGACATGACTAGTGGGCTTCTAGTCACAAGAGGTTTCCGGTCACAGAAAGAAAGTGGGGAAGAGGAGCTCATTCAGCTCCAACAGAGTGGGACCTATAGTCTGCCAGCCTGAAGTTGCAGGGTGTCCCCAGTAACTCCTGCTTTCTGTTCCTGCACCCTACTCCTGTCTTTCTTCTTCCTCCACTGTGTTTTCAGCTCCTTCCTCCCTCTAGAACCAGGCACCGGGAGAAGGATGAGGAGAGGGTGTCCAGGGTTGGGAGTTTCGGTGTCTTTGGGGAGAGATGAGCATCTCTTGGCTTAACTGCGCAGTCTGGGATCTCCTCGGCTCCCTGTCTTTGGTGCCTGGCAAGGTGGGCTGCAGCTGACCCAGGGGAGAGGGGAGAGAGAACCAGAGGGAGGGGTTGGTGAGAAGTGCCCGTGTTTCTGTCAGGTTGGCTTCATGAAGACAGGGAAGATTGTGGCTCTGGAGGTGGAGCACTTCAGCAATGCAGGAAACACCTTGGACCTCTCTCAGAGTGTAAGTGGGAGCGCCCCTGCTTGCCCCGGGAACTGGAGGCTAAGGGCAGACCCCACCCCCATTGTGTGCACTTGCAGGCATGCATCATGCCTCACCATCCCCTGCTGTCCGAAGTTAATTTCTAGCACTGAGACCATTATTGCAGTAACCCTCTGAGTAGAGATGATCCTTTCTCAAGAGTGTGTGGAATGATCGAAGATTGTCTAAGCATGGTGCATAGCAACTCTGTGTGTGTGTGTGTGTGTGTGTGTGTGTGTGCGTGTGCATGTATGTCATGAGTATATGATAGGCGGCATAGAATAATCTGAAAGCATGCACAACTAAGCAGACTTCAGATGATTAAGTGATTAAGGGGACGCAGATTTGTCTTACACATCACACATTTCTGTGGTGCTTGAATTCTGTTGGCGTGTGTAATTTACTGCTTTTAAAAAATATAAGTTGAGCAATCATGCTTCCAGTCTGAACTTTCTCACAAATTCCAAGTGAGCAGAGGACCCAGAGAATGGCAGGAGGACATCATGGGGCCTGGGAGGCCCGGGTGGGAGGCCTGGGGACCCCTTTGAAACAAATGTGTTACTTGCTCCCTCCAACCTTCTCTGCTTTAGATCATGGAACGTGCCCTATTCCACATGGACAACTGCTATAAAATACCCAACATCCGGGGCACCGGAAGACTGTGCAAGACCAACCTGCCCTCCAACACTGCGTTCCGGGGTTTTGGGGGTCCTCAGGGAATGCTCATTGCTGAGTATTGGATGAGTGATGTCGCGGTGACCTGCGGGCTGCCTGCTGAGGAAGTGAGTAGGGAATTTGGTGGCACAAGTCAGCAGTTCTTAGCCACTTTTCAGAGGACAGGGCCTTCCCTTCCTGGTGTCCCCTGGGGCATAGAAGATAGGCAGGCGGGTGCTTTTGAGGGACTGCAAGCTGAACTGAAATTGGGTTCTCTGCACCCACCGACCCCACCCCCAAATTTTATGCCCTTGGCAAGTCCTCAGTTTTTGTGTCCTTGGGAAGGTGCGAAGGAAGAACATGTATCAAGAAGGAGACTTGACCCACTTCAACCAGAAGCTGGAAGGGTTCACCTTGCCCAGGTGCTGGGAGGAGTGTTTGGCCAGTTCTCAGTACCAGGCTCGGCGCAGCGAGGTGGACAAGTTTAACAAGTAAGGCTGGAGGGGAGGACATTATCTTCTGACACTTTCTGGGGCTCTCAGAGTATTACTTTCCCATGGAACTCACATTGTGCAGCTAGGAATGGAATGAGGATTCTGGGTGGGCCACCATCTCCCAATGTAGTGGGACCTCAGTTTTATAATCTGTAAAGTGGTGTTGACGTCCTTATTGAGTTACCCAGATGAAATAGGAAGCAATGAGGGGCTTCTGGTAAGCTATCATCCCTTTGGAGCCTTCCTAGCTCTACCAGAGTACTCTCACCCAATCAGGAAAGCACAGATTTCAGGTTGGGACCTCCAATCCCACACCTTCACCTCAACCTCCGTGTGGATCCTGCACTCAAGAGCTTTTGTTGAACAATTGGGTGGAGGTGGGGGTGTGTGTGGAGCTACTGTTGAAGACAAGGATGCCAGACAACTTCGTGCCACTCTCTGAATTTACAAAGCTGTTGGCCGGACAAATGCCTCCTGGGACCTAAATAATGTTGAGATGACTCTTTTATCTCTCTAGGGAGAACTGTTGGAAAAAGAGAGGGTTATGTATAATTCCGACCAAGTTTGGGATAAGCTTCACCCTTTCGTTCCTGAATCAGGTAATTGCCTTTTAGGATGTTGTGCTTCTCTCTGGGAGAGACTTTCCCCTGTTGGTGGTCCTGGAGGAGTCAGGTCCTGTGACCTATCACAGGTCAGAGCTGACAAGAGCAGCTCTTTGTTGTGAAATATAAGCTGAATCTGCACATCCCCATTGGTCCAGTGTGTTATGGACAGGACGAGCAACAGAAAACTTGGAGGACTGGGGTCTTCTAGTGCTTGCTGACCTGTCCCTTCACCTATGGGTGGACAAAGCTATTTGACTTTCCGCTCATTCTGGGGGAACAGGGAGAAACAGTCAAAGAAAAATTTGCTGCCAAGGGATGTCTCATTAAATCACAACATTGAGCTGCCCTAGACCCACCCTGTTTTATGTCTGTTCCCCTTTCCCACAGGCTGGAGCCCTGGTGCATGTGTACACGGATGGTTCTGTGTTGCTGACACACGGGGGCACGGAGATGGGCCAAGGCCTGCACACCAAGATGGTCCAAGTGAGTTGACTAGAGGCTGAATGTCCTCCTACCTCATGGAGCCTGTGTGAGGGAAGTCCTGTGAGACAGGGCAGTGGAATATGCTAGAAGGTGAAGCAGGCTGAAACTTGGGATCTGGCTCTGCTGTTTGTTATTGTGGCTTTGGACACATCATTTCTCCTGGTCTTGGTGTACTCATCAGTGTAGGATTGACCAGTTGACCCTTAAGGTGGAGATGGGCAGGCTCAGAGATGTTGTGAGGTAGGCATGCCATATGGTACAAGGAGCTTATTTTCCACGAGGAGATGCTGACACCAGGTCTCTAGAAGTCTCTAATGTCCTCCCCCTTCCTACATCCTTGTCACTCCCTGTCCCTTTTCTCTCTGGGAACTACCACAGTTTCCACAGTCTAAAAGTCTAAAAATCATTGTTGCTCTACTTTGTTTTGGTCATTTATAGCCTACATAGCAGTGAACTCATTTGGTAGTTCACTTTCTTCCTTGCTTCACTGTTTAAAATCACCTGTAGTGTTATCCATGCTGCAACCTGAGGCAGGGTCCCACCTTTTAGCAAAAAATATATAATATTCTGTATAATATTATATGGAAGATATGCACGTTGCTTCTCTATACACACTCCATCACTGGTGGCATTGAGGTTG
Source organism: Sorex fumeus (assembly GCF_029834395.1). Classification (NCBI taxonomy): domain Eukaryota; kingdom Metazoa; phylum Chordata; class Mammalia; order Eulipotyphla; family Soricidae; genus Sorex; species Sorex fumeus. The sequence continues at coordinate 5,438,985 of NW_026606063.1, forward strand.
AGTTCATGTTCACATTGTTGTTTTCATATTCTCCAGCTAAATGCCAAGGTTGACTTTTATAGGTGCTTTTAGTCACTATTAAAATTATTAATTTTTAAAATCCAACTAAATTACTCTATAAAGCATTGTTTCATATTCACCCAGATGTGAGGACTTGTCAGCCTTCAAGGTTTACAGTTTGCATGCTTATTTTTGTGCTTGGAACTGTGACCATGACTTTTTCCTGGGGAGAAGGCAACCAAGTCCCAGGAGAATCCTTTCCTTGGAAGATGATGTTGTCTCTTTGCACAGGTGGCCAGCAAAGCTCTGAAAATACCCACCTCTCTGATCTACATCAGCGAGACCAGCACGAACACAGTGCCTAACACGTCTCCCACCGCGGCCTCCGTCAGCACCGATATCAATGGACAAGCTGTCTATGTAAGGAGTCTTGGGGTAGCCAGGAGAATCCCTGGGGTCGGAGGCTGAAAGGGCTAGTTACCTGCTCCTGAAATGTGGCCTTGTTTTTCACTCGGTGTTTTGGGGAATTATGTTCTTCCAAAGACCAAGCTAAGAGGCAACCCTGAGCCCAAATCACTTTCATCAAAGCTCATAAGAAGGGGAGGTAATAGAGGGAATGAGGAGAGTGGTTCAGGGAAGAGACCGGAGGGGTACCCTCAAACCATAGGCTCTGAGGGTAGAGGATGCCTCTATGGAAGCCCATCAAACATTTCATTCTGTCTACAGGTGTGTGGCATCAGGAACTAGTTCTAATCAAAGGCTAATGGTGCTCTTTGGTGGGTCTGGGGCCTTTGCCTATGAGTTGGGCCATCACTGAGAGAAGTCAAGGCTGTTTTAACGGCTTTATGAGCAGATTGGCTTGCTGAGCAGAGCAGTACCCAGCAGCCTGGTGGAAGCCCTGTGATACTTTGGGTTGGGGATACAGAGGGCTGAAGCGTTTGTGTATGCTTGCAGGCAGCATGTCAGACCATTCTCCAGAGGCTGGAACCCTTCAAGAAAAAGAACCCCAAAGGCTCCTGGAAAGACTGGGTAAGTCTGATCACATACACATCCCTTTGTTGAAGGAGGGAGAATCAGAATGTGGCCTCCATTCAGCCCTGAGTAGGAACTCGAGCTCACATACTAGTCACACCAACAAAGAGAAATCCTCAGCGTAAATACATACTCCCCAGGGTAGATACTCAAACTTCATTGATGTACTTCAGAATTGAGGAGAGTCTCTGGAGGAAATGGCCTTTGACAGATCTATGGGAACTGGGGATTGGGCTTCTCTGAGCCTGAGGAGAAGGAGTGGGAGTGATGGTTGGATAGGTCTCACTGTGAAATTGTGTTTCACGCAGGCCTGCCTTTAACATTCCACTAAATCTGATGAAGCATTCTTCACTTCTTTCTCTTAGAGTGCTATCCGATGGGTCCCTTTTCTCATCCAGTACTGGAATTGAGCCACCTTGAGGTTCTCTCTGGGAGACAGTGAGGATGGGATAGTCATCACAAACTCATGTCATTGTGTGATTTAAGTAGCAACAAGTCTTCCTGACATGCACCAGCCCAGTTATTTGTGTGTTGCCAAATCCAAGTTTGGGTTCTCTTTGCTTGAACGTCAATATTCAAGAGACAAGAATTGATATGAGAAAAAAATTTATTCAGGGCATAGCAATGTGAGAAGATGTTGGACTCATGTCCACCCAAACCCACCCCTCCCTCAACCTTACTTTCAGTTCAGGGATAGAGATTTATATATGGCTGATTGGGATAATAGCTTAGAAGAAATGCATGGTTGCAGGCTAAGAAAGAGGAGTTCTGTCTTGAGTGTTCAGGCTGCATCAGTGGTTAAAGGTTCCTTGGAGGAGGATGCTCTGTTTCTTGTGACCTGGCCAGGCCATCTTCCAGGGCCTGCACCATCACCTGGCAAAAGTCCTCCCAGAGAGCCTGTTATTGGCTTTTCTCCAAGGGAGGGAGGAATCCTTGGGCATGGTGAACCTCAGTAGTGTCCTCAGAGGTTTGCTGTTTTCTCTTTCCCCCATCCCAATCCCGAACTGAACCTGGTTCAACATCAGTAGCTCAGAGCCAAGAAAGTCTCTTGGGATCGAGAGATAGGGAAATGATCAAAGGGTTAGAGGAAATGTACATGTGAGGAATACAATGGAGTCTCTAATACCCACTCACTTAGATGAGTTCTGGGTTAATGTTCCCCTGGTGTAGGGGTGAAGAGGGAAGAAAAAGGGCGGGAGTAGGTCATTACTTAAAAGTTGAATAGATTCCCAGTGAGGGGGAGAATGAGCTCATGAAAACGTCATGTCACAGAGTTTCCAGGTATCACACTTACCCCTCGCTTATGACGGTCTCTTTTCCTAGGTCTTAGATGCCTACCAGAATACTGTGAGCTTGTCTGCTACTGGGTTTTACAAGTGAGTGTGTTGCCAACCTCATTTACCTTGTATTCTGTGGTACTCTAATCTTCCAGTGTCCCACTCTGAATTCTGCCAGTCTGAGGTCAGGACGGAACAGTTCCACCCATACACTTAATGTTATCTCTTCTAATGGACTGCCACTCATTTCATTTAGAAGATACTTGAGAAAACATAGAATTGCTCCACGAGTTCTAAGGACCATGGGATGCTCCACTAGCTCTACTCCTTCTGTTCCGAGGAACAGAAGCAAAAGCTGCCATATCTAAAGTCTTACCTTCTGGTTCTGGTCTTAAAGTTTATTTTCACTTGAGAAAATTAAGGGTTCTCTCTGAATAGGCTTTCCTAATTATAAGAGAAAAAGAAAATTATCAGCCATTCATATTGATATAAAAGGTAAAGTAAAGGCCCTCCCGTTGATCGTCGATTTGCTCGAGTGGACCCAGTAACGTCTCCATTGGAGACTTTGTTGTTACTGTGTTTGGCATATCGAATACTCTCGGTAGCTTGCCGGGCTCTCTGACAGGGGCGGAGGAATCGAACTCGGGTCGGCCAACATGGCCGCTTGTAAGGCGAACGCCCTACCGCTGTGCTATCGCTCCAGCATGAGGTCCTTATATCTTAGTTACCCTGCTGTGTTACTTTGCATTACTAGAGTCTTTTCATCCAAAGGACTTAGAGCTCTTGGTCTTATCATTGAACAGAATTTATAGTGAGATTTACAAAATAGTGCTGACTTTTCTTTAATTTGAAAATCCAGTAGCAGTAGGGAGAGTTGGGGGTCCCATTCATCTGATTTATAAGCCATAAGGCGATGGTTGATTATCTACAGGAATCTTTAACTATGGGAATAGGAAATGAAGCCAGAATCCTTTCTTCTGCAGATTGGTAGAGGTGGAAAATGGCTCAATTTGCTTTAAAAAGTTTTGTGTGATTTTATGAAGCTGTGAAACTGTATTTGTTGGGACCAAAAACTATGAGTTGCCAATGTCCCTTAGGCTATGCAGGGTATTTGAATTACACAATCACAAATGAGTACAAATTTTCTCAGAAGGTTCTCTGTGGTTTTTGGCATTGATAAAACTGGGGTTCTGTCAGGGAGAATTCAAAGGCAGATGAAGCCAGAGACCAAAGAGCTGGAGAGATACAACAGAGGTTAAGACACCGAACAACGAAATCTTTAGTGTTTTAAAATTTTGGAGGAAAAACCTCTTATGAGGGGCCCGAAGGAAGTTTTTATATGTTCATCATAATAGTAGCATAATATTTTCTCTTTTTTCCCCAGAACACCCAACCTGGGCTACAGCTTTGAGACCAACTCTGGAAATCCTTTCCACTACTTCAGCTATGGGGTGGCTTGCTCTGAAGTAGAGATTGACTGTCTGACAGGGGATCATAAGGTAAGACACTTGCACAACTTACCTTTTAGGGGGAAAAAGAGAAGAGAAACAGCTATATTGAAATACCAATAGCTGGTTGACACAGAACTTCTGATGGGGAAAATAGTGTCTTGAACTATGGTGCATCTACACGGTGGAAAAACTATGCAGCAGTTAGGAAAAGTAAAGTCATGAAATTCACTTATAAATGGATGAACATAGAATCACGGTGAGTGAAATGAGTCAGAAGAAGGACAGATATGGAATGACTGCACTTATTTGTGGAATATAAAAAGAAAACATAAAATAAGACTTAATACCCAAGGACAGTGTAAACAAGGGCCAGGAGGATTAGTTCATGGTTGGAAGCCTGCCTCAAGTGCTGGGGGAGAAGGCAGTGGGATAGAGAAGGGACCATTATGACAAAGATAGTTGGAAATGATCACTCTGGCTAGGAACTGCGTGCGGAAAGGAGGTAAAGGAAAAAACATGATAACCAAGAGGGAAGAAGGGAGAGAGAGAGAGAGAGAGAGAGAGAGAGAGAGAGAGAGAGAGAGAGAGAGAGATCAGGAAAGTGCCTGCTGGGGGAGGGGGTGTGATGGGAGGGAAACTGGGGACATTGGTGGTGGGAAATGGACACCGGTGGAGGGATGGGTGTTGGATCATTATATGACTGAAACCTGATCACGAAAAGCTTTAACTGTGTATCTCATGGTGACTCAATTAAAAAAGAAAAAAATAGTATTTTATATTAGGTCTCTGCCAGCTTCCTAACAAGAGTAGAGAAACACTCTTCAAGCTTTCTGGACCACAGAGACTCTAACTCCATGACTCAAGTCATTCCTCTTAGTGGGGGTAAAACCACAGAGCACAGAAACTGAGCATGAGGTTGATGTCAGCTGCAAGTCAATTTCATATCATTTTCACATCACCACATATTCCTCCCCTGATTTTTCTCCAGTCATTAAAAAAATTGTAAGTTCCATCATGAGTTCATAGGCACGTGCAAGACAAATGCCCTCCCGTCTGTAGTATCTCTGGCCCCAGCTCCTGATGTTTATTTATTTATTATTATGAGAAGAGCCAAGTGAAAAAGAAACTCTGCAAGTTGAATCTGAAATACTTGGAAGTTCCAATATGAGAAGGGAGGGTGTTGGTGTACCCAGAAATGAAGACAAATACTGGAGTGATAACACAGCAGGTAGGGTGTTTGCCTTGCACGTGGCTGACCTGGGTTCAATTCCTCCGCCCCTCTCGGAGAGCCTGGCAAGCTACCCAGAGTATTTCACCTGCATGGCAAAGCCTGGCAAGCTACCCGTGACGTATTCAATATGCCAAAAACAGTAACAATAAGTCTCACAATTTGTTGTGAGATGTTACTGGTGCCTGATCCAGCAAATTGATGAACAACGGGAGGACAGCGCATTTTAATGAATCATCATGAGATACAATTACAAACTTACAGACTTTCACAATTATGTTTCAGTCAAACAATATTTAAGTACCCATCCCTCCACCAGTGCCCATTCCCCACCCCCAATGTTCTCAGTATCCTTCCCCCACTCCCACCCCTTCCCACCTCTTGCCTCTGTGGCAGGCACAATCACTCTTGCTCTCTCTGTCCTTTGGCTCCAGACATTTAGAATGCAAACCTTAGCAGTGACCGTGGTGGTGGTGGTGGGGGGACAGCAGAGCACGCCCTTTCTGATCGGGCCCTAGGTAGTATCAGGCCCCAAGATCCAGCTGCCATCGCACCTTCTCAAAGATGCTTATGCCTCTGACCCCTTAGAACCTGCGCACAGACATCGTGATGGACGTCGGCTCCAGCCTGAACCCTGCCATCGACATTGGGCAGGTAAGACTCACAGGGGCTCAAGACGGTGATGGATAACTCCAACACAGCTGCCCCGGGACCCCCTAGGGTCACCAGTCAGATTCGGTGTGGCTTTTCAATGGGGTCTGGTATCAGACATGCCTTCCTCAGAGTGGGATTTTGGTGAGTGAGAGTCCATCTGCCTCTCCAGGCAGAAGACAAGGGTTTGCAAACTGACTTGTAAAGGGCACTCAGACCTCCCAGAATAAGGTGATGAACAGGCGACATCAGGGCTGCACTTGTGAAGGTGCCCACACATACGTACATGCGCACACATTCCACCCCACACTGGCACATGTGTACAACATGTGTGCCCATGGTCGCACAAGCGCACAGAGATGCACACATGAACAGAAACACACATAGGCACAACCACACACATCTGCATGGCACATGTGCATGCATCTGTTCACATAGGCACAAACATGTGAGGCATGTGTGCACCCAGGGTGGGAAGGCACACAGAGTGAAAGACGACTAAGTCTGGATCACTGTCCAGCAGTGGGGCCGCAGGTCAGACACTTCGTCCCATAGTTCCTTTCCCACTTAGGGGGGCAGCTACTGCACTTTTGGAGTAAATGTTCCCTGGGGTAGGGGGCAAAAGACACAGCAAGAGTGAAGGGAGAGTCAAATGGAAATAGGAGTGTGTTCGGCCCAGCGAGGAGGAGAAAAGAGGGAGATTTTGTGAAGTTGGGAGTGGGGTAGCATCTGGCCAAAAAGGGAGTCATTGAACAGACTTTTGGGGAGGCTCCAGGCTGGGCGGGGGGGTGGGGTGGGGTTTGGCCGCGAGGCACAGAGGTGACCTGTGCAGGGGCTCTCCTGGATGAGAGCTTTCCCTCAATTCTGAGCAGGGAGACTGAGCATGTGAACCCACAGAGCTGGGAAGTTCCCCTAAGAGTGAGCTTTACCACCTTGGGAGGGGACCCTGCCTCTGAAAGGTAGCCTCAGGGAGGTAAAGGCTGGGAGTCCCTCTTCAAGCTGATCCTCCTACTTTGTGGAGCTGTTCAGAAGTGCCTGGCCCCGCTCAGACACACAGGAAGGACCCTGAGGCACCGTCAGACACTCAGTCTCTCTCCTTCACATGGGGTCACCCCAAAACATCATGGCAGGAGCAGTTCCCACTGCCCAGCTAAGATGTGGCCACCTCACAGCCCTCCTGCTTGGCTGATAGATCTGACACTTACTTCCCACCCAGTGGCTTCACTGTCTCTGTTCTGGAGGGCAAGGGGAGAAGGGGCTATTTCCAGTGGCTTTCCATGAGAAAGGAGGGCAGGGCAACCAAGATATCTCTGTGTCCTTCAGGTGGAGGGAGCATTTGTCCAGGGTCTTGGCCTCTTCACCCTGGAGGAGCTGCACTACTCCCCGGAAGGGTCCCTGCACACCCGCGGCCCCGGCACCTACAAGATCCCTGCCTTTGGCAGCATCCCTACGGAGTTCCGGGTGTCCCTGCTCCGGGACTGCCCCAACAAGAAGGCCATCTATGCATCCAAGGTACTGTGTCCCCCGCCGGGAACCCCTGGGTTCATACTCTTCACGAGGAAGGCCAGGGTGACGATGAGGGGACTGACCAGTGGCATTGGGGGCCTGCAGGGGTGTCCCTGGAAGAGAGGAGGGGGTTGTCCAGGCAGGAACCGGTGAATGGACTGAGGATGACACCTCCCAACCCCCGTGAGGTCGAGCCTGCTCTCCTGGGGTGTTTTCAGAGGTGCCCCTTACTCTACCCTGATTAATCACATCCCGGCCATCTCTTGGTCCCCAGGGTTGCCTGATCCTAGAGATGGCCCCCTGGTCCCTGAGAGTTGGCATCACTGAAGATGGGCAGCCTCTGGAAGGCAGAAGGCATCCCTTCTGCCACCAGAGCTTAGGGCGTGCATGCCTGGGAATCAGGGCTCATAGGAAATGCGGGTGTTGGGATGCACCTCCAAGAACGTGGGGTTCAGTAGATTCTGGGCAGGATCCTGCCTCATTGTGATCCTGAATCTATGGGTTTCTGATCTATGCTCTGGGCACGTGGGGGAAGATCTAACGAGCTTCAGTTAGAAAGTGTTCCACCGTGTAGGTCTCAGCAGACAGTCCCGTGTGGTGTTGAGGCTGTTGAAAAATGGAGTAGTAGGTTCCTCTGTGCTTAGAACTGGGAAGAACGGGTTAAACGCATGTCAGAAGGTTTTGTCCCCCAAATCCCATAGTTGAATATAACTGTTAATATTATTTAATATAAACCTTCAAGCCTCCTACAGGCAAGACGTGACTAGAAAAAACTTACACTATGAGACCCCAAAAAGTTAAATGACAATATAGAAACCCTTTCCCCGAAACAGAGAGGTCAGACACGAGCTAACTACACCTTTTGAAGTTACAGCACTTGCTATCATCAGCTTAAAAAGTGAATGCATACCTGACATGTCCAAACAAAGGGTAATTAAGAGGAGGGGTTGAGAAAAAAATATTTGCCTGAGTTTGGTATCTAATTCATTCATTCATTCATTCATTTTGGTTTCTGAGCCATACCCAGCTGTGCTCAGGGCTTGCTCCTGGCTCTGTGCTCAGGGATCATTCCTGGCAGGGTTTGGGGAAACCATATGGGGTGTCAGGGATCTGTTAGCTGTGTGCAAGGCAAGTGTCCTACCCCCTGTAATCTCCCCAGCCCCTGAGCTTGGTATTTTAGTAAATGAAACCTAACTTATTTCAAACTTCTTAGAATAAAAATTGGGTCTGATCTCTGCAGACTCTGTTGGGTGCCTCTTGGAGGGGAGTGAGAGCATAGTTGCCCCCTCTGTGTTTATGCTATAAGGGGGCATACAGAGGGAGCAGCAATATAAGATAGATTTATGCTATAATATGAACCCAGTAGAACCATATCTTTTCAGTCAATAGAACTGTGATCTGAGGTGCTGAGAGGGCGTAGGGAGAAGGGAACTTGGGATAATGGTGGAGAGATCCTGATTCTCTGGTGAGTATAAACTAGTACTATTGGCACTATTGCAAATATATATATATATATACATATATATGCAAATGTATACAAAACCAAAGTTAAAAAAATTAAAAAATAAAACAGTGATAGAGAATCTTGGGATTTTTTTTCCTTTTTGGGTCACACCCAGTGATGCTCAGGGGTTATGCATTCCTCCTGGCAGTGCACTCAGGCAGTGCAGTTACTCTTGGCAGTGCTCGGGGGACTATATGGGATGCCAGGGATCAAACATGGGTCAGGATCTTTGGCATTTTGATGGTGGTGCGGGTGCTGTAGGTTTGCACATCAAAATGATAAATGTTGACACTATTATAACTATGTTACCACAACTACAATCACTTTCTTTCTTTCTTTCTTTCTTTCTTTCTTTCTTTCTTTCTTTCTTTATTTCTTTCTTTCTTTTTGTGACAGCTGGTGGTGCTCAGAGCTTACCGCTGGTTCTGTATTCAGGGATCACTCTGGTGCACTTGGGTGACCACAAGGGGACTTGAACTCAGGTCAGCCACGAGGCCAGCACCGTTCCTGCTGAACTATTGCTCTGGCCCTTTTATTTATTTCTTGAGTTTAAAAGGAAAAAAAAAAAACGAGTTACAGGGGTTGGGTCATTTACTGGATTCTTGCTGAACGGAGTGTCCCGCGCCTCATGCCATCCCCTGCTGTTCCTCCAGGCTGTTGGGGAGCCGCCCCTCTTCCTGGCCTCCTCCATCTTCTTCGCCATCAAGGACGCTATCCGCGCGGCCCGAGCTCAGCACATGGACTGTCACACCAGTGAACTTTTCCAGCTTGATAGCCCTGCCACGCCAGAGAAAATTCGAAATGCCTGCAAGGACAAGTTCACGAACCTGGTAGCGTCTCTGTCTTCTGTTCTGGGTGGCCAAGGGTGGGGCCCGGGGCATGGGCACAGCAGGGTGTAGGGTTCGATGCTGCAGGAGTCAGTGGGGGGTGGATTTCCTAGGAGCCTGTGGGAAGTGTCCCCAGGTCCTCTTGCTCTGCGTGTAGGTACTCTCCCAGCTGACGGGAGAATGAGTAGAGCCTGCCTGAACTCGGATGCCCCCCCAAACACGGAGGGCTGCTGAATATGCTGAATTCAATATTTGATAAATGAAACTCCAGCAGAGCCTAATTGTGGGTGTCTTGTGCTGGAATTCCGGGACCCTGCTCTGTAGAAGAAACTGTGTGAGGGGACAGGGAAGAGTCAGGGGAGCAGCAGGAGAGAGCTGATGGGGGCAGTGTGACAACTGTGATTGCCTTAGGGAGCCTGTGAGCAGGAGCTCAGGGGGTCTCAGCTGGCTGTCCTGGTCCTGGAAGACTCTTGTGGTGCTCGGAGTGGGCAAGCCCAGCCAAGATAAGAACCTGCCCAGATAGACAGCTCTGTCCCTGTTGGGACCTCCCTTCTAATCAGCCTTACAACTTGGGCACTTCTCACACACACAGCAAAACAGCTGCCTTTTGCAACAGACAGCTCAGCTGAGCCGGTAGAGCAGGTCTTTTCTGGGCCAAGCTGGGTCTCTTGACACTCCTCCTGGGTGTTGATAGGAACTTGAGAGACCTTTTGGATTTAATGGCCAAGTGAGTCCTCATAGACCCAAAGTGTTTCAGGGATAGGGAGGTTTACCCTTCTACCCCCCAAGAACCTTGAGGCAAATGAATGTGTCATCCAGATCCCTTGCCCTGAGACTGGAGCAAACGGGTCTCCACTCTAGGGCTGCCCACTAGGTGAGCTTTGGGTTGAGAATCCAAAGTGGTGCAGTTCCAAACGCCCCACTGCACTGCCTGCCTGCTGACAGTTACCGAAACCCCATTCTGAGAGGAGGTTGTCACCTGACTCGGGGGAGCTTGGTCAGCTGACTCTGCAGACTGAAGATGATCTCCTGCACTACCTGCTCCTCCACCCACAGACCCTGGATCCAAAGCAAGAATGTTATTTTATTTTATTGGTGTTTGGGCCATGGTGGTGCTCAGGGATCATTCAGAGGACCACATGCAGTGCAGGGGATTGAACTGGGGTCTGCCATGTGCAAGGCATATACCTTGACCCCTGTATTATCTGTCCATCCCAGAAGTAGGGATTTATATGTGTGTGTGTGGTAATGTCGCCCCTTTGCGACATTACCACACACACACATATACACACCAGGAACTTAGACTCCCCTTCGTAGGCGTGCTAGAGTTCCTGGTTCTCCAAATCTTTGCAAGGTTGCAAGGGCTCCAAGAGAAGGACCATGACTGTGTGGTGATCCCCAGATCCTGCCTGAGCTCTGGCCACATAGACAAGAACCCCGTACTGCCCTGGGAACACGTCTCCTGGGTGGGGTGGCCTGCATGTGAGAGGGTGCTCGGGGAGCACCCAGAGTGAACTATCTATCTGTTGTTCCTTCCTAGTGCATCACCGCAGTGCCAGAAAACCACCAGCCCTGGTCTCAGAGGGTCTGAAGAGGCAGCTCCTGATGGAACTACTGGTGCCTTCCTGGGGTGTCGCCTGCACAGAGCATCTGCCAGGCGAGGAACATCCATCAGGAGTGGATGATGGCATTGTGATCCCTCAGGATGAGCCTGGGAAGAACACTGCATGCATTGGGGATCATGATTAATAATATGATTTGCATACACGATAATAAGCAAATTCCAACCGTTAGACTTGAGCGGCTAACGTGCAGATAGAGGTCCAATTCATGCCTATATTAATCAAGTATCTGAAGTTGATTTAAGAAGTGCTGTGCTCTACTTCAGCAGCCAAGACAGCTTGAGTAATTCCATGTATTTGTCCTTCAAAGAAGATTCCTGCAGTTCTCCAGAACCTGCCACCACAGTCTCAATCTATTCACCTTCCTTAGAATATCTTTCCCTCTAACTCACTCACCCCTGGCCTACATTCAGATTGTCAAGGGCATGGATGAGTCAACTGGGGGAGTGGGGAGAATCAACCCTCCAGCCACCTTTGCATCTTTGAAGAGAATAAAGAATGAAACAAATCAAGTTGATAGGAGTCTATTTTGTTAAGCAGTGTAAAGTAAGTTTCTCTGTCACCCTAAGCCAACCAGCCTCATTGTACTAAATTTCTTCTCTTTCCACCTTCATGCACTTAAAAAAAAATCGATGTTTCCAGTATCCCTCCCACCTCCATCCCCCCATCCCGTGGTGGTGGAAAATGGGCCCTGGTGGAGGGATGGGTGTTTGATCATTGTACAATGGAAACCCAAGCACAGAAATTTGTAAATCTACAACTGTACCTCATGGTGTTTCACTAACAAAAATTCTAAAAAAATGTAAATGATGGAGAATGGGCACTGGTGGAGGGATGGGTACTGGATCATTGTGTAACTGAAACCCAAGCACAAAAATTTGTAAGTCTACAACTGTACCTCATGGTGTTTCACTAATAAAAATTTAAAAAAGCAATCGATGTTAAAACCTTCATTTGAAGGCTGAGTCATCTCCATCTAGAAAACAGTCTCAGGCAGTCTAGAAGAAAGCTGGGCATGGGGGCCTGGGTTTTCACTCCAGCTACATTGCTAACTAGCCATGTGACTTTGCCATTTAAAGTCACATGGGTAGTTAGCAATGTACTAGACTTTATCATAAAATGAGAGGGTTTTTAATAAAATGAGCTGGAACAGTCTCTCACTCCTTTTCTGGCTTTAAATGTCTGTATCTAACCTAAAAGCTCCAGCTATATAAAAGATCTGTACTTCTCAAGAATGCGTCTCTCTTCTTGGTTGCGCTACCTGGGCTTCATGAACTCTGCTCAGTTCCCCAAAGTTCTCAGAGATGGTGCAGACAACAAGAGAAAGCCTGGGCCTTTGTCCCTTAGGTTGCTTCAGCCCATGATTTTTCCAAACCTAGAAACCAGACATAGATAACTGCATTTCAGTAGAAGTCAAAGAGCTCTAAAAGCAGAGCAGATTTTGTAGAAGTCATAAGAAGAAATCCTGAGAAAGTATCTGATTGGCAAGTATTCAATTGGGGGTCCCTTTGGCAAACTATTTGACCTTAATTGACCTTTAGGTCCTTTTTGGCTTTTCTTGTTTGATTCATCCTCCATAATTTATAGCCCTGTAATTTTCTGCTTTATTTCAGCACATACCTCTTCTTCTGTCCATCCCTTTTTTCCCTCCCAAGCTACCTTTCTTCCTCCCAGCCTGCCTGCCTGCTTGCCTGCCTGTCTTCCTTCCTTCCTTCCTTCCTTCCTTCCTTCCTTCCTTCCTTCCTTCCTTCTTTCTCTTTTTTGATTTTTGGGCCATATCCAGCTATTCTCAGGAGTTACTCCTGGCTGTGTACTCAGGAATTACTTCTGGTAGGCCCAGGGACCATATGGGATGCCAGGGATCAAACCCAGATTGACTGTGTGCAAGGCAAGAGGCTTACCTGTTGTACTATTGCTCTGGCTTCAACAGCATGTTTCTTTTCCAATAATTTTTGATGCTGGGGTCTTAGGAGAAGCTTAAGTTTAGCAGAAGTCAGTGAGGGCCAAATGTGCTGCTCTTGGACCCAAAATTTGGTTCTTAGAACATACCATATTTCACTACCTAATTGTCATGAATTTTATTCCATTTGTTTGTTGTTGTAAAAAAATGGGGTGTGACCACTAGGTGAAGCTTTTCAAATAAAGATTATAAATCAATTTTGGGGAAGAAAAACAGAGCGTGGTGATTCTTCATGGTGATGATCATGTGGTTAGATACAGTATCATCTTGCTGAGCACAAAGCTAACAAAGGTTGGCTATAGGGCCCTCCCGTTGATCGTCGATTTGCTCGAGCGGGCCCAGTAACGTCTCCATTGGAGACTTTGTTGTTACTGTGTCTGGCATATCGAATACTCTCGGTAGCTTGCTGGGCTCTCTGAGAGGGGCGGAGGACTCAAACTTGGGTCGGCCATGTTGGCCGCTTGTAAGGCGAACGCCCTACCCGCTGTGCTATCTAGTGAGAGAATTCACTCCAATTGACCAGGTTTTGCTCCTTGAAGAGAGAAAGGAGGTGATATAAAGCAGCGGCAGCAGCAGGAGTTAATCTACTATAAAGGACAGGCTTCTCTTCATTTTTATCTTTTTGGGGGCCCACACATGGCGATGCTCAGGGTTTACTCCTGGCTCTGCACTCAGGGATCTCTCCTGGCAATGCTGGGGGACCACGTGGAGTTGAACCCACATTAGCCACATGCAAGGCAAGCGTCCTACCCACTGTATTATCTCTCCAGTCCCAGGAAGGGGTTTCTCTTGTTACTGAGGGTCCCAGGGAAGAGGCTGGAATTAGTCTGGGTATTTTCATCCCTGAAGAAATTGTTGGGGTCCTGCTTAAGTCAGACTCTGTGCTGGGGACACAGCATTTGGTCCTTGTTCTCTCAGAATACCTGACCAAATCAGTGTTGACAAGTGTGCTGGGTGTCAGAGGAAAAGCCCAGAAACCCAGGGGAGCATGGATCAGGATCTGACCTTGACTGGACCAGAGAAGAACTGAATCGACAAGGAGTTGTCAAAGGGTAGGCAAGGCAAGCACCCCTATCTGCTGTACTATTGCTCCAGTCCCTATTTTTGCTTCTTAGTCAAACTTATCTTTAACGTCTCAATTGTAGTAAGACTTCAGCCCAAAGGATGCTAAACATGCTCAAGTTGGACAATGTTTTCTCATGTGTGTGTGCTTCTGTGCTGCATCCAGGCAAGAGCTCAGATTTCTGGGGCTCCTGAAGAGTTTAGAGATACAAATTTAAATTGCCCTCTGGGGACTGGGCAGGGTCGTGGAGAGCACAGGCTTAATTACACCATAATGTCAAGTCTCAGCCCATGAACAAAGATTTATGGAGGGTCCATGGTTATTAGGACACAGGGCTTGGTCCTCTGTTGGGGAGAACTTTCGGAGATGTTAACGAGACCAGAAAAGGAAGGTATGGTCATTAGGAAGATTTCCATGCAAAAGGAGAATGTTTGAAGTCCGCCATGAAAGAGGTTGGTGGTATTTCTGCAAAAGCTGTGACTCATGGCAGACAACCACAGGGTGTCGCTGGCAGCAGGGCAGGGTATGTTGAGATCTATGCAATTCTTTTCCACCCCACAGAGTTCGGTGTGGATTGTTCCTCTTCTAGGTGTGAGTATATATAAAATAGAGGCCAACTGGCAGGGACTCTAGCATCAGGCCACTGGCACAGACTTAGACGACATTGGCAGGCTAGCCCAGAAGCCAGGGTCTAGGTTTTCCTGGTTGAAAGAAAAACAAATTTAATTAATCTTTAATTCGCAACCATTGAGAACTTGGCCTTGTACTTGTCTTTCTTCCCAGACTGGAGTTGAGCTGAGACATTAGCTCTAGCTCTTAGCATCAGGGAGTTTGCCCTCGTTTCAGCTTTTACCAGAGGGAAAGACAAGCTTGTTTTGTTTCTTTCAAAATGTAGGGATTTCTTTATGCATATGATCTATTACTCTCCGAGAGAATGGTTGTCAACTATTTTTCCTACGAATCATAGTGAAAACAAAAACCTAGTACTTTACCCAGCATACATCACGTATCATTTATATGTCGCTGAGATAAAACTTTTTCCAAATTCTACCCTTGCTAAATGCAGTGCCCTTAGGTATTTTATACTGAAACTTTAAAAAAGTGGGATAATGGCTCACAAAATTAATTTCACGGGATAATGATAGTTTATAAACTCTAATTTGAAAAATATTCTTCTAAGGCCACTTCTCTTGTTCACAATAAATTCATAAAGGGCTAAAGGACTCTGAGGCTGGAATCGAGCACCCCCTTGTGGATCTTTTGATGGTAGCAAGCATTCGGCTTTCTCAATCACAAAGATGCCTTTCCAGCTGGCCAAGACTGACCTTCCTGAAGCATTTGACTCATAGGCCTGTGTCTTTCCCTAAAAGAGCGTTGCTGATGGTTGATAAGATCTGAAACAGTGCTTTCTTGCTGTAGAACATGTTCTCTTAGGACATATTAATAGCAAGAATCAGAGAACAAAGCTAATGAAGTGGTGGGAGCATGTCTCTGCCAAGTGTTTTTACCCCTTTGTCTTCAGGTATTGGTGAATGACGCAGTTTATGAGTGATAATTGAGCTTATAATTGTAACGTACATGGCAGTGTCAGGACTACGCGGGTGTTAGTGAGGATTCCTTGATGCATATTAGGGCTTTAAGATTTATTTTTCCCAGGATGGGAGATGCGTGCTGAGAGTAGACTATAGACCGAACATGATTGCCACTCAATGCCTCTTTTGCAAACCACAGCACCCAAAAGGAGAGAGAGAACAAAAGGGAATGCCCTGCCACAGAGGCAGGGTGGGATGGGGGGATAGGGGATGGGAGGGATACTGGGATCAGTGGTGGTGGAGAATGGGCACCGGTGGAGGCATGGGTACTCTATCATTGTATAACTGAAACCCAAGCACAAAAATTTGTAAGTCTACAACTGTACATCATGGTGCTTCACTAATAAAAATTAAAAAAATTATTTTAATAGTGGAAATTTAGTTTGTCCTATTTCAACATCTCAGAAGTTTAACACTTTTTTAAAGTTCTATCTCAGTTATGGTCTGTGACCCAGCCTGGCTTATTTCTGTTTATTTTCTCTCAATCTTCCAACTCAGCATCCAGTGCTCCCAAGTGTGAAAAGGGTCTGGCTGATGCTCATTCAGTTCACATGATGCTCCTCAAAGCTGCAAGAAACTGGGTGAATTTGAATGGTGGGAAGGTAAAAAGTGTCTAGATGCTCAGATTTCCAGCTTTGTTTGGTTCCCTGACAGAGACTGAGGCAGGAGACTGAACCCTGTGGTAGGCAGCTGCTACAAGGGTGCTTTCACTTGGTTCATGATTTTATTTTTATAGATTAGTACTGAGAACTATGGGCTGGAGCGATAGCACAGTGGTAGGGCGTTCGCCTTACAAGCGGCCAACATGTTGGCTGACCCGAGTTCGATTCCTCCGCCCCTCTCGGAGAGCCCGGCAAGCTACCGAGAGTATTCGATATGCCAGACACAGTAACAACAAAGTCTCCAATGGAGACGTTACTGGGCCCGCTCGAGCAAATCGACGATCAACGGGAGGGCCTTTACCTTTTTACCTTTACCTAGTGCTGAGAAAATGTAGGCCAAGTTAAAGACCTTCAGCTATGGTCCACCTGGGATTCCCACCTAGTCCCTGGGGTTCTAAGTACCAAGTGTCTCTGTTCTGGATGCTCACTACCCTGTAAGGACATAGGAAGGGGACTGTATGGTGCTAGTTGTTGTTTTTCTTTTTCCCAGAACATGCTATGTAGGATGACATTGCTTTGTCCTTCCTCCACAAGGAGCTTAGATTTATCTGGTTACACCCATCACACTGCTCCTGAGGCATTTCCATTCCATTGTGTTCATCTGTAAATTCTTCCCTATGCTCTCCTTCCCAACCAGTTAATCAGTTTTCCCCCTAATCAGACTCTGTTAATTTGTAAGGTTCGATTCCTCAGAAATCTATGATTTTATATGTATGAGTGAAATATTGCTTTTTCTCCTCTCCTTATGCCTTATGAACAGTTTACTTTAAAGCAATGCCCTTTTTGTATGGATACAGGAAGACCATTAACATTATACTTTGTTAAACTTAGGATTTTGCGGGGAGCCCTGCCAGACCACTCTCTGGTCCATGGAGGTGGCCCTAGGATCCATAGGTGCAAGGAGGGACCAACTGAATGAACACAAGACACAAGAGACAGAATGCAGTTTAGAAACAGAGAGAAAAAGGAACAGACTTTATTGGGGGCAATCAGGGTATATATCCATGAGTAAGGCAGCTACACAAAAGGTCATGCCCATATATGGTTAGGAAGGTTTGTTTTCACATATCACCCATAAAGTTTATGCGTATCTCATACCAGACACAAGGTGGTTACACAAAGGGCCATGTCCATATGATTTACAAGGTTTATACGTATCACGTACCAGACACGAGGTAGTTATTTCTTATTATTACTGACAGCCATGACAGATGTTCTCTCAGGATAACCATACATCAAGATAACCATATATAGCACTAACTGTGCCTGCCGTGGGGTCGTAGGTCAAGATGACCATACCTAGCACAGGCACGTAGGCCCTTGGTCAGTTAAAGGGTCAGCTTCCCACACCCTGAATTGAAAGGTTGAAAAGATATTCATGATTGAGTTTCAGGCATGCAATGTTCCAACTTCAATACCTTCAGCAGTATCCACTACCCTTCATAAATGTCTCTAGTTATCAATCTCCCTTCAGTCAAGCTTGAATTGGCAAACAATTTTCCCCTCATTTATTGTCCTAGAGTTCACTTCCCTAACGTGTCACACAGATTCCATCCCCAATGGCAAGCTTCCTACTTCCTACCAGTTCTCTTGCTCTTCATTTCTATTTCCTTTGGGCATTTGATAATCCACCTCATATCACACATACGAGAGAGATCATTCTATTCCTCTCTCTGACTTCACTCAACATGATACACTCCAGATTCCTCATCCAGCAATGAATTACATGACTTTATCTTGCCTTATGACCTAGTAATACTCCATTGTGTATCTGTACCATTTTTTTAAAATAATAAAACTGAGACTTAGAAAATTACTCAAAATTGAGTCGATTTTTAGGCAAACTATATTCCAGCACAAGTCCCATCTCTGGTGTCAACATCCCTCCACAAGAATCCCCAGGTTCCGTTCCATATCATTAACCTGCCTTCTTGACAGGAAGCAATTCTAATTTTATTGTGGTTTGGATCATCTGCATTCAGTGTTACTGACTTTACAATTTTCATTTATAGTTATACCACTCCTCTATACATCGATGTACATGAGGTCCTTGATACTTGCTCCCTGTTAATTCCCATGTGCTTCATAATTTTTTAAAATTAATTAATTTATTAAATCACTGTGGGAAAAGTTACAAAGATTTCAGGTTTAAGTCTCGGTCATGCAATCATCAAACACACTTCCCTTCACCAGTACTTATTTTTCACAACCAAAAACCTGAATATACCCCTCCCCCTCCCAATGCCTGTGAGGCAGATGAATTCTAGTTATCGCTATATCAACTTTGGGTAGATTCATTGTTTCAAAAAAAGATGCACCATTATTATTTAGAGTTTCCACCCCCAAATCAGACCTGCTGAAAAGGCATTGTGAAATAATTTATTTTCTACAGCTGGTTGCAAGAACCAAATGTAGTCGCGTGGCCACTATTGTGGCCACAAAATTTTGGATTTCTGATGTTTTACTTATTAAGCCTGGAAGTATCTCTGCAGAGAGTCAGATAATTATAAGATTGGTTTCTGTGGCTCTAGCTAGAGCCATGGCCATGCCGGAGAGCTGCTCGTGGAGGGCAACTCGTGACCTCAGTAGGGCATGAAGGACGAGCCGGGAACAGCCCCCTTCCCATGAGGTTTCAGTCACCCTGACATGACCGGCTCATATCTGGCTTTCCAAAAAGCTCCGAGGCGGCCGCCATCTTGCTTTCCAGGGGGAAAAAGGCAGAAGGGAGCAACGCCCTTTCCCTTCTGGGCAGGCATGGTGGCGTGGATTAACGCATAGTCCATTCACTTTTCTGCCGCAAGCTGCCAGGCTCTGCATTAAGTCCTGGTGCTTCTGGAGCCATGGCCATGCCGGAGAGCCATACGTGGGGGACAACTCGTGAACTCAGTAGGGCATGAAGGATGAGCTGGGAATGCCCCCCTTCCCATGAGGTTTCAGTCACCCTGACATGAGCAGCTCATATCTGGCTTTCCAAAAAGCTCCGAGGCGGCCGCCATCTTGCTTTCCAGAATGAAAAAGGCTGAAGGGAGCAATGCCCTTTCCCTTCTGGGCAGGCATGGTGGCGTGGATTAACGCATAGTCCATTCACTTT
This sequence comes from Sorex fumeus, assembly GCF_029834395.1. Classification (NCBI taxonomy): domain Eukaryota; kingdom Metazoa; phylum Chordata; class Mammalia; order Eulipotyphla; family Soricidae; genus Sorex; species Sorex fumeus. Next base: position 5,458,451 of record NW_026606063.1, read on the forward strand.
TCTGCCGCAAGCTGCCAGGCTCTGCATTAAGTCCTGGTGCTTCTGGAGCCATGGCCATGCCAGAGAGCCATACGTGGGGGACAACTCGTGACCTCAGTAGGGCATGAAGGATGAGCTGGGAATGCCCCCCTTCCCATGAGGTTTCAGTCGCCCCGACATGAGTGGCTCATACCTGGCTTTCCAAAAAGTTCCGAGGTGGCCTCCATCTTGCTTTCCAGAGGGAAAAAGCTGTGCTTCATACTTTTTATAAAATCTTCATGAATTACAAAGGTATTCATGATTGAATTTTAGTCATACAGTGTTCCAACCCCAACATTCTTCACCAATCTCCACTTTCTTCCACCATTTTCCCAGTTTCCATCCTGACTTCTAAGCTGCCTCTGTGATAGGAACTTTTTCCTTTTCCTTATTTTTCTTTACCCCTCTCCCCCATTTTTTAAAAATAATTTCAGGCTCTGGGTTTTACAGGCTCTGGGGTTTACAATACTGCGACTGATAGGCTATCATGCAGGTCACTTGACCTCTTTTCAGTACCTATTCCAGGTACAGAGTGATCACTTTCCTCTGTTACTGTTGTAGTGGTTTGTGGGAAGCCAAGAGCCCTCTCATAAACACTGGCTGTGGTTCCCATGTTAGGAATTGCTTGGGAGAGACAATGGTAACAGTCTCCCAGGACTTCCTCATCTAAGGGGATGCCTGATCTATAGCCACACATCAGGCTGACAGTTATCTTATCTGGCCTTAGCTATAGTAACCTCCAGGATGTGGATATGCAAATGTAAAGCTCAGGATGCATCTACTGCCTTAAGACCCTTTGATATACAAATGTAAAGCTCAGGATGCACCTACTGCCATAGACCCTTTTGATGTACAAATGTTTACCTTGAATGTTAGCTCTTGTTGCTGACTTTACCATATATGGTTATACTGCTTCTGCTCCTGACTGAGCTGCCCCGGACCCTATATAAACAGCCTGTATCCCTCAATAAAGTGCTGTCCCCTTTTCTCTTTATTTCTAAACTATACTCTGTCTCTTGTGTCTTGTGTTCATTTGGTTGGTCCTTCCCTGCACCTACGGATCCTAGGGCCACCTCCACGGGCCGGAGAGTGGTTTGCGGGCCCTCCGCAGTGGTTTCTTCCATGAAGTAGCACAATTCTCCGTCCCCCCACACAGGTTGCAAGATACCGACTAAGGAACTTCTGCTCTTTATTTTTAATGCCTTTGTGATTTAGTTATAGTCCTTTTATGTTTTGTATATTCTGATGCATGTAAGTGAGATTATACTGTGTATCTCTCCCTCTAACTCATTTCATTCAGCATGATACTCTTTAGATCCAATCATGTATCAGATGACTTCATCTTTTCCTATGTCTGACTAGTGCATACACATATGTAAATACAGAAATATCTATATATATACATATACTAGTGCATATGCATAATTACACTAGCGTACATGTATATATTTGCACTATAGCTTCTTTGTAGTGATCATCTGTTCTTGGGCACACTTGGCTTGTTTCCAGATTTGGACTACTGTGAATAGTGCTGCAAAGTTAAACACACGAGGCTACATTAAGTTAAGCACGTTCTGCACCTAAAAGAAAATGATAATCAGAATGCCAAGACAGCCCACAGACTTGGAGAAACTTTTTGCCCAACTCTTCTAAGTAATATAAAACATGATAGAACTTTACGAAAGTAAAAACATCACACCCCAACAGGCATTCATCCAAAAAGAAAATGGAGAAGAAAAAGCGACCTTTCTTAATTGCTGTTGGGAAGGTCAAGTGGTAAAACCTCTTTGGAAGACAATGTAGATATTCCTTAAAATGCTAGAAATTGAGCTTCCATAGGACCCAGAAATTCCACTGCTGGAAATATAACTTCTCCCAAGTGTCAAAAAACACAAACAGAAAGTACTTTTGCTTTGTGCTTGATTTTGCAATATTCACCTGAGATATGTGGCCATTTTAAAGGTAATAGTTTTGCTTCACATAGTGCAATCTATCCACCTACTAAGTGATCCATCCATCCATCCATCCATCCATCCATCCATCCATCCATCCATTAATCCATCTCTCTACCTGCCAACACACCATCCATCCACTCATCATCCATATATTCACCCGTTCATCTAAGCTGTCTAGCCACCCACCCATCATCCAGTAAGTCATTCATCTACCTACCTGCCACTAATCCATCCACCCATACACTCAACTCATTGGCTGGGTGGGAAACTGAGCTAAGTTCTGCAGCTGGTGGTGATCAAGCATAGAGGCCGTCTCTCTTGAGGGCAGTCTGTTCTTCCAATCCAGTGCTGTCATAGCAGCTCATCACACCATTAAGTTCATTCCACTGACTGTGGCAGAGGTTCTGGTTCCCCTGGAGGGTACAGTGAAGCTCGGGATTCATTTTTAAAGACCCAGAATGAATCCCACTCCTCCAATCCTTCTAGAAATATTACATGTAACTTAATCCTTGGTCTGGAGAGATAGCACAGTGGGTAGGGCGTTTGCCTTGCACGTGGCTGACCTGGCCGACTCGAGTTTGATTCCTCCACCCCTCTCAGAGATCCCGGCAAGCTACTGAAAGTACCTCGCCCACATGGCAAAACCTGGCAAGCTATCTGTGACATATTTGATATGACAAATACAGTAAAAAGGTAAAGGTAAAGGCCCTCCCGTTGATCGTCGATTTGCTCGAGCCGGCCCAGTAACGTCTCCATTGGAGACTTTGTTGTTACTGTGTCTGGCATATCGAATACTCTCGGTAGCTTGCCGGGCTCTCCGAGAGGGGCGGAGGAATCGAACTCGGGTCGGCCATGTTGGCCGCGTGTAAGGCGAACGCCCTACCCGCTGTGCTATCGCTCCAGCCCCTTATACAAAACATAAGACAAATACAGTAACAAGTCACAATGTTACTGGGCCTGCTCAAACAAATCGATGTGCTATCGCTCCAGCCCCTTATACAAAACATAAGACAAATACAGTAACAAGTCACAATGTTACTGGGCCTGCTCAAACAAATCGATGAACAACGGGAGGACAGTGCTACAGTGCAAGCTTAAGGCTATGCAACCATCTATTTATTTTAAATTCTGTTAAATAAAATTTACTTTTAATTATTAATTTAATGGCATAATTGTTTAATATATTCAATTATTTAAATTTTTCAAAGATGTAAAAAATTATTGTAATGTCACATGAGCTTGAATTGTTGGAACCATGTGGTACCGCGAAAAACTCCATAGCCTCACACATGCAGGTATGTTCATTATCACCTGAGACTCATCACAATGTTTTCCTTATTATCTATCTGGCTTTTCATGCTAACTGAAAACAATTCTGGAAGGCATTCAGTTCAGGTCTTGATTTTGGCCTACACCTGTCAGGATTTCTCTAGACAATCTCTCAGAAACCTGGGTATAGAGTAAATAGCTCTCCCCAAATATGACACCTTTTGATAAATTCCTGTTGAGGGCATGTGGAAAATCATGAGATTCTTCCACCCCATACCCCCTTTCAAAAAGGACATTTAAATTTTCTCTCTTGAGCTGGAGCGATAGCACAGCGGGTAGGGCGTCTGCCTTGCACGCAGCCAACATGGCCGACCCGAGTTCGATTCCTCCGCCCCTCTCGGAGAGCCCGGCAAGCTACCGAGAGTATTCGATATGCCAGACACAGTAACAACAAAGTCTCCAATGGAGACGTTACTGGGCCCGCTCGAGCAAATCGATGATCAACGGGAGGGCCTCTACTCTTGAAATAAAATTTCCCTCAGGGAACTCCTTTGATTCCTGATATAATTAGATACTGACTATCAATGCCCAGAAATAAACCCCACACAGTTATAGAATTCTTATATTTCAAATTAGTTTGTATCTTGGTCATCACCCACTGCTACTCCCAGCCTCGAGGCAACACATTGCTCTTCAATGTCCTGAGTGCAGGTAAATCAAGAGTGAATCAAATATGGCTGCTTCACCAGTGATTCAAAAGCCAGGTGGCCACATTCAGTGCTAGACTGGAGCCTTATGCAGAAAGTCTTGACTTTGACTACTGATTCTCAGGCAGTTGTGATTGAGACAGGACAACAAGGTTTCTATGTCCCAAACAGGGTAACACAACAAATGGAAGATGAACGCTTCAAACGGAGGACCACACAGGACAAAATAAACATTGGATTTTATTTTAATTTTCCAAGTTGATATGAGTAGACTCCAGGCCCCAAGATATTGTGACTGTCCCTTCAGTTTCTCTTGTCACCAGTTATGGAAATACAGGCTCTCTTGCTGGTCAAGTGTGGCTGAGTTAGAGAACTGTTGAGAAATGAGGCAGGGGTGAGGAGGAGCGCTTTCACACAGACGTAGAGGTCACCATGTCCAGCACCGGTCTTCCTCTAATGTACACGTTTAGGTCTCTTCTTCCCTCCTGCATACTGCCACTACCGCGGCTGGTTTTCCTCACTAATCCTTCGACAACACACTAGTATAATGGTGATAATTACGATGAGGATCAACAATACGATAAATACAATCGGGATCCAGATTCTGAATAGTATATTACTGTTTTTTGAGGTGTAGATATAGGGATGCAACTGTATAGGTAGAAAGATCAGTGGTTAAGGTCAATAGAAACCATTCGTCTCCCCACTTATGGCTTTTTCAGTCCCCAAACAAAAAATGACACATTATTCTAGACGTGAATAGATTAACCCAGCTCACAATACCCCTTGTCTCTGCCCACCCGTCAGAGGGGTGCCCGGGGAACAGAGTTGGGGATATAGGTTACAGAACTTAAGCCAAAAAGTCCTGGAGAAGGGACATGGGGAACTATATAGATAATTTCTTATTCCTTTCCCCCACCTCTCTGCTTTCCCTTCTCTGGAAACAGTGGATTGTCCTGTTGGTGGAACTCAAGAATAGGAGATTCAAGGGCAAGACTCCACTTTCATTTTTTCAAAGAAATCGTGCTCAGAAATTATCACCTCACAGAAGGAAAGACTGAGTCAGGGCTGAGGAAGGGAGTTCAAGAAGGCCCTATGGTGGGAATGACTACTAAGAGATAGACACACACTGGGCTTGGGAGGCTGACAGCATGATCCATATGCTGAGGCCAGAGACAGAGGTTGGGCCTACAGAACAAGAGGAAGGGAGAAGCAGTAGCCCAAACAGTGACCATCGTGAACTCCTATGGGAAGCGCATCCAGTTATAGGATCACAGAATCTGCCTCGTGGCAGAGAACTGTGGGCCTCCCTCTGTACTATCCAACAGGCAGTAGGGACCAGAGACCGGGGGAGAGTTTCAAGAAGCCCTGCCAGAACTAAAGCTACTATCAGGAAAACCAGATCAGGTAGTGGCAGGATTGGGATGGCTAGAGGGCGAGAGGGAAGTAGATGGGGATACTAGTGAATTTTTTTTACCTGGACCAAGCAATAGCAGATAAGGACTGTAACAGATAGTGTTTTGAGTGTAAAGGAGGCACCAGAACCCCCAAATAGAATCTGTGTCTTATTTCATTTTGCTCTTCCAGCTGCCTAGTAAACTCTTTTGCCTGGGACAGCTCCTCCCTGTGGGTGCAGGGCAGATGATGTCTGGGATCACTCAGGTGCTGGTGCCTGGTATGGCCAGTGTTAGTTTACTGCCTCCCTGAGGGTTTCTCCTCACCTCCCTGTGGGCTTGTATTTTCTCCATCCCGTACATGGTTCCCCAAACCTGAGGAGCTGAGAAGTTGCAGGGAAATGAGGAGGTAGGGAGGTTGAAAGAGGTGATTGAAAAGAAATGAAGGTAAAGTCTCCTGGGCGGGGGGCGTTGGTGGACAGCAGTGTCTGTCCTGCTGGGGGAAGGTAAATACCCCTTTTTAGACCCCAGGCATCCAGGTTGGACATATAGACATTACTCACAATAGAGGGACACTTGAGTTTATTTCGATCATATGTGAAGTTATAGCTGGTGGTCTTCCAGTCAACAGGTTCCAACTGGAGAGAGAGAGAGAGAGAGAGAGAGAGAGAGAGAGAGAGAGAGAGAGAGAGAGAGAGAGAGAGAACAGATGAATTTTCTTCAAAGCTGGAAAAGACCTACCCATGGGCAGGTTCACACACACAATTTCATGACTTTGCAAAGAAGGGGTGTAACCAGCAAAGACCAGGTTCAGGCTTAGACCAGCAGTCTGGGCTAGAACTGAACCAAATTTCTATCTCACAGAGTGACAGATCAGTGATAAATGGGAACCAAGTGGACCCCCAAGACTGCGCATTGGATTCATCTAGGAAGAGCCTCATTCCTAAGAGATTTTTGACTTGTCAGAGTGTGTAGAAGTGGAGAAACTTCAAGTTCCATGCCCTGTCTTTCCTTCGTGTTTTCTAATTTTTACAGTGTCACAGCCACAAAATTTTCAATGTTATACAGAGGTGATAATTATATGTAACAGAACCTTAGAATGCTTGGGCTAGTCTATTTCAGAAAAACTCGAAAACTTTCACTATTACCATAGCATGTTTATGATATTTGGATTGTCAACCCCATGAAATGCGAGCTTTCTTGTAAACATTTTCATATTTTCTTGGTATTGAACTTCAGGCTCTCCCATTCTGTACTCATTTGGCCTGGGAGCCTTCCCAGTGACAAAGGGCCTGGAAGTTCAAGTTTGATAGTTGAGTGTTCTGCCTGGATATGTGGCATCCTTCAGGCTCAACGACGCTGGGATTTTTTTTTGAAATATTCTGGGGGAGCAATTGGGATTAAAAGAGAACCTGAAAGTGGCTGGGGCAATAGCACAGTGGGTAGGGCATTTGCCTTGCACACAGTCAACCCGAGTTTGATCCCCCAGCATACCATATGGTGCCTTTAGCATCACCAGAGTAATTCCTGAGTGCATGAGCCAGGAGTAACCTCTGTGCAATGCCGGGTGTGACCCAAAAAGAAAAAAAACCCTCTAATAATGACCCAGAAGCTGTCCATCCCTTCTGCCTCAGCATATAGACTATAGACAGACAAGATTAAGAGATTAACTACATGTCAATTTGCAGAATTTTCTCTGAATGCTGAGGTTCTATCTTTCCTGTAATCTTCTTCCCTGCGTATCTTGACCTATATGCTCCTAATACCCAATCTCTACCCAGGAGGGCAGAGAAAGGTTGTCTGCCAGCTATTAACAGCTGTGGGTCCATAATCTTGTTTTTTTTTTTTGTTGTTGTTGCAGAGCATTTTTTTTTCTTTTTGGGTCACACCTGGCGATGCACAGGAGTTGCTCCTGGCTCTTCACTCAGGAATTATCACCGGTGGTGCTCAGGGTACCATATGGGATGCTGGGAATCGAACCCAGGTCAGCCAAGTGCAAGGCAAATGCCCTACCCGCTCCAGTCCCTGCAAAGCATCTTTAATCTGTTCCTTGGTGACAGTGGAAAGGAATGACTGTCTATTCTATGAGAGAAAAAAGAGTGAAATAAGCACATCATGTTGAGTCCAGGACCTGCAGAAAATAAGCTATATGGAGGAAGGCAAGAAAATTAACTGACGCAAGTAATGGTCAAACATACTGCCCTCTGCTTTCTGTTAAATGAGTTGCTTGAGAATTAAGAATAGGAGGAAATTAAGGCATGGGTGAATACCATTTCAAGATACTTCCAATGATACTTTAGAAGAAATGCCAAATCTGTCATCATTAGACATTTAGTGGAAAAAATAGACAATTAACACAGGCTATTTGATTACAGTGTTATTCCAAGAGTCGAGGAATCAGCTGATGTGGATGGAGAGCCCATCAGTCTCTCACTTCTACTATTACCATGTCCTCAGGAACAGCCTGTCCTATTATCCCTGTGTTTTATTTATCCTCTACCTCATGCCTTTCTGATACTTCCGACAATTCCAGTAAGAGCTGTTGCGATTTACTACAAGCAAAGGCCTGGCTGTAATTTGCATCTCTCCTATTGATCTAATCCATCTTTAGTTTCCATCATTTGACTTAAGTTTTGATCAAGATCAGTGATAGTAATAGTCAGCACCTTGACAGATACAATGGTTTTATTTTCTTTCTCCATCTCCAACATTTCTGGCACATTTATCAAAGTCTTCTCCCCCCCCCCAAAAAAAACCCCCACTCATTATCTAACTTGCTGGATACACCACTCTTAAAATTTCCCCTCTCTTCAATAATATCAAAAGTGGCAATAAATCTATATGCTTGCCAAGAGGACAGGCTGGAAGGGAGGGGGACAGAAATGGAAAGGGACCTGGGAAAATTAGTGATGCAATATCATATGTCTGAAACTCTACTAAGAGTAATTTTGTAGGTGATGGTGCTTTAATAAAATTTTTAAAATACTTTCATCCTTGGATTTGTATGTGGCAAGGTTAGGATGACAGAGAAAGTGATGTGGTAAACTCACCAGAATCCAAAACGAGCAGATCAGAGACAGTAGTCACACAATGTGCAAATGATTACAGCACAAAATGATGATAATATATCCCATGATCTCAATAATCTCATCATTATCAATGGCCTTAACTCACCACCCAAGAGACACAGACTGGCAGTGTGGAACAGAAACTAAGCCCCAACTTTCTTCTGCTTATAAGAGATACATCTGAATAATCAGGGTCAATTCAGGTTCAAAATAAAAGTTTGGAAAACCATCTTAGAGTAAAAGAACTGCAAAAAGTAGGGAAGAGGAGGGACTGTGTGGCAATGCATATATCAAACAGCATAGAGTTCAATGAAAAGAAATAGGTACTCGAAGTAAGAAGATTCTTCATTGTAAAATAAATGGTAACTAGAGAAAAAACCATATGGTAACACCTACAAGGGTGATTAGAGGTCACCCCAAAAGCCTCTATACCTCTCGGAAAGACTGGCAAGCTACCGAGAGTATTCCGCCCGCACGGAAGAGCCTGGCAAGCTATCCGCTGTGTATTCGATATGCCAAAGCCAGTAACTACAACTGGTCTCATTCACCTGACCCTGAAAGCTTCACCGACATGGCAGCACTGAGAAGGATGAGAAAGGAGAGGCCGACAAAATCTCAAGGCCGACCTAGGCTGCCACAACGAAGGAAGACAAAAATGATCGTCTGTACTTTCAATGCACGTACGCTAGCATCAGATGCATCCATCGAGGACCTGATGGTACAAGCGCGAATGATCAAGTACGACATCATTGGTCTGACCGAGACAAGAAGGCACGAATCTCACCATGCCGTTTTCGACACTGGAGAAGAATTGTTCCTTGGAACATGCGATAAAAGAGGTGTTGGAGGCGTCGGTGTCCTTGTCAACACAAACTTGGCCAAGAGCATTGATTCATTTGAATGCCTAACAACCCGAATCGGACGTTTACATTTGAATAGATGTGGCTCACTGCCTGCAGTTTCTATCTTCGTTGTCTACGCACCAACATCTCATTATGATGAAAGAGAAATCGAGAAGTTCTACATGGAGCTAGAGAAGTTCTATAAAGAAGACCACGCCTTCTACAAGATCATTGTGGGTGATTTTAATGCCAAGATAGGACCGAGAAGATCAGCTGAAGAACTTCACATCGGAACCCATGGCCTAGAATGGAACGAACAGGGTGAGAGACTGTCTGAGTTCATCATGTCGACCAAGACCATTCATGGTAACTCACAGTTCCAGAAGGCAGAATCTAAACGATGGACATGGGAGTCTCCCGGTGGACGATTCCACAACGAAATAGACCACATCATATTCAATCGACGGTTTTGCCTGACTGATGTCGCTGTTGTCCCAAAATTTCGAACGGGATCGGACCACCGTCTCCTTCGTGCAAAATTCTACTTCACAGAGCGGGGAGAAAGGGCTGCAAAGTTCAAAAAGAGAACTCCCAGAACGACCACCAACTGGGAACTCTTTGGTACTATTGCGGCAACATGGGAAGATGCCATTGTTGACAACATTGACGAGGAATACGATCGACTGGTTCAGCACCTCCATGAATGTGCAAGGAACGCCAAGAGAGAGATAGCCACAAAAAGTCGCCTATCTTCGAAAACTCTTGAGCTAATTCGCCAGCGTGGTTTGGCGCATGCCTCAGGCAACCGCAAGCTAACGTCCGAGCTCGCAAAGCAGTGCAGAGATGCGATCAAGGAAGACCTCAAAGAGAGAAGAGCAGAAGTACTGGTAGATGCGGCAGAAGCCGGGAAAAGTATTTGTAAGGCCCGCCTGTCCTTCGCCAACTATAAGACCAAGATGACTGCCCTCCGACGTCCTGATGGATCCATCACATCCTCCAGAACGGCAATGGAGAAGATTATCCATGACTTCTACTCAAATCTCTTCGATAGCCATGTCCACTTGCCGACATACCAAATTCCACAGGATGGGTATGTCGTTCCCAACGTTCTCCCTTCCGAAATCCGACACGCCATTTCGTCAGTAAAGAAGCAAACAGCACCCGGCCCAGACAAGGTCAGACCTGAACACCTGAAGAACCTGCCGTCAGTACTCATCAATACACTGGCTCGGCTCTTCACTCGCTACCTGTCTGAATGCAAGGTTCCATCCCAATGGAAAACCAGCAGGACCGTACTACTGTTCAAGAAGGGAGACATCCATGACATTGGCAACTATCGCCCGATCTGCCTATTGTCTGTCATCTACAAGTTGTTCACTCGAGTCATCCTGAATAGGATTGGCAGAACACTAGATGAAGGACAACCATGTGAGCAAGCAGGGTTCCGCAAAGGATTCAGCACCATCGACCATATCCACACGATAACCAAGCTCATTGAGGTTTCTCGGGAGTTCAAGATGCCGCTCTGCTTAACGTTCATTGATTTAAAGAAGGCCTTTGATTCTGTTGAGACGGAAGCGGTCATTGAAGCCCTAGCCAATCAGGGCATTCAAGCCCAATACATCAGGATCCTCCGTGAGCTGTATTGCGGATTCACTACCAGGATCTCACCATTCTACAAAGAAGTGATCGTTGATGTCAAGAGAGGGGTGCGGCAGGGTGATACCATTTCACCAAAACTCTTCAGTGCCACCCTCGAGAACATCATGCGACGACTGGAATGGGAAGGAATGGGAGTGAAGATAGATGGTCGGCAACTACACCACCTCCCCTTTGCTGATGACATTGTTTTAATAACACCAAACATCAGCCAAGCGGCACAAATGCTGGCCGACTTTGACCGTGAGTGTGGAAAGGTAGGACTACAGCTGAATCTTACGAAGACAATGTTTATGAGAAACAGCCTTGTTCCTGACGCCCCATTCGCTCTCAGTGGAACGACCATCTCCGAATGCAACAGCTATGTCTACCTAGGTCGAGAGGTCAACATGACAAATGACCTGGCACCCGAGCTGTGCAGGAGGAAGAGAGCGGTTTGGAACGCCTTCAAGAACGTCGAAGAAATAGCTAAGAGGACGAAGAACCTCCGGCTCCGGGCACATCTCTTTGATTCCACTGTTCTTCCTGCATTAACATATGCCTCAGAGACCTGGGCCCTACGCAAACAGGATGAGAACGCTATTCTGGTCTCCCAAAGAAGAATAGAAAGAGCTATGCTTGGAATATCACGTTTCACTCAAATGAGAGAACGAATCCGGAGTTCTGACATCCGTCGACGATCAAGGATCAGGGACGCTGTCTCATTTGCCAAGGTGTCGAAAATCAGATGGGCGGGTCACGTAATGAGATTTAAAGACGACCGTTGGACTAGAGCTGTTACTGATTGGATTCCACGGGATGTCAAGAGACCGCGTGGCCGCCCACCTACCAGATGGTCAGACTTCTTTGTCAAGATCATGAACGATCGGTTTGAGGCCCTCCATGTTCCCGGAGCGAAGAGATGCCATTGGGCTACACTAGCACGCGACAGGGACAAATGGAGACGTTACTGGCGCCCGCTCGAGCAAATCGACGACTAACGGGAAGTTAAGTGATTAAGTGCTTAAGAGAAAAAACACAGCCTGGGAGAAAAACATATGCTCATCCCATTCCTCTGACTAAGAATTGATACTCAAGGTATATAAGCAATTGTAAAACTTGGCAACAAAATGAAAACAAGCAATCCTACTTAAAAATTGGAAGGAGAGGGTCAGAGTTTATGCAGCACTCAGATTTTATCTCTAGCACCCCATAGAGTCACCCAATCCCTGACAGAAGTGTTTCCTGAGAGCAGAGCCAGGAGAAAGTGCTGGATGTATACCATAAACAAAAATAAATAAAAAAATAAAATATAATAAAAGGGGGATGTTGGGAAGAAAGAAAAATGAGATAAATACCTCTTTAAAAAAGACAGCAGAGAGTCAACAGGTATGTGGGAAAAGGTGCTGTATATCACTTATCATTAAGATAATGAAAATCAAAATAAGAATTCATCATCCCACATGAGTGAAATTGGCACACATTGAAAAAAAAAGAACAAAATAAATCAGATCTTATGTGGATGAGGCAAAACAATTCACCCTTACCCACTGTTGCTGGTAATGTAGACTGGTTTAGACTACACTGGAAAACAAAACAGACACTTTATAATTCAGTAACCTCACCATCACCATCACTACAGCTACTGTCACTACAATCTCAGAAGATGTTATTTTCACTCTTTTTCTCCATCTTTTGTTCTTCCTCCATCTTATTTTGATGGCTTATTTGAGCAAAAATGGAATCAAGTCAGGTAGATCTCATAGATAGAATTCTCTAAGGAATCGTGGAAAATGAAAGACTTTTCTAGCCAAAAGGGATTGTATTTATACTGCACTGTAGCACCGTCCTCCTGTTGTTCATCAATTTGCTCGAGTGGACACCTGTAACATCTCCATTGTGAGACTTGTTGTTACTGTTTTTGGCACATTCAGTAGGCCATGGGTAGCTTGCCAGGCTCTGCTGTGTGGGTGGGATACTCTCAGTAGCTTGCCAGGCTCCCCCAGAGGAGTATTTATACTAGGGGGGAACAATCAAGCATATTATGAGCAAGGTTTCTTTCTTTTAGAAGTATTTTATATCCTCGTGTCCATGGACTGGCGATGATTAGTTGAAGTAAAAATGTTATAAACATCCTTTTAAGGATATATATATTCAGGAGTTAACTGAGTTAAGGTGGGTGGTCAAGAGATCTATAAATGATTTGCATTGGCTTTTATTTCGAGAGTTAAAACTATAATATTTCTGGGTGAAGGTGTGTGTGAGGCGATTCTATTTGAGATCACTGATTTACTCCTTAACAAACTTTGCTGACTTTCATGTTCCACACTGTAATGCACTTATAATAAAAAACTGTGTTTGTAGATATGAGGATCTAAATGAACCCCAACTTCTACAACATCTACCTATTTCTATCTCTGATGAGGTTTCTGAAGTGTTTCAAATGACCAGGTTCTTATATTGTTTATAGGCATCATCCAAAATATTGGATAACTATTTCTATACCTGGATCCCCAGGTGTGAAGAGCTTGCCATGTTGTCCATTTCAGTTGTAGGTACATAATTCTGGTCAGCTGTGTGAAATGTGTGCTGTATATTTTAACAAGAAGTTTGGTAGTTTTTTAAATATAAGGTGTTTTGTCCAGCTCATTACCACTTTAAGAAATAGCAAGGTGGTGGAGATTTTGTGCCACCAGTAGATCAACCTGTGAGTGCACAAGCAGCCTGAAGGTGCCTTCAGGCTTGCCGATACCCAAAAATTGACGCTGTGCCTTTGGACAGACCCCAACAACTTGGGGCTAAGTTTACCAAGAATTTAACAGTCAAAGTTAGGTATGTAGGATCCATGCCCACAAACCACCTCTGGCTCAGCTATATAAGCTCACTTATTTCAGAGACCCATAAATAAATCTCGAAAGAGATCAAAAGAGGCAAAGGGAATTCCCTGCCATAGAGGCAGGGTGGAATGGGGGGGATGGGGGGGTAGGAGGGATACTGGGATCAGTGTTGGTGGCTAATGGGCACTGGTGGAGGGATGGGTACTTGATCATTGTATAACTGAAACCCAAGCACAAAAACTTGTAAGTCTACAGCTGTACCTCATGGTGTTTCACTAATCAAATTAAAAAAAAAAGAAAGAGATCAAAAGCCGCAGTCAATCTCTGACCTGTGCATGGCTGAACAGACAGGGGGTAAATCGAAGCAGGTGGGTCTGCCTGGTGCCCACCCAAGCAGAGCCCCCAGCAGCTGCTTGCTCCCACAATCCCAAATCACTACCAAGCCCCTGGTCTGACTCCACTCTCTCAGGGTGGATCTCACGGAGACATAATCTGCTGAAAATTGAAAATTCTGGTATGCAAGTTTTGAGAGTGAAATCTCCAGGCTTTCTCAGGATCAGGATGGGCTACCTACCCCTACCTCCATGTACTTCCAGAAGCCTCAGGTAGTCACATCCACAACCCAAAGCGGCCACCCAATTGAAAAGCTACTCCAGCCTTACTGTTTCGATAAAAATACTGAATGCCCTGAACACACACCACGGCCTCTTAGCACCTGTAGTGGAAACCATAACGCACAGAAGGAAAAGAGAGAGAGAGAGAGAGCAAGAAGGAAATTGCTTCCCATAGAGGGAGGCTGGGAGTGGGGGACGTGGGTTGTTGGGAGATCATGGTAGGGTAGCAGGGGACATTGGTGGTGGGAAATGTACATTGGTGGAGGGATGGCTGCAGGATTATTGTATGAAAGAAACTCAATTATGAATAGCTTTGTAATTGTCTATCTCACAGATATTCAATTAAAAAAATAAAAAAAATTAGAAATAGCAAGTTGGATAGATTTCCTCTGAAAGTCCTATGGGGTTTCCAGATTACTTTGTTCCTGTTTTGGTTTCATTGCCCTTATACAATAGCTAGTTCTATATAGGTAGGAAATTATTTATGCTGTGAATCTAACACTTCCCTCACATAGAACTCTGTAGAAAAATTAGTCTGTTGGGGTTGGTTTACTTAGGCTCCCACAGTAGAAAGCTACTTGAATGGTCACTATCTTTGGATTTTTTATTCTCTAAAACTGTATCTACTTTAATGCATTTTTTCAGACATTTCAAAAGACAATATTAGCTATAAGCTGCAAATATCCCATACTGGAAGAATAAATTTGCAAATTCAGAAAGGACGTCTTATTATCTGGGGATGTTTCTCGATTATCTAGCACAGGAAACTGAACTTCTACTCACCAAAGAATTGGAAGACAATCGTTCCACAAGTCATTTTGAAGATTTCAGCAAGGTGGCCTCTAACTTAAGGAGGGAGAGTGTAGAGTGTAGTTATGGAGAGGTCAGAGCATTGCCACATGTGGCTCGGAGGCACCCAAGCACTGCCAGGGTGCCTCCGATGCTCCCCAGGAGGGTAGATAAGGTATTTGGCATTTCAAGCTTTTGGCAGAAAGGAGTTCTGTTAACCCAAGTGTGGGTCATAATGGGAAATAGCATGAACATCCGTGGGTAGCTCCTCTGGCAGTGGGGAACTCACCAGGTTGTTCCAGAGTGCAATGGACATCTCATTTTGCATAAGTGCTGAGAAGGTCAGACAATCGTCAGAGAAGTATTTAGAGTCAATCTCCCCAATCTGCAAGAAAAGGCATGGTGACAACCTTCATGAGCAAAGGGTCCCATCACAGCCGTATTGCAGATACCCTTTGTGTTTCCACTTTCATACTTTTCTGAGGCCAGCTGTGAATGAACTGGTTCCACTGATGGGGAAACTTGCCAATTTTGAATTTTCAGAAGCAGAATGGAATGGTCAGGACCCCCCAGGCCCCTAGAACATACATTCCCCAAGCAATCTTTAGCATGCTGGTCACCATATGTTGTTATCTAGTCTATCATAATTTACACAGTAAATACCAAAACAAAGCCTCAGGAGGATGAGAACTGTCGATTTACTCCACATCTTTCCTAGTGAAGTATGCACTTAGGTAAGAGTAGGTGCAGCAATTAGCTTAGAAAAGTAATAATACCATGTATTTCTTCAGAGCCAACACTATCTCTAGCCCTAAAGGAGCCCCAAACCGTGCATTTTAGACCCAATTTATGGACTTAGAAATGGAAATAGTTAGGGTTCTTAACTCCTCCTAGCACTAGCTCAGAGGTTAGGAATTCTTCCAGAGAGGAAAAGCCACGCAGGAAGAAATAACCAGAAGTTGAACCAACAAGTCTCTTCCTGTTGAAAATAAACTTACAAAAGACTTAACTCATAATATAGAAAACCCCATGTGAAGAACAAAGAGCAGTTTTGGCAAAAACTATACAACTTTGCAAATGGAGAGGATTAACCTCCACATTCATCTCGCAACTTTGTAACTGTTTTCCTTTACTTTATGTAATCCACTGAGCTTTCCCTTGGAGAAGGCCTCATTCTCTTGGCAAATTACCATATCCTTCCTTATAATCTCTAAATAAAACCCTTTTTACTTCACTGTACTATACCTCCTAAATTCTTTTCTAAGAGGGAATGAGATAATGAGAACTCGTGCAATGATTAAGACTGGTTTTTCTGTTCTGCAAAGAGCAATTCCTCTGTCCACCAGCAATTCTATAGCTCCCTGAGAATTTGGGTTGAAGCTATTAATTCCCATAGCATGTAGATTAAATGAGATTCTGTGCAATCTGATCACTGCTAAATGGGACTGCTGGGATGCAACTTCCCATGCCTCACAGGTGTTCCTGGCAGACTTTATCAGTCCTGACCCACCGGGGCACTTTCCTGAGTGATCAAGTTAGGTAAAGAAGAAAGCAATAGATTTCACTCTCTATGCCGCTTCCTTTTGGCACGTCATTTCACGTAAGTCACCTGCAAAGGCAGGCTATCAAAGCTCCACAAGGAATCAAAACAGGAAAGAAAAGAGGAGATCAAAAGCGCAAACCCTTGAGAGACTCTTTCTCAAACCATGCCCCCACCATATCATCCCATTGCCACTATTGGGGTCTACACAGGTGCTCCCAGAACCACCTGCAACATACTGTGTTCCGCGGCAATTCGGATCTCCGGAAGAAAGGTTGAGAGACTATTGCAAAGTCCTCACGTGTGTCAAACTCACTACTGTAGGTATATTTGTAGATCCCTTCCTGCAATGGGAGAAGAGGAATGCTTTGCAAGGTTGTATGGACCATCTCTGGTCCTGATCTCTGGCATGAGCTATGGCATACCAACCCCTTTTAGATGAAAGAATTCTTGTGGTATCTCCATGGATAAAAAGACACAGAAGCACCCAGTTATATGCTTACATTTCCGGCAACCATTTCTTGTCACTTAGCAAAGAGAAGATTGAGAATAGGGTGCCCCTGTTCACTTGGTGAAACATTTTAGCACCAGTAGCGCAGGTTCCCATGGTTTAGGATTGCATAGCCATGGACTTTATATTTATTTTGCCACAGTGGGGAGGGCAAAGTAAATATGTTGAATGCGCTTATCCTCACGTAGTGGAAGACTCCCATGGGAGAGTGAAAGATCTGAAACCACGAGAATCAACATGGCAATTTCAGGTTAGTGTACTATGCAGATGAGACAGTGTGAGAGGAGTTATTGGTAAAGAGCTGAGTTTGGAGAACCTGATTAAAGATTAGGAATCTACACATGAGTTTACCCCTTATAGAGGAATAAGAAGTGAAGGCTCTTAAGGAAGCAGGCAAGAGTTGAGAAAAGTTGGGGTGAGCTTAGAAGAGCATAAGGGAACCTCAAGCTTTTCTAAAGAAAGGGAGACCTTCAGGGCGGAGAACATCACCACTCCCTCCTCTGTTTCCAGGGTACTTACCTGTTCATCCCCTGAACTGACATATGGGGATTATCCCAGTATCCCCACTGCAATATCATTCAGGCCTGGTCCCCTCAGACCTGGTATTTGATTTCCTGGGGAAAATATTTCAGTCACCGCACCTTCATTTAGATTAAACTCAACTGTCCAGTGGCAGTTAACCGCAGCAGTACATAGAAATTATAAACATTTCAAAGGACATAAGAAGGGGATATGTGGTGTCCCTCAAACAGGGCAGCAGGAATTACCTGAAAGTGACTATTTAATTCCTGAATTTTTTTCTGTAACACCTCGTTCTTGGTTTCAAAGCAAGGACATTGCCTGTGAAGTGATCAGAGAAATTTCTGGGGGAGGTTTTCTCTGTATCCCCCTCCCAATCAGTAAATACACACATGATTTCTATAACCAGACTTGCTAAGTTCTGGAGACAAGTCACAGAAACATAAGTCAGAGGTACAGGGTTAAATGGATACTTGTCAGTGGTGGCAACTGTTGGCAGCTGATGACAGGGCTCCTTTCGGGAAGGGATAATAATGGGGAAAGACAATTATGGTAGCCCTCCCTGATGGCAAGAGAATAGGAGAGAACTTTTTCATTTAAAAGTTGGCATCCTCCTATAGGAGACTCCCTGGACCAAAAAGGGTTCCATCCTCCAGAGATCATCTTGTTCTGCCTTTTGGGAATTTACTTCTGACTCATGGTCTTCAGCCCCACAATGAAAAACTATTATTAGGAGAGATGCTGCCCTTGATGCATGTACATTCCTAATTTCCCCCATGATAAGGGATAAAAGTTTAAAGAGGTTCTGTGCTGAATGCAAGAGGTCACAGATCCCAAATGAAGCAGTCAGCAATTGGTCCCAGATGTTGTTGAATGAAAATACACCCTACTCATTGAAGGGTACTTGTAAACACGTACCATGTACAAAGTACTTATTTTCAGTAGAATTTGGTCTGGTTCTGAATTTACTGTGACCAAACTGGGTCCAGAGATATGAAGTGACTTTTAGTCATAAATAAGGAAGACACATTTCCAGGGATGCACAAACCCTGACTGATATCTGAAGTCATCTCTGACTACATTTCCCACTTTGGTCTTGTCTTTTGTCAACTGGGTTCTTCATGATTCACTTGATCTATCTACTTACAGAGGCCTTCCACTACATCTCCCTCCTCGATTCTTAAAAAATGAAATCACATTCATTACTTCCACCAGGTTGATGAAAACCCTCGGAACCTGTGGAAGAGAGGGAAACTTTCTTATTTCTTACAGTGGTAGAACCGGGGGTCACTGATGGAAACTGGAAGGAACCTCAGTTGGTCCATATCCCAGCTCCCATTCCCTGACCTTACCCCATGGTAGTGGAGAAGCTGAGAAAAAGGGAATTGCCTCACCGAGGGTCTCCATGCCTGTGATTTTCTGGCAGCACACCAGATGAGCTAACTCCAGAGACTGGCTCTTTCATGCCCAGTAATATTATCTGACTCAGAATTACGCCAGCCCCTTCCAACTCTAATTGGGAACCACAGAGGCACTACAGTGGCCTCCGACCAGTCAACCCTTATGGCAGTTACAGTGGGGTTTAGGCACTTCTCAGAGTCTCTTACTAAACCCTGCCTGCCCAGGGCCCCCCAGTAACGCAACCCCCAATTGCAAAACAGGTTTGAGGAATCTATGAGGTTTGGAAACATCTTTACTCTTTTCCTACCTTCTTGAAAATTATCTTCAAGGTTTCATTGATATGCTGGAAAAATAACATAGGTGCCTCTGGATCCTGTGAAGGAACAAGAGGTTTTCCTAAGCTACCAAGTTTCCTTTAGATGAGGAAAATCATGTTCAAAAGAAGAGAGGCTTAGTAGCCAGGGACTTTGTAAAGTTTTGGAGCGATTTGGGAGTCAGTGAATAGTGCTTGCTTTGGTAGCAAATTATCTTGTGCAGTGGTTATTTTCTTCTTCACAGTCAAGGCAAAAAGCTCTGACTTTTAATTGTGTGGAGAGAGAATGCATGAAATTCACGTGAGGGTTATAGCGTTTAAATAAAAGTCTGCATAATGCAATATCGAGACCTAGTGCCTTTACTAATTTCTTCATATGTTCCTAAAACCATAGACTTAACCATTACTTACACTAAAACTTTTTATTTTCCTATTTTATTACTCCAGCAGAGGTTTTCAAACTCTTTGATTTGAGAATTCCCTAACAACTCTTAAAATGTGAGATACAGGGCTAGAGAGATAGTACAAAAGTATAAGGCAATTGCCTTCCGTGAGATTCAGTCCCTAACTCTGCATGTAATCCCGAGTGCCACCAGGAGTGGTCATCTAGCAGAGTCAGGAATAAGCCCTGAGCACCACTGGGTGTGCCCCTACTCCTGAACAAAAGATGAAGGTGGGTTATATTCTTCATTATAAATTGAAATTTAAAAAATTAGTTATGCCTTAAAAACAATAAACTCTTATTAACGTAATATACTTGCATGGAAATAATGTTTGACATTTTAATAAGTTTCATGTCCAGGTTAATAAAAAAATAGCGGCTATATTTTATATCTGCTTCTGCATTTGGTGTTTTGTGTTATCTTAGATCATATGTGTGACTTTTGGAAAACACTATACTTGTTTAAAAAATGACTGAAACATAGGGCTGGAGCGATAGCACAGCGGGTAGGGCGTTCGCCTTACAAGCGGCCAACATGACCGACCCGAGTTCGATCCCTCCGCCCCTCTCGGAGAGCCCGGCAAGCTACCGAGAGTATTCGATATGCCAGACACAGTAACAGCAAAGTCTCCAATGGAGACGTTACTGGGCCCACTCGAGCAAATCGACGATCAACGGGAGGGCCTTTACCTTTACCTTTTACCTATACTAAAATTGGAGACAGTGAGTGAATTACAAACTACTTTCTGTTGACAGATACAAGAATCTGTTTTACATAGTCAAACCTGAACCCTAGTAGACATCCCTGCTCCTTAGCCAGAGACAGTTGAATGCTACATTTTTTTATTTCTATCTGTCACTGATTTCAGTTGTCACCAGTACACTTGAGCCCCAGTGACCACACTTGTGTTTCTATTGGTTTTGGCACGTGCTGGCCACACTTTGGGGACCTTTATTCTTTCTCCATCCCCCTAACCACTACCCCAGTGATTCAGGTCTAGAGGCTTCTCCTTTGAAACATTATAAAAGTTTGGCCCTTTCCTAAAATTTGGCCTGAGTTCATTCTGGAGTTGCTTCTATGTTCTTTTCATATGAAGATGATGTCATATACCTGACAGTTCTCATAACGATCTGGCTTTCTGTGTTCACTTCAGTCATATTCCAGTACACTGAATGAAAACTTAGCATTTAATTCCCATGACATTGGGTCATTTCTGTAATTAAGGTCTGGGTGTTGAGGGAAGGATCAGGTGAGAACGCTGGAGAAGCAAACCTTGCGGCAGAGAAGTTCTGAAGTGCTTGGTGGAGTCTCAGAGCCAAAGGCAAGACATTACATCTAAGACCTTATTCCCTTTGTTCACTGGGTCAGGTCAGTTGTCTTTCTCTGACTAATAAAATGCAGGCTATCTACAATTTAGAACAAGTTATGTCATGTCCCAAGGCACAATTTGTCATAGTTTACAGGTCTGGATGGATTTCCTCTGATAAAGATCTTTAGAAACATTCTTCCTAGACAAGAAGCCAAGACGTTTTAAGTCATGTGGGGAACCAATTATAGCTTGAGGACCCCTTTATCAAGGTGCGTTATGTCAGGTGGGAAATCAATTATCGCTTGAGGACCACTTTATCAGTATTCAACCTCACTCATGGCATTGTTTTTGCCTTTCCCTTGTCACTACTCTCAAGAAAACATCCTCTAATGTGTTTTTCGAGGACCCTAAGGGATATGAATTATGTGCCCACTGACAACCAAGAATATTATTTGCGTGGACAAGGAGCCACTTCCTCAGTAAAGCTGAAGGCAGAAATATCTGATATTCTGGAATGGAGTTCATACCATCTTTGCCTTATTGAGACTACCATATTGCAATCCACTGCCCATGTATTGATAATGACAGAAATAAGATACACCTTTCATTACTTGCACAGGGTCCTACCTGTTTATTACAGTAATCACACAAATCATTGATCCCAATGAAGATTGTGATCATCTTCCAGTCATTTTTAAAGTTGATCTCCTGAAGGACAGAGAAATAAAAATTTAGACTTGGGGGGTGGAGAGTTTCACATGCAGCGCAACCGGCTCCTCAAAAGTGATTCTGCCTTGTGCCAGCCTGGAGGTAAAACCTTCATGGAAATCCCTTTATCCTGGTGTCTGGAACAAGGAGCAACATGATAGTGTGTGTGTGTGTGTGTGTGTGTGTGTGAGAGAGAGAGAGAGAGAGAGAGAGAAAGAGAGAGAGAGAGAGGTCTGCTCACTTTGAACAAGAATTTATTATTCACTTTGAAATTTTCTAAGAAAACTGGGATCTGCAACTTCTCATGTCAATTCAGTAAAACTGTAGCATATACTTATAGTAACCCTATTAAGGTAAAGGTAAAGGCCCTCCCGTTGATCATCGATTTGCTCGAGCGGGACCAGTAACGTCTCCATTGGAGACTTTGTTATTACTGTGTTTGGCATATCGAATACATCACGGGGAGCTTGCCAGGCTCTGCCGTGTGGGCGAGATACTCTCGGTAGCTTGCCGGGCTCTCCGAGAGGGGTGGAGGAATTGAACTCGGGTCGGCCATGTTGGCTGAGTGCAAGGCAAACACCCTACCTCTGTGCTATCGCTCCAGCCCTAGTAACCCTATTACCTAAATAAAATTTTAAAACTACTTTTTGTTTGCAAGGATTGTGGGTAAACATTTCCATGCTAAGGGCTTACTCCTGACTGCACTTAATGATCAAAATTGGCAGAAAGGACCATATTTTATGCACGAATCTAGAGTTATCTGCATGCAAAGCCATTTCATTACCCATTATTATATCACTCTTAGTCCTAAAACAATTTCTTTAACAAAATGAAAATCTGTGTATTGAGGAAGTAAAGGATAAAACTACCCCTGGAACTTAACAAAATATCTGTTTCAAGAGCAATGTCCCTGAATCACTGCTAGCCAGAGTCCTCTGAGTCTGCATGCAGATAGAGCAACTACAGAGAGAGCCTTGCATTGAATGAGGGGGCTATCAAAGCTCTTGGAGGAGCCTGATTCAATCACCTCCCAAACCAGAGTCTCTCCATGAGTTAAACTCCAAGGCTTGTGGAAATCAGAGGGCCTGTGATGTGCTGGTTACACGTTTAGTCAGATCTAGTGAGCAGGAAGGAAAAAGAATTAGGAGGGAAAGACTAGATTGGTCCACTAGGGCTTCATAATAGGACTCTGGAAAGTCAGAGCTAAAGGGAAAGTTTGAAGCTACAGGAAAACAAGAACATCAATCTTGAAACATTTCTGTGCTCCATCCTTCCCCTTCAAAGTGTCTCTTGGTAAGAGACTCATTGTGGTAAAATCCAGAAAGCATTTTTATTATTAATAACCCTCTCCAGCTATTGTTATGCCTCTTGGAGGAAAATCTTGATCTGGGACTGAGGTAGTATGGTAGCACCATTGAGGTCCATCACCCAAAGACCTGGATTCTAAAGATCGTTCAGAGATCCTGAACTCACCTTATTGGATTCTAAAAGCTTCACCAATTTAGAGGCTTGATCTGGAAGGTTCCTGAAATGACAAAGAAGAGGAGATGTTAGTGTTGATTCAGAAGCAAGGGTTCAAATGAGAGGATTTGTACTTTGCTCTCAAATAGAAGAACTATAAGAAAAATATTCAGTAATGCCTCCAGAGTATATTGAAATGTTTTCTTTGTCCCAATGCCACACTTTAAGGAAGGGAGTCAGGCTGAAGTGAGACTGGCAGGCATCACTCTCTCTGTCTCTTTATCTATCCATCTATCTATCTATCTATCTGTCTATCTATCTATCTATAATTATAGTCATCCCAAAAGACCCCAGGAGACAGTTGTTTGTGCTGAAACTATTTGGAAACCAGGAAGAGATGATTGACAGACCAAAGATGAGCTTGATGTCAGCTGGCTATGGTGAAAATGCTGTTTAGCAGACAGAAACTGAACATTAATCATGAGAGTACAGGTATTTAACCTTAGAACTTCATTCTTCTGCTCTAACATTTTTTAGGCTAGGAATCCTTCGTGCAAAATTCTTCTTCACAGAGCGGGGAGAAAGAGCTGCAGTTTAAGATGAAAACTCCCAGAATGACCACCAACTTGGGAGCTCTTTGGCACTATTGCTGCAACATCGAAAGATGCCGTCATTGAAAACATTGACAAGGAATATGATCAACTGGTTCAGCGCCTCCATGATTGTGTGAGGAATGCCAAGAAAGAGATAGCCACAAAAAATCACCTGTCTTCAAAAACTCTTGAGCTTTTTTGCCAACTTGGTTTGGCACTCGCAAAGCAGTGCAGACATGTGATAAAGGAAGACCTCAAAGAGAGAAGAGCAGAAGTGCTAGTAGATGTGGCAGAAGCCAGGAAAAGCATTCGTAACACCCGCCTGTCCTTTGCCAACTACAAGACCAAGATGACTGCCCTCCGATGTCCTGATGGATCTATCACATCTTCCAGAAGGGCAATGGAGAAGATTATCCATGACTTCTATTTGGATCTCTTTGATAGAAACATCCACCTGCCCACATACCAAATTCCGCAGGATGGATATGTCGTTCCCCACATTCTCCCTTCCGAAATCCGACATGCCATATCGTCGGTAAAGAAATGAACAGCACCTGGCCCAGACAAGGCCAGGCATGAACACCTGAAGAACTTGCCGCTAGTACTCTTCAATACACTTGCTTGGCTCTTCACATGCTACCTGTCTGAATGCCAAGGTTCCATCCCAATGCAAAACCAGCAGGACTGTACTACTGTACAAGAAGGGAGACATCCACAACATTGGCAACTATCACCCGATCTGCCTGTTGTCCATCG
Organism: Sorex fumeus; assembly: GCF_029834395.1. Lineage (NCBI taxonomy): Eukaryota > Metazoa > Chordata > Mammalia > Eulipotyphla > Soricidae > Sorex > Sorex fumeus. The sequence goes on from NW_026606063.1 coordinate 5,483,136, forward strand.
TCTATAAGCTGTTCACTCGAGTCATCCTGAACAAGATTGGCAGAACACTAGATGAAGGACAACCATGCGAGCAAGCCAGGTTCCGCAAAGGATTCAGCACGATCGACCATATCCACAAGATAACCAAACTCACTGAGGGGTCTCAGGAGTTCAAGATGTCACTCAGTCTAACATTCATTGATTTAAAGAAGGCCTTTGATTCTGTTGAGACTGAAGTGGACATTCATACGCAATACATCAGGATCCTCTGTGAGCTCTATTATGGATTCACTACCAGGATCTCACCATTCTACAAAGAAGTGATCATTGATGTCAAGAGAGGGGTTCGGCAGAGTGATACCATTTCACTGAAACTCTTCAGTGCCACCCTCAAGAACGTCATGTGACGACTGGAATTGGAAGGAATGGGAGTGAAGATAGACGGTCGCCAACTACACCACCTCTGCTTTGCTGACGACATTGTTCTAATAAAACCAAACATTAGCCAAATAGTACAAATGCTGGCCGACTTCGACTGTGAGTGTGGAAAGGTTGAACTCCAGCTGAATCAAACGAAGACAATGTTTATGAGAAACAGTCTCATTCCTGATGTTCCATTCGCTCTCAACGGAACGACCATCTCCAAATGCCACAGTTATGTATACCTAGGTCGAGAAGTCAACATGATGAATGACCTGGCACTTGAGTTGCGCAGGAGGAAGAGAGTATCTTGGAACACCTTCAAGAGCATCGAAGAAATAGCTAAGAGGACAAAGACCCTCTGGCCCTGGGCACATCTCTTCGATTCCACCATTCTTCCTGCATTAACATATGCCTCAGAGACCTGGGCCCTACGAAAACAGGATGAGGACGCTATTGTGTCTCCCAAAGAGGAATAGAAAGAGCTATGCTTGGAGTATCACTCTTCACTCAAATAAGAGAAAGAATCCGGAGTTCTGACCTTTGTTGATGGTCAAGAATCAGGGACGCTGTCTTGTTTGCCAAAGCATTGAAAATCAGATGGGCTGGACACCTAATGAGATTTGAACATGACCACTGGACTAAAGTCATTAGCGACTGGATTCCACAGGATATCAAAATACTGCGTGGCCACCCACCTACAAGATGGTCAGACTTCTTCATCAAGACTCTGAACGATCGGTTTGAAGCTCTTCGTTTGAGGCTCTTCGTGTTCCTAGAATGAACAGATGCCATTGGGCTACACTAGCACACAACAGGGATGAATGGAGACATTACTGGTGCCCACTTGAGTAAATCAATGATTAATGGGAAGTCAAGTTATCAAGGCTAGAAATCCAGGCCTAAGAGTCACAGTGTATGAAGAGGCCATTCTACGTGGAAGACAACTATATAGATAGGAGCTAAAATATAAATTTTATTAGTTTTATGAGTTATTGTCTTTAAGGTCTGTTCGACCTCTCTAACACCGGAGCACTCACTGTTCAATCCAAACTTTTATCTTTCACTAGAGCAGCAAATTCAGTGGCCAAAAATAATATGAACAGGATCATTAGGGAAGAAAACCTATTCTTGGACAATAGTCATAAAAACCTGCAATAGTTTTACAGCTCTGTGAAACCATGGATTTGGGCAGGGGGTGGAGGGGAGAGAATTTCTATAGGTCATAAATTTAACTGGAACACAGACAAAAGAATAAGAACTACCAGTGCTAGTACGGATGGGAGGAGAAAGGGACTCTCTTCCATTGTTTTTGGGAATGCCGACTGCTCCAGCAATATGGAAAAGAATATAGACACTCCACAAAAAATTAGAAATGGAGCTCCCATTTGACCTAGTGATACCACTACTAGGTATACCCTGGGCATAGAAAAACACACAGCAGAAACACCATCTGCATGCCTATGTTCCTTGCAATACTATTCACAATAGCCAGTATCTGGAAACAGCCTGAGTACCCGAGAACAGGCGAGTGGATAAAGAAACTATGTTACATCTACACAATGGAATACTACTCAGCTGTTAAGAAAATGAAGTCATGAAATTTGCCTATAAAATGGATGGACTTAGAGTGATATGAGTGATATGAGTCAGAAAGAAAGGGACAGATATAGAATGACTGCATACATTTGCAATATATATATATATATATATATATATATATATATATCTCGCATCTCTGCAATGCTTTGAGAGCTCGGACGTTCGCTTGTAGTTGCCTGAGGCATGTGCCAAACCACATTGGCGAATAAACTCAAGAGTTTTCGAAGAAAGGCATTTTTTTGGTGGCTATCTCTCTCCTGGCATTCCTCGCACAATCATGGAGGTGCTGAACCAGTCGATCATATTCCTCATCAATGTTGTCAACAATGGCATCTTCCCATGTTGCAGCAATAGTGCCAAAGAGCTACCAGTTGGTGGTTGTTCTGGGAGTTCTCTTCTTAAACTTTGCAGTCCTTTCTCCCCGCTATGTGAAGAAGAATTTTGCATGAAGAAGACGGTGGTCTGATCCCGTCTTGGTCGACACGATGAACTCAGTCAGTCTGTTACCCTGTTCGTTCCATTCTAAGCCATGGGTCCCGATGGGGAGTTCTTAGGCCGATCTTCTTGGTCCTATCTTGGCATTAAAACCACCCACAATTATCTTGTAGAAGGTGTGGTCTTCTTTATAGAACTTCTCCAGCTCCATGTAGAATTTCTCAAATTTTCCTTCATCATAATTGGATGTTGGTGCGTAAACAATGAAGATAGAAACTGCTGGCACTGAGCCACATCTATTCAAATGTAAACGTCTGATTTGGGTTGTTAGACATTCGAATGAATCAATGCTCATGGCCAAGTTCGTGTTGACAAGGACACTGACGCCTCCGACACCTCTTTTATCGCATGTTCCGAGGAACACTTCTTCTCCAATGTCGAAAACGGCGTGATGAGTTTGGTACCTTCTTGTCTCGGTCAGACCAATGATGTAGTACTTGATCTTTTGCACTTGTACCATCAGGTCCTCGATGGATGCATCTGATGATAGCAGTACGTGCATTGAAAGTACAGACGATCATTTTTGTCTTCCTTCGTTGTGGCAGCCTAGTTCTGCCTTGAGATTTTATCAGCCTCTCCTTTCTCATCCTTCTCAATGCTGCCATATTGGTGACACTTTCAGGGTCAGGGCAATGAGTCCCATTGTAATTACTGGTTTTGGCCTATCGAATACACAATGGATAGCTTGCGAGGCTCTGCGGCGCGGGCAGAATACTCTCGGTAGCTTGCCAGGCTCTCCGAGGGGGATAGAGGCTTTTGGGGCGGCCTCTAATTGCCCTTGTAGGTGTTCCCGTGGTTCAAACCATATTTGAACCTTATCTAATATGGTATGGAAATTCTGGAAAATGGGTATTTAGTGTCTTATAATGTGTTGCGAGGTCACTTTGCGGCCGCGCGGTCCGAAAAGCGTCCTGGTGTGTGGCAGCGGCTGGGTAGTGGAGGTAGTGGAGTTCTGCAGGTGAGGTATTTATGTGGCACTGGTAGGGGTAGGGGGGTCTTTTGTGCACAATCCAATCCCTGGGTCTCTCATGGTTGGTGGAAGCATCAGGGCAGGGTAGGGTGACACTCCTGATTTTAATGCCTTCGTCACCTGTGGTTGATATATCTATATCTATATATACATATATATTATATTAGAAGACATATCCATGGCAGGGAAAAGAGGATCCTCTGGTAAATGGTTGCAATCAACCACAAGTATGGGTGGGGCAGAATATAGGTAAGATAGAGATGGAACCAGGATGACAATAGTAGCTGAAAATTATCACACTGGACAAGCACTGAGTGTTAAAAGTAGGTAAAAGGATATACCAGATAATCTTTCAGTATCTGTACTGCATACCACAATGCTCAAAAGAGGGGAGAGAAAGACGAGAGAGAGAGAGAGAGAGAGAAGAGGGGGAGAGGAGGAGGAGGATGAGGAGGAGGAGAGGAAGAGGAGGAGAGCAGGAGGAGGAGAAGTTGGAGAAAAAGCAGAAGGAGAAGGAGAAGGAGGAGAAGGAGGAGAAGGAGAAGGAGAAGGAGAAGGAGAAGAAGAAGAAGAAGAAGAAGAAAAAGAAGAAGAAGAATAAGGAGGAGGAGGAGGAGGAAGAGGAAGAGGAAGAAGAAGGAGGAGGAGGAGGAGAAGGAGAAGAAGAGGAAGAGGAAGAGGAAGAGGAAGAAGAAGAAGAAGAAGAAGAAGAAGAAGAAGAAGAAGAAGAAGAAGAAGAAGAAGAAGAAGAAGAAGAAGAAGAAGAAGAAGAAGAAAGATTGTCTACCACAGAGGCAGGCTGGGAGGTGGGGGAGATGATGGAGGGAAACTTGAGACACCGTGCTGGGAAATGTACACTGGTGGAGGGATGGGTGTTGGAACACTATATGACTGAAACCCAATCATGAACAGCTTTGTAAAGATATATCTCACAGGGATTCAATAATAAGGTCTTAAGGAAAAATTCTTTCTCTAGGGAATTTGGGCCATTCACTAGAGATGTTTTCTGCTTAGTGATATTTTGTTTTACCCTTGTAATTAATGGGAAGGAGCCACTTTTAATTTCATTCTTTAAATTTCAGTAACAAGAACTGACCAAATTGCATTTTGATTTTATAAAGAAAATAACGGACATTTTTGATTCTCTGGTGAAATTGAGGCTGTCAGTTTGGTCTTTGTTTTAATCAGAAAACTGGTTACTGTGACCTTTGCCATTGAAGTCAACGTAACTGAGTTTGCCTCTTGATTAAAAATATAATAACTTGAAGTTTGGCCTTCTCAAAGTAGATGGTAATTTTGTCTCTCTTTGTGCACAGAGAACAACAGGAATATGATCTTGTTGGTGTTCTAGTGTTGTTCTGAGGCAAGAAACAAATTTAAAAGTAACAGGGTTTTTTGTTTGTTTTCTTGGGGGGGACATTGTTACTGGGAAATGTACACAGGTGGAGAGATGGGTGTTGGAACACTATTCAACTGAAACCCAATCATAAACTACTTTGTAATCATCTGTCTCACAGTGATTCAATTAAAAAATTAAATGTCACAGTTATTATTAGCTAGGTCTCATATTTCTGGCAACGACCGTCAGCTATATCCTAGTGTCATTCTGAAAATAGTGACTTTATCATTATAGCTTTATAATATAATTTAGTGTTTGTAAAAGCATGTGTTCTCATCTCTTTTTTCCCCCCATGGAATTGACTGTGCTATTAGGTGAGTTTATTACTCCATGTAAAATTCAGCAACATTTGATCTATGATTTTAAAATAACATAGCACACATTTTCCATATAAGTACTAACAATTATGAACAGTATATAATCTAGAGAATTTCAATTAAAAGTATTTTTAAATTAAAAATATCATAGGTATCTCCTGCCCCCGCACCTGGCTGTCCTTGCTGGGGCCCCTTGGAGGGAAGCGGGCAGAGTTTTCCTCCCCGCCTCGACCAGGGCTACGGCAGCCGAAGACCTCCAGAACCAGCCACCACCATGCTGAGACCACTCTCCGCACACAAGAAGGTACCCGCAGAGGAACAAAGGCATGCAGATCCCGGGGCTGAGATCTCCAAGCCTACTCGGATCGGGGCTGAGCATCTTCCACCCAGATTCTCCAAATTCCAGTAGGCGGGGGTCACACCCACCAACTGGCCCCCTGGCACCATGTAATCCCATCAACGACCAAGACTCAGAGACTATAAAACCCAACTCCCGAGAGCATTTCCGTGAATGCAGCAGCGCGACATCTTATCATCTCATTCCTACTTTGAACAAACTGGCAGGCTACCGAATGTAACCTGCCCACACGGCAGAGTCTGGCAAACTCCCCGTGGCATACACAATATGCCAAATACCAGTAACAATGAAGGGTCTCATTCTCCTAACTCTGAAAGAATAGGCAATTTGAATATGTCATTTTTTAAAAAAAAAATCTCAGGGCTAGGACGAAGGAGAAGTTACTGGGGCCTGCTCGAGGCAATCGATGAATAACAGGATGGTTGTGATTGATTGTGATAGGTATTTTTACAGGAATTGTAATGGCTCTGAATATTTGTTTAGGTAAAATTATCATTGATAATATTAATAGTTCCAATGCATGAATAGGGCACTTTTCTTTTTTTCTTGTGCTTCCTTTAATTTCTTTTAGGAGTAATTTATATCAGTATCTCTCTTCTTTTGGCAGCTGATTCCTAGGTTCTTTTTGAGCCAGAATGTGAATTAGATTGTTTATTTTATTTCTATTATTTCTCTCTTTCATTATATTTTTTATATCAAACTGTCATCAACTTCTGCATGTTGACTTTGAAGCCTAGCACAGTGCTGTATAAGTGTATAAGTCTGGAATATTGTTCTGGAATAAGAATGAACTCACACCAGTAACAACTGAGAGTTGAGAGATAGATCTTTGGGTATGTGGTCATCTAGTCTTTGACAAGAAGAACAAGAGACTATGAATTCAAACAGGGAATTCACTTTAGCAAAGGATATTGGGAAAGCCAGTCATATCTAAACAAAACTTACACCTTTATCTCACACCATATACAAATTCAAATGAAAGTGAACTAAAAGCTTAAATATCAGATCTGAAGGGATAAATTATATTGAGGAATACATCGGGAGAACAATTCATGACGCTGAATCTAGAAGCAACTTCAGTGATTTGATATTACAGACCAAGCAAACAGAAGAAAAGATAAACAAATTGGAATACATCAAATTAAGAGGTTTTGGGGGTAGTGAAATAATGCAGAAGGCAAATTCCTTGGATTGTTTGTGACTGAACCATATGCTACCTCAGGCACTACACCTATTCCCCCAAGCTCCACATGGAGTTATCCCTGAGTACAGAGGCAGAAGTAAGCCCCAAGCATAGTCAGTTGGATTCAAGAAACAAAATAATAACAATAATGATAACAATAAAAGAAGCATTTTCACCAAAAATTAATCAAAAGACACCCCACAGTCTGAGAAGGAACATATTCCTACCACTTAATAGACAAAGGATTAATAATGATGACATGTAAAGTACATACAATACTTAAGACAATACAACAACCAATGTATTCGAAAAATTTAGAAAAAAAGTGAACTTAACCCACATCAAAGAAGGCATACAGGAAGTACATAGTATATTTTAAAATGCTTTGAATTACTTTTCATCAGGGAGATGTAAAACAAAACAACAATGAGTTGTCACCAAGAATGGAGTTATAGTACAGTGGAAAACAATAGCAGTAAGGTTTTACCAGTACCAAGCATTTCCATAAAGTCTCAGATATTAATTTTAGAGACACCATCTTGAAGGTGTTAAGAGAAAATAAAGAAATTATGGCATAGGGAATCAGCAAGACAGAAGAAAATACGAGAGCTGAAATTAGAAAAACACTATTAGACGTGCTGGAAATTAATAGTAATGCTGGTGACATAAAAAGTACAGTATTGAGTATGACAGAATAACAATAGCTATAGAAAGATCTAGGAACCCTAAGATGGGATTCAGGAAACCTTTAGAAAGTGATGAATAGTGAAGGGAAAAGTCAGAAAACAAAAAGATCACCATCCTGGAGAGCTAGGGAATGAGTCCAAGAGGAACAGTCTAAGAAGCATCTGATTCCCGGGAAAACAGAGGGCAAATTTGATGAAAAAAACCTAAAGAAATCATGGATTCATGAAATTTGCTTATACATGGATGGACTCAAAGAATATCTTGCTGAATAAAAAGAGGCTCATCCTCACTCCCCCATTCAAGAGAATAAATCTGCTGAAAAACCCATAGATGAGGGACCAGTGACTGAAAACACCAGGCCTCAAGGTCACAGTGAAAGGTGGGATTGAACCTTGTGATTCAGCTTCCTTTGATAACTTGGGACATTCAGCAACCTTCCCAAACCTCCTTTTTCTCTTTGTAGTTCCTCTCCACTGTGGTGAGGTTGCATGAGACACCATGTAGTAGGAGCCATCTCTCCAACAGTCAGTGACAAAGAACATTTTCCAGAACTGAGCCTTTATTGTCACCTGGGTTCAGGCTCCAAGATGCCTCCAACACCCACTACCCGACCCTGATCTCAATCTCCCCTCTCATGTTCCCTTCATGACCTCTCTAGTATATCCATGTAGACTTACCGAGCTCTGGCATCTTCCTCTGCTACATTCAGCCCTGATGACTCAGTCCATGATCCAAGAGACACACCCAAGATAGCAGGGTTGAAATGGTTTAGAATGTCTTTCAGGAAGAAGGACACATAACAACATGAGAGGAGAGTTAGCAGTCACTAGGAGACAATGGTGATTGCAGGGAAATTCTGGGTTGCCCCAGGGCTGGTGAACTCCCTCTTAACATTTGACCTCTATTCCCTCCCTAGGAAAAGTACTGGCCACAACATGGGGTTGTTGTAGACTTAGTTTGGTGACTGATCTGTGTGCCTACTTACTGGGAAGGGTGGTATGTTTCTTCAGATTCTTATATGATCCAGTGCTAGGAATGAGAAAGCCCCTGAGTTAAAGACCTTTAGCCAATTATTCCATGTGCTGACATATTTCTGAATCATAAGAAATCACTTTATTATGAGTATTTATATCTGTACTTTCATAAGAACTCTTTGAACCATTCTGTCCTGGGAGCGCTAGCATTGTCTCACCAGAGAGAAAAGGCAAACCAATCAGTTCTATCTATTGGAAGGGGGATACCAATAATAGAAAATCAGTTTATAACCTCACCTCCAGGAGATTGCTTTCCAGGATTGAGATCTGGAAAAGGTGAAAGGGCCGGAACCCCATGCAGTCTGTAAAGACAAAGACGAAAGTTTGCTTCTGTACTCAGCTCACTGGAGAAAGGTAACTTTTGCTCATGTGCAAGTCAGGGCTTACATTTACTTTTCCTTAAAAGGGAACAGAATGATTGGTGGATACCCTTGGTTTGCCCAGTACTCACTGTGGCCCAATCCCCCAGGGCAGCCACCACTTTGATATCTCCTGGTTTCAGCTTGTGGACTAAATGAAATGCAAAAAAAGTTTAGTTGTTGGGGGAGGGGGGCAGAAGGATGGGGAATGATCTTCATGAGTATGATATGTCAGGAATCTATAATTTGACTCTAGCTTCTCAGTCCCCAGTGTATATCTGTGGTCAATCTCAAGCTTCATAGCCTTTATGACGCTACTGTTTATTCACAAAAATCAAGATACAGATGTACAAGGGTCTCCTAGCTACTGTCCATCCTGGCCATGGTTCCCTTTTTGCTGGAAAGTTCCAGTTGCAGGGCTCCTTGTCATAGGCAATCAGGACTCCAATCTTTCACTGTATCTACTCACTGAGTAGAGGTCTAATGAGCTGCCCCTGAGGTTACTTGAAGCTGCGAACAGGGGTTATTTGGGAGCCCCACTGGGAACCCACCAGACTGTAGGTCAACTTCTCATAGGGGATAGGAGTTATGTGTGCATTCTCTGAGAACCAGGAAGTACCGGAGAGAGCCTCAGAGTGTGCTTTTAGGGTCTCCCACCTATTAGGCACTTTAGTACTCAAATTTGGGGTGAAATTTTCACTTACCTGAGTTGCTGATATCCGGTAACTTTGCATTATCACAAATAATATCACTACCCCACTCCTAAATGAATAGGATAAGAGAGAGTACTTAACACTCTTTGTGGAAGATTAATCACAGCAAATGCAATCAGACTAAGGAATGTTACATTGGAAGAAGATTGTCTCCACTAAAGGGGATTGTGAGTGGAACAGTTATTATAGGCGATCTGAGAGAGAACTCAGGGGTCTTAGGTTTCATTATGTGATTATTCATGTACATATAAGTATATGCATATCTATGTACATATATGTATATAATGATATTCAAAGGAACATAGATATGTACCCCAGTATACAGACATGGGTGTCATTTTATTCATTAGTCTGAAGCTAAAAAAATGAATTGCAGTGCAACAGACCAAACAGTTGGTTTAAATATTTCAGGAAATCCTATGAATACTTTTGCAATGTCAAAGTAACTAGTTTCTGTACTACATTCATGAATATGTGTGTATTTGTCTGCGTATTTGACTCCAGAATTTGTTTGTATAGGTAAATTGCTGTAAATTTGGGAGTTTTAATTAATTATCTTGTCTCTTGAATACAAAGTACATTTTCTAGGAGGCAGGCAGGCAGTCATGTCTGGGGAAAAAGTAGGTGCAGACATGAGAATTATTTGAAGAAGTAGGGGAAAATGTCTGTTCCTGATCCCACACATATGCATTTTTTATGTAGGAGTATTGCTAATAATTCAGCCACTGATTAGGCTGGTTTAATTGGGCATGAATTTCACCTTATTTTTTTCTTTTTTATAAATTTATTTATTGAATCACTGTGAGAGCAGTTACAAAGCTTTTGGGTTTAAGTCTTGGTCATACAATGATGAAACACTCGTCCCTTCACCAGCGCCCATTTTCCACCATCAAAACCCCCAGTATACCCCTCATCCCACAGTAATGTGGAAATCATCTGCCCCACACGAAGGGGGAGGGCATGGATTTTTTAAAATATCTTTTATAGACTCATAGTGAGATACAGTTACAAAGCTTTCATATTTGAGTTTCAGTCATACAATGATCGAACACCCATTCTTCCACCAGTGCACATCCTCCATCACCACCGATGTCCCCAGTGTGCCCCCCACACACATCCAAACCCTCTACCCGCCTCTATGACAGACAATTTCTCCATACTCTCTATACTTTGGGGCATTATGGTTTGCAATATAGATACTGAGAGGCTATCATATTTGGTTTTTATCTACTTTCGGCACACATCTCTTATCCCAAGCAATTCCTCCAACCATCACTGACTTAGTGATTCCTGCTCTATTCCAGCTGCATTCTCCCTGCAGCTTATGAGAAAGGCTTCCAATTATGAAGCAGTATTCCTGGCCCTTGTGTCTACTGTTCTTGGGTGTCAGTTTCATAGTATGTTATTTTATATTTCATGAATGAGTGTGGTCATTCTATGTCTGTCCCTCTCTTTCTGAATCATTTCACTTAGCATGACCATCCACTTATAAGCAAACTTTATGACTCCAACTTTCCTAACAGCTATATGCATGAATGTTACCACAAGACTTCAAGGGAAAGGGAACGTGCAGAGTGAGGTTGCAACTAGGGATTACATCTACAGCAGGGTAGTTAGTAGAGCCTTTCTTCTTTGTTTGGCAAAAAGATGGCAAAGAACAGACTTCTCTTTGGAGAAATCAAAATGAAACTTTTTCTAAATACAATTACCTTAATTCAATATTATTCAAGTTTAATATGAGGGTATTCAAGTTTAACTCAAGGGAATGCTCTATTCGCCACACAGATGCATTCTTCCCTCTTTCATCTCTACCCTAACCCATGGAAAACAGAAGTTCTACTAGAATCAATGAATGTGTGAGTTGATCAACATTAAAATAAATATACTTAGCAATACTAAGCAAAGTCCTCTTGAGAAATAGCAGAGAGACATAGATTCTGAGAGAAACTTCCATCAGGCTGTTGAACAAATTCAGACTGGAACCTGAACTTTCTATTTGTTCAGTGTTAAAATGGGTTTTTCATCCTACACCTACACACAAAAGCACAAGAAACCTTGTGAAATGCAGAATTAGTGATACTTGGGGTGTGTGCCCATGATACTTCATTTCCAAAGATCTCAGGTAATTTGAGAGGCGTTTGCCAGCTTTGTTGCTACCCTAAGTAGCAAAGTGTGAAAATACATAGTGAGTCATCTATCTAAGACTGAAATTTTCAGTCTCCAGTAGAAGCAGCAAGTAAATATGGTACTATATGAGTCAAAGTGTTGATCAGTCCAGTCCCTCCTTGCTCTATATTATATAGGTCAGACATAGCAGCACCAACTCTATTTTTAGGTTAGTAAATCAATAACTATATTATTAAAAATCTTAAGTGCCAGACAAGATGCAACTGACTTTTAAATTTTAATGATTTTTTGTAAGTTTTTCCTTGGGTAAAGCTCCATTCAGTAAACACAAGTCCTCAGAGTATCTGTATAGTGCCACTTGAAGGTTCAGAAGTTGGTGTGCTGGGACCCTTGACTTAACATTTCAATCTTTCAAGATGTTTCCGTGTGTTAGTCTCAAGTATTACTCTTCCCTGTACAAGGTCTCTCCTCCCTCTTCTGCTTCTCCTTCCTCAAGGCATTTCTATATTCATTAGGAAGAACTTATAAAAGGGACAGTAGGAACCTGGGCATGATTTAGCAGCTTTATTGCAGGCAAATGGTTGCAAGATTAATCCCTGGCCCCACCCCATACTCCAAGTGTTGCCAGTGTGACTCCAAGCACTCAAGAATGTAATTCCTGGCACACTAAATCCTACGACAAATCACTCATCACAATAAAAATTGAAAAAGAACATGGAATAATAGAAATAACACATAGAAAAATAATTGTCCCTGACACCTCCTCTTCTCTGCTTTCCCCTAACTATCAAACTTCCATGCACATAGCCAACCAACCTTTCTTGTTTGCAGACACATCTATATAGGCCTGCAACTATGCCTCTCCACTCTGAGGTTCTAGAAACAAGCCAATCTCTGTCTCTCCATAGATCATCCAGGCCATATTTGTTGCCACTGTGTAAAACCTTAGGCCAGAATTCTTTGGGTTCAGCTTGTATCTACCAAGCCCTGAGAACCCAAATGGAAATGTTTCAGCTACCTTTTGGAACTGGGCCCTGGAACTAAGTTGCCACACCCAGCCAGGATCTTTCAGGAAGGAAATTCACATTATATTCACCTTCCTGCCTTCATCTCATTGACTGGCCATGTGGCCTACTCAACAAGATACTGTAGAACGCTCAGAAAAAAAAATTGATTCACAGGAATTTTCTTAAGCTGGATGCTGTCATTGGGGAAGTAACAGTATCTTACTACACTCTAAAATTTTTGTGGTTCAGAAGGGTGCTTTTGCATGTACACTTCCAATTTTAAGATGGGCCTATTTTTGCTCATGTGAATACTCTGAAACAAAAATTGTGCCCAACTTGTTCCCTTACAATCAGATGAGCATCAGACTTACCTGGTCCGTTATCAGTTTGGGGTACTTGTATTTACTGTTTTTAAAGGTTCTGATGTAGGGACTAACCTAAAAAAATAATGCAAAATTGAACAGACGTGCCAGTAGACAGCATAAGAGATTGCTTCATAAAGTTACAAGTGAGAATTTTGACTTATACATATATTTTACATAGTTATGACCCGTTTAAATAGAACAAAAATATTATTCCACTCATTCTGTGAGGGTTCTCCTAACAATGAGAAAGACCTACATAATAAAATGTCAGAAATTGCCTTTTATATTTGTTCTGTGTTCTATACTATTGTTTATCCCCACATTTTCAATTCTATTGAAGTTGTGTTTTGGATATATGGCTTCAGCCATATCACTCGTATAACTGAAACCCCAATGCCTGTTAACCCGTTATTTCTCATTCTCTTCTCCCCACCCCTCCACTCTGCCTTGATTTTTTCCCTTGTCTGTCTCCACTCAAGGATGATCTAACCATCCTCCTTTTACTGCACTAAATTTCATCCTCCAGTCTTCTATAATCCACAGATAAGTCACAGGATGCATGAGGACATTTTAATTAATTGTTTCTCCTTGGTGTTTTCTTTGAAAAAGCTTGAAACCGTCACAATGTTTTCATATATTTGGGTCATTTGTGAGTCCTGGAACAACCTGTACACTCTCATGTATCTTTTTTTTTTTTTTTTTGGTTTGCTTGAAAGCCCAAATCAAGAATCCCATGTACTCATTTGTATGTTAAAAGTTAACTAGAGAATGAGGAGGAGCAAATAGGCAAAGGAGAAACAAGAAAGCAGGAAATACACCAAAAATGTGAATTAAAATTTACATTACATATTGGTCCTGCTTCAAGATACTTGCTTCAAGAAACTTGAAGCAAGACCAGTATTTTAAAAGTGGCTGCTGGTCCCAGGGTTGAGAGCATTTTCTGGGATAGCCTTGTGACCTTTTTCAGAAGTCTAGAAGGAACAGAGTCTGACAATTTGGGGATAAAGTGAAAATAAGAACTAAAAATATATATTAGAGAATTGGTTTTGGAGGACAATTCTGGGGCTGAGACTAGAGTGACAGTCTCAACTCTCCCAGGAGTTCCATTATTTTGTTTGGCTTTCCTTTGGCCTTACTACTGTGAAACAGTCATAGTGACTTGCAACTTGGGAATTCCTTTAAGTTTTTGTCATATCTACAGAAGTATGCTCTTCCTGTCATCATAGCCTCATCATCCACATCTGAGATTTTTACCATGAAAACACCTTTTTAACAAATTTCTACTGAGATATTATTTATGCAGTTAAGATTTTCTCTGTGTCTTTCCAATTTTAGTATATATGCTGCCGAAGCAAGTTTGGCAGGGTGATACCATGTCACTGAAACTCTTCAGTCCCTCGAGAACGACATGCGACGACTAGAATGGGAAGGAATTGGAGTGAAGAGAGACAGTCGGCAACTACACCACCTTCACTTCACTGATGACATCATTCTAGTAACACCAAACATTAGCCAAGTGGCACAAATGCTTGCCAAATTTGACGGTGAGTTGAACTCCAGCTGAAGGTTGAACTCCAGCTGAATCTAATGAAGACAATGTTTATGAGAAACAGTCTCATTCCCAACATTCCATTCACTCTCAATGGGACGACCATCTCCAAACGCAACAGTTATGTGTACCTAGGTTGAGAACTCAACATGACGAATGACCTGACACTTGAGTTGGGTAGGAGAGAGAGAGCTGCTTGAAATGCCTTCAAGAGCGTCAAAGAAATAGCTAGGAGGACAAAGAACCTCCAGCTTTGGGCACATCTCTTCGATTCCACTGTTCTTCCTGCATTAATATATGCCTCAGAGACCTGGGCCCTACTTAAGCACAATGAGAACGCTATTCGGGTCTCCCAAAGAGGAATCGAAAGAGCTATAGTTGGAGTATCACGTTTAACTCAAATGAGAGAAAGACTCCGGAATTCCAACCTCTGTCGACAGTCAAGAAACAGGGACATGTCTTGTTTGCCAAGGCGGCGAAAATCAAATGGGCTGTACACGTAATGAGATTTGGAGATGACTGCTGGACTAGAGCCATTACTGACTGGATTCCATGGGACGTCAATTAGATCGCGTGGCTGGTACTTCAAAGGTGGTCCTACAAAGCACCTACAAGATGGTCAGACTTCTTTATCCAGACCCTGATTAATCAGTTTGAGTCTCTTCGTGTTCTTAGACTGAAGAGACGCCATTGGGCTACACTAGCACAAGACAGGGACGAATGGAGACATTACTGGCACCCGCTCGAGCAAATTGATGATTAATGGGAAGTCAAGTGATCAAGTTCCCTAATTATATCTACACCCATATCTAATACATAAGTAATAATGAGCACATTGCTATATTCTTATTAGTCATCTGTCTTATGTGGGCATGTACATGTAGCTATTTGCATTCTTTTGCCATTTTTACATGGGAGTGATGAGGATTTTATTGTTGAAATATGAGTGCTTATAGATATTGGATATTAGATCTTTATGTGGAATGTTGTGTAGAAGTATTTTCTCCCATTCAGTTGGGTGTCTTTTTTAAAATATATTTTTTTAAAATTTTATGTTGTTATGCAGAAGCTTTTAATTTGATGTAGTTCCATTTTTTTGTTCCCATTGTTTTTGTGAGCTTATCAATGAAAACAACTTTTAGATACACTTCTTGTTGAGTTATATGTTTTACTGAATATATCTAATGGATTCTCATAAGTGCATTCTACTCCACAAGTTAGGATTGATTCTTGCCCTCCAAGGGGAAGAGGGATGGCTTCTAACCATTTTCCATTGGCTCCACCCAGCTATGGTCCCTGAAAACTAAAAAAAAAAAGGCAAGGTACATATGGTGTCAGGGAGTCTGGATTGAACTCAGTAACACCATTCTTCTCCACAGGTTAGGATTTAACTCTGACCACAAAGACCATGAAGTTCTTCATCTTAACTGTAGGTCTTAATCACACAACAACACACAACAAATAAATCTAAACTGCAAAGATCACAATGTTAAAGAAAAGCAGAAATCCATCATACTTAGTGAGTGAAAATGCTAGTCTGGATAACACAACAAGTAATAATGAGATTAAGAAAACCTCTCTGATACAAAATTTGAAACAGAATTGTTGAGGATGCATAGAGCTCAAAGAAACAAGGAAACACAGATCCAATAAAATACAAGAGGATATAAGAGCAGAGATGAGGAAAAAGCAAATAAAAACCAATTAATAGGTGCAGATAAAACGTTTGACAAGATCTAGCACTCATGCATAATAAAAACTCTCAAAAAACCTGAGTTAAAGGAACTTTCTCAATGTAGTCAAAACTACCAATCACAAGTCCACAGTAACTATTATTCCTAATGGGGAAAATAGCCTTCCTTCTAAGATCAGGTGTAAGACAAGGTAGCCCAACTCTAACACTATACTACTGGAAGTACTAGCCATAGCAGTCAGGAACGAAAAATATATCAAGGGTATCCAGATAAGAAAGGAGAATTCAAGCTTTCACTCTTTGCAGATGACATGATAATATATTAAAAAATTCTAAACACTCTACAAAAAAGCTCCTAGAAACAATATATTTCTTTAGTAATATGGAAGTTTAAAAAAAATCAATACCCATCAGTCTCTATATACAGATAATGTATATAAATCTTTCCTATATACAGATAATGAGAAGAAATACATATTTATAAAGGTATGCCCCTCACAATTGTACTTCAAAAATCAAGTAGCTTATAATCAGTTTAACTAAAGAGATGAAGGACCTATTCAAAGAAAACTACAAAACAGTTATTCAAGAAATATGAGGACAGGAAGAAGTAGACACACACCCCCTGCTCATGGACTGAGGGGATTAGCATTGTCAGACTTGTATAATACCACAAAGTAAGGTAAGGTAAAGGTAAAGGCCCTCCCGTTGATCGTCGATTTGCTCGAGCGGGCCCAGTAACGTCTCCATTGGAGACTTTGTTGTTACTGTGTCTGGCATATCGAATACTCTCGGTAGCTTGCCGGGCTCTCCGAGAGGGGCAGAGGAATCGAACTCGGGTCGGCCATGTTGACTGTGTGCAAGACAAACGCCCTACCGCTGTGCTATCAAATTCAATGTGGAATTCAGTGGGACATCCTTATATCCCTATAAGGATACCCATGACGTTTTTCAAAGAAATAGATAAAAGACTGCCGAAATTCATTCAGAGCAATGAACACCCATGAAATGCTAAAGCAATCTTTCGGACATTAAGATGGGAGGTATCACCTTCCCCGTCTTCAAATTGTACTACAAAATGGTAATAATTAAATAGTATGGTGTTGGGATAAAGAATAAATGGAGGAAGATGGAATAGAGTTAAATACAATGTAACTGACCTCAAATATATAATTATTCATATTACTTCACTGGGGCCCTTTTGAGGGGGGCAGGTTGAGTTTCCCTCCCCGCCCCAAGCAGAACCCTGGCAGCTGAAAACCTCCAAAAAGCAGGCACAGTCATTCTCAAGGCCACTCTCCACATGTTCAGACCGAGCCTCACGCATGAAGAAACAAGCAGAGGAACCCAGGTGTGCGGGATCCAGGGCTGAGATCTCCAAGCCTGCTCAGATTGGAATTGGGCCTCCTCCACCCAGATCCCCCATTTTCCAGTAGCTTGGCAGCCACGCCCACAAACTGCTCCCAGTGCCAAGTAATCTCATCAATGGTCAACATCCAGAGTCTATAAACCAAACCTCCCAGAAGCACGTGACTGCATTTGCGGCTGAGTGACCGCTTATAGTCTAGCCCACTGATGTACCTAAAGCAGCACACATGTGTTTGGTTTTAACATACTTGCTTGTATTCTCTTATATACATTCTCCGTCCCTCTCGAAGAGCCCAGCCAGCTCCCAAGGGTATCCTGCCCACACGGCAGAGCCTGGAAAGCTCCCCATGGCTGATCCAATATGCCAAAAACAGCAACAGTAATTGGTCTCATTACCCTGCCCCTCAAAGAGCCTCCAATATGGCACTGTTGGGAAGGACAAGTAAGGAGAGGCTGCTAAAATCTCAGGGCTGGGACGAAGGGAGATGTTACTGGAACCCACTTGAGCAAATCAATGGACAGGGGGATGACAGTCATATAGTAATATAATTACTTAATATTAAATAAAGCTGCTAGAAATATAGTCTAGAAAGAATAAATGATGTCACTTGCCCTCTCCCTTATTTTCCCTAAGTACTGTCCCTTGCTGTCTGCTTGACTCTGGTGTGGGATATCCTGATCTTGTCCCTTATGCCGTTCCTATGCATTGTACACTTTCCTACTCTGAAATCAGGTGAAACTCTGTGATCAGTGTCCTTTACTGGGATTGCCTCTCGCTTCTCTGTAATCTGTCTTTGGGCAGTCTAGGACTATACACCAGAACAAACCCTCACCCCTTGGCTTTCCTTAGTCTCTGGCATGACTCCATCCGCATGGGTGAGATCCATGCTGTCCTACTGTCTTTATGGGCTTAGGTGAGGGGTCAGACAACAGAGGGTGACAGAGAGCCTGACTGATTGCTTCCTTTTATCTGCTGCTACACCCACCCACAGCCATCCCATTATCTATTTTTATTGGACTTTTTTTTGGCAGGCAAGATTTATAGTGACCAAGTAAATAAACCTGGTCAGAATCCATCTGGAGCTTCACTACTGAGGGACCTGGAACATTTGAGCCAATTTTGCTCTATCGGTTGTTTCATGAATCACATGCTGATATCACAGCTTATTAATGAGAGGATATCCATTGATTGCACAATGAGAAGCAACTCTAAGAGTATGTAGATGAGTCAGGTCAGTAATGGATGCCTTGGAGGACGTGAGAGTAGAATCCAGTTCCGATGTGAGAGATTGGAGCAACAGCACCCGTAGGCTCCCCTGCCCATGGCCCTAAGGTGACTGAGTTCTCTGCTGTTCTCTGGGGGGAAGGCAGGTTCTCAAAAGCCTGGAATAAACATTGTGGTGATAAATTAGCTGGATGGTGGCCACGGAAAGTGAAGGGTCTCACAATGTAAGGAACTGAGAAGCATTTCATTAGCTAGGGTGGCTGCAAAACTGATGGAACCTTCATACCACAGACAAGTTCTATGAACTAGAGAGCTTGAGAAGGTTGGTGATTCTTATTCTGTAATTACCTGCTCAAAAATAATTTATGCAGTAAACAGTTGTTACGTTTGACACAAGGTCAGGCCAGGACAAGATTATTCAGTTTAAAGGGCCCAAAGCAAACAATGATGACAGCTTCTACTCCTTTCTCATTCAACAGAAGAAATACTGTAAGCAATGAAGATTGTGATAGGAAATTTTCAAAGCGTTGCTTTCGCACAAAAAGATAAAATTTTACATAAAATTATTTTATCTCCATGTTTCTATCCCTACTTGTATACATATTATTTCTTCATTAAATCCATAGTTACATGTGTGCATAAATTTCTGCTGGTTATACATTTATGCTACCCTCTTTGGAAACAACATAATATTAGACATCAAAAAGAAACATCTCTTAAATATCCACATATTCATATATATATGGATATATATATATATCTGTACATAGACACATACATGTGTGCCTGCGTGTGTGTAGCTAAAGTTTGGAAAAAGAAGAATGAAAACTGAGGAGCCCTGTGCATATAAACTTAAGGGGAACTGTAGAATATGGATGAATGCCATGCGGATATGTATATAGAAAGAAAGATGAGGCATAAGCTCAAGACAGGAAGGTTGGAATACATTAACACTGTAAAGTTAAGAATAGGAGGAGGATATAAACCCTTCAGGTTAAGAATACCATTCAAAGATATGAGAAGTCAAGTTCCTAGATCAGAATATTCTAGAGGATTTGAAGACCAGAAGGAATGAAATTCAAGGAAGTGGTTATTTATACTGACCAATTATTCATTGGGTGGTGTCAAGAAAGACTAAGAACTTTTCACATGTTTTCTTCAAAACCTAAGTAGGATTGAACTATCAAGGGATAGGGAGGAAAAGGGCATACATGTAATGAAGGAAAGAAAGGGAAACCCAGCACAATGTACAGAGTTATTAATCGTAAGTCGGATGTAATACCATTTGTCCAATTTCATTTATTACATCCTATCCACATAGGTGCTAAATTCTCTGGATAACCAGGAAAGATTATTTTGAGTGCACTAGAGACTAAGGGGAAAGTAAGGGCTGGAAACAAAAAACCTAATATTACTGGCATGGCTGAAGTCACCTACTAGTCTAGCCAACGGCCATGTCCCCTCTGCCTATTTGTTTTTGTCATTGCTTTTCTTTTTCTTTGATTTGGATTTTGGGACATACCCAAATGATGCCCAATGATATCCCTGGCTGTGTCATTTCATGTTCCTCCAAGAAGAGCTCAGGAAATTAATTCTTGAAGGAATAGAACCCATGACTCTCGCATGAAAAATATGTGTTCAAGTTTTAAGTAATCTCTATGACTCATTTATGTGCACACTAACCCAGAACTAAGATATGCGCAGCCTACAGAGCTCACAATGAGGTGCTCGTGCTTCAAGAATGATCCGTTTGTGTGGGCTGCCCTGTTGGAGCCTATGGTATGGTGATTTGGGGTTGCCTAGCAAAAACTCCTCAAAGACCAGATTTCTCTTCTTCAGGAAGCTGGATCACTCTCTATGGCTCACCAGCCCAGCCTTCTCTGTTCAGAGGCACTAGATGCTCAGTAAACGGAGTCCCTGTGGGGATACTTGTCAGGTTTTATGCACGGGATGACACAGATCATCTTATGCCTCATGGGGACAAAGGTTCTTTGACCTGTGATTTGGCTCAACCCTCGTTCTTTTCTTTGGCAGGGGAGTCACCTCCCTAAGTGGTGCTCAGTGAGCCCAGGGACCTTCCTAATGATTCATATCCAGTTGAATAAAGATTTCAAAAAGCATATATGAGAAAGTGGTGTTGCTCAGGCCCTGAGTGCTCTAGACAATGACGGCCATTCAGGCAGTGCCCAGGGGCTCCCAAGGCTGCACAACACAATACTCAGGGGACCATAAGATGCCAAGAATTGAACCTCAGTTGTTTGCATGAAAGATACATGCCCTTTAATTAATGCAGTGTTGTGCATGTGAGTTCCATTGTATTCTTGACCTCTATAATTCAAGTTTTGCTTTTCAGAGGTCTTACAATGGAACTATGGCCCACTAAATTGAGGAAATTCTTGCTGTTAAACCCTTTGTTACTTGTTTAGTCCTTACACTTTAACTTTGGACAGATTTATTAGATTTAAGCCTTAAGTATCAACATGTAAACTTGTTTTGATTAAAGAATTTTTGTATCAAACAAAAAAGATACATGCCCTAACCCCAGAAAGAAACCTCTGGACCTTTCAAACTAGTTCTTAGCAAACATTTGTGGACAGAAAACAGATAGGTAAGATCCTGGAAAGTATGCAGCAGTTTGGCTATTGGCCATAAAGAAAGTTGGCAGATTGGAGGGGAATTTGAAGGACTATTGTCATGTATGATATGTGAGAGGCTAAATGTTGAAACACTGCACTCCAGTAGTAGTAGTGATGGTAGAGCCTCTGCTAAGTACCCAAAGTACCTGACCCAAGCCTATGCTGAGAATCTACAAAGATTCAGTTTAATTATTCCTGATATAGTCAAGGCTTCTAGGAACTGAATCCCTTCCCCAGTTCATGCAAACTCCATCTTCTTTGTGGAAGTGGTTAATCTACATTTGTCTGTTCCCTTACTTTTCATGTGACTCTTCCCTTACGTGACACCATATCCCAAAACTGAGTCCCTGATATCACTGCCTTCCCCGCTGCAGCCCATATTCCTAGAGTTTCTACACTTCTCATGGAACTATTTCTCCTCAAAATGAATCTGGACCACAGGTGTGGGAAGGAGATCAGTAGATAGGAGCACACATCTAATAGATGGTGCCTAAAAAGCAGAACTGAAACCCATTCCCACGACTCCAGGCTGGAATCATTTCAAAACTAATTATATTTCCACTTGAAGCTGATTCTTTGGGTGATTTTGAGGTCTCTCCAAGTTTCCACTCTCCACACAACGGTAGCTCTCTCTTAGGCTTTTGCTCTGTGAACTTCTCCCGGACGTGAACTCTCAGGTCTGTGCTATGCCTCAGCTAACCACAACATCAGAAATTGCTGGGATTATCATGTCCTCTCCTCCTGTAGACCTTTTCCATTTGCCCCGGGTGCCAGTGTTAAAATCAACCATCCACCTCCTGCTGGGTTTCTTGACTCTCAAACTCGGAGCTGAAACCTGCTTCTACCACCTTCTCCTTCTCCTATAGCTCGATCCCAAGTCTTTATCTCCATACCTTCTCTCCTGTTCAAAAAAAAAATCAGCCCCTCCTCATGATACTCTCCCGTCGTTTTCCCATTTCCCTTCTTCCAACCTCCAAATCCCATGACTCCAGTCAATAGACCCAGGAAAAAACTGTGGTGGAGCAGGAGGAACGTCCCAGTTTGGGTATAAGAAGATGAGCAAAGCAAGTTCCCCCATTACCTTTCCATCTCCTGGGCATTGTATGGTATCATTCATGTAAAAGGTGAAGAATTCCGTTTTTTTTCCTACTTCTTCAAACTAGGGATACAAAGTGATATTTTTAAAAATTGGTTTGTCTGCTTGATTTTTTTCCTGAAGATCTTCCTGATAGAATCCTGCAGTGGAAAAGCTTAGAACATCAATTCAGCGGCACTATCACTCATTTGCCACTTGCAAACTGATAAAAATAAAAGGCAAGTCCTTTACTACTCTAGAATTGAGCTTTGACAGAAATTCATGCTCCTTCTCTGAAGGGCCACTAAGAGATACATGAGGTAAACTTGTCTAAACTCCCTGTATTGGTTGGTATTTTGGTAATGCTGACCGCATGGTGGGCAGCTGTGGTATGCTGAACTGCTGGCCACAAATGACTGTCCCAGCAAATATAAGGGCAATTCAGCTGTAATTCTGCAATTCTAATGGAATTCCTGTAATTCTATGGACTCTGTAATTTTAATTCTAGAGACATCTACCAATGGGCTGTACTCCCTACGTATATATTGAGGTTCTATCAAGGGAACAAGAGCATATTCTTTTCTCTTCTCCTCTGAACTAGATTATATGTCCAGAGCACCAGATATATAACACCAGATATTTTACCATATTGTTCCACAGAGCATAAGTGAGCTTCTCATTGGTTAACTCATTGAGGTGTAGGCAGTCTGGAGAGAAGAAGTCAAGATCAGTCGAACCATTCTGCAAGAGAAAAACAGACTTCCTCAAACTCCTGTTTGTTTAGAAGGTGAAGGGGGGGGGTGTATAGATGACTGACCAACTCCTGGGTTTGCACACTCTACATCCTTTTTCCCTTGTGTGCAATCCCAGACACTGGCTCCTTTAATGCTTGATTCTCTCACTTGTGGGATTTCTCACAGAAATCCCTTAAAGTCTTAAGAGCCCTAGATGACTCCAAGACCCTGACATCTATTCTCACCCAACTGCTCTCATTTACTAAAGTTGACTGCCATATACATTTCGTGTGGCCTCCAGAGTCATGTTCTGAGTGCCTCGGGAAAAAACCTGTAAGAGTGGCATTAGTCTGATGATTGCTGCTCAGACCAGTGAGACAATCCTGATCAGTGGCCATGCTGGGAACACTCTAAGAGTTGAGATGCAGTAACAAGAGGTATGGGATGGGTGAGAGTATGGACATGCCAGGAGTCTCCTGTAATTCAGGCTCATATATTCATGCTGTAGAACCTGTCCCATGTCTGTGGTGAAGATAACTTCACCACTGAGGATATCTGAGTATCTTAGCAGGATAAAACAAACTGTTACCTCCTTGCTAGATGTTCTGGAGGTTCTTGGTTGAAAGAGAGAGACCTGGCCTGGGCAAAAGAATGCCACAAGCAGTCTGCTACCCGGAAACAGTCCTGCTCACTTGGATCACTCAAATGTGTTCCAAGCTTCTTTAGTTCTCTCTCTCTGAAGAAAAGCCCTTGGGGTCCTGGCTCAAGTAACATATCCAAAAGTTCTTTTTTTAAGAGCCTAGAGGTGAAAGGGTCAGCTGACAAGGCATGGTTTGTGTACAATCTGGATACCCAATGGCCTTCTGTAGGTTCCAGGGGGTGGAGTGGAGGGGAGAAAAAATAATCATCATCATCATAATAATAAGTTTCCCAGGCACACTCCAATCTTGCCCTTTTCTGTCTCTTACTTCTTTTGTGATTTTAGGCAGGGTGTAAATTTACATAATAGTCAATCTCTTATGTGGATTATCAAAATACCCTCAAAGTACAAGGTGATATGAAAACAACATGGCTTATGTTGTAGTCAATGCTCAGTAAAATTGAGAATATAGTCAGTAGAGATGCAAACTATGCCCATGCCTCCTCTGGGAGCCTCCAGAAGCAATGCCACAGACTAGCATCTGGATTTTCCCAAATTAGTACGTGCAAACAGGAATTTCTGTCTTGACTATTCATCTCTGAGGACACCCCTGGAAGGCAGGTCCTTGGATCCCATGAAGACACCACACACATACTTTAGTGGCAGGATTAATGGTTCTGTATAAAAAAGGTTGCAGCACCACAGTGAAGTCATCTCGCTTGTCATAGCGTCCCGACCAAACCAGATTAGTCAACTTGTTCTGGAACACAGAGATAAACAAGTCTAGCATAGGTCCCACACGGTCCTGGGCACCAGTGGGGGAAGGAGAGTAGCCTCTTCCCCCTGAACAGCCAGAGTGACTCAGCCTGCTTCTGCAGATGGTGAATTCCCATCTCCCTAACAGGTGCCTTTCTAAAGTTCTGCAGACGTTCTGGGCAACACTATTGTTGGAAGTAGCTACCAGCTCTGAAGGGCCAGGCATCAAGTCCCATGGGACCTCAAACCTGGACAAGGTCCCATGAGTCTCTAGGCTGGGAACCTGTAGCCTGCCTGGGCAGGAGGTGTGGGGGATCGCTGGAATTCAGGGTGCAGAGAACAAAAGGAACCCACTGGGATGTTTCATATTACACCCCCCACCCCCGGACAAGTACAAGATGAAGCATAAAGGCTGCACACCTGGATTCCTCTGAGATGCCTCCAGCTGAGGAGGCTGAGGAACCTTGGAGAAAAAAAGAAAGGGCCCACCTGGATTGTTGAGTCACTCTGAAAGCCCTGAGTACCTGCATTTCTAGAATATCTCCTCACGAAAACCCTGAGCTGGTTTGTTAAGCAAGGGAGAAATGTTGAGCACCCAGAATGATGCTCTTCTTTCTCTTACCTTGTAGGCTGTGGCCAGTTCCTCCACCTTGAACAACTCAGGGGAGCCAATTTTCGGAATGTAAACGCATGGACATTTTTGACTACACAGAGGGGTCCAGGAGGAAACAGAGAAAAGCTCTGTTCAGGGTCTGATTCTGCTACATTTGGGTGGGGTAGGTAGTGAATGATGTTTCTGATCCCTTCCCCTTTTGCCTTAGTTCAGTATCAAAAGTGTCATGAATTTTGACACATGTGTTCTGAGTGGAGAATGTGGGATCCATAGACAGGGTCAGGTATAATGAACAGGAATTCAGACCTAGAGGTCTAAGAATAAATATCTTTTCTATTCACGGAGTTCGAGTGATTGCAGAACCTGGGTCTAAAGTAAACTTCCATTGAGCTAGTAGATTAATGGAACAAAAAGTCATGTTCTGTTTTGAAAAGGAAAATAAAGCAAGTCCTGGTTCCTTGATGATGGCATCACCCTCACATACACTCTTGGTTTAAAATTTTAAAAAGTGGGCGGGGTGTGGGAGACCAGGCTCTGGATCAAAGTCAAGGGCTCTGGATCAAACTCAGGATCCCCTTTTCTGCTCCCCAGGTTGGAAGTAAATCTCATTTTCAAAGAGGGGAGGGACACTAGCCATTCCAGCTTGGCTCTGCTCAGCGCTGGTGTGGTCCCTGAAAACTAAAGAAAGGCAGGCATGCCACTGGGGGTTCTGAATCGAACTCAGGAGTGGCAGTTTTGCTCCCCAGGAGATAGCCTTGACTGTAAAGACAGAAGAAACAAAAATGAGGCATACAGGTCCACAGGTGAAAGCTTGCCTCAAGCAGTGGGTGTAGAGGGAAGTTACTACAGAGAAGGGGTCACTATAACAATGATAATTGGAAATGATCACTCTGGATAAAAGCTGTGTACTGAAAATAGGTGAATAACAAACACGATAACCTTTCAACATCTATACTGCAAACTATAACACCAAAAAGGAGAGAGAGAGACAGAGACAGAAACTGAGACAGAGAGTCACACACACACAAACACACACAGAGCAAGCAAGAATAAAAGTGCCTGCTATAGACGCAGACCAGGCAAGGGGAATTGTCAGGAGGAAACAGGGGACATTGCTAATGGGAAAAGTACACTGAAGGCTGAAACATTGTGCAACTGAAACCCAATCATGAACAAATCTGTAATTGAATATCTCAAGTGACAGCCATAGAATTTCTTAAATGTAGAAGAGGAATTTGGAAAGTACTGGAAAGAACACCTGGGTTTGTTCTCCGAAATCAATCAATGGGCACAGAAGGAAGAAGAGGAGAAAACACACCCTGTATCAAACACAAGGAAGAAGACCCTCCCCATAGCATTCCCCATGTTCCTTCCCAGTTCACAATTCATAAGGCCAGTGGGCATGATAGATTCTTGCTGTGCTACTATGATTGAGGTACCCACTGGTCCCTTTAGCTAGGGGAAAGGGGAACCATAGTAATCACCTCCCTGCAAGCAGTGTTCCTTGCACAACCCAATTGTGGACTTGTTCCCATAGAGAACATAAGCCATGAAACACACTGTGGGTCAGGCTGCAGGGGTCAGAGCAGGATGATAGCAGGGATAATATCAGAGTAGACAGGAGAGAGAGTAGGAGCAAGAGCAGAGGTGAGAGCAGGGTTAAAGCATAGGACAGGGCCATGGTGAAGGCAGCATTCTAGTAAGGGTGACAGATGTGGTGAGCACCAACTCCACCATGGAAGTAGACCTTGCCTACCGGTAAATAGAACCGCATCTTTTTGGATGAGTGAGAAATGCTTGCCGTCTGATCACGGGATCCATAAAGTACAACAAGTTGACCAGGGATCTGGGCACCTAGAAACAAGACTGCAATTGAGACATACACAGTGTTGCCTTCCTCCTCAGACTCCAACGTGGAGAAATAGTGCTGGAGTCCTTGGAAGTATTCAGGCTGGGTTTGCTGAAGTGGATTTTTTGTGAGAGCTCTTCAGAGGCTCTGCGTAGGGGTTCAGGAGGCCTTGAAATACTCTTGGCCCTGGAACATCCTAGGAGGCAGACTATGGCAATCCGGGTGGAAATGTGAAAATTCAGCTCCCTTTGAAAATTCAGCATTGGGTGATCCCTTTACATGCCTCAGATAAAAAAGTACCATTTCCCTCTAGCACAACATGAAATCAGCTTTTCTAGGAACACCTAGGACTTTGCAGTGCCAAGAGGTACTTGAGAGTCAAGAGTGGTCCCTTGACTAAGTGGTTGCTTGGGGAAAAAATGTTCATGGTGGAAGGGTCAAAAGGATAGCTTCAGACACAACCTGTTCAGTGTAGTGTCCAGTCTGAAGGGCCACATAACTGTAACCAACAAAATGGTACCAGGAGGGTGGATGACTAGTAACCACGGTGCAAAGTCTTCAATACTAGTTGCCACTGGGCTGATTCCAGAAGGAATGAGTCTCCTCTTAAGTTGACTAAAGCCTCTTCAAGGGAATGATCTCAGTTCTCTGACTTTCTCTTTCAGGAAAGGGACACCCCCACCATTCCTCCTCAACACCAATGATGAGCTGTGTGCAGCTTTCAAGGGCCCACACCTACATTTGCTTGCAGGTAATCCAGGCCATCACGAATATTTTTCTCAAAATCTTCTGCAGAATATCCGCCCTATGTAGGAATATAGAACAGAGAGAGGGAAAGTTCTTAGTGGGAGAAGATTGGGAGCAGCTATAGGCCTCCCAGACCTCCTAATTCTAAGAAGTTTCTCCCTCGAGAATCCTATAGTAACCAATTCATCACATCAGAATTAGAAAGAATAATTGAGCCTAGATGCGGTGCCAAGGAGACTGAGATATCCTGCCAGAACTTTATTTCCAGACAGTGGAGTGACCTCCTCCAAGCTGCCAAAATTTAGCGCCTTCTGTTTCTCCATTCTCAGAGTAAGAGGCCAGAATAGAATCACCATTCATCTGACACCTGCTACCTCATACACACAACTTGAGACCTGATAGTGAAGTCAGCAACCTGGGTGCTGTAGGGAAATTTGCGTATTCATGGAGCTAGTATGAATCGTGCATGACCCCACACACTTGATTATATGGTCAAGATTAAGTTGGTTCTAGGCACTAAAGTAAAGAGATCCCCCAAACCCCAAGATCAAAACTAGGATCTGTGAGGACGCCGGCCTTTATCTATCTCATTACCTTATGCTTGCAGAATTCACACAAATCCTGGTATCCAATCATCACTGTAATGAGCTTCCAATACATCGAATAATCTATTTGCTATCCAGGGAGATAAAGGATGATTTCCCATAAACATTGAGCAAATCCACCACTGCACCAAGAAGTCTATTTAACCTTTTAAGACTTATTTGACAACTGAAATAATGGAAATGGAATCTCAAGAGTTGATGGAATATGAATGGTTCATTTAGAAATGACAAGAATTAAGAATCAGAAAGTATTTTCAAGGTCATTGTGAAGTTAATGTACCATCTTAATTGAAATAACTTTGACTTACCAATAGATGCATTTTTGGTATCATAGCAATGATTTGTTGTTTGAAGGTTCTGAGGAGAAAAATCAGTCCTGTTGTAACAAGTGCACTGACTTTCCTTCCTAACCTGCCCCAACTGGAATTTCAAGAACATTACAGCAAAATTTCAGCTGGTAGATATACTGAGGCTCAGTGGTTGCAGCAGTTTGCCTGCTCTTCAGAGTTATAACAACTTGCAATCGTGGGGAAAGTCAACAGACTTTGTGCATTGAGGTCATGTGGCATCTTAAAAATTACCATCCTCCCAAATCTCAGCTTGTGCCCCTCTCTCCCAAATTCATACCTACTCAGTCCTTCATTAATAGCCTGATTACAGTTAGCGTCAAGGGTTTGTTCATTACCAGAACCAGTGGAAAAGCCTTGGATATATTTGTAGTAGAATGCACGAATTATATCTGGGAAAGAGACAGAGAGAGCTCAGGACAGAAGTCCAATATATATTCTTTGTCTTGATTTCCCCAAGTGGGATGACCCAGCCCCTGGGAGAGAGGGAACCCAGTCCTGTTCACTTACTAGGTATCGTGCGCACAGAGTTTATGTTTTCTACACCTCCAACACTGTAGGGAATGAGCAAGTCAACAAGAAACAGAGTCAGTGCCTATGGCTTACCAGCGGGCACCCCAGATTGATCATATGCCCTCACCAGAATATGTCAGACCTATCTCTTAGTGTTTAGAGTATTCTGAGAAGTTTTATTTACAAATTTTGCAGGTATTTGTCAGATATTAAACTGAGGGGCTCATATTTAAGAACCAGGTACACTCTCACTAAACGATATTACTTCCGAATTTCTAGAGAAAATCCTTTTTCTCTGAAATGTTGGTTCTTCTCCAAAAAAGAAAAAAGAAAACAACAAAGATTTTGTAGGCAAAGGGATCTGCTTTTCTCCACAAAATCAGGAATGAGAACATTTATCTGAGTATATAATCCATGCCCAGATCTCTCTGAACAACCTCATAGTGTCAATATTATCATCTTACTGAGTAGGAAACAAAGGAACAAAGGGTAAATTAACATTCAAAAGGAACCTACAAAAGTTTACTAAAATCAACTTATATAGGAGACCAATACATCAGGATCCTCCGTGAGCTCTATTGCGGATTCACTACCAGGATCTCACCATTCTACAAAGAAGTGATCGTTGATGTCAAGAGAGGGGTGCGGCAGGGTGATACCATTTCACCGAAACTCTTCAGTGCCACCCTCGAGAACATCATGCGACGACTGGAATGGGAAGGAATGGGAGTGAAGATAGATGGTCGGCAATTACACCACCTCCGCTTTGCTGATGACATAGTTTTAATAACACCAAACATCAGCCAAGCGGCACAAATGCTGGCCGACTTTGACCGTGAGTGTGGAAAGGTAGGACTACAGCTGAATCTTACGAAGACAATGTTTATGAGAAACAGCCTTGTTCCTGACGCCCCATTCGCTCTCAATGGAATGACCATCTCCGAATGCAACAGCTATGTGTACCTAGGTCGAGAGGTCAACATGAGAAATGACCTGGCACCCGAGCTGCGCAGGAGGAAGAGAGCGGCTTGGAACGCCTTCAAGAACGTCGAAGAAATAGCTAAGAGGACGAAGAACCTCCGGCTCCGGGCACATCTCTTTGATTCCACTGTTCTTCCTGCATTAACATATGCCTCAGAGACCTGGGCCCTACGCAAACAAGATGAGAACGCTACAGGTCTCCCAAAGAAGAATAGAAAGAGCTATGCTTGGAATATCACGTTTCACTCAAATGAGAGAACGAATCCGGAGTTCTGATATCCGTCGACGATCAAGGATCAGGGACGCTGTCTCATTTGCCAAGGTGTCGAAAATCAGATGGGCTGGTCACGTAATGAGATTTAAAGACGACCGTTGGACTAGAGCTGTTACTGATTGGATTCCACGGGATGTCAAAAGACCGCGTGGCCGCCCACCTACCAGATGGTCAGACTTCTTCATCAAGATCATGAATGATCCGTTTGAGGCCCTTCATGTTCCCGGAGCGAACAGATGCCATTGGGCTACACTAGCACGCGACAGGGACAAATGGAGACGTTACTGGCGCCCGCTCGA
This sequence comes from Sorex fumeus, assembly GCF_029834395.1. Lineage (NCBI taxonomy): Eukaryota > Metazoa > Chordata > Mammalia > Eulipotyphla > Soricidae > Sorex > Sorex fumeus. The sequence goes on from NW_026606063.1 coordinate 5,514,055, forward strand.
GCAAATCGACGACTAACGGGAAGTTAAGTGATTAAGTGATAAGGAGACCTTTAGGATTGACTATTTTCTTGTCTACATAGTATTCATTAAATTAAATGGGAAGGTGAAGGGATGCCTATTACTGTCATCCAAGCCTAATTTCATTTTATTGAGTGTAATCTGTATTTCCTGGCTGGTTACCAAATGTAACCTGCCCACACGGCAGAGTCTGGCAAACTCCCCGTGGCGTACCCAATATGCCAAATACCAGTAACAATGATTGGTCTCATTCTCCTAACCCTGAAAGAGCCTTGAATATGGCATTTTAAAAATCTCAGGGCTAGGAAGAATAGACGTTACTGGGGCCTGCTTGAGGCAATCGACGAACAACAGGGTGATCATCGTGATGGTGAATCTGGATTTATGCTTTTAAATATCTTAAATTTATGCTCTGCTTCTTTCCTTAAATATCACCTCTAGACACCCTTGAGACTTCCTTTCTTTCAAGTCTTTTGTTTTTTTTTTTTGCTTTTTTGTGTCAAAACAGGCAATACACAGGCGTTACTCCTGGGTTTTCCCTGATGAATTATTCCTGGTAGTGCTCAGGGGACCACATGGGATGCTAGGACTCGAACCAGGGTCGGCCACATGCAAGACAAATATCTTACCTGCAGTACTATCACTCCAGCCCCTTTTCAACCATTTTTAATGTGGTTTTGCAATTGTTTATTAAGTCTAATAGTTTTCAGGACCCTTACTGGCTCTGTTATTAGAAGGCACCCAGACAGAGATCCGGAAACCATATGTGGGACTTGAAATATGAACTGTGGTCTGATGTCTTTAAAGCAAGTGCCTTACCTCCTATATTAACTCTTTGGCCCTTTTACAGGTATTTTAATTGAGTGTGATGTGGGAAGTAGAGAGAGCATTTCAGCTTTAATTGGGGCTGAAGTTCAGATTTACTATTTTTTCCTCTGTTTCTTTCCTTTAAACCTCATATTTCATGCAAACAGATTTTGAGAATTTAGAGTTAATGTTCACAACACCAGTAGAATTTTGCAAAAGATGAAACATCAAAGAACATAAACATTCCTCAGTCAAGAAATTCTTGGATTTACGTTATCTAGGTCACAGAATGTAGGTTAGAACTTCTGCCAAAGGCTCATCCGGCAGTTCTGAGTGGTGGAGAGAAAGGAGCTAAGTGTTGTCTTTGTAGAGCAATCTAGTTTTCTCCTTTTCATCAGATGATTCAACTCATCTGGGTTGGTGATTCTGCATTTGATTGATCCTCTGATTCTTTTCCAAGAAAAGTAATTGAATCTTTTGCTGCTTCTAGGTCTTCTTTCTTCCTTCCTTTCTATAAATTCTCCCCTCCCTCCCTCCCTCCCTCCCTCCCTCCCTCCCTTCTTCCCTCCCTCCGCCTCCCCTCTCCCTCTCTCCCTCCTTCCCTCCCTCCCTTCTTTCCTTCCCCTCCTCCCCTCCCCGTTCCTCCTTCCCTCCCTTCCTTCTCTCCCTCCTTCCCTCCCTTCCTTCTCTCCCTCCTTCCCTCCCTTCCTTCTCTCCCTCCTTTCCTCCCTTCCTTCTCTTCTCCTCCCTCCCTCCCTCCCTCCCTCCCTCCCTCCCTTCCTTCTGTTTTTTCTTTCGTTTTTTTCTTCTTTTCATCTTCCACATCCAGTAGTGCTCAAGGCTTATTTCTGCTTCTGAACTCAGGAATTACTCCAAGCGATGCTCATAGGACTGTACGAGATATTGGAGATCAAACCTGGGTTGGCTATGTGAAACGCAAGAACCCTTGCCACTGTCTTCTCACTCTGGTTCCAATTTGGAGTCTTCTTTGTGTAGACTAAGAAAACATTATACTTGGAAGTCAGAAGTCTATTTTAAGTCTATTCTCCACCTAAGTCACTGTGTTCTGTTTTTCTTTCTTTTTTTTAACACCATGAACAAAAGTCAGACCAAAATAGATTAAATACCACTGTATTAGACCCAAATAAGTAAAATACAAAGAGAAAACATAGGCAGAACTCTCCATGACATTGAAACTAAAGGCATCTTCAGAGATGAAACACCACTAAGCATGGAATTGGAAGCAAACATAAATAAATGGGACAATATTAAACTCAGCTTCTGTGCCTCAAAGGAAATGGTGACCAAGATACAATAGTCCAAGGAATGGGAAAATTTATTCATTCAATATTCATTATAAGACATTAATATTAAAGCTATATGAGGAACAGAGAGAACTTTACAAGAAAAAGAATCCAACCCCATCAAAAAATGGGGAGAAGGAATGAACAGAAACTTCCTCAAAGAAGAAATTCAAATGGCCAATGGTCACATGAAAAAATGCTCTACATTACTAATCATCAGGGAGATGCAAATTAAAAGAACAATGATAGCATCTCACACCACGGAGATTGGCACACACCAAAAAAAAAAAAAAGCAAGAACAATGAGCTCTGGTGCAGATGTGGGGAGAAAGGGACTCTCCTTCTTGGCAGGAATGCGGAGTAGTCTGCATTTTTTAAAAAAAATTATGGATATTCCTCAAAAACTAAAAATTGAGCTTCCATACGAACCAGTAATACTCTTCCGGGAATATACCCTAGGGGCCCAAAAGCACAATGCAGAAAAGCCATCTGTACTTCTCTGTTCATTGTAGCACTATTCACAATTGCCAGAGTATGAAAACAACTTGAGTGCCTGAGCACAGACCACTGGGTAAAGAATCTATGATACATCAACACAATGGAATACTATGCAATAACTAGGAAATAAAAGGAGTGAAGTTTTCTTTAAAATGATCAGCATTGACAGTATCTTGCTAAGAGAAATGAGTCAGAAGGTGAGGGACAGACTGATTGCATTCATCTGTGGAGTATTTAAAAAAAACATAATATGTGACTCATAACCAAGGGCATTAGAAATGATGATAGAAAGACTAGTGCATGGTTGGAAGCTTGCCATAGGTTGTTGGGTTTGGTGGGCAGGAGACACTTCAGACAGAGAATGGGCCACTAAGGATGGTAATGGTAGTTGGAAATGATTGCTCTCGACAAGAAGTGCTCTAAAGGGGTAAAGGGAAATATGTGGTAACCATTCACAACCTGAATTGCAAACCATAATGCCCAAAATGAAATAGAGAGAGAGACAGACAGACAGACAAAAAAAAGACAAAGAAGCAATTTATCCTTTGGAATTTTTACAGACAAGTCAGTTTCACTGGCAGTGATTGCTAGAGATTGGAAATGATAGTAACTGATTTAAACCTCCAGGCAGCAGTTACTAAGTCAGACTCTCTCTAGGTCTGCTAAGAAAATGTTAATTCTCTCCCACATAGCTAGGAGGCAGATCAGGAGATAGTTGCCAATGTCGTGGATATCTCCCTTCTTGTACAGTAGTACAGTCCTGCTGGTTTTCCATTGGGACGGAACCTTGCATTCAGACAGGTAGCATGTGAAGAGCCAAGCAAGTGTATTGATGAGTACTGATGGCAGGTTCTTCAGGTGTACAGGTCTGACCTTGTCCGGGTCGGGTGCTGTTCGTTTCTTTACCAACGAAGCGGCGTGTTGGATTTCGAAAGGGAGAATATTGAGAACGACATATCCATCTGTGGAATTTGGTATGTGGGCAGGTGAACGTGGTGATCAAAGAGATCCGAGTAAAAGTCATGGATAATCTTCTCCATTGCCTTTCTGGAAGATGTGATACATCCACCAGGACGTTGGAGGGCAGTCATCTTGGTCTTATAGTTGGCGAAGGACAGGCTGGTGTTTCGAATGCTTTTCCCAGCTTCTGCCGCATCTGCCAGCACTTCTGCTCTTCTCTCTTTGAGGTCTTCTTTTATCGCATCTCTGCACTGCTCTGTGAGCTCCGACGTTTGCTTGTGGTTGCCTGAGGCATGCGCCAAGCTACCTTGACTAATAAGCTCAAGAGTTTTCGAAGACAGGCTTTTTATTTATTTATTTATTTATTTGTGGCTAATCTCTCTCTTGGATTTCCTCACCAAATCATGGAGGTGTTGAACCAGTTGATCATATTCCTCATCAATGTTGTCAATGATGGCATCTTCCCATGTTGCAGCAATAGTGCCAAAGAGTTGGTGGTCGTTCTGGGAGTTCTCTTCTTAAACTTTAGAGCCCTTTCTCCCCGCTCTGTGAAGTCGAATTTTGCATGAAGGAGGCTGTGGTCTGATCCCGTTTGGAATTTTGGGATAACAGCGACATTGGTCAGGCAAAACAGTTGATTGAACATGATGTGGTTAATTTCAATGTGGAACCATCCACCGTGAGACTCCCATGTCCAACCTTTAGATTCGGCCTTCTGGGACTGTGAGTTACCATGGATAGTCTTGGTCGACATGATGAACTCAGTCTCTTACCCTGTTCGTTCCATTCTAGGCCATGTACCCCGATGTGGAGTTCTTTGGCTGATCTTTTCAGTCCTATCTTGGCATTAAAATCACCGACAATGATCTTGTAGAAGGTGTTGTCTTCCTTACACAATTTCTCCAGCTCCATGTAGAACATCTCAATTTCTCCTTTATCATAATTGGATGTTGGTGTATAGACAACAAAGATAGAAACTGTCGGCAGTGAGCCACATTTATTCAAGTGTAATGGTCTGATACGGGTTGTTAGGCATTCGAATGAATCAATGCTCATGGCCAAGTTTGTGTTGACAAGGATACTGATGCCTCCAATGCCTCTTTTATCGCATGTTCTGAGGAACAGTTCTTCTCCAGTGTCAAAAACGGTGTGATATGATTGATGCCTTCTTGTCTCGGTCAGATCAATGATGTCGTACTTGATCTTTCGTGCTTGTACCATCAGGTCCTTGATGGATGCATCTGATGTCAGCATATGAGCATTGAAAGTACAGACAATCATCGCCTGATCTGCCAATTTTCTGTCTCTACAGCTGTTCACTTGAGTCATCCTCAATAGGATTGGCAGAACACTAGATGAAGGACAATCATGAGAGCAAGCCAGTTTCCAAAAAGGATTCAGCATGATTGACCATATCCACACGATAACCACGCTCATTGAGGTTTCTCGGGAATTCAAGACGCCACTCTCTCTAACGTTCATTGATTTAAAGATGGCTTTTGATTCTGTTGAGACAGAAGTGGTCATTGAAGCCCTAGTCAATCAGGGCATTCAAATTCAATACATTTGGATGCTCCATGAGCTGTATTATGGATTCACTACCAGGATCTCATAGTTGTAAAAAGAAGTGATCATCCATGTCAAGAGAGGTGTTCGACAGAGTGATACCATTTCACTGAAACTCTTCAGTGCCACCCTCGACAACATCATGTGACAACTGGAATGGGAAGGAATGGGAGTGAAGATAGATGGTTGGCAACTACACCACCTCCGCTTTGCTGATGACATCATTCTAATATCACCAAACATTAGTTTAGCGGCACAAATGCTGGCCGACTTTGACCATGAGTGTGGAAAGGTCAGACTACAGCTGATTCTCACGAAGACAATGTTTATGAGAAACAGTCTCATTCCTGACGTTCAATCCTCTCTCAGTGAAATGTAACTCTCCGAATGCAACAGTTAAGTGTACATAGATCGAGAAGTCAACATGACGAATAACCTGGCACCTGAGTTGCACAGGAGGAAGAGAGTAGCTTGGAACGCCTTCAAGAGCATCGAGGAAATAGCTAAGAGGATGAAGACCCTCAGGCTCTGGGCACATCTCTTTGATTCAACTGTTCTTCCTGCATTAACATACGCCTCAGAGACCTGGGCCCTATGAAAACAGGAGCAGAACACTATTAGGGTCTCCCAAAGAGGAATTGAAAGAGCTATGCTTGAAGTATCACATTTCACTAAAATGCAAGAAAGAATCCATAGTTCTGACCTCCGTTGACAGTCAAGAATCAGGGAAGCTGTCTCATTTGCCAAGGCGTCGAAAATCAGATGGGCTGGACACGTAATGAGATTGGAGACAACTGCTGGACTAGAGCCATTACCTACTGGATTCCACGGGATGTCAAAAGACTGCGTGGCCTCCCACCTACAAGATGGTAAGACTTTTTCTTCAAGACCCTGAAAGATCGGTTTGAGGCTCTTTGTGTTCCTAGAATGGACAGAAGCCATTGGGCTACAGTAGCACATGACAGGGATAAATGGAGACATTACTGGTGCCCGCTTAAGCAAATCGATGATTAATGGGAAGTCAAGTGATCAAGTGATAGCTAGGAGAGCTGATTATGTAACATAATAGTTGAACTAATTGATCAATGGACTGTGTGTGTGTGTGTGTGTGTGTGTGTGTGTGTGTGTGTGTCATGGACACTTCTTTGTTGTAAAAATGTTTATCTGTCTGTCTATGTAGAACACTGGTATGTTAAAATCAAGTTGAAATCAGAAGAAGAAATGATCAGGTACAGATCTAGTCTAGTCAGTTTATAAATGAGGTATGCTGTATATTCAAAAGGTGTCAGTGTTATGTGACCCAATAATTTAAAAAGTCGAGATGCTTTACTTATTTACTATGAACTTGTTATACCAAAATTAAGATGAAAGTTTTCTAAACTGACTTATGAGACTGTGATTAGATGGAAATTCTTTTTTTTAAATTAAATAACTGTGAGATGTAGTTACAAAAATTTCATGTTTGAGTTTCAGTCATAAAATGATTGAACACCCATCCCTCAATCAGTATACATTTTCCACCATCATTGTCCCCAGCATTCCTCCCCATCCCCTTCTTGACCTAAATACCCTATTGGAAAAAAACAAAGATGAGATGAAAATGGAGATGTGAACAGTGTATATGGAAGGCAAAAGTTAGCATTACCAAAATGAATGTCCCCGATATTCAGTAGTGAGTGATGATCTATCATTTATTGTACCACGAAGTCCTGTGCCAGCCTGAAAAAGTACAAAAATCCACAGTTCAGTAAGCAAGTAAAAGACACTGAATAGGTTATGACTCCCTGCACACTAAATGTAACACTGTTACTTTATTTAGACACTTTTATCCTCCTGTGTCCTGGGGAATAATGCACTTCATTCCAGTCCACAGATGTCAAAAAATTAAACCACTGCTTTCGAATCTTGAAGAATCCCAAATTTTGGGTATAAGGACAGACGTAGTATCATCTTTCCGTTCTTTCTCTCTGGGACATACAGTTAGGTCTCTCAGAGACAAAGAAGTGTCAGAATGTAGCGATTAGGTGGCAAGCCAGTCATTCTTGGGAGTTAGGAGCAAGTGGAATCATGAATGTTAATAGAGGATTCTTTGATTCACTCCCTGCATAGGTCATGAGAAAACGAGTCTGTGAGCTTCAGCCGCTCTAAGGCATCAGTCCAAAGGGAACAGGCACTCAAGTAGGTGGGTGAGTATACTTTGATTCAAAAAAAGTTTTTTTTAGATTTTCAAAATCTCCATTCTCAGAATCAGGTCAGTGGACTCCTGATACAATATGCTTTGCACGAGCAACTGAGTAAATGGCTTCCCAGTATTATAATAGCCATTCCCTCGGAGTGGAGAGATGGGTCAGCCTGCTGTTTAGGAGTGAGCCCTACAGTAGAAAGGTTTGGGTGTCCTTATATAAAACCTCTAGCCTTCCCCACCTCAATCCTGGGCCCCAGGTGCTTACAATATCAGTATCTCCAAGGGAAGCAATAATGTCGATATCTGCAGGTCTCAGCTGATGCACTGGAATGACATAATATTACACTTGAGTTTGAGGGAGGGAAACTGTAGCCAGAGTCTAGTGTATTTTTCTCTAAGAGAACCAGAACATACTCTCCATTTAGCAACAGCCAGACTCTGGATGAAAAGTCTTGAGCCAGGAATAGTGAAATCCTCCTTCCCACCACCCCTATGCCCTAGGTCAGGGATCAACACCATCTGATGTAAGTTCTAGTTCTACAAACCTGAATTCATGTGAACACTTTAGCATCCATTCTTTTTTTTAATGATTTTATTTTGTTTTCATTGTTGTTGTCATGGTTTTTCTGCTTTTAGCGTCACATCAAGCCATGCTCAGGGGTTACTCCTGGCTCTGTGCTCAGTAATTACTCCTGGCGGTGCTTGTGGGACCATATGGGATGCCGGAGATTGAACTCGGTTCAGCTGCATACAAGGCAAATGACCTACCCCCTATATTATCGCTCCGGCCCCACAAGATTGTTTCTGAACATACTCACTGTATTTTAGCCAGGTGGATGTAATGACCATACTTCACTGATCTTATATACAGTCACTTCTATCTTGGTCAACTAAACAGAGACTAGGTCAAAACCCCTACCCATGTAAATAAATAACAAAATTATTTATTTACAAAATAATCAGATTTACATAATAATAAAAAGAAAAAAATCATTTATCATATTTTAATAGCACTTAATTCTAAAGGAAATAATAAGAACAATAGAGGTATTATCAGTAACCCTCTGGTATAAAAAAAACTGAGCAGATTAGTTCCTAAGTAATTGGGAATTTAATCTTCCATCATAATCTCACAAAAAGTACTCAAAGCATGGAAAGACTAAGGAACACCATCCTGTGTCAGATAGACAGGCTAATACTTAAGTCCATTAAAACCTTCAAACCTTGTTGCTGAGTGCCTTAAATCAACACTCAGTATATTGACTATAAGAAACTAACATTAAGCAAGCACTGGCCAGTTAAATTAAGCAATCACTAAATGGGAAATTTGACATACTCAAAAAAGAGCTGTTTCTGAGAATAATATATTCCATACATTATGAATCGAAGAAATGGAAGTAAACACTCACAAGCCATAGTAGTAGAATTGCACAGGTGAAAAACCGTAAGAACATCTTGCTGACAAAACACAAGCCATTATTAATAAGGAAGTTTCAAATGAAAAGAATGGAAATAGAGTGGTAAAGTAATTTTAGAATGTAAGGTAATTAGAATAAGGTAATAGAATGTAAGGTAATGTAAGTGGATAAGCGCTAAAGGAATAATCTCTGAAGTATAGAAATACCAGGAGAGGAAAAAGGAAAAGGGAAGAATAAGTGGTGGGAGAGATTATAGCTGAATGTTTCCTCACTCTCTGGATCAAGGAAATGTTCAGATCATGTACAGATTCGAGAGCCCCAAAAAGTAAACTAAACCTAAACAGAACAACGCCAAGACATACAGTAAACAAAATGGCAAAATCCAAAGAGAGAGCGACTGAATTCTTAAAGCTTCTAAGGAGAAGAGAAACCTGAAATGTTAGAGAAAGAATGTAACAATGACAACAAATATCATATGAAACTGTGCATAGAGAAAATTGCATAATGGCATAATAAAATTATTCACTGAAAGTAGCTTACAACCTAGAGTGCATTACTCTGCAATATTTATATTTTTATGAGGGAGGTGGGTATAAATATTCTCAGACAAACAAGAACTGACAGCATTTGTTAAGCCAATTCTGAATGAAATACTGAAAGACAATTTATACAAACCAAAGTGCAAGTTGTATAAGCAAGAACTTTGATCACTTGATATCCCGTTACTCATCGATTTGCTCGAGTGGGCGCCAGTAACGCCTCCATTCATCACTGTTGCATGCTAGCATAGGCCAATGGTGTCTGCTCATTCTAGGAGCACAAAGAGCCTCAAACCAATCGTTCAGGTCTTGACGAAGAACTCTGACCATCGCTTAGGTGGGCAGCCATGTGATCTTTTGACGTCCCATGGAAAGCAAGAACCACACACTGTAAAATGGCATCATTGTCCTTTATATCAGTAATTTCCCTGAATGTCAGTTAACTGAACTCTGCCATCAAAAGACACAGAGTAACAGATTTATCAGGAAACACAATCCATTCATTTGCTGCTTAGAGGAAACATACCTAAAATCACAATATAGACACAAGCTCAGAGTGAAAGGATGTAAAACAATCATACAAGTCAATGGTAAACAGATAAAAGCTTGAATATCCATACTCATGCCAGACAAAGTAGTATTCAATCTAAAGATAATAATTGTAGATACTACGTATTGATTTGGGGAACAATAAATAATGAAGTACTAACTTTAACACATGGTCAACAAATGTAGAATAATCAAACTTTATGAGGCTTTTGCTCACAGACCTAAAGAAATGTATGGCTGAAAGCATAATACTAGGGAGGAGTTTCAACACTTCACTGCCACCACTGGACAGATCAACTAGTCATAACGTCTCTAAAGACCTAATAGAACCTAAAGAACTAGAAGAGCTGGTACGGTACATATATACAAGGCTATAGTCCTCAAATTGCTGAATACACAGTTTTTTCTAGGGCTTATGGGACATTATCCAGAATAGATTAGGACATGACAAAAATAGATTAGGGCATGACAAATATACATAAATTCTCTATGCCATCACAGTCCTCCCATTGTACATCGATTTTGCTTGAGAGGGACCAGTAACGTCTCCATCATGAGACTTGTTACTGTGCTTGGCATATCGAACATGTCACGGGGAGCTTGCCAGACTGCTGTGCAGGTGAGATACTCTCGGTAGCTTGCCAGGCTCTCCGAGAGTGGTGGAGGAATCAAACAACAACAACACAACAACAACAACAACAACCATGTTGGCCGCTTGAAAGGCAAATACCCTACAGTTGTGCTATCTCTCCAGCCTTAATTCTAAAATATAAAAATCATCCAAAGTATCCTATCAGGCCACAATGCCACAGAGATCACTTGTATCACTTGTCTCACTTATCATCCCATTGCTCATCGATTTTCCCAAGCGGACACCAATAATGTTTCCATTCATCCCTCTCCCATACTAGTGTAGCCCAATGGTGTCTGCAAGCTCCAGGGACACAAAAAGCATCGAACCATTTGTTCAGGGTCTTGACAAAGAAGTCCAACCAACTCGTAGATGAACGGCTAGGCATTCTTTTGACATTCCATGGAATCCAATTGGTAATGATTCTAGTCCAGCAGTCATCTCCAAATTGCCTGATGTGTCCAGCCCATCTGATTTTCGACACCAGGACAAATGAGACAGCGTCCCTGATCCTTGATCATCGACAGAGGTCTGAACTCCGGATTCCTTCTCTCACACTTGAGTGAAGTGTGATACTCCAACCATAGCTCTTCTGATTCCTCTTTGGGAAACCCGAATAGCATTCTCATCTTGTTTTTGTAGGCCCCAGGTCTCTGAGGAGTAGGAAGAATGGTGGAGTCGCAAAGATGTGCCCAGTGCTGGAGGTTCTTTGCCCTCTTAACAACTTCTTCGACACTCTTGAAGGTATTCTATGCTGCACTCTTCCTCCTGCACAGTTCTGGCACCAAGACATTCATCATGTTGAGTTCTTCACCCAGGTACACAGAACTGCTGCATTCGGACATGTTCGTTCCATTGAGAGCAAATAGAACAAAAGGAACTAGTTCATTTCTCATGAAAATTGTCTTCGTGAGATTCAGCAGCAGTCCAACCTTACCACACTCACAGTCAAAGTTGGCTGGAAAAAGTATTCGCAAAACCTGCCTGTCCTTCGCAAACTATAAGATCAAGATGATTTACCACTTCCTCTCAATGGGGGGGAAGTGGCAGTGAGACCAACAGGCCAAGAGTGAACCAACAAGTGATGCCCAGAGACGCAGGCTGGTGCGTGTTTGTCAGCATGCAGATCATTTCAACATGCCATCGACCAAATACTTGCATTCGGTAGACTAGGAATATCTGTAAGGATGATTAGAGTTGGCCCTAAAAGTATTACTTGAAGATTTCAACACCACTTTGTCATCTCTTGATAGATCAGCTAAACAAAGGTTCAACAAGGAAATACTTATCTGAGATAACAAATGGAAGAGATGAGTTAGTATATATATATACATATATATATATATATAATGAGATTGTATTAAATATATAAGAATAATCTGTACTCAGCTTTTCAGGGATGAACACACACACACACACACACACACACACACACACGTTTTCTTCCCCAATGCATTTGGAACATTTTCAAGATATGTCACATGCTGGGCCATAAAGTATACCTTTATAAAATCAAGAGGAGAGAAATTGAAATTTTACCAACTATCTTTTCAAATCTATGATGCATTGAAAATAGAAGTTTATAGACACAGAAAGAAAGAATCAAATAAAACACCTGGAAATTCAACAGCTCCTTCTGAACAACAAGTGGCTTAGAGAGGAAATCAAAAGATTCCTGGATTCCTGGAAATCATTTTTTTTTGAAGGGGAGAGACTGACAAGAGACAGAGATAGATAGAGACAGACAGAGAAGTAAAGTGTCTACACTATAGAGGTAGGTGGGGTGAGGGTGAATGGGAAGATGTTGTCATCTTCATTTTTATCTCATCTTTATTTTTTTCCAATAGTATATTTAGAAAAGGGTGGGGAGGGATACTGGGAACACTGGTGCTGGGAAATGTACACTGGTGGAGGGATGGGTGTTGGAACACTGTATGACTGAAACCTAATAATCAACAGCTTTGTAAGATTCTATGTCACAGTGATTCAATTTTAAAAAGTTGAAAATAGAAAAAAAAGTTTCCTGGAGTAAAATGAGAATGAGGAAATTAGCTACCAGAACTTGTGGGATATAACAAAATCACTGTTAAGAGAGAAAGTTTATAGCTCTGTAAGAATTCAGTGGGAAAGAAAGAAATGTCTACACAAATAACCTAAATTCCAGCTTAACATTTTGGAAAATTATCAGAAGTTGTCCAAACCAGGCAGGAGTAAGGAAGTAATAAAACTTAGAGCAGAAATTAATGAGCTGGAATTCCCCCACCCAAATCTGAAGGATCAAGGAAACTGAGAGCCTGTTCTTTTAGAAAATAAACAAGATCAATACACGACAAGTAAGACTCGAAAGTATTATGCTAAGCGAAATGAGTCAGAAAGAGAGGGATGAACTATACCTCATGGTGTTTCACTAATAAAAATTTTTTAAAAAGTAGTGAAATAACAGCAGAAAAAAAAAGAAAACAATGATTGAGCAAGAGAGGGAGATAGAGAACCCTTAAAAACAAAATTAGAAATAAAAAGGGAACATCACAGCAGAAACCACAGAAATTCAAAGGATGGTTAGAGACTACTTTGAGAATTTTAATGCCACAAAACAAGAGAACCTTGAAGAAATTAGCAAATTCCTGGATTCCTACAACCTCCCAAGGCTGAAACAACCTATCACTATCAAGGAAATTTACGTGGTAATCAAAAGTCTTCCCAAAAGAAACAAGCACAAATATTTGTAAGTCTACAACTGTACCTCATGGTGTCTCACTAATAAAAATTTTTAAAAAAAAGGCCAGACTGGGATGGATTTATTTGTGAGTTCTTTCAAACCTTTAAGCTTTCCCAGAAAATTTAAAAAAAAAACACAGAAATGCTCCCAAACAGTTTCTGTGAAGTAAATATCACCCTGATACACAGAATATTCAGAGACATCATAAATAAATACAATTACTGGCCAATATCCTTTATGAGCACATATGCAGAAATCCTCAAAAGAATGCTAGCAAATAGAATTCAATAACTCATCAAAAAATTCATACAGAGGGAAGTTCATACTGGTGGTATTGGAACACTAAATACTGGAAGCAACTTTTATAGTTAATAACTAAATCATGGTGCTTTTAATAAAAATCAGTATTTTTTTTTAATTTTTTTTCTTTTTTTATTAGTGAAAAACCATGAGGTACAGTTATAGGCTTACAAATTTTGTGCTTGGGTTTCAGTTATACAATGATCAAGTGCCCATCCCTCCACCAGTGCCTGCCATCCATCCCCATGGGTCCCAGCATCCCACCCCACCCTCATCTCCCCGCCCCCCGTCCCATCCTGCCTCTGTGGCAGGGTATTCCCCCTTGTTCTCTCTCTCTTCTTTTGGGTACTGTGTTTTGCAAGAGAGGCTTTGAGTGGCAATCATGTTTGGTTTGAACACATAAAATAAGTTATAGCAATAATTGTTTTCTTTTACTGTAGCTCTCAACATCAGTGTTAATTTTAGATCACATTTGTTTGATTGTGATATCTCTTCATTATGGATCTAATTTTGTTAATATATCTTATTTATTTACATCTCTCTTACAATACTATAAAACCCCCAGTACAGCTGCATGCCCCTGTATGCTAGTCTCACTGCACCCTCCTCTGGGCTGTTAGTGTCATCTTTCTATCACAATGATCCCCTTCACACATTCTCTGCACCCCATTAACCTTTTTTTTTTTAATGATTTATTTATTTATTGGATCACTGTGGGAAAAGTTACAGAGCTTTCGGGTTTAGGTCTCAGTCATGTAGATACCAAACATATTTCCCTTTACCAATACTCATTTTTAACCCCGAACCCCAATAGACCCCCACCTCCCATCCCTCCCAATTCTTGTGAGGCAGATGAGTTCTAGTTAATACTCTATCTACTTTGACTAGATAGATTATTTCGATAGAAGATGCACAATTATTGTTTAGAGTTTATGACACACCCTCCACAATCAGACATGCTGAAACAGCGTTGTGAAATGATTTGCTTTCTACAATTTGGTTTAAGAATAAAATGATGTCGCGCGGCCGCAATAGCGGCCGCGTGGTTTTGAATTTCTGCTATTTTACTTATTGACCCTGGAAGAATTTCTATTAAAAGTTAGCTAGTTAAGAGATTGGTTTGTGTGCCCTGGAGTCGTGGCCGTGCCGGAGAGCCGCTCGTGGGGGGCAGCTGGCGACCTCGGTGGGGCGTGGGGGACGGCCCACAAAGCCCCCCTTCCCATGAGGTCCCTGCCGCTCCCGCCAGCCCCGGCTCAAACCCGCTTTCCACAAGGCTCCCGTGCGGCCGCCATCTTTCTTTCCAGAGAGGAGCGGGCGGGCTGGTCAACGCCCTTTCCCCTCCGGGCAGGCTTGGTGGCGCGCGGTTTAACACAAGTCCATTTGCTTTTCTGCTCCAAGCGGCTGGTTCTCTGTGCTAAGTCCTTGTGCCTCCGGGGCCGTGGCCGTGCCGGGGAGCCGCTCGTGGGGGGCAGCTGGGGACCTCGGTGGGGCGTGGGGGACGGCCCACAAAGCCCCCCTTCCCATGAGGTCCCCGCCGCTCCCGCCAGCCCCGGCTCAAACCTGCTTTCCACAAGGCTCCCGTGCGGCCGCCATCTTTCTTTCCAGAGAGGAGCAGGCGGGCTGGTCCCAGTATTTTTTTTTTTTTAAAAACACCACACATCATCACCTAGTATTATTTATCCCAGGGTTGTAAGGATGGCTTAACATGTGCAAGTCAATCAATTTAGTAGAACACATTCATAAAAGAAAAAAATAAAAACCATATGATCTTATCAATAGACACAGAGAAAGCATTTGACAAGATTCAACAACTCTTAATCATAATTACTATTAATACAAACCCACAACAAGTATTTTCCTCTATGGGAAATAACTAAAAGACTTCCCTCTAAGATCAGGCACAAGAGAAGGTTGCTGATGCTAACCATTTAAATTCAGTATAGCACTGAAAGTACTTGCCATGGAAGTTAGGAAAGTAAAAGATATCAAGCACATCCAGATAGAAAGGAAGAATCCAAGCTCTTCTTTTTCCACATGACATGACACTAAACTTAAATTCCATAATATTCTACCAAAAAGCTCTTAGAAACAATATATTTGTATAGTAAAGTGACAGGTTACAAAATCAATACCCTAAGTCCATAGATTTTCTGTCTACAAATAAGGAAAAAGCAACTTTTATAGTTAATAACTTTAAATCATGGCGCTTTTAATAAAAATCAATTTTTTAAAAAAGACCGCACATAGTATAATTTATCCCAGGGTTGCAAGGATGGCTTAACATGTGCAAGTCAATCAATTTAGTAGAACACATTAATAAAGAAAAAAAAAGAAAAACCATATGATCTTATTAATAGACACAGAGAAAGCATTTGACAAGATTCAACACCTCTTAATGATAATTACTATTAACAAAATGGAAGTTGAAAGAACTTTATTTGATATAGACAAAACCACCTACTACAAACCCACAACAAGTATTATCCTCGATGGGAAAAAACTAAAAGCCTTCCCTCTAAGATCAGGCACAAGACAAGGTTGCTGACCCTAACCATTTAAATTCAATATAGTACTGAAAGTACTTGCCATGGAAGTTAGGAAAGTAAAAGATATCAAGCACATCAAGATAGAAAAGAAGAATCCAAGCTCTTCTTTTTTCACATGACATGACACTAAACTTAAATTCCATAAGATTCTACCAAAAAGCTCTTAGAAACAATATATTTGTATAGTAGAGTGACAGGTTACAAAATCAATACCCTAAAGTCCATAGATTTTCTGTCTACAAATAAGGAAAAAGAAGAAAGAAATACTATAAAAGCATCCAGTTCACAACCATGCTTCGGAAAATCAAGTACCTTGGAATCAGCTTAACTAACGAGTTGAAGGACACGTAAAAGAAAACGACAAAACACTACTTCAAGAATAAAAGAGGATGGAAGGAAATGGACAAATACCTAACCCATGGATTGGAAGGATTAACGTAGTCATAATGGCAATACTCCCCAAAGCATTATATAGATTTAATGCAGTCCCAATAAGAATACCCATAACATTCACTTGATCACTTGACATCCCGTAACTCATTGATTTGCTCGAGCGGGAGCCAGCAACCTCTCCATTCATCCTTGTTGCATGCCAATGTAGCCCAATGGCATCTGCTCATTCCAGAAAAACGAAGAGTCTCAAACCGATCGTTCAGGGTCTTGACAAAGAAGTCAGACCATCTCATAGGTGGGTGGCCACGAGGCCTTTAGACGTCTCGTGGAATCCAGTCGGTAACGGCTCTAGTCCAGCAGTCGTCTCCAAATCTCATTATATGTCCAGCCCATCTATTTTCGACGACTTGGCAAATGAGACAGCGTCCCTGATTCTTGACCAACGATGAAGGTCGGAACTCTGGATTCTTTCTCTCATTTGAGTGAAGCGTGATACTCCAAAAATAGCTCTTTCGATTCTTCTTTGGAAGACCCAAATAGTGTTCTCACCTTATTTTCGTAGGGTCCAGGTCTCTGAGGTGTATGTTAATGCAGGAAGAACCGTGGAATCCAAGAGGTGTGCCTGAAGCTGGAGGTTCTTCGTCCTCTTAGCTATTTCTTTGATGTTCTTAAAGGCGTTCCAAGCTGCTCTCTTTCTCCTTTGCAACTCAGGTGCCAGGTCATTCATCGTGTTGACTTCACCTAGGTACACATAACTGTTGCATTTGGAGATATTCGTCCTGTTGAGAGTGAATGGTCAGGAACAAGACCATTTCTCATAAACATTGTCTTCATGAGATTCAGCTGTAGTCAAAACTTTCCACAGTCACAGTTGAAGTCGGTCAGCATTTTGGCCACTTGGCTGATGTTTGGTGTTATAAAAGACGATGTCATCATCAAAGCAGAGGTGGTGTAGTTGCCAACCATCTATCTTCTCTCCCATTCCTTCGCCTTCCAGTTGTCGCATGATTTTCTCGAGGGTGGCACTGAAGAGTATCGGTGAAATGGTATCACTCTGCCAAACCCCTCTCTTGACGTCAATGATCACCACCCTGTAGAATGGTGAGATGCTGGTTATGAATCCTCAATACAGCTCATGAAGGATCCTGATATTGACTTTGAATGCTCTGTTTGGCTAGGGCCTTGATGACCACTTCCATCTCAACAGAATCAAAGGCATTCTTTAAATTGATGAACGTTAGACAGAGCGGCATCTTGAACTCCCGAGAAACCTCAATGAGCTTGGTTATCATGTGGATATAGTCGATGGTGCTAAATCTTTTTGAAAACCAGCTTGCTCGCATGATCATCCTTCATCTGGTGTTCTGCCAATCCTATTTAGGATAACTTAAGTGACCACCTTGTAGATGACAGACAACAGGCAGGTTGGGTGATAGTTGTTAATGTCGTAGATGTCTCCCTTCTTGTACATTAGTACAGTCCTGCTGGTTTTCTGTTGGGATGGAACCTTGCATTCAGACAGGTAGCATGTGAAGAGCCAAGCCATCATCCAATTATGATTAAGGAAAAATTGAGAAGTTCTCCATGGTGCTGGAGAAGTTATATAAAGAAGACCACATCTTTTACAGATCATTGTTGGTGATTTTAATGCCAAGATAGGACCGAGAAGATCAGCTGAAGAACTGCACATCGGGACCCATGGCCTAGAACGGAACAAACAGGGTCAGAGACTGTCTGAGTTCATCATGTCGACCAAGGCTATCCATGGTAACTCACAATTCCAGAAGGCTGAATCTAAACGTTGGACATAGAGTCTCCCAGTTGACAGTTCCACATTGAAATTGACCACATCATATTCAATCTTGCCTGACCGATGTCGCTGTTGTCCCAAAATTTCAAATGGGATCGGACCACTGTCTCCTTCGTGCAAAATTCTACATCACAGAGCAGGGAGAAAGGGCTGCAAAGTTTAAGAAGACAACTCCCAGAATGACCACCAACTGGGAGCTCTTTGGCACTATTGCAGAAACATGGGAAGATGCTGTTGTTGACAACATTGATGAGGAATATGATCGACTGGTTCAGCACCTCCATGATTGTGCGAGGAATGCTGATAGATAGAGAGCCACAAAAAGACCCCTGTCTTCGAAAACTCTCAAGCTCATTCGCCAACGTGGCTTGGCACAAGCCTCAGCTAACTGCAAGCGAATGTCTGAGCTCGCAAAGCAGTGCAGAGAAGCAATCAAGGAAGACCTCAAAGAGAGAAGAGCAGCAGAAGCAGAAGATGAGGCAGAAGCTGGGAAAAGCATTCGAAACACCCGCCTGTTCTTCACCAACTACAAGACCAAGATGACTGCCCTCCAACGTCCTGATGGATCTATCACATCTTCCAGAAGGGCAATGGAGAAGATTATCCATGACTTTCACTCGGATCTCTTTGATTGCCACGATCACCTGCCCACATACCAAATTCTGCAGCATGGATATGTCATTCCCAAAGTTCTACCTTCTGAAATCCGACATGCCATTTCATCGGTAAAGAAACGAACAGCACCTGGCCCAGACAAGGTCAGACCCGAACACCTGAAGAACCTGCTGTCAGTACTCATCAATATGCGTAACATTATTCAAAGAAATTGATCAAACACTCTTGAAATTAATATGTAGCAATAAACCCCCATGAATATCTAAAACGATGCTTGGTAACAAGGAGAAGGGAGTCATCAACTTCCCAACTTCAAACTGTACTACAGAGCACTAGTGCTTAAAATAGCATCGTATTGGAATAAATACAGACACAAAGATCAATGAAATAGGGTTAAATATCATTACACAGACTCTCATACATTTGGTCATAATCCTTGATAAAGGAGCAAGAAAGATAAAGTGGCACAAGAAAAGCCTCTTTAACAAGAGGTGCTGGGAAAACTGGGCAGCTATACTACAGGCAAAAAAGGCCTTGAACCTTTCTCTAATGACAGGCACAAGTCAGATCAAAATGGATTGTATCACTTGTATCACTTGTCATCCCATTGTTCATCGATTTTCCACGAACAGGCGCCAATAGTGTCTTCATTCATCCCTGTCATGTGCTAGTGTAGTGCAGTGGTGTCTGCTTATTCCAGGAATATGAAGAGCCTCAAACCATTCATTCAGGGTTTTGACAAAGAAGTCTGACCACCTTGTAGGTGGACAGCTAGGCATTCTTCTGACATCCCGTGGAATTCAATCAGTAATGGCTCTAGTTCAGTGGTCATCTCCAAATCACTTTGCATGTCCAGCCCATCTGATTTTTGACACTTTGTTAAACAAGACAGCATCTCTTCTTCCTTATTCCTGATTGTCCATGGAGGTCGGAACTCCAAATTCCCTCTCTCACATGAGTAAAACGTGATATTCAAGCATAGATCCTTTGATATTCAAGCATAGATCTCTCTTTGGGAGACCCGAGTAGCATTCTCATCCTGTTTTCGTAGGACCTGCTTTTGAGGCATATGTTAGTACAGGAAGAACGGTGAAGTCACACAGATGTGCCCAGAGCCAGAGGTTCCTCGTCCTCTTAACCACTTCTTCGACGCTCTTGAAGGTTCCACTACACTCTCTTTATACTGCACAGTTTAGGTGCCAGGTCATTTGTCATGTTGCGTTCTCAACCTAGGTACACATAACTGCTGCATTCGGAGATGTTTGTTCCATTGAGGGCAAATGAAATGTCAGAAAATAACTGTCTCTCATGAACATTGTCTTCATGAGATTCAGCTGCAGTCCAACCTTTCCACAATCACGGTCGAAGTTGGCCAGCATTTGTGCTGCTTGGCTTAGATTTGGTGTTATTAGAATGATGTCATCAGAGAAGAAGAGGTAGTGTAATTGCTAACCATCTATCTTCACTCCCATTCCTTCCCATTCCAGTTTTTGCAGGGCATTCTCGGGGGTGGCACTGAAGAGTTTCAGTGAAATGGTCTCCCAAAGTCCCTGTCAAACCCCGCTCTTGATGATCACTTTGATGATCACTTCCTTGTAGAATGGTGAGATCCTGGTGATGAATCTGTAATACAACTCATGGAAGATCCTTGATGTACTGCGTTTGTACAATGCCCTTTTTGGCTAGGGCTTTGATGACCACTTCAGTCTCAACACAATCAAAGGCCTTCTTTAAAATCTATGAAAGTTAGACAGAGCGGAATCTTGAACTCTCGTGAAACTTCAATGAGCTTGGTCACCATGTGGATATGGTCAATTGTGCTGAATCCTTTTCAGAACCCGGCTTGCTCACATGGTTGTCCTTCGTCTAGTGTTCTGCAATCCTATTCAAGACGACTCGAGTGAATAACTTATAGACGATGGACAACAGATAGATCAGGCAATAGTTGCAGATGTTGTAGGTGTCTTCCTTCTTGTACAACAAGATGGTCCTGCTGGTTTTCCATTGGAACAGAACCTTGCATTCAGACAGGTAGCTTTTGAAGAGCTGAGCTAGTGTATTGACGAGTACTGGCGGCCGATTCTTCAGGTGTTCGGGTCTTACCTTGTCTGCACTGGGTGCTGTATGCTACTTTATGGACAAATGGCATGTCAAATTTCAGAAGGGAAAATTCTGGGAATGACATAGCCATCTTGCTGAATTTGGCATGTGGGTAAGTGGACATGGCTATTGAAGAGATTCAAGTAGAAGTTGTGGATAATCTTTTCTATTGCCATTTTAGAAGATTTAATAGATCCATCAGGATGTCAGAGGACAGTCATCTTGAACAACTATAGTTGGCAAAGGACAGGTGGGCATTGTGAATACTTTTCCCGGCTTCTGCCGTAACAGCCAACACTGCCGCTCTTCTCTCTTTGAGGTCTTTCTTTCTTTTGAGGCGATAAAGGAAGACCTCAAAATGGATTAAAGAGCTCAAAAACAGACCTGATTCTATAAGATTAATGGAGAAAAATGTGGGCAGAACTTTCCCCTGACATGGAAGCTAAAGTCATCTTCAAAGATGAAACATCACTGACCAAGCAAGTGGAAGCAAAGATGAACAAATGGGACTACATTAAACTGAGACGCCTTTATGCCTCAAAAGAAATGGTGACCAAGAAACAAATACAGCCCACGGAAAGGGAAAAAGTAGTTACCCAATACCTATCCAATAAGGGGTTTTTATCCAAGGTATATAAAGTACGGTTAGAACCTTACAAGAAAACAATCACCCAATCCCATCAAAAAGTGGAAAGAAGAAATGAAAGATTTCCTCAAGAAGAAATACACATGGCCAAAAGACACATGAAAAATTATATACATAAATGGATTTTTTATACCTATTCATTTTAATACCGCACCTCTTATCTAATCAAATTTAGATTTTTATGAAGGGTTTTTGCTTATTTCTTCATTAAAATAAATATTTCAATAGAAACAGGATAAAACACAGAATGATATCACTCATATGTGGTATTTTGAGTAACTGGATGAGGAAATGCAATGGTTGAAAGTGGGGGTGCCTAAATTACCCTTGCTACCAAATATAGGGAGGAAGAGAAAAAACAATGAGCGAAGGCGGGGAGGGAAGACGCAAGGGTCAATCTACATCAGTGGTGTTAAGGAGTGATAGAGCTAAATATTCACAACACGGAACCAACAACACTGAAATCAGGAGCTCAAACTTTAAGAACCAAGCGTAAAAGGTGTCGGTTAAGATAGAATGCTAGAAGGTTTGGTGGTGGGTTGGGAGGATGCGAAAGGTAAAACATGGAACCTGGGAAGGCTGGTGGAGGGAGCTTGACAATAGTGGTGGGATCAGTGATGGAGCATTGCATGTCTAATCTATGAAAACTTTGTAAATCGCAGTGCTTTAATATATTAAATAAATTATAGCACCGGATCTGAGTCTTGTGAGGCAGGAAGGAGATCACTACATGGAGGTGGGGACAACAAGTGACTCTTTAATATGCCCATCTGCATGGAAAGCAGTCATACGCCACTTCTTAGAGCACTGAAAATTTGGTCAGAGGCTTGAAGTGGGGAGAGTCCCAAATCTTGGTGAGTCATGGTGGCTTACCTGTGGAGGGTCTCTCAGCAGCACGGGACCTGTATACACAGGAAAAAGTGTCCCCAATACTCTGAAAGTGGAGAAGGAAACAATATGTCTCAGAGTTGAAAGGGCCAGACTCACCAGATGCTCGCACCGACATAAATTACTGGGAACCACACTGAGAGCGGGACTAGAAGGAAACATGAAGATGGTTCCTTCATAATGTGATACACCAGCCAAACTGGGACATACTACTTAGTTCAGATCTTCTATATTCCAAAGCTAGAACTAGCACATAACTAAAATGGGGCCCTTCACACCTGCCTGATTCTGTCCCAACATTGTAAGGAGGAGCGATCTTGAACATGGCTCTGCTGAGACAGGACATTGACTGACTGGTCTTCCAGGGATTATTTCTGAGGCTGCTGCATACTTCCTCCTATCCTCTTAGATTAGTATATGGGTGGTCTTTATAACAGAATAGGGAAACCCTCAATGTGAAACTTAGTGGGAATCTTTAACCATGATTCACCGGCTCCCTGCCCCAGTGGGCAGCTGACACACTGTGACCCCAAATGCAGCAGGAAGCAGGTACCTGCAAAGTGTTCTTGCTGGTCATCAGGAAAGGTTGCTCCTGAAAGGAGGATAAGGGAGCTTGTATAACTATTTTCATGATTCCTTGTGTCACCCTCTGTAACCCATCTTGAGAAGTGCTGACCTGGACATGGCACTGATCAACTTTCGAGGTACTTATCCCTCAAACAGATGATTGCCTATTCCTGCAAGGATGCCCCAAACCCCTCAGATACAGAAGCCATGAAAATTAACCCTGATAGACCCCTAGTAGTGACAACTTGGAAGTGTTCTCTGCATTATGCTCTAAAATCTAGGGTGGGGTCTTCTCTCTCAGTTCTTTGTCTGCTAATACTCTCCCAGCAGTGTCCATATACACTACTCCTTCTGTTCCCAAAGCCATGTCACTGTTTGTCAGCCACCGGTCTCCTTTCTTCAAAGGGAACAAAAGCCAAGCACTTCTAGGCCTTGCATCAAGCATCCCAGCTAAAGGGGACCCAGGACTTCTGCGGGAACAATGTCAGTTGCCACCACAACACACAGAGTGTCTTTTTGACAACTTGGTTCTCAGGAATACACCCCAAGGCACTGAACAGGCAAAACATGAGCTTTCTGCTGAGCTGCATCCCTGGCCTCCACTTTCTGACAACCTAGGAGTAAACATGGTTGGAGTAAGCATGGGGTGTCAGATGGGAACATATTCTTCTGATTTACTCACTGTCTCAGCTAGAGTTTCCGGGCAGCACCCCAGATGTATACTGTCATCCTGGCAGATAATTGATTCTCTCATGGCAGCACTTTCTTCAGAGAGTTAGTAAATTCTTAAAAATCCTGCCCTGAACATCCTCCACTACCACTATCATTTAAAATGCAAGCTGGGAGTCACTGGTATTTCACATTTCTCAGAAAGTCTTGTGCTGCTTAGATTTCTGCTGCACTCACTGTGGCATGAAGGTGTCCCAGAATATGCTAGGGCTTTGCAGCCTGTTTCAGCCCCACTGGGGCTCCCATCCCTCAGACTGTAGCTTAATAGGATTTGGTGCTGGTTAACCAGAGTATGCAATGGGAAGGTAGGTGAAGAGAAAGGGGGAACTGTTAGAAGAGGCTTTCCAGAGAGACATACTTTTATAGAATCCTAACAAGAATGACTTAAACCTACCTCGGTTGGGCATGTGAAAACAATATCACCTGTGAAATTATGCTGCTGTGACTTCTGGCCTACAGGTTCCAGCTAAAGCAAGAAACAGGAAGATAGGGATTGAGAGAGTGGTATCATAAGGGAAAGATAGGGGTGCAGGTGAGGACTGAAGATGAGCAGACAAAAGATATGGGGTTTCTGATTAGGATAGACAAGAAATCTCAGCTAAGCAATGGGCCCCGGAAGAAATCTCTGTTCTTTTGACCAGGGGAGTAAACCGTGTCCCATGCTGTCATCTTACCATGTTGTTCCAGAGGGCACTGGCTGCATGACTGAGTGTCTTCTGACTGAAGTGGAAGCAGTCAAGGTCAAAGTAAGTTAGGTCAGGCAATCCTTCCTGATAACACAGACCAATGGTGTTGTGTAAAAGGCTCCAGAGAACACAACAGACACAAATGAATGAAATCTTTGTTTCCTTACCTCAGTCCTGGGTATTTCAAACCTCTCAAAGAATGGCTGTAGGACCACAGTGAAGTCATCCCTAGTGTCATAGCGCCCGCTCTCCACCATCACCTTAACCAGTTTCTGAGGGAGGAGAGGAAATAGTAGAATATAGCATGAGGATCCAAATGGCAACAAGGCACATGAGAAAATACTCTATGTCATTAATCATCAGGGAGATGCAGGTCAAAACAACAAGGAGATATCACCTCACACCACAGAGACTGGCCCACATCCAAAACAATGAAAGCAATTGGTGTTGGCACGGTGTGGCTAGATAGGGGCCCTCCTTTACCGCTGGTGGGAATGCAGACTGGTTCAGCCCTTTTGGAAAACAGTATGGATAATTCTCAAAAAATTAGAAATTGACCTCCCGTTTGACCCAGCAATACCATCCTGGAAATATATCCCGGAGAGGCAAAAAAGTACAGTCGGAATGACACCTGCACTTGTATGTTCATTGCTGCATTGTTCATAATAGCCAAAACTGGAAAAAAACCCGAGTGCTCGAGAACTGATGACTGATTAAAGAAACTTTGGTACATATACAGAGTGGAATACTATGTCATGGTCACGGTCCTCCCGTTGTTCACCGATTTGCTCGAGTGGGCCCAGTAACATTGTGAGACTTGTTACTGTGTTTGGCATATGGAATACATCACAGGTAGCTTGCCAGGCTTTGTCATGCAGGCGAGATACTCTCGGTAGTTTGCCAGGCTCTCAAGAGGGGTGGAGGAATTGAACTTGGGTTGGCCATGTTGGCTGCGTGTAAACATCCTACCCGTTGTGCTATCAGAAAACTATGTAGCTGTTATAAAAGATGAAGTCTGAAATTAACATACAAGTGGTACTACATGGAAAGTATGCTAAGTGAAATGAGTCAGAAAGAGAGGGACAGAAACAGAAAGATTGCATTCATCTGGGGACTCTAAAGTAACAAAATAGGAGACGAACACCCAAGAACAGCCGAGATAAGGACCAGGAGGTTCACTCCATGACTTGGGGTCCGGCCGCACATGCTAGGGGAAAAGGCAGCTCAGGTAGAGAAGGGAGCACCAAATACAGGGCGTTGGGAGGATCCTCCAAGGATGAGAGATGCATACTGTAAGTAGACTATAGACCTAACATGATTTCCATTCAATGCCTCTTTTGCAAACCACAGTACCCAAAAGGAGAGAGAGAAGGACAGGGAATGCTCTGTCAGAGAGGCGGGGTGGAATGGGGGACATGGGGGGATGGGAGGGATACTGGGATAATTGCTGGTGGAGAATGGGCACTGGTGGAGGGATGGGTACTCAATCATTGTATAACTGAAACCCAAGCACAAAAATTTGTATGTCTACAACTGTACCTCATGGGGTTTCACTAGTAAAAAGTAAAATTAAAAAATATATATATAGCATGAGGGTTCAAGGGATTCTGCTTCTGCTTCTGCTCCTGCAAGTATAAATTTTTTTTTTTATCAACATCCATTCACATATTACCTGGAAGATAAGTTCATGTACAATAGAATCTCAGATACTTAGGATCGGGTTAGCTTTTATTATTAGCCTAAATCTTAAACCCAGCCCCACTCCAGACAGTTGCCATGAGTCAGGAATGGGTGTAGGAAGAGAACGGAATATGCAACCATAGTGCTTTGATTTCCTTTTTAAAGATATCTGATTAGCACTATGTGATAGTACCAGAGAGAGAGAGGTGCAATTCTATGGTATTTCCATGAATAACGCTTACATTTACTTCTGTCCCCATACCTGCTCATAAAATTAAAGATGAGTTAAGAATGACAGAGAACACTGGCTTGAGTTCTATCGCTTGGGTTTGGTATGCGTGGGTACACTTCTGTTCCTCCTAATCCACACCTTGGTGAGCCATAGAACTATCTAGCGAGAGTAACAAAACTGTGACTCTTACAACTGCCACTTAGGCTCAGCAGCAACAGCAGAATCAGTTCTCCAATTCTGGCCCCCAGGTATCAGCTTCATCTCACATGTTCCAGGGTGCCACAATTTTGGGCAACCACTCTGGGCTGGAAGGAATGCCAAGCTTAAATCCCAGAGAACATTACTGTGAGAGGAACTGAAGTCAATCAGACAGAAAACTGCTGGGAAGCTCCAACTCTGATATCTAGGGAAGCCTTTTCAGCTGTGGAGGCCTGAGTACAGCAGAAGAGAAAGAGCAGGGTATGTTCCAAGGAAAGCTCACTCCCAAATGAGTAACTGTCGGACTTTCAGCAAATCCGTTACCTTCTGTAGACACTTCTTATTCATCTATAATGGAGGACGTTCAGCAAGACTGGAGTATCCTTAAAGAATTCTCCCAATGCCACTGGGTGTTAATTTCAAGGAATCACAGAACAGCACTTTAAAAAAATATTTGACCTTACAAAACACGCATGGTACAATGTGCTTAGTAGAATAATCTCTGAAATCATGATGTCATCTTTACATTTTCTGGAATAAGAGAGTGAGAGGAAACCCTGCTGTGAGCACTACAAGAATGCGAACTGAACCTTCCTCCTCTTTTCTGAGGAACACCATTGTCTGAATAGCAATAAGCTTCTCACCCAGGAAAGTGGAAAAGACATACAGGCTTTCAAAAGTTCCCGTAAATGCTCTGGTTCAGGAACACTGTCCTCCAAAATGCCCACCTCGGGCTTTTGTATGGAAGTGATGGAAAGAGGAAGAACCAGGGAGGCATTCAGCTTGATAAGGTAGCAGCTTCAACCAAGAATCCACAATGAGATGGTATCCCGTTGTTTTGAGCTGCATTTGCTGACATATAGACTATAGATCAAACACGATGACCACTTGCTCCTGTATTGAAAATCATAACACCAAAAAGGAGAGAGAGAGAGAGAGAGAGAGAGAGAGAGAGAGAGAGAGAGAGAGAGAGAGAGAGAGAGAGAGAGAAAGGGAATGCGCCTGCCACAGAGGTGGGTGAGATGGGTGGTAGGGTGGGGATGGCGGGAGGGATACTGGGAACATTGGTGGTGGAGAATGTGCACTGGTGATTGATGGGTGGGCACTCAATCATTGTAGGACTGAAATGTAATCATAAAAGTTTGTAAATATGTAAGTGTATCTCACTGTGATTCATTAAAAAAAAAAAGGAAGAAGCCACAGTGATTCTGGTTTCCATGATGATGTCTCCACTGGCTAGCTCTCATGTTGGACTTTAAGAGTGATGGTTGGGCCCCCTAATATCCAATGATTATATGATTTCTGATGGTTTGTATATAATTCTATCTAATTCTCCCAAATACGCTGGTTAAACTATAAGTCTTGGGAATCGAAATGGGGATGTTTGTTACAGATCATCAGCCAGGAATTTTTTTTTATCAGCAAGGATTTTCATATGTTTCTCTCCTTCTCCTGCCACTGACATGCAGGACACACATTGACCACAGAGACAGGTGTAGTTGGGGAGTCTGATCAGGTTGGAAAATGAAGTCGGGATTGTTAAATGGAACTTAACTTACCTGAATCCTGATACCCTTAAGAATTATGCATATTGCTGAAAGTAGACTATAGCCCGAACATGATTGCCACTCAACGCCTCTTTTGCAAACCACAACACCCAAAAGGAGAGAGAGAACAAAAGAGAATGCCCTGCCACAGAGGCAGGGTGGCATGGGGCGGATGGGGGTGGTTGGGAGGGATACTGGGATCTATGGTGGTGGAAAATGGGCACTGTGGAGGAATGGGTACTTGATCATTGTATAATTGAAACCTAAGCACAAAAAATTTGTAAGTCTACAACTGTACCTCTTGGTGTTTCACTAATAAAAACTGAAAAAAACAATTATGCATATCCCCAAGAGAGTCTGCTAGAGAGTGATTCTATTACAGGAAGTTCATGAATTCAAAGGCAGCATCAAGCCTGATTAGTATTTGTGTGTCAGATAAGAATGGTAAAAGACAATAACTGTCAATTCAATGTAGCAGCAGGAACTTTTTATCGCTTACCTGATACTTCTTATTATACATAACAACTTGAGCAAGTTCTTGGGAACCTTCATCAAACTTCATGACACAAGGACACAACTTCCTGTGGGCCAAACCAAAGATCTGCCCTCAGCCAACCAGCACTGACTGCATGCACGATGCAGGAACTTTACTTGAGATTCAGAATACACTTAATTGGAGGTCTCGGAAGTCATGGTAGGTATCCTAGCTGAGTGGACAACAGGAGTGGAATTGGTGCACTGAAAACAGTATGCCAAAAGTTTGTCTCTCAGCAGCCATGCACCTTCTCAATACCCTCATGCCATACTCAAGGTACATGTGTGGTCTTCATCCCAACGTTATGTTTTGTTTGGCACAAATATTTAGCAAAACATCCCAGATGCACTTTAATTTAACAGACCATATGTATCCTTTATGAATTATTCATCAGCCTTTTAATTAGTATATGCTATGCCCTATATTATGGCTGCAATGCGTTGCAGGACTCTAAGGGAAAATGTTGATGGATAATTCCCAGAAGAAAGGTTCAGAATGGTGTACTAGAGCCATATTTGAGTTCTAATTAAACTCCACGGACAGCTGAACCCCATACCAGGGTAAAGAAAGCTTTAGAATTTCCTTCTTAACCATGTTAGGTTATAGGTGTGATGATCATTGCAGCCTACACTTCTGTCTTTGGAATTTGTAACCAATATAGTATCTGCTGAGGAAACTTTGTGGTGTGTCGGGAGGGGAGGTGGATAAGAAGCTTCCATCTCACATTAGTTGATCTTGAGGGCAATTGTTTCCTGCCTCCTTATATATCGCCCTGAGGCTGATGATCTCCAGTGGTGATACCACATTCACAATCATTCTTGGAACCTGAGAAAAGAGAATATAATTGTACACGAGGTTTAAGGCTGGGTGGACCCAGTCTGTTATGCATCAGAACAGTTCCTTCTGCTAACCCTTGCTCAATGTTCTCATTTCTGGCCTCTTGCAGTGGTTTTATTCCTCCCACCTTTCTCTCCTGTGCTACATGAATGGGACCATCCTTGTATTTCCTCTCTCCTTATAAAAGGACATGGCATATAGGTCCTAGCAGAAAGCCATAACTAACTCCAAAACATTTTTAGAAAGTCTGCCCAGAGATCATATTATCCTGTCTTCATACCTGTTTATGAAGGATGTCCAGTGCATGCTGAATGTTGTTTTGGAAGTTTTCAGGACTAAAGATGAGCTACAAGAAAAGGAATACCTCCAATATAATCCATTTTGTAATGTCTGTAGATGTGTAAGAGTCCCAACATTTAGTTCTCTCCTTTCTCATATTTCAGCCACAACTGGAAATATCACCTCTGTAGCCACCCCGGACTGAGTATCTGTGAACCTCAGGGAAACATAACACTTTCTTCTGCACCAGGGATTTGAAAGGTCTAGACACACTACTTATCTACTACATGTAAGCCCATAGCAAAGTCCTCTGACATATCTGGGACTCTCAAAAAGGGGGTATGAGACAAAAAAAAAACTCTTCTTCGATCCTCCTGGGAATACATACACTCCAATCCTGAAAAAGACTACAGGCAAAACTGGGAGAGTCCCAATCAAATCAGAAGAGCATTTTTTCTGTTATTTTCCCTGAATTGGGACTTAGAAGTATCAAGTCATTTAGAAAACAAAGTGAAATCCATTCTCACACTGAAATATAACCAATATCTCTGTTCTATTATATATCAAACGTGAGGAATCCAGGGACATTGGGCCTATCTCTCCTCTTCACAAGTCCCAACAACTGTGATGCCCAGTTTTGTCACTTTTTCTTCATATCCTAGTGATTGTTGCCAGGACTGTGGACTGTGAGCTATCTATGGGGCAGGGTCCACAAGAACTTAGCAAGAATCTCCACTCTCCACTTCTTAAACTTCACTATAATTTCTTTTCCTACATCTACTACTAGGAAGTTTCCTACTCAGTATAATTAATCCCTGGTTCCTCTGGGCCAGTCAGGCTTTAGATCCCTCTTCTCAGCCCCTTATTTAGAACTATTTTAGGGTTTCTTTCAGTAGGCATTAGATTTGGCTTGCTGTCCTTTAACTGGCATTCATAGTGAGTTCTTTGAGAACTGGATGCTGATTTCATCAACTGCTGGACAGCTGTACATGTAATACATGCTCAAGAAAAATATACTAGAAATAAAAAAAATAAGCTTACTGGCAAATACTATAAATACGTTTAAGTGAAAAATGATAAATCACACCCGTTTTGTAAGAGTTGGGGAATAAAAATCACTAAAAGATAAATATCTTAAAGAAAATGTTCAATAGCTATCATTCGGGACCCATATTAGGCAAACACCATTGACCAATCAAGTGGAAGCAAAGGTAAACAAATGGGACCACCTTAAACTAAGAAGATATGCTACCTCAAAAATAAACAGTCGCCAAGATGAAAAGACTATGGTATGTGAGAAATTACTTATCCAATACCCATCAGATAAGGGATTAATATCAAAGATATGTAAGGCACTCATAGAACTTCACACACACAAAAATCCACCCCTATCAAAAAATAAAGACTGCTTCACTGAATGCAGAAGAGACCCAGACATGCCTCTTATATCCCTCCAGATTGGAGATAAGAGCTACAGGTCACAGATTAGGGCTGTACACAAAGAAACACAATACAATTTTCAGCACCTCCTAACACTAATTAGCGATACTAACACTCTCTGGAAATAATTTTAAAGTGATTAGCTTTATACAAATGATTCCTGAGTAGGACCCAGCTTACTATGGCTTACTGGTTTCTTTTACTAGATCAACAACACCTGAAGCATAGGGCAGCAATGTCACTCTACCCCCATGCCCAGCATCACCTGAATCTGCATTTTTCTAAAAACCTGTTGAAGAACTTAAGGGTCTCATAGAAGTGAGAAACCAGGTTTGATAAGGTGAAGTATTTCAAAATTGGAAAAGGGAACTGCCTTTACTGCTCTACAAAAATAGGTCCAGTTTTATAGACTATTTGGAATTTCTCTTGGCTTCAAGAAGTATATTCTAGGCTATCTTGGTAGAAAATTGAATCAAGATAAATTTGAAGATAAACCTTCCTGGACTTGTTCAAGATTTCAATATATGGGGAGAAAATCCTGCCAGATACAAGGTCAATATTTGACTGGATCAAAGCCAGACCACAGGTGTAGAGTTCATGTCCCAACCCTGGGGTAGAAATTCTTCCTGTGGGAATTTTGTATGGAGAATGTAATGACATACCTTTTCAGTGCAAGAATAACAAAGGTCGTTGCCTCCAATAAACATGGTTAGTAACTTCCAATCATTCTTATAATTTATTCTCTGAAATGAATGGGAATCACATGAATGACAAGTCCTAGGATCATGTTCAGTAGCAAGTGCAAAGTGCTGAACACTGAACTTATTGGGTCTTCACAAACCAGAGATAATAATCATCTATTAATTATTAATAGATAATAATCATCTATTAATTATTAATAGATAATTAACATTATCTATTCTTTGCTTTGGAGACCTTAAGGTCAAAGGTTCCATGTTCTAGATTCCACATCATTTGCTGTTGTTTTTGATGTACATTTTCTGAATTTCCACATGGCCCTAACGACTGACAATAGCTTATCCCCACCGCAGATTTCTCTTGCTCACTCCCAAGATTCACAGCCACGAGTGATATCATCAGGTGTCATCCATACCCCAGAGACTTACCTTGTCATGTTTCATCTTTTTTATCACCTCTGTGACCTGTTTGGACATGTCCCTGTGGGCACACACCAAAAGAAGTTTTGTGAAGAGGTGAATGTAGGAAATTGACAAGGAGGAAAGTATGACACAGAGAGACAAGATCCAAAAGTAAGCCTAGCATAGTCCAGAGAGACATCCTGGGAAGTTAGAATGCCCTGTTACGAGCCCTGTTATGAGCCATTCCCCATTCAGTGTCCAATGAGTAGGCAGAGGATTGCCAATTACAAGGGTGGGACTGCCAGTGGGATTGCTTTCTTATTGGCTAATTTGTTTCTATCTTCCAAGCCAAATCATTCAGGGACAACATAACGGTGGGTGTGTTTCATGCAAGGCCAGCATAAAGGTGGGTGTGTTTCATTTCATACATGTCTAGGGATGCACTTATTCCCATGGACACAAACAATTCAGCTCCTTGCCTCAAGCTCTTCTGGTGAGTCAGACACACCTGCTTTGAACACTTAGTTACCTCTTGCAACATGTGAATTTGCGTTCTTGGTTTCAAGACTGCACACATGGAGATAATATCCTCATATGATAGTATCAGGGAAATAACAATTGAGATCATCAGAGGAGCCCCCATGGAATGAATGAAAGCCTTCATTAGGGTCAAACAGCCTGAGCTGAATCCTTCAATGACCATTCTGTGTGTTAACCAAGTACTTCATATTGCACATCTTCACTTTTTATTACTTTCCAAAGAGAGCACAGAAAAGGCAGACCCTTTTCTGATATTGAAATACCTCACACTCTCAGACCTTGGCTCTGTCATTTAATGGGATCCATGATTTTGAGCACAATAATCTTTTGAATTATTTCTACCATAATCACCAAGATCCTTTAATAAATTAGTAAGAAAATCACTCTGATTACCATTGACTTAGGCAGAAATAGTTCATAAGGGAATCCATGAATCCCCAGGAATTCTAGGGATAGAGAATTACATTGTTCTGGAAAGACTTTCCACTAATATTTTCCTTAGATTTGGCATGGTATTCCTTTGTTGTGTCCAGGGAGAGCTCTCCAGGCACTGGAATCATAAGAGATGTGGAGCTGGAAGACCCAGGGAAGCCAATCCTGCCATTTAATGTTCCTGAAGTATGAAGAGGTGGTCCCCTAACTCACATTCTGTTTCTGACAAGTGTTGGTGAAACCCTGCTGTCATGTCTGTAGCACCACTACCATGATGTGTCCTGCCTTTGTTCAATTTTTTTCAGATCTTAAAGCTTTTTTAAAAAAAATTACATATTTTTAATGAATTACCATAACATACAGATACAAACTTATAAACTTTTGCGATTATATTTCAGTCATAAAATAATCGAGTACCCATCCCTGCATAAGTGCCCATTCTCCACCATTGATGTTCCCAGCATTCCTCCCGCCACCTCCACCCCAATCCTCCCCCACCTGCCTCCCTCTGTGTCAGGCACATTTCCTTTTACTCTATCTCTCTCCTTTTGGATGTTTTGGTTTGCAATATAGGTAGTAGGTGACCATCACGTTTGGTCTATAGTCTACTTTCAGCACATCTCTCCTATCCTGAGTGAGCCCTCCCAGCATGATTCGCTTAGTGGTCCCTTCTCTATCCCAGCTGCCCTTCCCCCCAGCATGTGAGGCTGGCTGCCAAGCTGTGGAGCAATCCTCCTGGCCCTTATCTCTATTATCCTCGGGTGGTATTCTCCCATTCTGTTACTTCCACAAATGAGGAGTCATTCTATGTCTGCCTTTATCTATACAAGTCACTAGAATGCAAATATTCTTCAAGCACCTGGTCCTCATTATTATTCACTTGTGGAATCATGTTCATAACCAGTGCATCTCCTAGTGAGTGAAGATTAAGGTATTATAAGTGGCCAGAACTCAGAATCAGGGTTCTGACCCCAACACACACACACACACACACACACACACACACACACATGCACACACACACGGATCCCAAGAAAGCACTTTTCAATTCAAGCTTATAACTTGAAAATTCTGAAAAGTCGATCTTAATATAGTGTCTAAGGAAGTGAATCGTGACAGATGCAATGATGCAACGAGTCCACTCAAAGTGAGTCCACTGTCAGACATAATTATAAGAGTCAGAAGTGAGACAGTCATCAATTCAAAACGTGGAGATGATACAATGTAACTCATTGCTGAGGCAGATGGAATGAGTTAGGAACCTGTTCAAGGGATAGTGCCAAAAGAGCATCTCAATCTGTCTTTGACTCTTCTACCGCCTCTGGAACCAGCCTCCCCAAAACTGATCACAAAGTCCCTCCACTAAGTTCACAGAAGATCTGTGGGACTCTCTCAGGGGTCCCTAGCTCACATTGAAATGACTCCTGACACAGCCTCCTTAAGACTGGCTCCAGCACTGTATTTGCTTCCATGGTCAAGAAAGTGGCCTGTCAGTTTAGAGTTGAATTGTCGAAGAATATCTGGAAATAAAAGAAAGGGACATGTATGACCCCAAAGAATTTACCTGGATTACAAAGTAATGACTGATGATTACCATTGGGAAATAGGATTCAAGATGAGCTGTATCCAGTGACTCTTACCTGTATAAATCTTAGAACCAAAAAAAAAAAAAAAACTCCATGGATGTGGCTAAACTCAATAAACAGCACACACAGGTGCCTAATTTACTGGTAAGAAAATATGAATTGAGGTCTATCTTTCATACATTTTTTTGACTCAAATAAAAGTAGCTTAGCTGCAATATCAATCATTCACCCACCCACTTAAAACATACAGTCTAACAAAATATCATGAAGTTGTTAGAGGATAATTTACTTTGTTATGATGAGACAACTCGCCTTTTTTGCCCCTGTTCATTTATATACATTTTTAGCTTTGCTTAAAACAAAGTTTATTATCTCATCAATTTGTATAGACTTTTATTATGAAAATTTCTCATTTAATGCCTCTCAAAATGAGTTATTTACTAGGCTGAAATTTTTAATTGCATTTTATTTTTAGTTTATTAAAGAATCATGGGTTACAAAGTTATTTATAGTTGAGTTTTAGACAGTACCAGTCTCATCACCAATGTCAACTCCACAAATGTGGTTACTTCCAGTAACCACCCAACAGCCTGCCATCAGTAAGATGGTTATTCTAAGTTTGGCTATTAAAGTTTTGGGTCTCATGATTTCAGTGTTGACTCTGTGGTTTTGATATTTAGATCTATCTTTTATTAACATTACCAGTGTTCCTAAATCCTCTTTATCCCTTTCCCCATTGTTTCTTCCCTGTCGTTTCTACAATCTGTTCCACGCTATTTCTTTCCGTCTTCTCCCTATACTCTGAAGCCTTCTATTATCTGGGCATCCCGCCTTTAAAGCATTGAAATGGCTCATACAGTAACTGGCAATGCCACGTATAAGTGACATCATTTTTTGCTTATCCTTAATGTTTTTAGTTTTTAATTTTATTTTTTATAATTCTATTGAAAACTTTTTTGGAGTGATAGCACAGCGGGTAGGGCGTTCGCCTTACAAGCGGCCAACATGGCCGACCCGAGTTCGATTCCTCAGCCCCTCTCGGAGAGCCTGGCAAGCTACCAAGAGTATTGGATATGCCAGACACAGTAACAACAAAGTCTCCAATGGAGACGTTACTGGGCCTGCTCGAGCAAATCGACGATCAACGGGAGGGCCTTTACCTTACCTTTACCTTTATTTTTGATTAATTCATTTTAAATTATACTTTACCTCTTATTTTAATTAATTTTTATTTATTTTTAAATTTATTTTTATTTTATTTTCATATCCATGAGTGATAGCACAGTGGTAGGGCGTTTGCCTTGCGTGCAGCCAGCCTGGCTGAACTGGGTTTGATTCCTCCACTCCTCTCGAAGAGCCTGGCAAGCTACTGAGAGTATCTCGCCCACATGGCAAAGCCTGGCAAGCTACCCATGACGTATTCGATATGCCAAACACAGTAACAAGAAGTCTCAAAATGGAGACGTTATTGGGCCTGCTCAAGGAAATTAATTAACAACGAGAGGACAATGACTGTTTTATTTTTAAATTGTTTTAAATTTTTATTTATTTATTTATTTTATCCTTCTTTTGACTTTAGTAAGTTAGCTTCCAGTTTCATTTATGTTGGCATGATCTCATTATTTCTTACTGCTGTGTAGTATTCTATTGTGTATACATACAACGGAATGGAGAGATAGCACAAAGGGTGGGGCGTTTGCTTTGCACATGTCCAACCCAGGTTCGATTCCTCCATCCCTCTCAGAGAGCCCGGCAAGCTACGGAGAGTATCCCACCTGCACGGCAGAGCCTGGCAAGTTCCCCATGGCGTATTTGATATGCCAAAAATAGTAACAACAAATCTCACAATGAAGATGTTACGGGTTCCTGCTTGAGCAAATCGATGAACAACGGGAGGACAGTGCTACAGTGCATACGTACAACATCTTCATCATCCTCACTGTCATTGGATATCTAATCTAAACCGTTGCTATTGAGCACCGCAATGAATACTGTTGTGCACACCTTATTTGGAATGAATATTTTTCTGTCCTAGGCTTAGACACCAAAATGTGGTATTACTAGGTCATAAGGAAGCTCAATTCTGGTTTAGTGAGAACCTTCAATATTATTTTCCATTGGTGTTTAATCAGACAACAATTCCACCACCAATGGATGAGGTTCCCTTTCCAACACATCCCCGCCAAGTGAGATTTCCCTGTATTTTGATATGTGCCATAGTCACTCTTGTAAGATAATGTCTAATTTAAACTCAGTCCAAACACTTATGTATCAAGTGTCATATGTATGTATGTATCCTTTGCAAACAACCAAATACCCAAATCATTTTCACACCAGTCTCTGCACACATTTCTTGGAAGTTTTAGGAGTTCCAGAAAGAGAGGAATAAGGGAAAGGAAAAGATTGGTTGAAGAGATAACAGGATAATTGAGAACAAACACGAAAAACAGAATTGGAGCACAGAAACCCAAAGAGTTCCTACCACAGAAACCAAACAGAACTACACCAATGTACTTTGTCATTCAAATGGCACAAACCAGAAACAGACTTCTTATGGTCACAGTCAGAAGCAAAACAATGCATACAAGGGACAAACACCAGATTTACAAAAGATTTCTCTAGTGAAAATCTGCAGTTAAGAAAAAAGGAAAATATGTAGAAATTATTGAATGAAAATAGCTTCCAACCAAGAATCCTCGAACCAGAAAGATTCTCACTCAAAGTGGGAAAATGGCTAAAAATATTTTCTCAAACAACAATTAAGGACATATTTGGAATCTTATCCAGCTCTAGTGAGGATACTTACTTGAAAAGGAAATGTTACACAGTGCAACCAAGCAAACACTACATATTGACATGCCAATAAATTCCTTCATGTCAGTAATTTCTCTAAAAATTTAAAAATTACTTAAAATTATGACATGAAATTACACAGTGTATCAGGATAATTAGGAAACAAACCCAAAAGTTTAGAGGGAACACACTTTAACTCCTGTCTTATCCACTGACTCCCAGTCAATGTTTGGAGAATCTATACATAGAGGATAGTGATAGAACAATGCTGGGACAGTCTCACTGGCATCAAACCAAATAGCATTCAAACTACAATAGATACTAAAATACAGTGAATAGCACTGAATACTCATTAAAAGAACAATAGAACATGAGGACATATCCATTTTTAGCACCACGATCACGATGACCATCCTGTTGTTCGTCGATTACATCGAGCAGGCCCCAGTAAGGTCTCCTTCGTCCTAGCCCTGACATTTTTAAAAGTGCCATAT
Organism: Sorex fumeus; assembly: GCF_029834395.1. Classification (NCBI taxonomy): domain Eukaryota; kingdom Metazoa; phylum Chordata; class Mammalia; order Eulipotyphla; family Soricidae; genus Sorex; species Sorex fumeus. Next base: position 5,552,222 of record NW_026606063.1, read on the forward strand.
TCAAGACTCTTTCAGGCTTAGGAAAATGAGACCCATCATTGTTACTGGTATTTGGAATATAGGGTGCGCCACGGGGAGTTTGCCAGACTCTACCGTGTGGGCAGGTTACATTGGGTAGCCTGCCGGTTTGTCCAAAGTAAGAATGAGATAAGATGTCATGCGGCTGCAAATGCTGCCGCACTCTTCCGGGAGCTGGGTTTGATAGTCTCTGGATCTTGGACGTTGATGGGATTACACGGCGCCAGGGGTTCAGTTGTCGGGTGTGACCCCTGCCTACTGGAAGGTGGAGGATCTGGGTGGAGGATGCTCAGCCCCGATCCAAGCAGGCTTGGAGATATCAGCCCCGGGACCCGCATGCCTTTGTTCCTTTGCTGGTACCTTCATGCGTGTGGAGAGTGGTCTTAGCATGGTTGTGGCTGGTTCTGGAGGCCTTCGGCTGCCAGAGCCCTGGTCGGGGCGGGGAGGGAAACTCAACCCACCCTCCTCCAAGGGGCCCTGGAGAGGACAGCCAGGTGCAGGGCCAGGAGACTCTGATAAATGATTCCAGAGATTTCATGTCTACTCCCAGGAAAGCCACTGAATGAGGACTTATCCATTTTTGACATATATGCACCAATTGAATGGGCATTTTAAAAAGGGACTGTTGAGAGACCCGAGGAAATACATCAACTGTGGCACAGTAACAATGGATACTCCAACAGACCATTGTCTCCGGTCCAAATTCCAATCAGGTAGAGAACAGATGAGATTGAGTGTGTTCAGGATGGTATGGCCACAGACTCAATAGACCACTCTCATCAACCAGGCAAAACAGTAGTAAAGAAGCAAGTGCATTAAATGAGGTGTTGAAAGAACTGATTCTAGTAGACAAATCAGGACCCGTTTAGCCCTCGAAAATGGGGAATACGTTATTCTTAAGTGAGCATGGGACTTTCTATAGGATTGAGCACATGGTTGAAAATAACTCAGATGTCACAAAAATGGAAATCACACCAAGCATCTACTAAGACAAGAAAACCACAAAAGTGAATCAATTATGAAAAGAAAGTGGCAAAAAGATTAGACACCTGGCAAGTAAACAACATGCTGTTTAATAACAAATGTATCAAAGAGGCACTGTAGCACTACCCTCCCATTGTTCATCAATTTGCTCGAGCGGGCCCAGTAACGTCTCCATTGTGAGACTTGTTGTTACTGTGTTTTGGCATATTGAATACGTCATGGGTAGCTTTCCAGGCTTTGCTGTGCCGGAGAGATACTCTCGGTAGCTTGCCAGGCTCTCTGAGAGGGGCGGAGGAATTGAACCTGGCCCTGCCGGGCTGGCTGCGCACAAGGCCAATGCCCTACCGCTGTGCTATCAAATAGGAAGTAAAACTAAATAAAAAATTCTTAAAATATTTTGGCATATATGTGTATTCTTTTCCAAGTTTCTGATTATTTCTTCTCCCTAATTTTTTATGGGCTTGGCAGTGTTTCTTGTAAAGTGTTACCATAACTTTAAATATGTTACATTGACATATGGGTAATAGGAAATATTTTCTCCCAGTCTGTGGAGCACGAACACTGACTACCATAACCCATGGGACATAGCAAAAGCAGGACTAAGGGGAAAGTTCATTGTTATTCAAGGACACAATAGAAAAAAATAAAGGGCTCAGATAACTGATCAAACCTGCCAGCTGGAGAAACCTTAAACAACATATGAGTCCCAAAGGGAGTAGTAGGCAGGATATAATAAAAATTAGAGTCAAAAGCAATGGTGCAGGAAACAAGAGAAGAATATAAAGAGATTTAAAAAAATCAACTGAAACAGGTGTAAGACTTTTCTTTTTTTTCTTTTTGGTTCACACCTGGCAATGTATAGGGGTTACTTCTGGCTCATGCATTCAGGAATTACTCCTGGCGGTGCACGGGGGACCATATGGGATGCTGAGAATCAAACCCAGGCCGGCTGCGTGCAAGACAAATGTTATCACTCCAGCCCCGGTGTAGGGTTTTTGAAAGAATAAACAGATAAATAAACCATTAGTTAAATTCACTAAGAAAAAAATATTCATATAAAAGTAGGGTATCAGTTGACAGGGAAGAAATTGCAACAAACACCTAAGAAATGCAAAAATTTTAAGAGGCAATTTTGAACAACTCTATACTGCCAAGATCAAAAACCTAAAATTAATGGACACTTTTTTTTCTTGTTTTTAGCTACATGTGGCTGCTCACAGCTTACTTCTGGCTCTACATCTAGGTATTTATCACACCAATAAGTGTTCCACGGGTCGTATGCTATGCTAAAGATCTAAGCCTGTTTGGTCACATGCAAGTTAAGTGCCCTCCTTGCTCTAGAATCTCTCTGCCACAGAAATGAAACAGTAGAATCATATGAACTTCCAAAATTGAATCAGAGGAAAAGGAAAACCTGCATAGACCAATGCAAAGTAAAGAAATTGAAATAGTAGTTAAAAAACTCCCTAGGACCAAAAGTCAGGTTCGTATAGATTCATTTGTGAGTTCTATTAAAACTTCAAAGAAGACACTGAGTGGTCATACTCTTCTATCTCTTCAAATATCAAGAAAATAGGTCCTCTTATTAACAGCTTCTATTTAACCAACATTACACTGATACCTAAAAGCATATACACTACTAAAAATGAAAATTGCAAAATGGATGCGGCAGTGAGCCACATCTATTCAAGTGTAATCGTCTGATTTGGGTTGTTAGGCATTCAAATGCATCAATGGCCAAGTTTGTGTTGACAAGGACACCAACACCACAGACGCC